>NC_045642.1:54765793-55403358 GCF_009829145.1 Chiroxiphia lanceolata
GAGCTCCCTTTTTAGGACAGAGACCATTTGAAATGATTGTGTAATTCACATAAATGGCTGTGGCGTTATAGCAGCAGCACTGGTCAGGGCTATTTGCTGGCAGGTGCAAGAGCATTTTGTGTCCCCAGGCAGTCTCAGACACCCACTCGTGTACCTGCCCATGATGCTCAATCCAGCAGGGTGGATCACGATGTCCCAAGCCCCTTTTGTGACAGCCCCCACATCCCAGTTTGCTCTCTGTGGTTGTGCTCATGATTCTGTGTCACTATCAGGAACAAAACCCCCAAATGTGTTCTGGTTGCACCTGAGTTACTCCTCTACCCAAGGTGTAACATTGAAAGCAGACTCAGAAAACTACTCTAGGAGCAGCCTATTCCAGGTGGAAATCAAGGATTTGAAAGCCAAGGAAGTCAGAACTGAAATTTTGCAAATTCCACTTGGATCACTTGTGCATGTAATGAAAGCCTTCGTGCAATTAAAGAGCGTACCAAAGGCTTTCCCATGCCTCAGCAACTGCACAGGATAAATGCTGCTCACTTAAGGAGCACATTTTCACCGAGTTCCAGGTTTTCAGTGTTGTGTTAGTGTATGCTGCCCAAACTCTGTCCTAGCCCTGGCTCCACCTATGTGTTCAGGGCTGTTCTGTGGTGTCTCTGATCATATGCTCCAGAGTTTTTCCCCCAGCTCCCTTTACTTTTCACCTCTGGAAGAAGGTGCTACCATCCACACTTTAGTGGTGGCCACCTAAGGCAAAAAAAATCAAATAGAAATGAGATGTAGCGCAAAGTCAGTGACTCAGTGGGAAAAGCAGGCTTCTTCCAGTAACTTCCAAGCACTTTGTCCAGGAGACCAATCCTTCTTTTTCTGCAGTCTCCTGCCCACTTGTCATACACTCCAGCTTCCGCAGAAAAACACAGTGAGGCCCGACAGGCAGCTCTGCTTCCTGCCAGTCCTGACTCATTCCTGGAGGGACATGGTAAATACTGGGCTCTGCTGGAAAAAAACATTATGTGATTGGTGTGAGGAAAGACCATATGAGGATGACACAAACAAAAATAGTCAGGCTGAGGCCACACAGGTGCCTTTCCTAAATTTTGTTGCAGCCGTAGTAATCGGCTCTCAGCACATTTTTAGATCTTTCTGTTTCATTTCCTCAGGCTTCAGAAAGCAGATTAAAAAGCAGAATCTTTGTTGTATTGGATCTCCCATCCGGGGTTTACCAGCAGGCTTGGGGATGGGGTGGCTGTCATGCAGCCCTCTGCCACCAGAACAGGCTGCACAGCAGGCAGGGGAAGAGGTCACTGTCACCTGCATGTGCAGCCATGGGAGGAAATTCAGCAATTTGCCCCTAATTTTATGGTTATTTTCTGCCAGATGAGCTGTGAGGCTCAGGGAATCTGGGCTCTGTGGTTCTGCAGAGCAGTGCACTGGTCCCAAGGGGCATCTCTGGTCCTGTCTTGGCCAAGGAGATTTTACCTTGTCTCATATTTGGAAATAGCAGGATTGTATTAGACACTTATTAAAAATTCCTCCCAGTCAAGACAGCTGCCATGGAAATGTCTTTTCAAATTACAAACAGGTCAGGTGGAGGCTGTGTAATGGGAAGTTGGGAGGAACTTTTCTAATAGGCAGCATGAGTGGCATTGCTTGGTCAGGATGAGTTACACCCTGTGAGTGCAGCTCAGGGAGGCATCAGAAAGGTTTACCTTCAGTGATTCACTTGGTCTAGTTGTACTGAAGGGGCTTTCTCACAAAAGAAATTTCTTACAAAAGAAATTTCTTCCTAATTGTATCTCACTTTGCAACACTAACAGTAATACACAACATTTCTCACCTTTGTATGGATTTGCAAAAAGTCATGAATGCTACCATGGGGAGTGAGGGCATGAGGATAAGGTTTGTTGTCCTTCCCCATCTCCAGAAGTCAGATACAGACATCCCAACAGTATTAAAACTGTGCTTGCTTCTTCCTAGAAGCACAGCCCTTCCCAAGGGCTTGCCTCCCCATGCCAGCTGTGGTGCTAAGTGGGACAGCTAAACCCCAGGTTCTTAGGGAGTGCAGCTGCTGAGATGAAGGAGCTGAAACCATGGAGCAAACATCTCCAGTGGGTTACGACATCCCCAGATCCCTGTCAGTGTCCTAGGGGATGTGCCCACTCTTGTGGTGGTTAGGGAATATCTGCATGTTTCTGCCTGTGCTCATAGTGGGAGCTGTGCTGAGACTGGCTCACATAACCAGCAGTGTTTGGTCTAACCAGAGACCCAGAGTCAGTGGTGAACATGTTGCAGGTGTGTGGGGAGGCTCCCACCAGCACACAGCAAACCTGTGGCAGCATCTGAAGTTAAACTGGGATTGTTCTTGCTCTCAACTGCTAGTTTGATCCCCTTGCATACATCTTGATTTTACTGTTACAAATAAAATAAAATAAATAAAATAAAAATAAAACTCAACTAGCACTGAGAGATGTGCAGCTTGTTAGCCAAGGTATACAGAAGTTTGAGAATCCAGGTGATAAGGTTTCAGTGAGGCAACAACAGAGTTTCTTACGGAAATGTCCTGGAGGGGCTGGAATGATTTTTCTCAAAAAACCCCAATTCAAAACAAAGTACCCTGAGAGATTTAAGTGATCCAGCGATGTTGAAAACAGAAAAGCACTTTTACGTGTTACAACCTCCTTCACTAAAAAGACCTAGTTCAGCTTCAAGCTCTAACCACGGTGTAGTGTTTGACCTGCAGCTTCAATGTGACAAATGAAAATAAACAGCTGGCACCATTCTCTGTGTAAAAATCATCTCTGGGGCTCCCTGTTTTGCATGAATGCATCATAAAATATAGTGTTTCACATTACAGAAAATAGCCCTACAGAATGGTGGCTTCTTAATAAACTGTCAGTGCAAGAAGACATGAATATTATATCAAAGTGAAAGGACAGCAGCCAGAAGGGCTGCAGCAACCATTTAGATTAGCATTATAGCAATGACTTCTGTGTCCTAAAAACCCATTAGAACTGAAACAGGAGTGTTTGGCAGCATAAAAAAGTTTTGTCTCCAAAGCCTTCATTTTTACTACTCACGTCGGATCGCACAAAGCAATTGTCTGCTCGACACACTGACAAGCAAAGTGTGTTCTTTGCTCAGGAAGGGACAGAATATACAGGGGAGAGTATGATGAGATCTATAGCCCCTCTGCATGCATGCTTGTCCAGAAAGGATCTGGGTTCAGCTGCTTTTGAAATCCTCCCTGTGCAGGACTGTTTCCCTGCACCAGTTTGAAGAGGATTTTTTAAGGGTCATGTGAGTGCATGTCAAATGCAGAAAGGATGTACTCTGCTTGTTCTGAATATGCATCCCTGGGCAACGCTTGTACAAGGATGTACATGTCCCCAAATGTCTCCTCAGGCCTTCCCAGACTCACGTGAGAAGTACCCCAAGCTGTCCAAAAGACTGCCTTCGATCGTGGTGGAGCCGACCGAGTCCGGGGAGGTGGAGAGTGGGGAGCTGCGCTGGCCTCCTGAGGACCTGAAATCAGCAGAGGACAAGGGTCTTCATGGTGACCAAAGAGTCTGTGTCCAGCAGCAGCAGCAGCAGCAGATGGATCTGGAAGGTCTGAATGAGTAATTTTCATCCTTGTTCCCCGTAGGAAAATAGCTGTTTCAGACCATGCCGTGCACTGAAGTTAACAGTGAACCAAAGAACTGCAGGTAGTTGAAGATGTCCAGAAATACCTGCACTGGAGAAGGAGCCCTGTGGACTGAAAATTTCCTTGTAGCTTTTAAGCACATGGTGTTTTCATCCACCTCAGCCACTTTCATGGCCAACAGACAGTTAGTTCACTGCGCGTTAGCAGTTCACGCTCAGAAACAGAAATCCTGGTCAATAATGTATCTACCTCCCTGTCTCCTATCCTAGAAGCAAAGTAACAGCTGCACATTTTTGAAGCATTGTGATGTCTCAGGAGTGTGTTAGTGCAGCAGGAGCTCATGGACATGTAGCTATGACTAGCAGTGTCACTGTAAATATGTCAATGGTAAATATGGCTAAAGATAAGAGTTTCTTGGACTGTAGCTTGCACAGGAAATGCTCCAGTGTGGATCTGATCTATTTGTTTCCTGTTTTTTTTTTCATCTCAGCTGCTATCCTTTTCTCTTGAAAAGTGACCCGGTTTCCATTTCAGTGTACCAGCATTTGCCACCCAAGTGCCCAGACACAGCAGCCAGGAGATGGGGTGCAAGATGCACCTTCACTTCCCTTCAAAGGGGTGTTGACAAATGGTCTTGAAGTGTAAAATCACCTGCTACTCCAGTTGGTGTTTCTGGGTGGTGACAACCACAGAGTTTGATCACTCAAGTAGAAACATGAGCCAAATCTATTTCTGACCTCCAGGTTGCACACTGTGGCCTCTGTGCTGTTTTTGTGCATTGTTGTTAGACTCATTATGACAGTCTGAGCAGATTTCAGACAGCAGGTAGTGTTCCTGTGGCAGTGGCTATGCATAGGGATCACCTCACCTCACTAATATCTGACCTGAGGTCTCAAGTTTTCTGTAAAGTCAGACTGTGATACACTCAGAATTCCCTACTCCAGATTTAACTACTGGTTTGCAAGCAGAGAAAAATGCTTGTATCAGGTCTAATCACCCTAATGGATCAACTGCTGGGTGGAGCAGGGAATCAAACAAAGGTTGGACCTGTCTGGGGAAATAAATACTGACGAGCCATTTCTTTGCAGATACTTTAGCACACCCAGCTCAAGAAGTGGAAGACAGTACAGATACCCTGGAAAGCAGAACTGAAGAGCATGAATAGGAGCTCCATGGCCTCAGAAGTGAAACTTCATTGTGAATGTTGTTGGAAAGCTAACACACTCTGAAGACATGTCAAAGTAATCTGTATTTAAATCTGCAAGGGTTTTATTTAGTTAGTACCTAAAGAAGCGTCTGGGCTTTAGAACTGTTCTTTTAACATTTTGATTTTCAGGCTGGGATTCATACTATTTGTTTAATTTTCCCTTGGGAAGCAGTGGGATGTGTTAGGAAATATGAGACTGTCAAGGAAAAGATGCTCCTCATTTCAATTAGCGCATTGCATTGGTTTTACCTTTTCCAAGAAAGGCTGCTTTCAGATATCAACAGCAGGACAAAGGTGTTGCGTTTCTACAGGAAGGTTGTCTTAAATCTAAAACCTTTCTTTTTTTTTTTAGCCATTTAAAACTAGCACTGTGATATTATGGACAATAGATGTAATATAATGTCACCAGTTGATTTTGTAACTTTTGTATAGAGATGCAAGGGCAAGGTTTGCCTCCTGGCTGCCACCCCAGGGCAGCCCAGAGCAGTTCTCTCCCTTTGGCTAACCTGTGCAAATTTGAATGAACCAGCCTTTCCTTAGCTGCCTTTTCAGTAAGGCTGATGCCTTTTGGAAGCGCTTTCTCTCTGTACATTGATGAAACGATGAGCTAGTCGCTGGTGTTTGTGGAGTGGGGCTGTCTGGGGTGGGCTTGGTTGGGTGGATCGTGCTGTTTGTGCACGCTTCAGGCCAGGTGGGGAGCACTTCCCTCCCTTAAAGCCAACGAGATGGCTCCTGCTCCCCCCAGGGCTGGTTTTGTTCCACCTTGTTAATAGAAATTGTTGTGACATTTCTTCTTTGGTATGTTTGGTGTGTAACCCAAGTGCAGAGATGCATCTGTTCTTCCCCTGACCCAAGCTGGGCAGTGGTAGGGGGTAGGTGGCAGGAGCTCCCTAGCACATCTCAAACCTGTCCTTCATTTTGTCTGGCTTCAGGTTTCCCCCTGAGCCACCTGCAGTAGGAGAGGGTGGAGGAGAGCTGCGGTGGTGGGACAAACACCTGCCTCCCTCCTGCCCCAGTGGTGCTGCTGGCGGGAGCACACATGCCAAGGGGTGCCCTCACAGCTCCCTTGGCTTTGGATGCATAGTCACCTCCTGGGGCCCAGAGCTCACAGGAGGACAAGCTGTCTCTGGACACCTCTGGCCTCCAGTGGATTTTCCTTGGGAATTTGGGGGTCATTTTGACAGATGTGAACCCCTTCCTGCATGGGAACCTCCAAGAGACTCCCTCCCAGTGTCCCAGGAGAAGTATCTATCTCAGCTCAAAACCCTTTGGATGGTGCTGGTGGGGGTAGAGAATGTGTGTACTCAGAGGGACTTAACTGTGTCGGTGATGAGTGTCCCGTAAGCTGTGAGGTTGGCTTTCTCCATCTCTGCAGGGCTGGATGGGGTCTGTACTTCCAATTAATGTTGCATCCAGAAGAAGCCGCTTGCTGTAGATGGAATGAAGTAACAGGATTCCTTCCAGCATTAACTCCTAAGTTGACTTCCAAGTGCTTTCTTTTCTCCAGTAATAATTTTCTCTAATGGCAACTTTTAATTGTGTGATGGTCAATAAAATTTACTGGCCAGATGTATTAATAAGTTTATAACTTCTTAGCAACCAAATTTAATATATTTACTCACAAAGAATTCTGTGCAATGAATGTTTAATACAAAGGGAAGAGACTATTTTACTTCAAAGCAACATTAATTTATGTACAAAACTATAGCTCATTCTTTGGGGTGTTTGGGATCTAGGACCCTTTTTATAAGCAGTGTAGTACAGTATAATGTGATACTTAAGTTAAACTTTGCTCTCTCAACCTATATAACAATTTGTTTTGCATTCTTGATGTAGACTTTCTTGAGTACACTGTCACAGAATTATTTTGTCAGGTGAGTGGGATTCTGGTCAGAGCACTGAATTTCACCAGAGTAACTGAAGGTTTCAAGAGCACCTCCTAAATCTGGCTGCTATCACACCCTTCACTGGTGACAGTTTTCTGACAAAGCCAATGAAGCAAGAACAAGCTCAAGCTACATGTTGGGGTAGCAGTGGAGCAGTGAGGGGAGGTCACCAGCTTGGACCCACCATGGGCAGGAGAAGAGCCATGCTGGCGAGGTGGCCAGGCTGATGGGAGGTGTTTTTAAATGCTGCTTTTGCATCGAATGTCAAGAAGTTTTACAAAGCTCTGGGGAGAAAACAACAGTGGTGACGACATATTTTTAGCTCTGTGATTTCCTTCCAATCTGCGTCTGCCCAGCTCCGTGAGGAATGACGTTAGACATATCACTTAATTTGCTTTTTGCTTTATAAAAGGAAAAACAGTTGTTTGAAACACTTCCCTCAATTTTATGTGCTCTCTATCTGCTTTCAGACGCTCCCTCCCTTCCTGCTCTGGATGGCCCTTATCCTATTTCCACCTGAGGTCAATGGCACTTCCCTAAACAAGTTTCCCAAAGAAACAACAAAATTCTACATACACCCTGAAAACACACCATGCAAGCAGCACTACTTTTTTCATCCATGTATGTAAAGCTACAGCCCATATAGAAATCCCAGATTTCCTTTTTCCAGCCTAATTACTCCTCTCTTTTCTTTTCCCCTCTTTTCCACTTCTCCCCTGAATTATTTTACCTGAAGTGGTTGCTTCAAACTAAAGCTTTCTCCTAAAGCTGTGTGGCCTCAGTTTAACATCCATGCAAAGCCAAACTCCTCCTCCCATTTTTATTTTTCTGAACATGGGCCAGAGGCCCTAAAACAGGAGAGCAAGATAGAGAGAAAATTGTTTTATACAAACAAGCCCTATTTATTGAACTTGCAGGTCTATGAATGTCCACTTACTTTGTCAGTGTGCAAGTGTTGTCTCTCTAATAAACTCAATAGTTGTTTTGTATTTTTTTCTGGATTAAAAGCTTTGTAGAAACTAAAAAGAAAAAAAACCATTCGGTCATATTTTTCTAGTCTGGCTTGTAGAATACTTCATGTAGTGCAGAAAGGAAGTTTTATGGAGTAAGACATTGTTGGATTTTGCTCTATTTCAGTTCTTTCTAATTTTGTAAAATGCCACCTGTACATAATACTCAACTAATGTATGTCCTGTAGATGTATTACACCATTTAGCCTATTAAATGCCTATACTGGACCGATTGGAAGAAGCGGTTGTATCCACAGTTTCTTGGTTTAAAAATGCAAAGGGTTATTTGTGGTGGGGGGTGTCCTACCACCAGTACAGGGAACGAAACCCACTCTAAGCTTACCTTCGTCCTGTGGCATGTAAATACTCACCCAGGCCCTCCAAGCACATGCTCCTACATAGATAAATTCAGGTTTACACCAATGGCAGTTGCCATCACTGTCTCTTTCTTTTGTGTCCTTCCTAGACCAGGCAGCTCAACACCCCTTGCTTCTGCTTTGGGATTTCCTCTGCCCTGCTCACCCTGGTGGTACCTGCCTTGCTGTGCTAGCAGCAAGCCAGTTGACTCATCTTCATTCACCTTTTAATGCAATGCACATTTTTAACATTTTCTGGAAAGGCTATTGTAGAGCCCAGCAGGAACTCACATTACTGGAAACCTATACCCTGTGCAAAGGGAGCAGGGTCATGTGGCAGAGAAGATGAGAGGCAGAGATAGCTTGCTGCTGAACAACTGATTTTTTTCCCCAAATGTCAAGTTACCAAAAAGCAAAAGATCAGATAACTGGAGGGTGAGGCTGCATCTCACTTACCCCATTCAAAAAGCAGCTGCCGCTCGCTGAGATGGGCAAGTCAGCACAGCAAAAGGCATTGCTTGGGGTCAAAGCCAGTTCTCTGCTGCTGTGGGGCTGTGCCTGATGGGCAGTGGTGGCACAGCAAGAGAAATTGGCTGTATCCCAGGCTGGAGGCAGTGAGCCCAGCTTTGGCACCGTGGGGCTTGCAAACCTGATGCTTAGTGTCACTCAGTACTGGAGTTTCCATGCACCACACATGGAAAATGTCGTGTCCAGGCATACGTTACTCCGAGGGTGGGATGACAAAGGGACTGACACTGCCTTCTCCTCACCTCCGTAGGAACTGTCCCTTCCCCATGTGGTTTTCCTGTGTGGTGTATGGTGTTCAGCCACATAAGGATGCAACAGGTGCTACCTGATGGCTCCAGAGGATGCAATTTCAACTGGTGCCTATTTTATGTTGCTGTGAGATCTGTGCTGAGTCCTGGCTGTTCTCTTTCCTTGAGTCAGAAGGCAGGGGGAGTTTATCTGTAATTAATTAAATAGAATGAGCATAGGGAGTTTATCTGTAATTAATTAAAGAGGATGAGTGTGGGAACACTGTTGTCTTACTCCTAACATTTGTATTTTAAACTTATATTCACTGGATCCTCAGGTTATTCCATTGACTGGAGACATTTTCATTTATTTTTAATCAGACATCTGCTTAGTAATTTTTCTTTTAGATGTATTCTGCTTGATGCTCCTGTCTAAGGAAGCGAGTAATGTTTTCAGTGGAATTAACTTTTATTTAAACCACCAGTAAGAGATGAAACTAACTTTTTTATGATGTTAAACTGAAAAATGTCATGTCTAAATTAAATCAATCCTAATTTTTGTTTTCATCATCTTTTTAGTTTTTTCCAAATCCAGTGTTTTTGTGAATTCTTTTGGGAGAAAGGTGATCCCTGACAGCCACAGGGAGCCATGATTCCCATAACAAACAGCACATCCCTCACGTTTACGTTATAAAAGCTCATGTCATATGCACTGCTTCCACCACAAATTAATGCAAGACACCCTTCTCTCCTCTGTCTTTGAACACATATTATGGCTTTCATTTCAGAGACAGTAACTCTCCATAGTTTAAATTCACCCAGTTCTGGAAAATTAGGATTTTAACATATTCTTCTTTTGTTTTGTTTTTTTCTTTCTTAAAAAAAAAAAAATAATTAAAAATAAATTTAAAACATTTAAAAGTTGCAGTTTTCCTCTTAAGAACACTCATAAGATACTTTCCTTCATTTTCTCCAACAATTCTGCCATGAAGAGCCCAGAAACTTCCCATCTAACCTTAGCAGACCTCCCTTCTGGAGACCCTCCCTGAGCCCAGTGAGGGTCTGGGCAGGAGCAGAGGAGCAGGGGTCTCTATGGAGGTGGAGCCATGGACTAGGGGCTGGTCTCACGCTCAGCTTTCAAACCCCAGACCTCACACCAGAAAGGACAAGGATCTTTTCATCCAGCCTGAAAATTTGCGCCCACACACCAAAGAAAATCTGTTTAAAATGCCCATGATTGCACTGAGTCCGGCCATTAAATGGATGTTTGCAATCAAGCCAGCATTCAGCTTCAGCATGGCTCCTGGAGTGTGACAAATTGTCTTTATGAATTAGTCATTTAATTTGTGAAAGATAGTTTGGATATTGTCACATACCCACGTGTCCTCCATATCCCTGACAACTGTGCCCCCACGCATTACTATTTAGTAGGTGATGAAGCCAAGAAAACCCTTGGGACTGGAATGCTGTTGGGACATACAGCCAGACCCCAGATCTGGGCAAAGCTCCAGTTTTCCAGCACCAGAAACCTCAGAAAAACCTATTGTTGCTGTCAGCTACTCACTGATGATGATTTGAACAAGAAGTAAAAGCACAGGAATTTCTCTCATCAGCTCAGCCTTCCCTTGACAGCCTCGTACATGCACCTTCAGGGTGGTGAGATATGGCAAGTACAGAACTGCAACACAGGGGCAGAACAAAATAAACTGAACATGGCCGGAAAACCAGCAACTCAGTTGCTCTTTCACTGGTACTGGTCTTTAACTCCTAACTTGCGTGCTTGTGGGGAAGCAACTAGCTTTTTTTCCCAGAATTTGCAACTGAGACAAGACAAAGTGAACTAGACACAAGAATGGTCTCCACACAGCTGTAGAGTGCACTGGCTCTTGAAGCAGCATAGTTGTTTTTTTAATTCTAAATGGCCATGACCAGCCACTAGCACTCCTGTTCCCCTGCAGGACATGCATGTGGCTGGGGTAGCTCATCCTCCCCCTCCTAATGAACCTGAGGGCTGGGTTCTGCTGTAGAAGAGGTTTCTCTAAATCTCAGGTTTTTCTGTCCATCCTGGTTTTGGTTAATACGGCCCAGAGGTGTGATGCTTGGACAACATCCCTCGGCAGAGAAGGAGCAAACCCCACCCCGTGAAGGATCTCTGCACAGGGGGAAGAGCAGCTCCTGGTGCCTTTTCCATCATGAAGCTCCCCAGGTACCACAGGAATGAAGAGTCACTCCCACAGCACTGAAAACAATTTTGCTCCAGTAGGAACAAGAAAAAAAATGAAGATGGGGTTTGGGATGCTAAATACCGAGAAGACTTGGTGCTTAAAGCACCAAGCAACCAGAAAACATGAGCAAAAGCAAAGCAGCCCGTTGACTCCTGCTTGGCCTCAGCACCTTCTTTCTAGCTGAAGGTCTCTGGACCAAACCTGGTGCCCTCAGTTCCCTTTAATGACCCTTTAGCCCAGGGATACACCTCAGATTGAAGCTGTGCTCTCAAGTGGGATTGTAACTGAGCAGGCACATCTGAATTCCCTAGTTCACACAGAGGCTAAGGTGCTGCTGCCTATTTATAGGCAGATGGGTTAAATAAAGTGCCTTATTCATCCCTGAGGTTTTAAACAAATTCCAGAGAGGACAAAGGACGTTGTGTCTTTTTCCCCACCCATATTTTTTTGGCCCAGTTTGTACATGCAGAGCTCAGACTTGTTCCAAGAGTGATTCAAAATAAGACTAGAGAATTATTTGCTGGCTCAGCATGAACCGCTGTCCTGCTAGAAATCATCTGTACAGTTTTCATATGCATTCTGTGAAAAAGAAGCTATGAAAAAATGTAAAGTTTTGGTGTGTGGGTACAAACCATGCTTACAGATCCACTGATAGTAATCCCTCAATTTCCTGGCTTTGCTTAGAGTCCACTGCAGCTGATGGATGAGTTTGGGTACCAGGGGGAAGAAAGAAGGAATAAAACGAGGGTATTTTAAGACCTTGCTTTATAGAAATGCTCAGTAATGTATTGAAATAAGCAGAACAAGAGATGGTCCTTATCATGCTAAGCTGCTGTCCCAGTCAAGGCCAGCTCGCTGAGTCAATACACTTTTCATTGCATTCTCCGAAGATTTTCTGGTCTCTAACAGTGATGTGTGCCCTTCTCACGTGCAGAGCCTCAGCGAGTTTGGACAGGAGTGCTGCTGGCCAGGCCTCAATGTGTGAATAGCATTGCTTAGGTGCTTGCATCTCATTCCAGCAAATAGGAAAGAACTGATCCAGCTCACAAATAACCCAGACGTGTAATTACCTTGTTTTTGCAATAGGTGATTTTGTCACAACCCTGCATCTGGCCTGGGTCATGATAACCACTATTGTAAGCCAGCCAAAGCTTTCCTTCCAAGTGATTCAATTTTAAACTCTTCAGGGTAGCAACTGCCTTTTGGTTGTTTTGTACTGGAAAAACCTTAGAAGAAAACACAAGGTTTGGGAGGAAATCAACAGGAGATGCTTGCATCATTTTACCCACACAGGTGTACCTGCTCCATACCCTGCCTGAGGCTCAAGATGTACCTGCCCCACTCTGGAGTGCATTATTGTATATTGCCCCTCTCTCCTCTGCCACCAGCCCTGCTTCCCCCTACAGCCCCCACAGGGATCCCAGCTGTGTGGGTGAGCTGGCTCTGGCAAGGACAAAACCAGCAAGGTTTAGCTGCATTCATGACTGCAGGACCAAAGCAAGAGTGGGCTGAGATGAAAGGAATCAGGTGAAATGGTCAAAGAACTGCCCAACACGTTTGCCTAAAAGTAGAGTAAAAGCAACAGCTGTGAGTCTCTCCAGTTCTTTCCTGGTTACTCTCGAGTTGCCAGAAAAACTATAGACAAATTAACTAATTTGGGTTTTGGTGGGTTTTTTTCCCCTCCAGAAAAGCTTGCATGCATTTATTCAAAGACATTAAGTGTTTCTGCCATGCAGAACTCTGCCAAGAACTGTGCCTATTATTCCAGATTTACAATAAAAATCTTGTGCAAATGACCTAGATACATAGAGTACAGCACTTAAGTGGGGATTTGGCTGAATCCAGCACACATATCTAATCAGAAAACATCTACAGGCTTGGGAAAACACCATGATGGGATCTTACAGAGTCTTAATATATAGGTGGGTACAGGTTATATGAGAAGAGAGAGGCAATACTGTGTTAATGTTGGAAATTCTCTCTTTTATTGTTCTGTAACATCTGCTGGCCAAAGGAGAGAATGAAGAGCATCTTGAGATGTAAATCAACCTGATCCACCAACTCCATGTGTGAACTGAAGTCATTTGACCTTTTGAGTCTCACTCTTAGAAAATTGGATAAATGGCTGATTCCAAAAATGAGAACCAGATGCTGCTACATTTTAACAAAATCTTCCTGCTCATGGAGCTATTCTTGCTTGGAAAGAAAAATCTATAGGCAACTGTTTTGTGTCTTTAACACAGGACAATGTGAGCTCTTAGCAGATGGCAGGATAAGGTCCATGCTGTACACTAGAGCAGAACACAGCTCTCACTATAATGTGATCGTGCCTGGAGTGTTCATAAACAACAGAGCTTCTGTAGCAACATATGCTATAGGCGTTGCATGGCAGTAGGTAGGTTTGTAAATACTATACCCCTGCAGAGTAGGGAATTTACACAGTTAAACACACACAAAATGAATGAGACATAGGCACAGAGCATATGATGCCAAACATCAAATACTAAACATTTCTAGAGTGACCATCAACTCTGCTCCAGAGGAAAATTTCAGAAGAAACTTGAAGATCTCATTTCCCCTCCAAATTTACTGTGGTTGTCACTACACTCAAGATACTCATGTTGATATTTCAGTCTTCTTTGATCTACCAGCCTTCCTACAGGCTGCCAAGAACATGTAACAGTTTGTACACTCAATTATCCTATAGTTAAGCTGTATCTTCTCTTTGTGGATTTATTTTTTTATTTAGAAGGATACGATTACCCTCTGAGTAATGCTTTGCTACCAACTCAAAGCAAAATGCTCTGCAAACAATATATGTGAAAGAGTAGGAATCTCTAGTGTCTAATGTGAAAACTAATACATAATCAACTTTTATCACAAAAGCATAAACCAGCCCCAGCTGTATCCATGCTGCTTGACCAGGTCTGGTGAAGTTGTGCTCATGAATCTCCAAATTGATCTTCCTCTAAGATCAGGTATGTACAGAGATAATTTGACTTTGTAGACCCAATTCTTCCTGAGTAATACACTGAATATGGACATTTGGACTGTTACTGGAGCTTACTTCTGAAGTGCTTGTGACCCCATTCATCTGGTGTGCATTTCTTGACAGCTTTGCTGGATCTCCATCAAGAACTTTCCTCCTGTGTCTTCTTGGAGAGATCAGGTACCTCAACAAAAGGCAAGATTAAAAAACACAGGATGGGATCCCTTACAGCGGTGACATGCTCAGAAAATTTTGCAAAAGAGTGCCCAGGTTGGTCTCTTCTGCACCAGAGGCTGCTGGATTCAGTCCACAGTCTGGAGAAGAAGTCAGCTAATATGCTCCATCTTTGCTAAGCAGCCTAGTTTCTGTCTGAATTCCTACATGACTAGCACACAGAGTGCATATTAAACATTAATGCAAAAGACCCTGCAGATTGGAGCTTCCTGAAAGGCATCACGCAGCAGGTCTTCGTTAGCGCACGAGAGCAGATGGACACACCCCGGGGGGGCTGACAGCACATGCAATGCCTCTCTGCACTCTCTTCTTCAGCCTAATGCCTCTGAACTTCATAAGCATCCTCAAAACATCCATAAATGATTCAGAAGAGGATGGATTCACCAAGGGGGAGAAGTGACTCTTGCTAGGTTGTAGGAGACCCTAGACCACTGTTCTAGTTCTTGTTCCATCACAAACATAGGCATAGACACTTTATCTGTCTGAGCTGAAGTTACCCAAGAAGATTTATATGCTCAGTCCCCAAATTTTGAACCCCTCCATCTTTACTGTCCTGAGAGTACCTCCTTTTCCTCAGTAAAGTGTTCTACCTTTCCACATCTGACATCTGACATCTGACATCCACACTTCTGTACACTGGTGGGATTGACAAAGTTTCTCACCAGTGGGATCTGTTCCAAGAGACAGTGTCCTCACAGACAGATTTTGGCTGCCTCTTCTCAGGGCAGGAAGAAGTTTCTGAGCAGTTTTTAAGTGTCCCTCGCTAAGAGCATGGCATTGAGATGATATGTTGGCAGTGGCACTCCTATTTTTTTCCCTTTTCATCCAAACTTAAAAGCAGTAATTTATATGCCTAGCATTTCAGAAATGTTTAAAATTACAAAAGACTTCCAAATGCCCACACAATGTGACACTGTACAACTGCTGCTTAGCAAATTGGACAAAAATCATACATGATGTAAGAGTATGAGTTTAACAACAGTATTTTTACTTGCAGCTCCTGAAGACAGTAGTGGTTTGCATAACACATATCGTCGAGGCTGGCATGATTTAGGGATTACATCTTCAAACTAATGGGTGGAAACATGCATGTAGTTACCAGAAGCTGTTACTCTTCAGTTCTTGCTTCTTCTCCTTTTTGACATTTGCTTTTGTGTTGTATCTCTGGTACTGACACTGAGCTTTATACACAGAAAGTGAAACAGCTCAAATATTCTACGTTCCTATCAGCAGTCACCTGATGTTGCTACACACCCATTCCTCCTCCCCAGGACACAGCTGCCTCTGTTGGACACAAACAGCTGAGAGAGCTGAGGAGCCAAACCTATGGCTGTAGTGATGGTCGGCCAAGCCCTGTGGCTGGCAGTAACCCTGCTGCCTGTCCTGAGCAGATGCCAGTGCTCAGCCCTCCCCAAGTGCCACCAAACCTACAATTACAAACTGAACCATTGGCCTCTCACAGCCCACATGTACCTAACACCTTTCTGCTCTGCCTTCTCTTCATCCCCATCTGCTGAAGGGGCTGACACAAAGACAGTCACCCACTACCAAGGTCATTGGCAGATGTTGCAACACCTCTGGGTCCCTCTGGGGTTGGCTTGAGCTACTGCTCCAGAGTAAAGATCAGAGGGACAGGCAAACCTTTTGTCAGAGCTATCAATGGGACCTGTCTCTTTACTCCATGTCCTGTGAAGGGACCTGGCAAAGGGTCTAGAAGGAAAGCCATATGAGGAGTGACGAGGTCACTTTGTGGAGGAGACTGAGGGGAGACCTCCTCACAGTCTACAGCTTCCTCGTGAGGGGAAGTGGAGGGGCAGACACAGATCTCTTCTTTGTGATGACCAGTGACAGGACCCAAGGGAATGGCCTGTGGTTGTGTCAGGGGAGGTTTAGCTTGGATATTAGGAAAAGGTTGTTGGTCACTGGAACAGGCTCCCCAGGGAAGTGGTCATGATACCAAGCCTGTCAGAGTTTAAGAAACTTTTGGACAACTCTCTCAGGCACATGGTGCAATTCCTGGGGCTGCTCTGTGCAGAACCAGGAGCTGGAGTCAATGATCCTTATGAGTCCCTTCCAACTCTGGTTATTCTATAATTCTGTGACTTAATACTGAGATTTGCATCATATGGCATTCAGTCCCACCACTACCCAGTATCCTGCGTGGTGCCACAAGCTCTTCAATTTCTCTGTTCTCTGATGACTTACTAATCTGCAAAATCAAGCAATGCCAGGTTGTTTTCTGAACTTGCATCTAGTTTTAGCAGCTTTGAATGTCCCTAAATAATCATTCAGCCATGTAATTTAGCCCGCAGCCTGTAACATCATGCAAATTAATTTTTATTATCAATTGCTCAAAAGGGAAAGTTTTGCAGAAAAACATGTTCAAAATGTCTAACAATCTCCACTTTTTTCAACACAATGTTTCCAAGTGGTGGAAAAAAAATGTATGCAGCCCATCTTCCAGAAACACAATGCTCACCCTAGAAACTATAAACTAAAACAATCCTAGTGGTGATTGCAGCTCAGTGGAGCATTTTAGTTCATAAGTTATTTGAGTAAGAGAGATATTTGCAAAACATGACTTCTAATCCTGCCGTTTGCTATATGTGGAAGGGCTCCAGCTGATTTCAGTGAAACTCCACCCATGTGGAGGAGGCAGCAGAATGAGGGACAGAATGAGCTCTTGCCTTTTCCACCAAAATAACCTGTCAGCAGCCACATTTCAATGTAAACTAATCAGGAATATACATGGGACCGTTTCTCCATAGCAGTTTTACTTTTTTCTCCTCTCTCTGTCCCAGCAGAGCTGTTCAGGATATTCTTTCACATCAGCTACACTGGATTACCATCACTGACTGTGGGGTAGCCAAGCTTGGGTGTAAGTCATGGGGTAATGAGCCTCTTGAGCTGCCCCAAACCAACTTATCCTGCTCCTTCCCTTGAACAGTGCTGGGAAAACCTTTCTTTCTTTCTTCATGGTTGGAAAATTATAGAAGTGCTCCAAGCAAGGGTTTTTTAAGCCTGAATCTTCTCTGCAAGCTGACTCTGCTCCTACTCACACCATCTCACCTGGCTGAATGTGCCACAGAACTCGTGCCAAGACAGTCTTGTGTGCACAGGTGAGTGAAATGGCAGCACTAGGTTGAAGCTTGGCTTAACTCCAACACAAAGAGCATGTCCTTTGGACCAGATTTCTCTTTCTGAAGTCTTATTCATTCCATTTAGCACAGGTTGATTTATACCTAGCGGTCCTCTTGTTTCCCACAAGAAGTCACAAGCCGAGTTTTGCAGGCAAACATCTTAGTAAATTTATAGGCTACATCACAATTTTCATTTTGGAAGAAGCAAAGACATAAATTTCTCATGCAATTTCTTTGAAAATCATGCCCTTTCTGATTCATTGTGCTTGAAAGTCTTTCTGAGCCAGAAAATGCAGACCTCTCTGGGATATTAATTTTGAAAGTTGAACAAAGGATAGAGGCGTCATTTAGGAAGTCTGTCCAACACTCCTGAAGATGAACAACCCAAATATGCCACTGCATATATTATCTTCCTTCTGACCGAGTGACAGCAGCCTCTCCGTCACACAGACAAAAAGCACATGAATACTTCAAAAGAGGCCAGCACTCAGGAACGTGAACGTTCAAGATATCAAGTGCCTGTTTCAAGAAACTGGAACAGCTTTTGCAAAATACATTACAAATTGAAGACACGTGTATCTGTGCAGACATATGCAAAGGCTGGGTGGTCTAGGCACAAGGGCCTCTGGGCTGTAGGACTGTCAGCTCCAGGTATTCAAAAGTTCTACAATTTTGGCTCAAAAGTGCAAGATTTAAAACAAGTGGATCTGGGCTCCCTGACTGCTTTTTACAGCAGGGGGAGAGGAGAGATACTGCATTTTCAGTCATGACTCTGCAGCACAAAGGGCTGAGAACAACCTTTAGAAAATCCCCAAATGGAGATTCTCTGATAGTCTCAGGACTCCAGGTGCTAGATTTCCAGAGAGAGAATGTGATCTAGTGAGCAATAAACCCTAGTTAGTGATACTGCCTTGGAAACCCATGTTCTGCCATCATTTCAAGCTGACTCTGTCGTGCTGGGCCAATCACGGAGTCCCTTCATGTTAAACCCACGCAAAGACATCAGCATCAGGGCCAGACTCCTGAGCAACCTGCAAACTCACCAAAGGAGTCATGGCAGCTCCCTAGGAGGTACACGGGAAGATGAAGTGCTTGGGAAGCAGGACACATTACAGCCAGCCTGACACACACTGGGAAGCTCAAGTTATGCTACAGGAAATCCTGAGGAAGGAGGTAGTTCTAGTCCAACCTCTCCCAGTGACTTACACGCTGGTGTCAAGGGGTGTTTGCTTCTGCTCAACACTTACAGGTAGGACCCTTCTAAGGACTATCCCAACCTTCCCCTCCTCCCACCACGGCAGGAGTCAGCCCTGTCGGCAGGGAAAGGAATCTCGACCACCCCTTCATCAGGTCAGCTGGAAAGCACACAGCTCAGGGGCTGGTAGCTGGGGAGATTTGGGGACAAGGAAAAGTGAGACTCCAGGATTTCAACCCTCGCTCTAATGAATTTTCACTCCAAAATACCTTTTAACTCACATTTACCTTCCAGCTGGTTGTCCTGAGCAGCAGCATACAGGGTCTTTCTTTTCTCTTCATGGACAAACAGCTCTTTGATGCTGCATGAAAAGTGTAGTGGGTTTTTTGCTTTTTAAGGTATTGAAAATAAACTTCAGCCTCACAACTCCCTAGTGCTTTAGAGAGCAATCACCTCTGATGCAGGAAACAAGGTCAAATCCCTCCGGCAGACATGAAAACTCCTGAGGCTTCCTCCCATCCCACTGCGTGCACAAGACAGCTGAGCTCCCAGGTCTGGAAGTGATGGCAGCAGGCAGGATGGGGAGCATGCCAGTGACCTTTTTCAACTCAGAAGAACTGCAGAATAATTTATATTGAGAGGGATTTGCAGACTTTTTTTGGTCTAACCCTGCTCAAAGAATGGCTGCCTGCTGCATGGCAGGTTGATCGTGGCTGTGTCCCACTGAATCTTGAACACTCTCAAGGATGGAATTGCCACATGAGAATGTGGCTCCTGCTCTTCTGCTTGACCACCCTCTTGGAAAAGTTTTTTCCTTATGTCCCATCCCTTTCCACAGTATGTGATTGTACCTTCTGCCCTTTCACTGCACGTACCCGAGAAGAGTTTGCCTCTTCTCCACAACCATCCACTGCTGATTAGACAAGACAAGACAGAAGGGAGATCTCCCTTTGGCCCTCTGAGGGTTCAAAAGGTGGGGTTAACAAAAAGATAAACCATTGTCCTAGGTCTGGTGCTCAGAATATCTTGGCCTAGTGACTCATCCAAACCAGACTGCCTGACACCATTGTCAGGTAATCAGAGGAACGTGGCTCCAAAGTGTCCAGCTCTCAGATGAACAACTCTGTGTTCCTAGAAGAGGTCAGTTTCTCACTCCTACCCTCTGGGCACTTTAGAATAGACTTTTTCCCTGTGGTGATCACCTGCCACGAAGATTATGCTTGAAAATACAGGTGTTTCCTTGACACCTAAATAGCAACTTAAAAAATGCCACACTGGATCTGATGGGTGTGGAGCAGATGGTCTGTGAGGTCTCTGTGCTTAACCTCTCCAGCCACAAACAGGACATTGTACGATTCTCCTTATCTTCCCTTTATCTGTCTTTTCCACGGACATTTGTGTAAGGGCTGTCTTTCCTGAGTCCATACAGTGTTTAGCAAATGGCAACGCTGTGCTTCTATTTGGGTCTTGTGTGACATAAACCATAGAAAGTAAAAAGGTGGGATTTTCTCTCCGTGGTTGTTGCTGTAGCAACTCACAAATCAATATGCTCCACTTCCACTGGGTTTTTCATGGGTAAAGGAGGTGTTTCCACGACACAGATGTGGAGGAAGCCATGGTGAGAGTGTGTGTGGGAGTGGGGCTCTACAGGCGCCTCAGCTGCTCCTTGTCATACCAGCCACATTGAGCACTGGTATTGCTAAAAAGTGGTGGATGACAGTATTGCTATTTTCTCCTGTTGGGACAAGTACCCCCTTGTTTAAAAATCCAAACCTCTGTGCACACCTACACAATACTCCAAATCTTTTTGATATGTGGACTATGATGATATGAATAATATAAATATTCCTTTGTACTCATTAAAAGATTTAAACTCTCCCCTCCACCCACCCACCCAGCCCTGTGTGCCTCTATATATCTGATAATATGGGATTTTAAAACACTGCTGTTATTCCTGTGGGGTTTGGTTATTTAACATTGTACTGAGCAAAGTTATCAGAGCAATCCTGACGGACCAAAATAACTCTTTGTTTCTGATGTGGTGTTTGCAAAATGGGAGCCAAAAATAGCTATTGGCTGGTTGACTTGAACCATTGCTGACCTTTCAGCACACCCAGCAGAATCCGCCAGCACCAGAAATCCCTTTGCTCCGGGTGTGCAAGCAAACTACCCTGCACTCATTTCTTCAGTGTTTGACTTCTACTAAACTTGGGTCACTCAGGTCCAGTCCCATTTGTTTCAGTCACCTTAGGTTGTGTGCTGAAGGGGAGAGAGGTGTCAGCTCCATCTGGGAAGACTGTTCAGTCTTCTAGGAAGGGAGAGGTCTGTAAAAGCATGTCACCACCTGCCCCACTTCTGTGACAGCTTTAGGTGCCCAGAGCCAGTCACAATCCTAAATGTCTTTTGACCTGTTTCATTCCCCAAGCACAGAGACAGACCTAGACCTGGGCCTGGACCTGGATGCCAGATGGAAGTCAGGAGACCATTCCTGGTTCTGCTCAGGCAGGGTGTCCAGCTTTCTGCCCTGTGCAACCCCTTTTCCTCCCTGGTTTGCAGTTCTCCATCCTGCGCAGGACTTTACTGGCCAACACACCAATAATCACCTAACACCCCTGAAGAGGAGAAGTGTGTTTGTCAAAGGTGTTTGTCAAAGGCCCGATGAAGCCCCGAACCCTGTTACTATTTTACTCCTGTATAACCAACCCTTTACTCTTCTGTTTCCCCTGTGGTTTACAAACCTCCCTTGATCTGGGACCATTTTATCATCTGTCTCACTCTGAATCTACAGTCCCATGCCAAAAAACAAAGACTCAAGAAATTTCTACAGGTCTCATGTCCTCTTCTCCTCATGCAGATGGCTGTGAGAGAGTTGCCACCTGCTCAATTCTACTCCTTCTCACAGGTCTTCTGTCCATTATTACTCCTTCTCACCATTCTCCCACCTGCTTAGCTGATAGAAAAATCCCAGGGCATATAGGAATGAGGGCACCTCATAAATCAGGGAGCCAAGCGAATGTGCAGAGTCATCAGGAGCAAGTTCATGCATTAGCCAGAGAAAAGGGGAGATGTGCTTCTTGTCCGGGGGTCTGTTCCTGCCTTGACTCATGGAATCACCCGTGGTGAAGTCCAAGAAGCAGGGAAGACCCTGCCAGGCTGACTGAGTCACATTCAGAAGAGAAGCTTTGTGAGAAGCAGCTCCAACTTTTCCCTAACCACCCTTCCTTGACTTACCAAAAGGCACAACACTTGGTTTGCAGGATATAAAGTGATATAAAGCAGAGCATGAAGAGAAAATGTCTTTGCTGGCTATGTTTGAAGAAAGCATCTACTCATGCTGGATCTTGAGGGGAGCTCCAATCTGGACTCAGAGCTCTGGTGATGTGCAGAAGTGACTGTGGGGAGATGAGTGTGCAATGTTGCTTTGACAGTTCTGGGGCAACTTTCCCTGCAGTGCACAGAGCTTGTGGAAGGGAGAGGCTTGAAGAAATCACCTGTGAAATTCCTGAAAGCCTTTCCTGTGCAAACTGTGAATATTTTGAAGGTTCACGCATTTAGCTCCATTTAGGGAAATTTTCACAGAGTAAGACAGTCTTGATACAAAACACCCATCAAATTTCAAATCACTCCTGCAATCCTTTCATAAAATGGGCAAAACACCACCCTTTCTTATGCTTTATTCTCAGAAACTGCTACTTTATGTTGACATTTTTAGGTATAGAGTAAATATATTCTGACCTGTCTCTCTTAATGTTACATTTTAGCCCAAACAGGAAAAGGCTGCAAATTAAACAAAGAGGAAAAAAGAATATTATAATTGGAAGCTTCAGGCAAGCAGCTTGAATTACAGGTAGTGTTAGCAGGACAGCCCATAGCAGAATGTTGATGTACCTTTCCAAAGAGGATGCTGTCAGCAAAAGTATTCCTAAACATGCTGTAGGAGCACAAGAGAAACAGCAAAAAGAAGGAACCTGAAAATAATAATAAATTCTAGTAATTTGGATATTATATACTCTTCCTGTATACTCCAAAAAATGCTCAGGTACTTGTTAGACATTGTGAAAAAAATCTTACTGTGAACATGCTGGGAAGGGACTAGTACTACTTTTAAATAATTTTCTAATGGTGTTGGGATCAGACTGGTGGTATAAAGCATGTTCTGTGCAAGCACCAATCCCACTAGCCTACCTCAAATTTGTTTTTATGTAAAAGAGACAAAACTCGTGGGAAGAGAGGCTGAAAGCAGAAGCAGATCAACATCTGACTGTTGAAACTCAGACAGCTTCAAACCTCCTTTGATTCACATCGGTGGCAAAGTTGTTACTCCCCATCTGACAATCCTGCTGACACCAGCAGGGATTTCACTTGCAGAACATGAGCAGGAGTGGGCAGCAGATAGGTACTTCAATACAGACTGGATCTTCTATTAACCCTTTCAGAGGCTGTGACAAATTATTGCCTTACTGCTTGATCACAAGTTGCTTTCAGGAATTATTTGCAGCAGAATCTGGATCAGGCAACATCGATCTCAGATTTGACTTGCTTGTCTTTTGTTGCTTCACATACTTATTTTATCATTCTTCAAAGACAAGTGTACTTTCCCTCTAACAAGACCATCTTGTAGAGGGTTAGCATACACAGGGCAGATTATCAGAGAACCAAGAGCAAAGCCCCTTGGGACACTTGTGCAAATTGCAGCTGAAGCAGATGGTATTTAAACAGAATGTCTGGGCACAATTAGAGGGGGAAGAGAGAAGCCACAGAGGACCTGGAAGGCAGACTGACAAGATCCTGTAGCCTTGGCAACACCACCTCCTGATTGCCCACATCAAATGCAGAGGATAGGGCATGAAGGAGGTCGCTAATCAAGTGCCATCTTTGACTAGCTTCTTAATTTCTGCCATTATGTTCTGAAGGGCTCCTGTCTTTCTCTCAGCCTGTGTAGGAGTGGTGTGGATTTGCCTAAAGGAGCACTGAGGAGCTTAACTACCACAATAGGACCTCCAAGTTGCTCCACAAAGGACACACAAAACAAAGCCTTCAGATGCACCTTGTTTTCTCACTCCCTGTTCCATGGTGACCTGCCTTAGCAGCACACAGGGACCTGGCCACCAGCTGAGCTGTATCCAGTAGTGCTCACTTGCGGACACACAGTGCACCAGCAGCTAGGAAGAAGCTGCTGCTGGACCTGCTGCTCAGGCAATGATGGGCTGGAAAGCTGGAAGTAAAAACTGGGGTGAGCTTTGCCTTCAGCAAATGCCTAGGGAGGGACAGAAATAGGCTACTGAAGGTCCAAGCACATTCAAACAGTGATTTCGGTGAGAGATGTCCTCGACAGTGAGAGATGGCCCCAAATCTCTCACACACAGCAAAGCAGAGTCAACCTCCCTTTAGTGCCTTTGGCAAAATTGATGGTTGAGATAATGGATAAAGCTCTTGGAAAGCAGGTAAAAGGAGACCAGAGAGGGAAGGTGTCCATCCCCTTCCTTGTGTTAGGCATTAGCTGTAGCGATTTGTGCACAACAAGCTATTCTCTTTTTAGTTAATGGAGAAAACCAGATGTTTTTAGAGAAAGGTCCATCTCATTGTTGAGTAGGTGTTTAAAACTCAGGGAAACAAAGAGTCTCTATCTGCATAAGATACAAAGAAAACTGCATGCAAAACTTATGACATCGGGGTCTTGAGGGATTTCCCAGAAAACTGAAAAGAACATAGAAATATTTTCTCTCTACCTTCTCTGGCATAATCGCATTGGGCACTACATGAAAAAACATTCTTTTAGGTGACAGAGAGATGAGCTTTTTAATTTGACATGCTAAATTTCAGAATAAAACTTTCTGTGTCACCTGCCAACTTACCTAGAATGTGCAGCTTCAGTGAATAAACAACCTGAACTCCGATATAAGCAATTCTTATTACCCTGGAATTGTAGGAGGAGTAAATAAAGAAAGAATATCTACTGCAAGGGTAAGCATTTGAGGGACAAGTGGGTAAATATGGAGCTGAAAAATCAGAAAGAAAAAAATTCAGTTATTTTCAAAATCCTCCTCAATTTACACAAATCAGTTGCAGGGGATGTGAATTCAGCTCCCTTTTGCAGTCTGCATCCCTGCAGGACCAAGCAGCCACTGCTCTTCACCTCTACTCTGGGACATATGGTCCAGAACCTTCAGGCCAGCACAAGGATAAACCTCTTGCATGAGATTTCCCTGGACATTCATCTTTCTTCCTTCCGTGATATCTACCCCAATCTGCTCCTTTTCCTCCATAAGCAGCACTTTATCAGCAGCACAGATGAGCACCTTTTGCATTCCAAAAGTCCCAGCTGGAAATCTTGATTGGCATCTGAGCTCTGATCTTCACTGACACTTTGGCCTCACCTTTTAGGACTCTCCTTTTGCTCAGTTTTACCTGTGCCTTACAGCATCTGGGGGATGCTCTGAGCACAACTGCACCCCCAAACCCCCCAATACTTTAATGCTGGAGCCACACACATCTTCAAACAAAGCCTGTGAACGTTCTCTAAGAGCCAATTTGGTTATAAACAACTCTTTTTCCGTCCCGTTATGGACTATTGACACAGCTGTTCTCTTTCATCACTCAGCCTATGGAGGAGTATAATTTCAACATGAAAAGAACGTTAATAAAATTTTCACTGCTCCTCACTAAACTGCTCTCCCATGTTAATGATCTGCAGGGTTAGATTTGAACACGTCAGTGCTTGTAGCATCTGGAGCTTGGAAACTGCAGGGTTCCCTCCACAGGCAGCAGGGAAGGTGACGGGCAGGATGGCATGAGAGCAGGGGCAGAGCAGGAAAGCCTGGGAACATCTACTGCAGCTCAGGGCCTGGCAGCACATGGCTTTTTATGGTTTAAGATCCGGGATGAACTGGGGAGTCATGTGAGGGGACCTCAGTCCCTGTGTCCAGCGTGACTTGACTTGGGAGGTCAGCTTCCTCCCTCCCAGCAGTGGCCTGGGACCGTCTACACAGAAACAGGATAAGGACATGAGCGATATCAGAAACGGGTGTTTCGTTAGCAGGAGGAGTTGCACCGTCCTACACCAAAGCTCACCAGGCAGCTGGAGCCTGATGGTTACTGCTGTGAGGCCAAGCCACAGCTCTGCTTCTACAGATGGAGGATCCAAGAGGCCTCACGCATCCCACTCTGCCTTCATTCTCACAGCAGCTCCCTGGCAGAGAGCATCTCTTCGTTCCCTGGGTACCTGCACTGCCACACCCAGGCAACATCTGTGTCTCTGTCCCCAGAGTGGGGTAACATGCTGGGTGCCCCGGGAGTGGGAGCAGGGCTGAGCCGGCATCATTTTCTTAATATCTTATCAGACTTTTTATTTTTAAAATGGGAGAATAATATTTCTCTTTGCCTGTGTCGTAAGCATTCTGGGTGGGTTTGCAGCATTGCTTCTGGGAGAGCATCCAATGTCCTCTGCCGTGTTTTAAAAGGGTGGCTCCCGCCCCGCCGCCAGCCCTGCCGTTGATGACATTGGCAGCTGCAGCAGATTTGGCCCACAGACTTTGCTCTCCTGGTTGGTTTTCATGCCATCTCATGTTTTTTTTCCACACGATCTCCTCCCCCCAGGACAAAGATAATCGTCTCTCTGGCTGCTCCTTACGGTTGCCCTCGCTGTCCTCCCAGCAGCTGGTGCCACGTACGTGTCCCTGCTGGAGCCACCACTGCCCCTGTTTTCCAGCGCAGCCACCAGCAGTGGGACGCAACCCGAAACCCCTCAGGAAGCTCACGCCCATTCCCATCCCTCGCTAGCCGGGAGTTGCCTGTTTTTAGCAGCTTTCTGTCTCACCGTGCTGTGAAGGTAAAGAACAGACTCTCCCCGCCCAGGACTGGTTCAGGAATCTCACATCTCTCTGGTTATAATAGTGTGAAAATGCTGAATAACTGGAGGTTCACGGCAGCCAGAGCAGTCCAATCCAGGCAGTAGCCAGGCAGGGAGAGAGCATCCCTAAGGCTCTGGGAGAAGGCAGAGACTAACCTCTGGTGAAGTGACTTGCAGTCTGCCCTGGACAAGGAGCAGCAGGGAGAGATGGAGTCGTGCACCCTGCGTGTACACTGCAGTGAGAAAAACCGGGATTTTTAGCTCCCACACCAATAGCTCTGCAAGCCCCCTTTTGAGAGCATGGACATCCTGCCTTCCCGAGGGACTGGAGTTGTGTCCAAGCAAACACACACAGGGTGGCCAAGCAAGCCCTGAGCATGTCCATGCTCATGGCACAAGTGTCCTTGCAGTCTGGTTGCTCACAGGGCTCCCAGCAACCCCCCAGCAGACCAGTTCTCAGTGGTGTCAGTACCTCTCATGATTTTGTAAGAATATAACATGGGAACAGACAATTCCCTTTGAAAAGACCATAAATCTCCTATCATATCTTTGCTGCACCTCAACACAGATTTAGCCTGATACCTGCTGGTGGTTAAGCCCCCTCACCTGTGTTTGCTGCTGCATTGAAAACACCTAATTTTGCATTTCCCGTGGTAACAAAACTTCCTCCTTTCTTTCCCCTCTTTAGCACTCAAAGGTGAACCAATATATAGCCCAAAGAGCTGAAATAAGTATTGCTATCCTCCTGCTCAATGGGCAGCCACTTCTTGCCATCTTCCAGATGAAACACTCTTGGTGTGGCCACAACTGCTCGAAGTTCAGCTCCTCCAGGCTCATTCCCATCTGATGGGCAACATCAACAACACCAAAAGTCCAAAATCTGTCCTTCAGAATTGAGGAAGGGCCTTGAAAAACTCAACGTATGGTACACTGGGTGTGATTCAAAGATACATCTAAGTTCTTTTTAATTTCATTTAAAAAGAAGTGAAGTTTCTGCATATAGGATCTGAGATTTTAAGAAAGCAAATATTGAAATCGCAAGACTTATCAGAACCTTCATCAGTAACAGCAGTTTTCTGAGAACACTGAAAGGCTGGGCAGCCAAAGGCCAGGTTATGAGATCTGTGTAGTGAAGGCGTCACCCTACTCACAAAAACATACACGTCTTTCATAATTCCTTTTGTGTGCCACTTGGAAGAATGCTCTTGTAAGGAAGATACTTACCTGGATTGCTCAACAACTCAGGATCTGATTTCCAGCTCTGCTGCAGTTTTTCTCCTTGAGCTCAAAGAACTGATGTTTAAACTTTCCCTGCTTCAGTTTCCCCATTTGAAAATGAAGTAAACTATTTATCTCGCAAAATGGCCAAGACTCTAAAACTACATTCTTCTTTTATTTCCAAACAACTTAGAAAAGTCATGTGGACAGAACTATAAATTACAAAGCATTATTTTTCATATGAATTTTGTCTTGAAACAAACTCTCCTCTTTGACTCACAGTCCTTAATTGACACTGGCATATTCTTTTTCATGCCTTTAATTGCTTCAACATAAATTAATTAAAATGTAAATTAAATGATAGCTTGCGGGGAAATTGCAATTACCATGATTTCATCTTTCACTGTTGCATCCCGTGGTACCAACAGGTCTGTGCAACAGGTATGCCAATTAATAGCAGATGATAAAGATGTCTGCAATCACTTACCTCTCTGCTTCAGGTTATTCAGTAAATGTTGTCTTGCACAATTAGTATATGATTACCTATTCCGAGTCTCTAGCTCCATCAAACTGAGAGATGAGAGAATGAGGTTTTCATTCAGAAAGAAAAAAAAGAGAAAGATGCCCAAAAGTTTGGACAAACCTTTAAGAAACCTTACAAAGTGCTTTCCAGGTGGTAAACAGATGGTTACTGAGATAGTTAAATGAAGCAGAATACTTTTGTCACCATGCCTCCACCTTGATCTAACTGAGAGTGGATTAGCCCTTCTGTTCTACCTGTGTATTCAGAGCTGTCAACTTTGACATGTCTTTAGGCTGAAATTACTGAGTATCATAAAGAATGTGAGTAATTAACTTGATTATACCAAGTCTGACAATAGAGTTGGGAGAATCATGTTTTTTCTTGCTTACCTAGAAATGGAAAATAAAACATTTCTAACAGGGACATGAAGAGAGAAAATCACCAGGGCATTTCCAACAACTCTGAAATAAGTGCAGTTTATCAGCGGTCATCAAAAAATCCATCAGTTTGTTTGAAAAAAGGTGATGGAAACTCAAGTAGTTACGTGTCAGAAAAACCCAGAGCTTGTGATTCTCTACTGCCTGACAAGCCATAGGAACAGATACAGAGCTGGCAGCATGCCTTCAGCAGGGCAATAGCCAGAGCCAGGGCACCAAAAGCATGTTGCTCAGGACCAGTCAGGTTTTGAACGACTTCAAGGTTGGAGACCCCACAACCTCCCTTAGCAACTTTTTCTGATGTTCAGTCACAGTCAAGGCTGAGCTCAGGAGAGAGTGGGAAGAAACAGCTACCTTGTGTTGAAGATATTTTTTGATAGAAATGTATTAATAAAGAGTTAAAATTTTCTACTTCTGGAGTATGCAGAAATGGAGGTTCTGTGGAGGTTCTGACTACAACACGGGCACTGAAGGGAACACACTTGTCCTGGAGATGCAATGGTAAAACCAGAGATGAAGGTACAGCTTCTGGTCATGTCAGGAAAGGCTGCAGGGAAATAAAGTGGCAGAATATGCAACAGAGTTCAAACCAGCTGAGGCTTATTATTTTGGGAATGATGGCCTGCTCTGTTGGTCCCCTACTCGAACTCATCTGGTCACAGACAAATATTGCTACAATTATACCAGCAGAGATATGCTGAAAGAGGCTTGTCACTGTGGGAGGCTCTATTGCCCCAGCAGCAGCCTGGACAGCAAATGCAACTGGTGATGATACCACTGACGGTCAGAGGTTATTCAAGTACATAAATGAAAGGGGAATAGAGATGTTCTGTTACGTGGTGAGAGAGTGGTAGATTGAAGGTAACTGAGGTACCTTCCCAAACCCCCATGGGAGTCTGTGATAAAACTGAGCTCACTTGGGAACCAACATTTGAGGCCATGGGCTGGGACAGGAGGTGGCTCTGTGCAAAACACAAGCTCAAACATGCAGTTCTGCACCTTGGAACTTGTGAAGTACAAAGAGAAAAGCCACTCTATTTTTGTACTCTCATCTGAGCAAAACAGGGTATTCAAGGAAGCTGACAATGAACCAGGATAAAATCCATGATACGTTCCATTCCCTCTCTGACTGTCACCTCTGCACATGAGGATTTACCTCTTTGCTTCCTGTTTGTCAGAACAAGGAAGGCATTTGCATCCATCAAACAGAAGGGGATCCTTGGTTTCCTTTTTTTCTTAAGAGCATAGGCAGACCTTGATCCAAACCAGCACAGATTTCAGGGAAGCTTGAGATGTAGCTTCTATGTTCACGTTCATAAATTTTTAACCAGAAAATGTTTCTAGTTAAAATATCCTCTAAGAAGCAATCGAGAAAGGAAAAGGAATAAAATAGCCCATAAGTAGCCTCTACATGAGGGTAGAGAGCATGGGGACATGAAGAATCGTAGAATCACAGAATGGTTTGTGTTGGAAAGGATCTTGAAGATCATCTAGTTTCAACTCCCTGCCATGGGCAGGGGCACTTCACTAGACCAGATGGCTCCAAGTCCCCTTCAACTTGGCCTTGAACACTTCCACGGATGGAGCATCTCCAGCTTTTCTGGACAACCGGTTCCAGTGCCTCACAACAGTCACTGTAAAGAATTTATTCCTGTTTCAGGGTGGCAAGAGGGGCCCTGAAATCCTGCTACCCCCTACAGTTATCCTGGCAACCAGGGAAGGGTGGTGAGTGCTCATTGTGGAAGCGTGGGCTGTAGGTACAGCTCCAGCCACATTTCCAGCAGGTTGCCCAGAATAAACCCTTGGTGCCTCTGGGTGCATGTGGAAAATCAGTATTTGTGCCATGGTGCTATCTATGTATCCTGCAATTTGTCCAATTCCTGCAGTCAAACAAGCCTATTTTTGTAGGGCTGCTGAAACACGGCCCTTAATTACTGCCTTCAGCAGGGAGTGGGATTATCTAGCGGATGAGATTAGCAGCCTTGCTGCTCTCGGGGATGACACGTTGGCCAGCTGAACTGCAGTCAGCAGTCCCACTCTGAGTCACATTTTGTGCCCTCTCCAAAAGTAATACTCCTGTTTTTTAAATTTATGGAAGAGTTTATCCCCTGTACTTTTGTAATCAGTTCTTTCTTGGCTCTTTGCATGAAATGTTAAAAAAAAAAAAAAAAAAAAGGAAGGATTGGCTTTCGTACTGTGGTATGGTCACTGAAAATGCTTACTGTTGCTGTGGTATGAAAATGATGTATCTAGTCCTGGTAAGATGGAAGAGAAAGGGACAGTATGCCTGAGACTGAGACCTGTCTCTCTGTCAGGCACCCCATGGGAAACAGAAACAGACTGAGGAGACCCAGTCTGTCAGAAGAACCTGTTCAGGACAAAGAAATTCGTGGAGAGGGGAGAATATCAACCCTTTTCAAATGGTGAATGTGTTTAGGCATTGCCAAGTCTGACTCCTTCCCTTTGCTGCCTTTTAATGCATTTTACTTTTGCACTGCTTTCCCTTCTTCCCTGATGCTTGCTCTTGGCCACTGAGTGACATTAATGTTAGTTTTTTCTTAATTAGGACTCTCCTACTTGCGCCCCTGCACAAGAATGGCTCCACAGATGTCCTAGAAAAGTCGGCAATTTTGTTTTCATAGTTTTTTTCCATTCTTTAACTTCTCTAAATCGAAGTTTTGAAAGGTTAGACAGTGGAAAAAGGAAGATTTGGAAAGAATATCTGAACATTGTACTTTCCCTGGCAAGCAGATGGAGGAAAAGTTGAGGGGAGGTGGTGATGAGGGCAGGGAGTGGAAAAAAAAATAAAAAAAAAAGAGATTTTTTTACTTTGAAAATTGACAAGTGGAGACAAAATCAATATTTGCACATTTCCTGAAATCTCTCATGAAATTGCCAAAATTAACCTTCCAGTGAGTTCCCTCCCTCGTGTCACAGTAAAGTATATTTCCATTGGAAAATATATATATTTAATCCAGGATGAAGAACAAACTAATGCTGGAGTGCTGTGCCCAGGGCAAGGTGTGGGTGCAGTGGGGAGCTGGGCTGCTGCCCATGCCCACCATGTGAGCTGGTGGGCTCACAGCTTCTCTGGACAGGTTGGCAGTGCTGGGGTCCAGGAGACACCCTCCACATTAGGAAACAGTGCACAGTAACCAAACATCTGTAAATAAGGGGTACAACAGTACTCAGTGACTGTACTCAACTGTACTCTGTGATCAGGCACTCACAGGGAGACTGGAGGTATTTACAGTCCAAAAGACAGGGACTTTTATCCTTCGGTATCTTCACCACTAACGTTAATAATGGGATAGAAAAGTTGCTTATTATATTTGCAAATAGCACTAGCATGGGGCAGGTTGCTCCATGCTGGGTCACAAGTGAATGTAAAATAACCTCCAAAAATTAGAGAAATATTCTGAAAAAAAGGTAGGATGAAATTCAACGAGGACAAATTCGAAGTTTCAACTGTAGGAAGGAACAGGCATTCCTGTTTATGGGAGATAAGAAGCTCCCTTGGTATCAGCTGGGTAGGAAAGGAGCTAAAGGTTTTAGTGGGTCACAACTTGACTGCAAATCAACATTGCTGTTGCAAAAAAGTCAGATACTGTAATGTGACATAGAAATAGTATTGCTGCTGATAAGACGCATGGAATAATTCAAGTCTGTTCAACACGAGCAAGATTTTAGCTTCAGCTACTGTGTTCAGCTTGGATGCAATTTAAGGTCTTGAATTCGCTGGAGGGAGTTCAGAGGAGACAACTGTTGGGGTGAGCAAGGACCCAAGACCACAACTTGACCTTGGAAAGGTCAGAATAAGTCAGTCTGTTCTTCCTGGAGAAGCAAAGAAGAATTCAAAGGACATAAAGAAAAGAAGAAATACATTTTTCACCACTTCAGCTGTGGGTAGGACAAAAATAATGTGCTCAAGTTACAGCAGGGGGAGATTCAGACAAAACCCAGCAGAGATTTGGGTTGGTGGTGCTGGAGCTGCTGAGCAGAGACACGTGGGTCTGTGTCTCTGGATATTTAAGAAGAGATTGGACAAGTACTTTGACAAATGTCACAGGTATGCCACTCGAGATAACACCTTGTCAGTGCCTTTCCATCCAGTTTTCTGTGATTTTTAGCAGTTCAGCAAGTAATGATTTCTAAAAACATCTCCCGAAAGACTTGGAGCTTCCTGAAGACGCCCAAACCTTCTCTTTCTGCAAGCTTTTCCCACTGCCTTGTATTTCCACTGGCTTCAGTGAAACGAGGACTTGCTGGCTGCAGCTCTTGGACCACATCAATGACTGCTCACAGTCAAACATTTAATTTACCTCCCAGCCACACTAGGAGGCTCGGGAGCGAACAGCTATTTTTAAAGCCACCATCCTGCCACATTGGAACATTTGCTCGGCAGTAGAGAGTGTGCTCGAAGAAATAATGACTGCCTTTTTATCCAAAGGCTATTATAGCTTATGTTTAAAGTACATTAAAAAACATGTTTCTGTATATTTGTGTGGAAGGTATATTTAAAGCAAATGTCCCTCCAACTCTACTCAATAAGCAAAGAGCACACAGCAATACTCCACTCTTGACATTTTAAACAGCTCTCTGATGTTCTTTTCTTCCTTTAACAATGGGGCCAATTTTCCTTTCCTGGCTGCCAGCCTGCCCTTGCTTTTTCTTTTATCACCTCTTGAAATTACCTTGACCTCACCTTTATGTACTCCCTTCTCCAGGACACTGAGCTCAGGTGGTGTGGGAGGTGTTGCTGATGGAGGAATGCAAGAGCAAACATCAGCATAAAGATGAGAATATTATCAGCACTTGCTCTACTGATGACCCAGCAACTCCCTGGGGCCACCATTAATATTGATCATGGGCCTTGTCTCTGCCCTGTAGCTTCTCAGAGCTGCAAATCTCTGATGCTTTCTGGTAATCATTCTCCACGAAGGACTGACTGCATCTGTATTTGGGAGGGGAAAGAGTGTGGACCAAGTTCAGTCTAAGCACCTCTCCAGCCATTATCTTCATGACACAGCTTGGTCTCTTGCTGTTTTACTGCTGACCTGACAGAGATAGATGTTGACTGCTGCTGCCACACACACTCATCCTCACCAGACAGAAGGTACCCCACCTCTCACAGTTGGAAAATAAGCAGTCTTCTCATCTCACCTACAGATTTAAACACAAAAAACCCCAAAAATTATGAGCCTCCCCATTCTAAAACTAGAGAAGTCATCCACCAGGCCCAAAACTGTGAGCGTGCCTGTGTTGGAGGAGTTGCATTCCCAATTCAGCCTCTCTGCAGTCCCAGTCCTACCCTTGTGGTGCACTCTTACCCAGATTTTTCACTTGCCTCAACTCATTGTCACTGGGTAGTGGGGTGAGCAGCCCCAGGGAAGGTGCTGATACTCACACAGCTCCTCCTACACCCCAAGGCAGTGGACCAGGCCCTCCTTTCTCCAGTGCAAATCCCCACTGCTTTGGCTGCAAGATTGATCACATCAGCATCCCAGAACCAGTGTGTCATGCTGTGGTCCTCCCATGCTGTTGTAGATCCCTGTGTCTTTGTCCCTGCTTTCCCATCCAGCACTACTGACTTTTTTTTTTATTATTATTATTATTTTTTCCTTTTTAAATTTTCTGGCCAATCACAAGCCCTATTATTTTGGTTTGTGGCTGTGGGCTACCTGTCATATAAAAGGAAGGAGGAGGAAGGTCCAGCCTAAGTGTGACATGAGGACAAAGGGCTTGTAGGAAATGCAAGGGGGAGAAGCGGGCATGCCTGCTTATCACCTTCCAAATGACTCAAATGAGCAAGGAGAGCTGGAAAAGCAGGGAAGCACACTGCTTCAGCTGCTCCTGCAGCCATGGTGTGCCAGCAGTAGGACCAACGATAACCATCTCCTTTCTAGAGAGAACCTCCTGCACATGTGGCTGCCACCGATTTTGGGTGACCTTTTTGAGCCAAGTCAGCTCCAGAGGGTCTGTATTTTTGCTTCCAGGAGATAAATGCCAGCAGTTGGCACAGCCACTGGCAGCATGGGCTGAACTGGGCCATGAAACTACAGAAGACGATGGGAAGAGGTGAGAAGACAGACCTAGACATCCAGACAAGATTGTCATGGCTGCATGGTCACCTTACCATGCCCTCAGCTTTCACGAGGTGCTCAAGATGCAAATATAAACACAGCCCAACCTGTAGAGGGTCAGTAGTCTCACAAGATATGAAGAAGGCTGAAGACCTTGAGAGACTGGCAGATCCACACACGATGCATGGCGCGGGGTAATATTACACTGTGGATGACAGCAGAGACATGTTATGAGGAGATTTGAGCAATGAGACTTCTGTAGCTTGATGAATCATTTCTCTTTCCAGTAGACGGAGGCAACACCCCACTCTAGAGAGCGCAAATTAGGGCTGTGCAAATAGCTGAGGTTTTTTGGCTTTAATCCCAAATCAAAATATTTTAAGAAATCAGAATCAGAACAACCTGAGAAAAAGATTGTTATTGTTTTGGGCTAAGTAGACTGGTTTGAGCCACCCATCCTTCTCCTTCTCTCCAGTGATACTGCAGAAATATTTTGTATGGAAGCACTTATTTTGAGTCGCTTGAAGAAAAAGGAAAAAAAAAAAGACATAAAGAGAGGGCTGCCTTCTCCCCTGCTGCAAATAACTGCAGGAGACTTCCCTCCCTGAGCTTGTCGTGGCAAGTGGCTGGTGTCTTGGGGCTCTTGGCCCTATCAAGATTTTATCATCATGTAGATCAGGGTCAGGAACACTAGAGCTAGGGCTAAACTCACAAGCACACAGAAGGTAATGGCAACCTGTTAGGGAGTCTAGACAGAGGGAGAAATCAAGATTGATCCCACACTTAAAGGGAGTCCCTTGTCTCACTAATCCAAAGACCAACAGTGTTTGTACTGACATGACCCAGGAGTCATCACTGAGTGATTATATAGAAGTACTGGTGTGAAGAAGTCAGAATTGGGGAACCTGAGGAAGAGAGCTTGTCAGTACCGGGCCGAAACCCAAAATTCTGCTTTGTAGCAAAAGTTTTATTTAAAAATCTCAAGAATAGACCAGACTTCAATCCAAAATTTGAGTCAAATACCTAAGACAGAGTTTTAGCGCATCCATTTTGATATAAAACCCAAATTTGAGAACAAAGCCTTTCTGAACCATTCTCCATCCTCACCAATTTCTTTCCAGTAATTTCGGTTAGATTATCAAAATACTGTCATTAAAAAAACTATTCTTGAAAAAAAAGTCATTTTTCTGATAGAAAGTCATCTACTGGTATTTTTTTTCAGCTGGTCTAGTGCTAGGAGTGGTGTTCTCTGCGATGAACTGGGAACCCATTACAAATGCATGCATGTGACCTAGTCAACAGGAAAATATTACTAGCAAGAGGGAAAAACAGCTATAAATTTTATTTGTCTTATCATGAGTTGTGATTATTTTTATGAAGTAATAGGATGCTGAGGACCTAAGGTTTTTTTTACGTTACTAAAGCAAAATTTAGAAAGCACCCCTTGACTCGCATTTATTAACATTTTTTTCAATCATTTCCCTTAAAAACATAACTGCGTTTTCACTTCCTCTGAAGGTCTGCAAGAACCTTCAGCATGGGAAAAATTAAGCTGGTGGTCAACTGCATCAAGGAAGCAGTGAAGCAAACTGCACCCACTGCAGCTACATGGAAAAAACAAACTGAAAAATAGAAAACCCCTCCTCATTTGAACTGACTCCTCAGTTCTTGTCAGGTTGAAACAAGAAAATATATACTTACCTCTTTCATAAAGACCTTTGGGGTCTCTCAAAGAGGAAAAAAGCTCTATAAAAGCTGTTTACATTGTTTTCAGAGAAGTGAGATTTCTACCTCATCAGTAGGCTCTTACGCCCTCAGGCAAGGCTTGCTCCAGTTGGGGCTTTTCAGTCTTGTCACTTGAGAGTTGGAAAGAAGCAGTTTCTTCCCTTCTCACCATTCAAGTTATGGCAATGGGTGCCTAAGACTAGGGAAACAAAATGCTTTTTCTTCCAAAAGTCATCATACTCTGGTGCAGGAGAACGGTGTGAGGAGCACAAACAGCTTCATGCTTTCCCTCAAAGCAGTGATCCTTTGCATTGGTCACATTTGTGAACCCCTCAGGGCCCTCTGTAGTTGCATATCCACCACATTCTCTTCTCCCAAGTGTTGCTGTTCCCCTCAGACATCTTGAAGGGTCCATGCGCCTTCTCCCTAGAGACCAAAACTCTTTCCTAGCCCCAACTTTCCTTACCTGGGACCCATATCCATGCTCTGCCTGGACATGACTCATCACCTGCTATGTTTGGGACTGTCCGTGGACCCCATGACCACCTGTCCATCCCTTTGGTCCTTAGAGGACCACGTTGTTGGGGAAGGCACAACCCACCTGGGGCCAGCTTGGCTCCCAGTTCCACTCCTCTCTGAGGCAAACTGGCCCTGGCTGCTCCCTAACACAGGGAGCACATCAGGAATGCCTTTCTATCAGGAGACTGCCATACACGGCACCAGCACAGTCTGAGTTACAGATAATTTTGAATTGGAGGGGAAAGAAAAATATTTAGCAAAATTATGTAACCGACGTTCAAAAATAGCTTATTGCCATCTGGTTGTGCTATTTTGACGACCAAAAACCCCTCAAGTCTTTTTAGAGCTAGCTATACTGTTTGCAAACTCAGCCAAATTTTTTACAAAATCTCAAATTTCACATGCTTGATTTACCTCTGGAGTTTTTTGAACCAGCTTTGTCTGCACATGAGCCATATCCAGTCATTCAGCTCAATTCCACCTCTGCCATTAATATTTTAAAAACCCCATCATATTCCTGTAAAACCAGGTACACCATGTCAGGGGACTGCAGGAAAAAAACCTAAAATAAAATAAAATATAAAATAAGGTAATTAAAAAAAATAAACTCCCTCAAATATTGTGGATTAATCCCCAGCCTGCTGCCCTGTCTCCACTGGGCATCAGGAGACAGCTATTTTAGCAGCCCACGCTGCAATGGAAACATCATTCCCAAGCTGTTCCATTTGCTAAAGCCACTGGGAATTGCAGAGAGCCTGAAACAGTGTCCAGGCATGACCTTCCCTATTAAACAGAGGACAACTTCATGCCATTTGCACCCAGTTGAAATGTCAGCATGGCAGGGAGTATCACCCTTAAACTCCTCCAGGCCAGCACGATGGAGACAAGGCTGAGCACCCGGCGATGTAACAACAAGCCAGGAGGAATGGCTATCCAGCCTGCCCTAAATCAGCCACATATCATCACTTCTTAGGTCTAGTATTCAAATACCCCTACTGACTACTAACCTTACCAACAAATCCCAGGAAACCACCTTCCTGCAACTGCAATTGAATCTCCAAAGTTGTGCATCAGTGAGAGCGACTTGTGTGGAAACCTTTAGAATCCAATATTGGTTATTTATCTTTTTCTGTTATATAGAAGAAAATAAAGCAATGCTTTCAAACGGATTCCTCCCTCATCTAGCCTGAATCTGACCCCTGCAGCAGGGATGAGTGGCTGTACATACCTGCTCAGCTCTCAGACTTGCCACCACAGCACTGAGCTAACAACTTCCACAGCCAAATGATCAGGGAAAGACTTTCCCTTCAACGGTTTTATGTGTATTGCCTTTCAGCCTCATTACATAAGGTTAATTATCTCTGACCTGCTTCCTCTGTACATTTGGCTTTACACACCTATTGCCTGCCCTGCTGCTTAGCAGTCCTGACCTCTTTTTACACTTGCCTTCTGAGATAGGGACACAAGGTAGCCTCCCAGCATAGTCCTTCCTCACCTCTAGAGACATCCACCTCCACTGATACTCACAAGTGTCCAAACCTGGAGAGAAATCTGGTCTGAAGCAAAGCCTGGGATCACTCCATTTACTTCTAGGAGGCTGGTTGAGCTGCTCCTGCAGGAAGCATGGTCACAGAGCTGCACACCTAGTTGTAGGTAAACACTAAAAGCAACACATTTAATAGCGTTATTATAGTCTTACTTTCTGGGAATGAACTATTAGCTAATACTCAGGACTTCATAAGGTTGTTTCTCCACTGGAAAAATTGAGACTCTAATTAAGATGTTTCCAGGTGCAATTCTGTTTATTTTTGGCAACTGAGCACAAAGCCTTGTTTTGTCAAGTGTGGAAGAACAACAAAAAAAGGCAATAACAACAAAAAGAGCAATTTTCTTCCTCCTATTTGCCAAAGGTACCATTTGCCATGGCAGCTTATAGCTGAGGCTGCTGCCACCCTTCCTCCCCACAGCCTCCCCACTCCCTGGCCCCTGGTGCTGCAGGGCTGCCTCACTTGTCTAAGATAAGAAGAATTTGATCAGACTGCCAAGGGGATCAGGAAGGAGGTGGAAGGGATGCCAGCATAGGTGTCAGGATGCCATAGGAGTATCAGCCTCAGCTGTCTGAAGCTGTACTCTGTTAGCAGATCTGAGTTTCCAATGAGCTCTATCCCTGATGGACAGCAGAAATATTGCCTTCCTTCTCAAATCACACAAGGCTATGGCCAATTAATCCCTCTAACCTTGTGGTTACAATCCCCAAAAAATCCTACCACTCACTGCTCCTCTATACAAGGCTCCTGCTAGTCTGAGTTTGACTTGCAAGGCTATGCTTGCTGGCCATGTTGGCCATCAAGAGGCAGCACCTGGCTATACCAGGCTCTCAGAGGGGAAAGAGGTGCTCAGTACATCTGTCACCCCTACCAGTCTGTGAATAAAAATCAGAGACACGCTTGATCACAGATATTAGATAGTCCTGCAGTCGGTGGTGATTCAGCCTCATTTTCCCTGTCTCCTGGGCAGCCTAACATCCTGCTTGCTTCGCCCCTGCATTTGGTTGTCTGCAGCAACACACTGGTTTATTCTCTCCTTGGGTTGTCACAGTTACTTGGGAAACCCAACACAGTACAAACACTTCAAATTATTTCTGAGGAGCTATTGGTTAACCTCTCTCAATGCTGAATTTGATCATTGTCTTATTTGGTCCCTGATTAACCTTGGTGCAGAGCTTTGGCAGCTCCATGCTCACCCTCCCTTGGTGGTCACTCCTCAAGGTGATGAACATGAACCCATGAGACACCCCCTCTCACCCCCATCACCCTGAGTACCCTGAGCTTGTCCTGATGATGTGCTGTGCCTTGCTGCACTCCCATCCTGGCTGTCCCAGAGGCAGGGCTGCTCACCTGTCTCATTGCCTCTGGGATGGAGGCTTTTTAGTCAGAGCAGGTCACAAAAACTTAATTCAGTGAACTGTAAGTTTGATATATTGTGCTGCTCTACATGACAACATGCCAAGTTCAACACAACAATCCCAGTTTTAAAAAAAAAGGATTAAAAAATGAACAAAGCTTTATATTGGCATTTCTGGTAAAAAGCACTAAACCGTATTTTTTGTTTGAGACTGACTTTTTTTTTCATGAAAAGAGAAAGTCAACAGGTGAAGAACCACATGGTTAGATAGAATTTTCCCTCCCTCCCTCCATCTTTCTCCATGTCATGTAGTTTCCACAGTACACCCCCTACAGCAGGGAGAGGGGATAATCTGAGTTATCCAATAAAATAATAACATTAAACAACCAAAAACTGACTAGGCACTTAATGCAGTCATGGAACACCACTTTCCCAGCAAATGCTCTACTGCTGGTTGGGGTTGTTAAAGTTCTTGATGAAGTTTCACCTTCAGTCCAGTACAAAATCTCCCATCAAAGCCAGACAGGTTGGTTACTCTTATTGCTTTCCAGTCCCCTCTGTTTTTAAAGGGCTTGATTTTGTTTCATAAAGGAATCATCTTTTCATTCTGGTTGCATGGTGGGTGGAGTGCACATCAGTTCTGAGCTCCGTAACCACCGTGTGCATCACTTCCCCCTCCGTTAGGCACCATCATCTCTTCTACATGTAATTAAGACAGATGAGCAGCAGTTAATAGGGCAGAGGTTAATGGCAGTTCAATTTGCAGCACACCATGGGCAGTGCAGTGGCGGTGGATGGATGTAGTCACACGCTCATCTGTCACCACCTCCACTGAGCAGCCTGATCCTTGTAAAGGTGTATGTGTGAAGTGATTCCACCTTCCCTTAACTGCTTCGAGTGCTTTGGGATAGTGCTGAGCAGGGTGTTCCAGCCAGAGTTATGCCTGCCTTATACCTGCTCAGGGCTGAGCACAGGGGGACTCCTCTCTCTCTTAACCAACTATACAAGGAACCCTGCTCCTAGTTTTGAGACCCTAGTTTGGTGCCTAATACTAGGCAAGATGATTCCAGGCCATACGTTTGGAGCTCAGTCTCTAATCTCTCTCTCTCTCTGTTCCCTAGCAGGCAGAATAGATCAGGAAATTCAGCATCTACACCTGCAAGTTACCAGCATGATGTCCAGAGAACAGTCAACTCCAACCTGCAAACTCAGAGAAAGCATTTCTGGAGAGGGGCTCTTTGTACAGCCTTTGTGAGGCGGAAGAAGGGTCCTACCACTGTTGTAAGCTATCAGTGACTGGGGGATTTTTTGCCCATGCTTCCTAAAGTAATGACATTTCTGTAAACACTTGTGTATTTAGCCTGGAAGCATTAGAGTGGCATCCAAGTTGTCCTGGGACAGGTCTGGGTGATGTGGGATGTTTGGTAGGTTCCATTATTGTTGTGGAAAGGTTGCAGAAGTCAAGCTTGAAGCAGATTTCACATAGTGGGATCAAGGGGTATTTTGGGAGAAAGCAGAAGAACAGGAGGTGCTGACATTTCGTTTTCCAGCAGTAGAAGCACAGTTAATTGGACATGTGCTCAATTCAGAGATGCACCAGGACTCAGCATTCCCTTGCTTACCACATGCTGAAACTTTCATTTTACTTTGCAGCACCTGATGAGTGTCTCGTGGGAATTTGATGAATTCACACCACTTTGTTAAGAGTTAACTGGAAGTACTGGTATTTCTTGACCATCAGTCAAACTATGGTTGCAGCTGCCCTATGAGGGAGCAGCAGGAAGACAATGAGTTTGGAAAGGTGTGCAGCAGAGATTTCTCATGCAAGAAAGCATCCTATGACATCCTTCAGGATGTCTAGAGACTGAAAACAAGGCAGGGACAAGCCTCCCAAGCAAATCTGCTTTGAGTTGTCCACAGCTGTACCTGCAGCTTCGGCTGAGCAGGGGCCAGTTGTGCAGCATGAGTGAGATACCAGAGCTGTTGCTCACCTGTGCTGCTCAAGGCTGGAGAGAGGTAACAGCTATTCTGGAAGCTGGGGTCTTGTAGGTAAAGAAACTTGTGGATAAAAAAAAGAGCTTTCAGAGGTCTTCTTGAAACTGACATTGCCTACACATCAATGGGAACAGGATTTAGCTTCTCAAGCATGGTAGGAAAAAAGAAAGTTTGGCTGCTGTTAGGGGTTAGGAGCCTGCAGTAAAGTGTCCCAACTGATCAGCATGTTTTAAGGAAAAGAGTTTCTAGACAGGAAAGAGAAGCTCTTTTAAAAAGACTATTATTCCAGTTTTCTGCCACTGGCTCTGGCCTGGCATGTGCAGGCTGGTGCCCTGCAGACCGCTCAGTGGCCCTGGCACAGGCATTGTCCCTTGCCAGCCAGGGTCTAGTTACACGGAGCTTGTTCAATTGTCCCAGCTGAGACCTCACCCACAGGCTGGCTGGGAGCCAGGACTGGGAGCCTCTTTCATTTCCTTCATGCAGACTTTGTCCACAGTGGAGTGAGGAGGCCAGATCCCAAGCCCTGGGCACAGCCCATTTCACTCCAGTACAGCATCTCCCTGATGCTGCCAGGAGACTGTGAGGGCAGATGCTTTCTCCCTGACACCTCTTGGAAAAGATCTTGGAAAGCCTGTCCATGCTTTACTTAAGAAAAAAAAAAGAAAATCCCTCTACACCCACAAATTGCATGAGAAATGGTTAATGGCTGCAGAAACAATGACTACAGGGAAGAACCAGAGTCTTCATTGTAGGCTGGTGTCATCGCTGACGGGTTCGTCCCAAGCTGACAAAGACAAGATCTCCTTTGTGCCAAACACTCAGGAGCCTGGGAAAGTCCCTGCTTTGATGCCCATCCTGAAGAACAGGTCACACTGTAGATATCCTTGATACAGCTCCTGTCAGAGAACCATAGCAAGGCTGATGGGTAGAGCATGAAGCAGAGCACCTTGGTTGCCTCTGTGAGAGTATACATTCAGGAAATATAGGAAGGGAAACGTATTGGACTCGTGCCCTGTTCTGATTCTTTGTGTATGAGAAGATGGAGTGTTTTGTTTCTGGTTTTTCTTACTTAAAAAAAAAAATAAATCAAACATCAAGTTGTGTTTTGGCAGAGGTCTCCTTGGAAGATCTATAGAAGTGGAGTGGGAGGTTTTGCAGTTTCTAGTGAAATGGGGAGAGGAGGAGGTGTCAAACTGCAAAGATTTTTTTCTTCCAACTGTTGGTTAGGAGTGAAGTTAGATAAATGTTAGCTAAATACAGACGGCCTAAAACATTTTGTAGGAGAAGCAATTCTACTCAAAATTCATCAGCTTTTACTTGCACTGTCATAATACTATTAGTTCTCCAGTGAAGAAAAAAACAAACAGGAGAGACAAGACCTGTATTGCTTGTGTGAAAACTAGAAACAAAACAATTTTCGTACCATCCTCACACAACCAAGAAGTTGACTGAGTGCCCATTTCTCCTTAACTTTGCACATTCTTTGCTACTTCTTCCTCTTACTGTAAGCACGAGAAGGGAGCACATGGGACTTACAGTTTAATTCACTGCAGTGCAAGATGCCTCACCCTCTTTGTACTCCCAGTGCACAGGACCAAGGGGATTTCTGACAGTGACAGGGGTCTAGGAGATATAAGTATAGGCCAGGCAAAACTGATTTCTCAGGTCTAGAAATGGAGATGAGGATTGGAGGTTCTGGATGGAGGACAAAGCTGACAACTCAGCCTGTCACAAGGTATTTCTTAGGCGGAGGGAAGAGCCTGCTGATGGCTGTTTATGATCCTTGAACCGGTTAGTGGTCCTCTACTGACCGATCCTAAACAAACTGTCTGACCAGAAGTCAGTATCATGGAGAGTAAACCCGGAGAAACAGACTGATTACAGGTGAGTGTCCACTGTATACCTACAGAGACACCAGCTGGAAATTCAGCTTGAGTCATAGGCAAGATGGAGAGAACAGTGACCTGCTCTGCTTGAGTGAGCACAAACAACCAGGAGGAGGTTGCATCAAACTGAAGAATGAGAAATTGATGAACCTCTGAGACACATTGGCTGGAGAAAGATGGGACACTGCCCTGCCCCTGAGTGACACTGAGACAAAAAGACCAGCTTGTTCTTTTGGCATACCAGCGTGAAGCAAAACTGACACTGTCAGGAACAGGCTTTGAATGCAGCTTTTGTTCTATTCTTGCATTGACCATATTTTCCATGTCTTTTAAACAAATGGAAGAATAGCGGCTATCATGTGTCCATTTTATATTAGCTTTTAGAAAGCCTTTGACAGGGCAGACAGAAACTTTACATGACAGATATTCTCCAATACCAGAACAGTCACACTGTGTCACATGGAATGTCCATCTAGCCCAACAACTTGGCTCCAACAGCAGTCAACAAGAGATGTTTAGGGAAGGAACACAGGTATGGAGCGTGCACACAGTGATTTATTTTTTTCCTCCCTAGGTGTACTACTCTCATTTCCCATCCCAAGCACCTATGACTTAGGGTTTTATCGAGCCAGAAATCAATGTATTTAATTGCCTTCAGTGGATTTTAGTTTTTCTTGACTACCTACTCACTTTGTGAATCCTCGTAAAATTCTGTCATCTACATCCCCTGGCAACGCAATTCACAGATCAACTGTGTGGTGTGTAAATGATTAACCTCTTCTACAATTTGAGCCAACCTCCTGCTAATTATACTTGATGATCTTCAGTTCTCATTCTGACAAAAGAAAGGATATGATCATCACACATTCAACTCTTCCCTCACCTCCTGTGATTTCATAGACCTCTCTCACATTTCCCCCGAAGATTTTGATATGCTAGAAATATTTAGTTACCTAAATCTAGAGGAACCATCCAGACACCAAGAAATGCTCAGTGCTACCACTGAGCAACAAGATCAAACGTGTCTCCTTCTCTGAGCTGGAACAAATACTACCTTCTTGCAAGGAACTGGCCTTTCTCACGGAAACTACAGTTCCAGGTTTGGACAGCATGGTTGGTGATCTGGGCTTCTCTAACAGCATTTATGTCCTGAGTGATAAACAGGATGTAACAGCATACCAACAGCCTGGTTTGAACCATCTTGCAATGAAAAAATCTTAAAATCAGAGGGGAAAAAGTGAGTTTGTCCTCATAGCATCTCCTAGAAACAGGATTCTTTAGAATTTCTGTTGCATTTATTTAGCTAGGCAGCAGTTTTCCTGAATCTGGTGACTTCATCCACAGTGGATAGCACTTTTTTTTTTTCTGAATCGGTAATGGAATTCCAAATCCCTCAGCACCAAGCTACAGTTCTTTATCAGTACTGCCCTCAGCACAGGTCGGAATGTTAGAGGAAAGGTAAATCCAGCCAACAGCAGTGAAATAGCTTTTATCATGAATGCCTGCAGCAGGTGTTCAGAACAAAATGGTCAGGCACAATGAAAACTGCTGAGATCTTATAATACAGAAGTCCACACACAGCTGTACGAGTAGCACAGGAGAGAAGGATTTTCTTGGGTATGTCCTACAAAACTTGGGCAACAGGGTGTCTGAACAAACCCTGTTATAGGCAAAACCCCAAACAAAAACCAGTCCAGTGTCATCCCTGCAATAAAGAAAAACCCTACATTGGTGATTTCACATGGGAACAATTTGAAAAAACAAAAAGCATTTGTCCACTGTGGGGCTGTCTGGCAGGGACAAGCTCTGCATCCTGCACCTGGCAGTGATACATGTGTCAGGATGAGCAGAGGTTGGATTGGAGCTCATCAGGAGCATCATAACCAAACTGATCTCAAGTACCGCAATCCCTCTAGTATGAGCAAAGCCCTTATATGCTGCCTGATCTTCCTGGCTTGCTAAGGCCTCCTTATTATAGCCTTTGTGCTTTGAGATGCCCCAGTCCTCTGTCCCATCTCATGACACTCAGTGTCAAATGATACCATAATTAAAAGGGTCTCAGCTGTTCATATGGCTGACTAGAGGGCCTAATTTTATCCATATATATATAAAGTGTTAAATATAATCTTAAAAAACCCACCTTTTTCCTTTGAATGGGAGTATTGAGTTATTTTGCCTTGAGTCTCATGGTATAGCATTACCCTTAGGAAAGCGAAGGGAGACGAGTTTCTATTGCAAGCTTATGTAACTTCACAAAATAATATCACTAGACAACTTCACACAATAGTTTACAGGTTCATAAGCTTTTTAATAGCAATCCAAAATTATTGTCTCCCAATGTTGCCTGACTTTGGAGGAGCCTTGCCAGTTTTCCATCAGCCAGGAAATCTGTTCCTTGGGCTCATTCACAGAACATTCTGAGCATCTCCGGCAAAACATTTGGCTTGAGAAAGAGAAGAAGTTACCCTGAAATAAACTCCAAAGTAAGTATGTAGACAGCAGTAAGCAAAATTCTGGAGTAAATTAATTTTCATGGGGATACACAGGCACTAAAATGTCCACAAAGTGACATTTCAGCATCCTCACAGCCCTGGTACAAAGCAAATGGTCCCAGAACTGCTGGAAGAATAGCCAGGGCCACTGGGCCTGAACAGCACATAAATCAAAATGGCTCCAGCACAAAAGGTAAGTTTTTGTCTTGTTATTTTGTTGTTTTGTTTTGGTTTTGTTGTTTGTTTTTTTTTCTTTCACTGAAGGATTAGATCTTCCATTTTTAAAATAAGTATCTAGAGCACTTGATGTGCAGCTTCTTCCTAGAAGCAGTGCAGAGTCGCTGTGCAGAGCAGCTGTGGTCATGGCCTTTCTGTTGCTTCTACAGGTAGCTGGCAGAGAGGAAAATAGTTGCCTGAGACTAGAGCAAAAGCTGCCTGAAGGCAGATCTCAAAGCCCAGTTGTGGAAGCTTGGTGCCCCCTTACCTCGTCTGACATGAAGGACCCCGCAGACCCACAAGAGAGGCAGCAAAGGGGCTCTGCACAGCACCCATCTCTCCATACAAGCACATCTACAGCAACCACACAATTAGGGGAGGTACTCCAGTGCTTAAGGCTCTGCAGTTCCTGTAGTGCCAATCCCAAGGGGTGCAAATGGCATTGGTTCTTGGAAAAACAGCAGATTAAAAAATCAAACAGTCTTCCAGTGGTCTTGCCTAACAACTTCAGGTTACCACAGGGAAGATTTTTCCCATACCAGTGAGGGTTCTGCTGGCACTGCACCAGCACAGCAACCTGCAGACCCTAATCCCAGCTCAGGTTAGAAGAATGTTCTCACCCCAAGACCCTCTGCTCCCTCTGTCTTCTCACACCAGAGCTTCTAGCATCTTTGTGCACTCACACATCAGCATTTAGCTTCCATTCTCCTTCCCTCCAGCTCCTCCTGCCCTTCCAAAGGGTCAGAGGAAAATCACACTGGTCTTTGTAAGGTCAGAGGAGCACCATCCACAAGGGAACAAGCAGCATTACAGCTCATCTCACTCTATCACAAAGCACAAAATCGAGGCATCAGAGATGCCTCTTGGTTACTTTGTTTCAGTAACACTGCACACAGCTGTGGAAAAAAACCAGCGGTGCCACCACCATCAACTGTAGTCAAGGAGTTTTGCAGGCTCACATACTTCAGCTGGAAATTATCAGTTGATCAGCAGTATTTATTTATCGTTAACATAAAGTAAAAAAATAACCCTAAGGAGCTCTTAGTCACACACACGCACACACACATGCACACATGCACACATGCACACATGCACACACACGCACACAAAAGGTTGTGAAGGGATTTCACCTGCTCTGTATCACTTCTCACCTTCATGTGGCTATAATGACTCTTCTTCAGCAGGGGCCTTTACTGCCCACTGCCGTTTACACTGCAGTTTTTTATAGATGCCCCATGCAAAGAAAGGAATGTTTTCTTGCTCAGATAGAATGAGCTGTGAAGTTCCTCGGCAGGGCTGTTTCACAAGTTACCTGTACAGCAGAAGTCCCTGCCAGTGCACCCCATCAGCAGCCCATCTCCCTCCCCAAGGTCTGACACCTCCCTTGCCCTCTCCGTCAGCAGTGGTGGGGCTTTGGGCACAGCCTGTTTGCCCGTGGCCTCTTTCCTGCCCTGTGGAGGGAAAAAAGTAATCATTGAATAGAGAAAGTCAATCTTCCTTTTGTTTGCCTCCCCCACCATTCCTCTGAGTCACCATGTGGAGGGTACATGGTGCCTCTGAGTGCTGCAGTGACACACCGAGCCCCAGCACCAAAGCCGGGAGCACTGATGAGTGGGCATGAGTGGCGTGAGGAGGCACCGTGACATACACAAGTCATGATTGTTTTCCTTGCATACTGTGTGATCCTCTCAAAAGAAACACAAAGCACGCTCTCCACCTCTCCCTTTCAAGCCCACGTTTTTCTCCGTGTTACCAAATCCATGCCATCCCCCAGTCTGCCAGCAGCGCTCCAAGGCTATTCTCCACTTCTGCTCACCACTTCCCACATGGATGCTGCTGGACCCTTGCTTCTGCTCAGCATGTGTGACTGCTCCCCGGCAGGGTGGTGGGGGACCACAACACAGGGCCACCACAGACACCTCTGGTGAGGAGTCAGATACTGGAGGGTCTGCAAACCGTGCAAGATGCAAATGGAGCCTCATCACCCAGCATTTACAAAGCTCTTCTGGAAACCCTGAAACAACTCTCAGGAAACCCTGCATGCCTCAGACTTTCCTCAGAGACTATAAAAAGCAAAAGAAAAGTTTGTGCAGTAGCTGCTTTTGGCTTCAGATAGCCTGTTTCTCCAGCACAGACAAAAAAGGTAAAGGAAGCTCTATAGGGAAGAAATTGCACTAAGAATATTTTTAAGTCACTGATCAGTGAAGGAAATAAAGGTCCTTAGAGCTTGTTGCTCACTTAAAGCAAAAAAAAACAACAACAACAACAAAAAAAAACCAACAAAAACCACCAACAACAAAAGGATCATTGATTTTATTGGGGCTCCTCTAGGCAAAGCAGTTACCTAAAGTACAATATATTTTTATTGTACCACTGGGAAGTGAATGCAAACATTTATAAATCTTCCTTTGAGTAGGTTATCACCCAGCTGTTTTAAATAGCTTTGTGTGATACAAAAATCTTTAAAACCAGACATGTCTTGCATTTAAAAGATGCCTGCAGGGAGGCAAGGGTCTATGTTTGGAAAACACCACACACCCTCATGGAGGAAGCCACCCTCCATAAAAGGAGGTTGAGGCTGAATTACCTCCCAGCATACCCTCAGTGCTGGCATGTGGACCAGGACCCACAGAGCTGGCCCAGCCCCCAAAGGGCAGAGCAGATCTGGGCATCAGTGGAATCCCCTGGGGCAGGATAGAGGAAGCATCTCCCTGATGCAGGTCCACTGGATGCTGCATCAGGCAGAAACACGGTGGGTCAAGGCTACTGCAGCCCTGTGGGATTAGCTACTGGCTAACACTAACAGAAACAGAGTTCACTCATTTTAAACTCAGTCAGGTATCTCTGCATTCACTGTGCTCTCTTTGGGATTGCGAAGCCAGCACACTGTTAGCAAGATGCAGCTGTGCTAAGACAGTGGCAGGCCAAGGCTGCAAGTGAGGTAAGGAGTGCAGGAAGATGTGTCTTTTATTATAGCACCTGATATGTTGGAAGAACTGGACAAACTCTGGCCCAGAAAGGATTTGGATACCCTGCAGCTTGGTTTTTTTGCAGTTGTGTTAATTTACTGAGCAAGGATGGAGGCTGCAGAGGCTCTGGAAAGCCCACAGGGCTGGTACATGATCTATTCCGTGCTGCTTAGCTGCACTGAATTAAAATCAGTGTCTCTAAGGCAGTATAGCTCACTGTTCAGGCCACACAGTAATTAAAAGGTGTCTTTTGAAACAGTTTTCTCCTGTACATTGAAGGAAATATTGTCTTTCTCTTCCAGTAGAGGAATTAGGGGCAGATAGTGAAGCCTGCTTCAAAGTGAAGACCGGCTTCCAAACAAGCAAAAGCAAGTGGTTCTTCAGAGAGCAGGTGGCCATATGGGACCCCTTGCTGATGGTGTTTTGGATGCTAAAAGTCTGCAGGCACTCAAGAGGAAGCTGGAGAAGTTCCTGGAAAAGGAACCTACAGAGTGTTGTTGCAAGCACACTGCAAACCACCAGGAAGCCCCTGAGCCGAAAATGGTTGGAGGCTGGAGGAGTATCTGATGTATCTGTTTTCTTCTTATTTTTCTCTGCATATCCATTTATGATGGTTTTCAGAGACAGGGTGCTGGGCTGGATGAACCTATGGCCAGAACTGGTATTGCCAAATTTCCGGTCTTTTAAAATAAACCACACCGATCCAAGTCATCTTTACACCAGTATGACAGTGTCTGTACATTGGGACAAAAATAAACTACGTGGGACCCATGAAAAGGAAGAGCTGAGGGATGCAGGAATATAAAACAAGAAGTGAGAAAAGAAGCCAGCTCTCGGGAGCAGCCATGCCACAGGAAGCAAAGCTTTCTGTGGATGATGTCCTGGCCCTTCTCTTTCTCCCCAGGGCCCTGATGAGGACAGCTGCAGCTCACCAGCTCCTGGGCCAGGATGGTTACAGTCTGCTCACCAGTCCTAGAAGGAAACCCATCTGCAGAGACAAAAATACAGATAGGAAAGGAGCAATTCCATTTTGGGCTGGGGGCTTACTGATTTCCCTACTCACAGGCACCCCTGTTTGTTTGTACCGTGCATTCTGTACTTCTTTCTCTTGAAGAAGCAGCTCTGGGTGGAGGAGCAAAGGAGTACAGGTGTGGAGTCCAATTGTACAGCTAATCCTCATCCACAAACATGGGCAAAATAAAGTATTAGGCTGCTTTTTTTTCTTCAAATTTTTTCTCCATATTTTGAAAATGGTAACAAGAAGTAGTTTCCACTTCTTCTGTCCCCTGTGTTGCTCCTGTTTCCTCAGCACTGAGCTCTCCCCACCTGGGCACTCCAAGGTAGCAGTGCACATACCCCATTTGGAGGCACGACCGGGAGCATCACTTGGCCAGCATTGGTCTGAGGAGGTCTGTTCTGTCCAGGGAGGCTCAGCAGGAGCAGTGGAGACCCCTGGGCAGTTCCCATGGGTAGGGAAGGGTTCAGGAGCAGGAATTACTGGGGCTACTGGCTGTGCTGGGCAGCAGCCTGATACTCCCATCATGGGCACATTTGAAACATTTGCTCAGTTCTCAGACCTTCTCAGCTATAAAGACCTTTCAGAAAAGTCAAAGAATAACAGTGATTAAATGCAAACCAGCTCCTGGACATCACCAAGTAATGCTGGCCTGAAGGGTGTAATAAAGGAAGCCAGCAATATGTGTCCTGATCTCAGAGTAGCACAGGTCTGTCCCTGCACCACAGTGAGTCTCACCAAGGCCACTGAGCATGAGTGAAGCACAAAATCCATTTGACAATAGACAGTCAGTCACAAGAAAGCATCTTCCTGGGGGCTGTTGACATTATTATTCTAGATCAAGAAGAAAATCCTACATGTTAGTTACTTAGCAGATGAAGTTACCATGCCAACTCATATGCTACCTTTTTTTTTAATTATTATTATTGCAAGAGTAGGCAGTGCTCCCTTGAGATTTCACAAAAGGGGAGGAAAAATGTCAAAGTGCCAAGAATATAATGGAATTTCTAGTCTCAACCCTCTTCTCCATAGATCTGTTTTTCAGCTTACATCCTGCTCCTTCTCATGGCAGCAGCGAGGCTAAGCCAAGAGACTCTCTGAATGGTAATTTAGTGGCCAGCCCACGATATTGTGGTGCTACACTCCAGTAATCCACAGTTCTCTGCCCCCGCTTCACACAATTTTCAGGGAACTAATGCAAGGAGCTGGTGCCAAATGATTGCACAGCCTTCCCCCAACCTCTCCTTGACTTCTCTGTGTTTCTTTCTTTGTTCACTGTTTCTCCCCTGCTTTCCCATCTGTCTTCTTTCCTCTGATGGAAGGAGTTTTATTTCTGACAGATACTTCCATTTTTTTTCTCTGTTGTCTTTACTTGTTTTCCTTCACAAAACATACTATATTCCTTCCTGTTCCCCTACTCAGTGCTGCCTCTTCTGTTCTCCATCACTTCTAGGGCCCTCTTGCAGAGCATGGACCCTCCAGGGGAGCAGATGTGGGTGCCACCAGTGTGATGCTGGGAGGCAGGGAATTAGCTGTCCATACCAGAAACAATTTCAGATATGCACTAGTTCAGCATGAATGCAAGAAAGCCTTTGCTGGCTAGAGCTGGTGTGCTAAATCATGCTGGAGGCAGAGCCGAGTCTTCCTAAATTTAGTGCATTTTTCTTTCTGCCTTGAGACTAAAAGCCACCCAGCTTCAAGAAGCACAGGTGCTGTAGCCCCTCCCAAGGAAAATCCAGTGATGGAGGATGTATGAAAAGAAAGGGGATGGAGGGAAGAGGCTGGGGGCAGGATGTGACTGCCAACTTCCTACACCTCTTTGGGAACCTGCGTAGGATGTGGTGTTGAGGAACAGCAAGGCTCTTGAGTGTCTACAAAAAAAAAAAGTTAAATGCAGTCTCTGCTGGCACTGCCTGCTGGCACAGCCATGAGTCCTTGGCGCTGTGCTCAGCTGGATCCGTGTGGGAGCCACTTGTGCCCATACACTGGCGGCTGGTTGTGTCAACATTTCCGTGTGTTTGGAAGACACGCAACACTGATGGGGAGAGGATTCCTGGCAGAGGCTGTGCAGCTGCTGGGCAGAGGTGGGAAGGGCAGAGATCCCACGGCAGGCTGAGGGGTCTGGGTGCTTGCTAATCCTGCAACAGATGTGGGGAGGGGGACATCAATCACCACATTCAGATCTTAGTCCAGACATTATATCCTCTGTTGTATGAAGACACTTGAACCCAGGGTTTACCTTCACCATCTTGAGAGTCAGCTCTACCTCCTAAGAAGTAAAAGCACAGAGACCTTCACTAGTTTCACACCCTATTTTCTTTTAGACCTATATGTGAACCAAAGAAATGGGGCACAGACCTTTATCCCAAGTAAGGGTTTTTTCACAACTCACCTTACATGGCTTTATGCTGCTTATCTGTTCACAGTCCTGGTCAGTTAAGTTCAAGGATGTAATATGGGTTGTGACTCAGCAGCTGGCTTGTGACCAGCACCAAACAGGATGCATTAATTTGTCCTGGTCAACATCCAAGGCCAAGTTCTGATTTTTATCTTATTGAACACTCTTGGCTATTGACCATTGTATTCAAATGCCATCAGGCGCATGGGCCATCCAGAGGTGCTCCTTGGTTGTTCACAGACAAGGTAAATATGAATAATTACTGCAGCTCTAACTTTACACGATGTATTCCGATGCCTGGCTTTTTGTTGTCAGTTTTCACACATCTATTTGACTTTCTGTTGCCACCGGACTCCACAAAACATGAAAGCCTGACTCAGTGATGCATAACAGGACTTCCCAAAAGTACCCAGTGGCTGCCAGCTGTGCTCCCACCAAAGCTGCTGGACATGAGGTAAATCCACACCGACTTCACACCACCTACTCCTCCCAGATATAAGAAATACTATGGAAGTATCAAGCTGAAGAAGAAGCAATCCCTAGACTTTGGACAGGCTGACCACAGGAATGATGACTATCCCCATGTATCAGTGCTGCTGAAGGGATGAAGAGATTGGAGGCTGGGATTCAATAAATTTCACCAGTGCAATTACTGGTTTGCACATAATGACCTGAGTCATGGCTTGTGTGGGGGGGTATTTTCATCTTGGTGCAGTGCCATAGCACTGTGGGTTGTACAATGTGATGCAGTGTGTAGTAAATCTCAAACCCAACCACACTTGCACCGAGTAACTCAGAGCCCACAATCGCAGCTTGAGTGGAGTGCGAATTACTTTTCAGAATACGATGCTGAAAAAAAACAACAAAAGCTTAATAGGGAAGAAACAGAGGAGCTTAATAGGGAAAATCAAAAAGGCTATATTCTTTCAATCTGATAAAAGTCAACAATATATTAGAGAGAAGTGTTTAATAGGTCAAAGAAGAGGAGATGACTGACATTCCTCTGCAATGTGGTACAAAGATAATCACCATGAGAACAAATATTTTTAAACGTCATTCTAGCAGATGAAGCCAGAGAGGCAATTAAAATGCATGACACAAAATGTGCAATAGCCACAGAAACAGTACAAATTTGGCTTCATTGTTTATCCTTTGATTTTTTAGCAGGCTGGGGAAGATATTTGTGTTAGGATTTAAAATGTGATTTATCGATCCCATTGTTATTTTGCTATCATAGAGAGGAAGGATTTATACACCTTAGTGTCATCTTCTCTAATCCTCATTCTCCCTTTCCAAGAAAAGGTGTCTCAAATGGCTGATTAGGAAACAAAGAATGTGGAAAATTGGAGGAATAGCCTTGGAGTTCAGTTAACCTAAGCACATCTATGTTTGCTCTTCTGGGAAATTGCTAGAAATGGCCTAAAATCCAAATTGTTGCATAAAAGAGGGCTGAAGCTGGGTTCAGAGCAGACCTTTGTGGTTTCAGCATGCCTGCCAGGCACTACCTCAGAAGGAAGATACCAGTATCCCTTTCAGAGCCAACAAAGCACTCTGTGGTGCAAGGCCAGGCAGCCACCTCTGTCTATGTGATCTTGTGATATCTAGGTGAGGGTGTGGCTGCCAAGGTGTGCTTGCATGACAGGGGACATCAAAGAGGATACCAGGTGCCTCCTGCTATTTCCTGCCATCCAGTTCTAAACACAGAGAGCTGAAAGCAAAAAGGAGAGAGAGGCAGGAGAGATCAGGCCAGGTTTCATGTAAAACGCTTTAAAAAAAAATTTGAAAAATTTAAAATTTAGTTGAATAACAAATTGGTTTCTCCCTTTTCCCCATCAAATTGCTCAGTGTGGTTGCTGGCCTGGATAATCAGGAAAGAGGTATGCCCCACAGCATGGCACCAGCCTGTTATCAGTGCTGCAGCTCCTTCTGGGACTGCCCAGCTCCAAGATATCCATCTGCATGGCCAAGGCAGAGTTCTGCAGCTCTTCTTGGCACATTGGATGGGGATTTGAAGCAGCTGGGTGCTGAGGAAGGAGCTGCTGCTTCCCTGCAGGGAGAAGGGAAAAAGTCTCCCTTTGGGAAGGGATAGTGCTGACTGCCACTGGGAGCCGAGGCCTCACATGGGGCTCCATAGAAATAGGCAGAAATCTCAGCTGCTCCCATCTGATGACTTCAAAATTGTTTTTTTTTTTATTATTAGTTCTTTCCTGTAGCAGCAGTGGGAAGCCCATCCAGCATCAATGGCATTGAGAGGCTGCAGAGTTCCCAGACTCCACGGTGGGGAGCCCATCCCTGGGGTGGTGCGGAGCCCATCCCTGGGGTGGTGCGGATGCTGTGGCCACAGCGACACACTTGGCAGGGACACAGGCACTGCTGAAAACTGTGGGGCTGGCTGCAGGACACAGTGCCCTGGCACTTGGAACAGTGCTCCCTGGAGAGCCCAGCTCTGTGGTGGCACAGCTGAAAAGAGCTGCATTGACACAACACTGAGAGCTCCATCCATCTTCCAGCTTTCCAGCTAACCCCAGACTTTCCAGCACATCCTCAGCTCTACAGAGACGAGTTTGGCTCAGTCCTAGGAGGGATGTGAACTGGAGTTTTCTGCATACCAAGGCTATGCTGTGGCTTGTAGGGCATGTCGTGTCCTCACAACGGTGTCAGTAGCATTAGGTCAAATTAAACCACATCTGTTGGTGAAAGAGAAGTGAGGTTGGCAGGGTTTGCCCAACTAGGAGGTGGTGCAGACGACGCCAGTTGCTCAATCTCAGCTGCACCACGGCGTGTTTGATGTTGCATGAACCCCACAGACATCAGCCAGAGGAATTTTCTGTGGGTTCGGGGAAGGAGTCATAGCTGTGCTGCCCTGAGCTTTGTCCCTACATTGGCAGAGAGAGGGACAAAGTGGTCCAAGACAGGTTGCTGGGCTCTGCTCTTAGCAGTCATGTGAGGACCAGGACAGCAGTAGGGTCTGGCTGTCAGGTCCCTGAAAAAGTGGTTCTCTGCTATCTCCACCCTTTCCTCTTGTGCCCCTGAAAGCGCATGGGGTAGAGAGAAAAGCTGAGTCTTAAGTCTGTACCATGATTTAATTCCATTCCTGCAAGAATTGCTGGGCAGAGCCAGACTGTCTTTCAGACCCAGGAGTAGAAAATTTCTCACCAATATGATTCAGAGAGTAGAATAAAAAATTATTTGGGGCTTTAATCCTCACCCTGTCAGTACTAGAGCATCGCAGAAGGAAGGAAGAAGAGAAAAACTCTACAGGATGGTGAAATGTTCACTGCAAGAGTTGGAATGAAGGGAGATGCAATGTCCTGGAGTCCTTTGCTGTCCCCTACATACACTCACGTATGTGAACACATGCAAGCACATACAGAGAGGTTACAACCACAGAATGCAACTTGGTGAAATAGTGGCACGTGGAAGTAGGTAAACACTGGGTAAATCTGAAGCCTTTGTTTCCCAAGTTGGAATAAAGTCAGTTTTATCTCCCCTGGTCCAATGCTGCCTTACTGAATTTTGATGCTGGAGCAGATAGAGGCAATTAAGTAGATCGTTTACTTTGTGGTTCTGGCTCTGGCACAGCGAGGCTTTTGCAAGAGCACCCTGGGAGCTGGGACACCCACACACCCCAGCGGCAGCTCTGCCCCCCCCCAGCATCACAAACTCCATGGTAGAGGAGAGCACATTCCCAGGCAGCTTCTCCTTGTTTCACCCTGATAAATCCCAGCTTCCCACTAACAGACTCACAGAGTCAGATCAGCACTGCAGAATTACATCTGCTCCACTTCCCTCCTTGTTTTTTCCCCTGGGGAAATGGGATATATAGGCTTTCTTAAAGGGCCACACGGCACATGCAAACATCACCCATTGGGGTGTGTGCCCCAGCCTGGTTTTGTGTGGCAGCCTGAAACACCTGCAGTGCCCATCGGTGGGAGAAGTGCTGCTGCTGCACCGCACCCTCTCCCTGTGCCAGTGGCAGTCCTGGCTTCTGGAGGAAGGGAAGGTATGGCTGGGAATGCAGAGGCAAGGGACGGCTGAGTGGTTTGCAGAGTGTTTCCCGATGCAGTGATGCCAGAGGAACAGGGCTGCTGCCTCCCAGTGGGAAGAGATGTGTGGGAGCCTGTGGGCGAAAGGTGGCTATGGAGCGTAACCAGGAAGGGCAACGCAAGCGGCCGTGCTTCCCACAAGCAGCCAGCCTTTGCAGTAGGGTGGCCCATGGCCCCAAAAAAGCCAATCCCCACAGAGGTGGCCCCTACAGAAGTGGGCTTCACCTATGCCCCTACAATTAGAGCTTGATGGAGACATGGCAGCTGGCTGGCACTGCTCTTGGACACATGGACACATGTGCTGCCATACGCTGCTCTTGCACCCGTTTCTGCAGGAGCCACAAGGAGGAGGGGCACAGCCTGCCAGAGCTTACGAGCAATCCATTGTGTTCCTGTCACCGCTTTAAATCAAATTAGACTCTATAAGAAAGAAGGTGGTGTTTTTACAGCAGCATCTATAATGCCACTGCAATTAAGGCTCCATTATAACCCCCCACACTAAAAGGTTTCAAAACATGGCTATATAAACCCCCTTGGACTGAGAAAGAAAAACATTGCCAGTGAACTGGTCCATTTGAAAGGACAAATAGAATTGATAGACACCTCTCAGGGCTAGAGTGCTTTGGGGATACTCAAATTATACACCTGTGCCACTTGACTGCCAGAGTGACGTTCAACCAGGGTATGAGCAAGAGCCTTTCCCACCAACCTCCTTGGCAGCTGCCCACGCTCCCACTGCTCCAGGCAATTCTGGCACCATTTTCTACTGGTCACCAGTTTTCCGTAGGGATTATGCATTTATTAAAATAAAGGACAAACTCCTAATACTGGTTTGCAATCATGACATTAGACAGACTCCAGTCAGCCAGAAGTGCCCAGTGTTTTGCAGCAGCAGGAGCAAGGGTTTGCAAACATTCTAATAACTGGTTAGGAACTACTGCCTTCGTCAGCCTAATAACCAACTATGGCTTAACCAGTTCCCTCTGAACAAAGTGACACCATGATTTCTGTACCAGCTGGGTCCAACCACCCCACCATCACCACAAAGAAATGATGCACGACTTGCTGCACACGATGGGAAAGACTCTGAGGGTCAGACCGATGGACTGCACATGAAATAGCCTGGAGCAAATCAACCAAAGAGGGTGACTGGGCTCTAATGTTCACCCTGAGAGTGTCTCGGCTGTAAAACCTTCAGCTGCCTCATGTGGACGAGGTTTCTCTGCCATCACTGACCCTCACAGCAGTGGCTCCTTAAGGGAATCATCTGCACGACGATGAGCCCCTGCAGGCATTGGCTGGCACAAAGGATTTGAGCAATTTCAACAGATTTGTGGGTTTAAGGTTTATGGAGTCATTGATATGTGAATTAAGCACTGACTGACTGAGACTAGCTCTTCAAAAGGAGTCATTATAATCTCTATAGAAATATAATGATTCCAGTGACAACAACTTCAATGAAACTTCAGAAACACTCATTTAAAGAAAATGGCATGGAAATATATATTTAAATAAAGCACTTGTTCTCAGTTTTTCCCATCCACCAAAGGTAAGGAAAATTCAGCTTTCCAGAGGTCAGACATTCAGGCTTCCTCCAGGGAGATGTTCAATAAAAGTCACTTTCCCCTTCCCTGGGGCATTGCTATGGGCACCACAGCTCATGCTGGGTGTGAGAAATGCAAAGGTGTGATACATGCATGCTTCAACACTGGAAGAAAGCCACAGACCCACAGTGTTATACAGATAAGAACCAGCTTGCACCTTTCCCCCCTCCATCAAACCAAACCTGAGATTAAGCCGGAGAAAGTTGAGCCAGGAAGAAGCCAAAGGGGTTTCTTACAGGGCCCCACTAATTTTTCTCAAGGTCCTTGTGCTTTATAATGTTCTACAGCAATGTGGCAAACAAATGTTAACACAGTAAAGTTTTTGAGCACTGCAGAGTGGAAATTTTGGTGCAGTAAAGTGAAGCCTTACAAAGGAAAAGCTCAAGTTCCCGCTGTTTGCAGCCTCCCCATCATCTGCAGCAGAGGCAGTGCTGAGCTCTCAGCTCAGTCCTTGGCCCCAGTGACACATTTTCAACACAGACATCTAGCTGTGGTGACAGGCACAGCAGGCAGGTTCCATGGCTCCAGAAGTGGTTTGCTCTTAGTCACCTAATTTAAATGACAGAGTAGTCTAACTTTGCTTGAATTGCTCAGCAGTGCTTAATCCCCACTCAAAGTCTGCTGGTCATGAGGGAACATTCAGCTCTCAGCCACCTCCAAGTGGAAGCTCTCACTGTTATTCCCCATCTCTGGGTGATGGAGCTGGTTATCCCCCTGCACTGATGGACCTCAGGTTCCATCCCACTGAAGCCAGTGGAGTTGCACCACAGTGAAAAGCCATGGCATCAGGCTGGTGTTTTGGCAGAGCATAGGGTGAAGTAAGAGCAGAAGCAAAATCACGTAGATAAACTGTTGTCACTGTCATGCATAAAGTGCTTCTGCTCTTTGAGTTCTGGTTTGGCAGCTCCTGTGATGAGAGATGAGGGCACCCTGCTCAGTAGGACAGCGGCTTCCTCTTGAAGTCAATGAGCTCTGACACTTCAATCTCTAGGCTGCTCGGAGGACTGGGGTGATGGACTCCACCCTGGCCTCGCTGCTGTTTGCTGCAAACTGATGGGCTACAGAGCACAGAACCTGCACAGCTAGTTCTTAGCAATTGCCACCCGTCTACTCATCAGCTCACCACTGATGACAAACAAGCAGAAGGAAACGCTCAGCAGGCGGCACCACAGCGTGTCCCTGATGCACCAGCTGAGTGTCCCCAGGAGCAGAGCTCCTGCCGGGGTGGGGGAGCACACGGGCGCTGTGCCCTGACCTTGGATGCACCACACAGCTCCAGGGCTGGGGGGGCCAGGGGGCCAGTCTGTGCATGTTGGCAAACATGCTTGTGGGGCTGTTGAACTGAGAACCAGGAGAATGGGGAAGCCTGTCTCCCAGTCACACCATCCCTGTTGGCCTCACATGAGTTCCAGCACGCTTCGGCACAGCTCCTGGCACAGCACACAGGGCTGATGGCTTGCTGAAAGTGTTAAATGTTTTCACTTCAAAAGAAGAAACCAGTGTGAGAGATCCTGCTCAAACAGGCCTGTTTCAGACCTTTTCTGGGAGGAGAGGAAGGAAAACTTTGATGCTTATCCTTCCAAAGCACTCAGGGTGCGCTTCTGCAGCAGTGGCAGCTCTCATGGAAAATCCTCCTGGCCCACCTTTCTGCAATGGTATGAGCACTCGTGGTTTTCTTCCCTGGCGTAATATATATACCAATTCCAGTGGTCTCCTTCCATGGCTACACAGAAACAATGTAGGATACCATCCTGGGTCTGGAGCACCTTCTTCTTCCAGGTAACACTCCTGTGTTTTGCAGAAATGCATCTTCCAAATTCTCCCACTCAACCTTGAGGCCAGCATCCCTTCTGCAAAAGCCAGTTTCCAAACCACAACCTGCTTCTTGCCTGCAAATGTACTTTTCAGCTTAAGGCTCAACGCTCCCACAACCTAAAAGCAGAAAGAAAAATATTGCAGGTGAAGCAATATATCTCATTTCTCTGCAAACCACCCCCCAGGAGGCAATGGCTGCACAGGCACGTGCAGCCCCTAACATGCCTTTGCCTCATCCATCACCGGCAATGCTGTTAAAAATAGCAAGCCAGTCTCTCTGCTGCAATAAATCACTGCAGCTCTGGGGTCTCCTCCACCTGCACAGGTTGAGATTTCAGCCCCATCACTGAGCAAAGGAAACCTGCAGAAAGGGAGTAGGTCACAGCATGCCCCATCAAAGCTGTGCCAGTTGGGTTGCCAAGGCTTTGAGAGTGCACCCAGCGTGGTTTTCTGGATGTGCATCAGAGCAGTATTCCCCTGAAGCCTCAGCAATGTGTTTTTCTCCTGGCTCTTGGAGCTGATGAAAACCTTGGGGCTGTGGAGTGAATTGTGGGGCCCCCAATACCACTCTCCCTGCCCCTCACCCCACCAAGGAGCACTGCATCTCTGGAGCCTTTCACTGTGTTCCATGGGTGGTATCACAGGAAAAGAAATAAGAAGATAATAAATACGAGTAATAAACACAGAGAAGGGAAGAGGGAACAAACAAACCTCAAACCAAATATTCAGAAGGCAAAGCAGCTGTCTGAAAGCCCCACAGAGGTTAGTGGGTGCACGGCATTAGGGAGCTGATAGTCAGCAACATCCTTGCAGATTTGGGCTCTGCACATCCTTCACACCTTTTCTGAGGAAATCAAAAACCCTTTAAAATATTTTCATAGCAAGAGATCAAGCAACACACCTCCTCCTCACCCAAGGAGCGTAAACTGAATACATGCATTTCACAGGTGGGGAAACCGAGGCAGAGGGCACAGCAATGTGTTCCCAAGGTTGTCCTGCGTAATTTGTGTCCATTATGCACAAATTAAGCCAAACCAAGGACAAGACATGCAAACACAGGGCTCGAGGACATCTGTGAGTACAAATATCTGATGGGTAGAGACTCCTGAGCCCCAGAGGGAGGGAAGGAGAGAAGGAGGGAGTAGGGCAACTCATGCATTCTCTTTGAAGCTGGAGGAGTAACTCCCCATGCACAAGGCAAACAGGACAGGAACTGCACCTAAACCACTGCTCACAGACACTTGTTGAAATCCATCCTAAAGATCTCTGATAATGCAGCTTCAACAGGCAGAGGATCACTGTCCTCTCCCCATCGCAGAGGGAGGGCAAATTATTCCCATCCTTTTTTCATCAGTCCTTTCCATAGCCAACACCTGTTGTTTGGCCTCTCTTAACTTAAACAGCCAAAACACGTTCATTTCCTCTTCATAGTCCTTATTTTCTAGATCTCTGAAAGGTTGATCTGACCCTCCACATGACTGTGACATTTTCTGTACCCCCTCCACCACACTTCTCTCCAACCCTATTTATAGTCACTTTTAATGCGCCTACAACTTGACAAAACTCTTTGCAAAAGCCCTGTGGAGAAGTGTGCTTGCGCATAGGGCAAGATTCAAAGCTCATCAAGGGTGAAAAGAATTACGTTAATCCTGCTTTCATGGGAAACACCAACATGTGGGAGACTCCTGCAGCTTCAGTCGATCCTTGCTTTCAGCTGAGCAGGTTGCAGTGAGATGACCAGACTTCTGGCACTGGCCAAACAGACCTCTCTCTTATAATAAATGCCAATGGGAAAACTGGGAAGCATCAGTTGCACTGTTGTTAACATTTCACCCCATCTACACTCCTGAGTTATGATACAAGCTGTGCTGGAACAATCATACAGTCATACAATGGTTTGGGCTGGAAGGGACTTTAAAGATCATCTAATTCCAACCTCCCAGCCAGTGGCAGGGACACCTTCCGCTAGACCAGGTTGCTCAAAGTCCTATCCAATTTGGCTTTGAACACTTCCAAGGACAGGGCATCCACAGCTTCTCTGGACAACCTGTTCCAGTGACCAAAGGTAAAGAATTTCTCCCTGACATCTAATCTAAACCTACCCTCTCTGTTTAAAGCTATCCCCCCAATGTCCTATCACTTTGTTCCCGTGTAAAAAGATCCTCTGTGGCTTTCCTGTAGGCCCCCTAGAAGGGAGAAGTGAGGGGAACCAGGTGAGGAGCAGTTGGTTTTGCATCTCAGAGTGATTGGAGCAGCCACTTGCCACAAGATCCTTGAGCTCATTTCTGAGGCACTGGTGCTTTCACCTGGATTTGCCAGGTTATCTCTTACTTGTGATTTCTCAACCTGGTTTTGCCTTCTTTTCTGTTTCCTTCTTCCTTGTTGAGTTGTTCTGGTGGGAAGGTCCAAGCTCAGCCAGGTCCACCAGCCTGCTGCTAGCTTGGAGTAAGTGCATCAGTATTCAGCCCCCCAGATGGTGATTAACCTGTTCTCACCACTGTGCGCAGAGACCCAAAAGGGAATTAGGCTGGTGCTGCTGGGTGGAAGGTAATTTCATAACACTTCTCCCACATGGCCAGATCTTTTCAGGAACATGTGCTCCTGTTGATGGTAGGGCTGAAGAACTCTGTGGAACACCACACAAACAACCGTGCAGTGCAGCTGCGTGGCTGTCACTGCGTCAGCGGGTCAATCAGAATAGGCTGAGCAGGTGATAATCCAAAGTATCCCTGGCGAAAAACTTGGGAGGCCACCTCCTGAAAGGGTTGGCTTTTCTCTCCAGGTCACTCATCCACTTCCAATTAAGAGCATAGCTGTGAATTTAGCACCAGAGGGATGGGCCTTCCTGGTGGTTGGGAGGGATGGAGGAGCATCGTGGGCCTGTGAAGCCTGGTGGGGCTGGCTTGTGTGCCCCATGGCTGGCTGGGGACAGGGTGGTGTCTATGTGGTTTCTGCGACACTGAGGAACATGTGCTTTTTAGTGCAAAGTTCCCTGAACGCTCACCATCTCTGGTGAGAAAACACACATTTGACACTGTGGGGCTGTTAATAATGATGAGTGAGGCACCAGGGCTTCTTGAAGATGTTTTATCCAGAGGCTATGGAGAATAGGAAGAGATAGATGTGTTACAACATACCCCAGCTTCACCGTTTTATTGAACTTCACCACAATCAGTGTGTTTGCTTCTCTTTGAAACCTCCTGCTGGAGTACGGAGACCCTTAGGTTTCCTTTTTAAAGAAAATTAACCTTCAAAGCTAGCTTATGACCTTCTAGAAAAATGGTAAACAACTGCACAACATAATAAATTTTTAAATTCCCATGACCTCCCGGGGACAGACGCCTGGAAACAGCATTGCCCTGATGGCATTAGGAGGAGCAGGGGTGCTCCTTAGGAGCCAATGCTGGGAGAGAGCATTAGAAAGGGTTGCAAGCAGAGAGGTGACCTCAGTTGTGGGATTCAGGGCTCCCCCGGAGTTGTCTCGATTAGCATTCCAGCAAGCCCTGGTGCTAGCTGTGTTCTGAGGTAGCTTACAACTTCCAGGGAGATCCAGATCAGACTTCACCCATGTTGGACCTGCTGCCTGCTCTGGCTGCACCCCAGTCACAGTGATCTTGTCTGTACAGACCAACCCTCTGTAAATGTTTGATGGAGGAGAAAATTACCAGCTGAGATGGAAATAGGTTTAGTCAGACTTTGGGTCCAAAGGGGCTTTCCACACCTCAGCATGTGCCTGAGTAAATAACTCCTTCCTTTGTCCATGTTGTCAGCCTGGCAGATGGTAGAACAGTTATTGATTACGGTTTTCCCCAGTACAGCAGGGCAGTCTCTGTCTTAAACATGACTTTGAAGAGTCCAAGGACAGAAAGCTCAGCACTGGGCTGCCAAGCTGGGGGAAGCTTCAGTCAAGACTCCTCCTGCCACAAACAGTGCTCTGCTCAGTCCCATCTTGCCATTCAGGCAATTTCACACCAGTACGTGCTGCCACTCTTCCCTGTTTAATTGATCACAGTTATTCCCATCCCACACACTTTCCATCTCCTGGACACGCAATCTCTCCCAGAGGTAGAGGAGACTCTGTTCAACTCTCTCTTCTCTTCCTCTGTTTTCCTTTGCACAGCATGAAGTCCAAATGTCACAGGACTTTATTGCATCAATCCCTTGCTAACCCCTTTATTTCCCTTGTCACACTGACAGGTGACATGCTGGCAGGCTCCTAAAGCAAAGAAGTGCACGCTGCCCATGGCATGGTAACAACTCTTGGTTTATCCCTCTTGCTTTACACCACCAGGACCTTGGCCACTTGGAACTGCCTGGTGTGTCCAGCCTGGCAGCCTAACTCACCTCTGTCTGGGAACTGCAACTTCCCTGGAGTTAAATCACTTTACACCACTTAGTGAAAAAACAAGTGAATGTGTTTAATGTTGTTTAAACCCTCAAGGCCTCACTTTTTTTGTTCTCCTTTGCTTTGAGTTCCTTTCAAGGTTCCCAAATGCTCCAGGAATGGAGGGATCCAGGACCAGCAACACCATGGAAATAAGTGCCCTTGGAGTAAAGTGAGGATGTGAATATATAAATATTTAACCAGGGGACACAGTGCCCCCTGTCCCTCACCCATGCCTGGCAATCACTACTGGGACTGAGCCACTCATGATCCGCAGAAACGGGACAGAAGGTGGTGAAATGAAGTCACTCCCACGCAGCAGCTCTGGGGTTACTTTTGAACCCCCCACAACCAGACACTCCACCAGGGCAGGACCACATGCCAAAATCCTTCTGCCCACCATTGTCCCAGGCCAGCTCAGTGCAGCAGCTCACCCCATTTGAACGTCTGGTTCAAACCTCCATCTGTAGGGTAATAATTAACCTTGAATGGAGGTTGTGCAGCATTTTTTCCCCAACTCCTTCCTTCTTTTAAATGCTCAGACATAGTGAAAGTGAAACAGTGCCATAGTCTCTCCCAGCTAACAGAGGTGAAGGTGCTGGAGGTGTTGGGCAGGTGCAGACAGGCCTTTTTGTCCACTTTTTACAGCCCTTTTCAGACGGAAAAGGAGGACAAAGAGCAGCGCCACTCTCAGAGGGAGCCCCTCAACCAGCATGTGCGTGAGGAATGGTGTCCCAGTCAGCTGATGTGGGTGAGCTGGCCTTGTCCTCTGCCCTGCAGAGCTGCCCACCTGCCCCTGCATCTCCCCTGGATTTCCTGTAGCAGGGAGCCGCTCTCAGTTTCATTCCTGTGCCGTTCCTGTGGATCATTCCTGTGCCATCCCAGCTCACCGTGGATGGGATCAGTTTGGTCAGTACTTGGGTATATATTCCATCCCTTTTCTTGCCCGTTTCTTGTTCCTTCTTCCCTGGCTCCCTTTACTGCTCAGCTCGCCCCTCTGATCCCTGCTGCTCTGCTCTGTCCATAGAGTCTCCATGCAGAGTTTAAGCTAGGTGTCAGCCTCCTTCCTACTGAAATCCCTGGACAATGGGGTGCCCTCCTCTCCCTCCCACCCTCTGTATGGGCTGTGATGGGGTGAGATCCTGAGCGAGGCAATGAATGGTTAGATATTCCTGTGAGAGCATGTGATGCGGGGTCTGATCCCTCTGTGAGAGCAGCTCAGCAAACCCATGGGAAAGTGCAGTCCCTGCAGTTCACACAGCTAGTGAAATAACCGTGCACAAGGGAGCGAGAATCTGATTGAGGAAGGGTGAAATCCATTTCCAGAGTCCCAACATGTCCATTCACTGCAGTCGTATTTCAATCTCTGAGCTGGACAGATCTGAGACAGGCAGTTCACGGGTCACCTAAGCAATAGCTGTTTCTAATGATTTGAACTGTTCGCTGAGCTACCCTGAGCCTGTGCCAGGGAAACATGGCATTTTCCACCCTCAGCTCTGCAAAGTACAACGTCTCCATGAGCGGGCTGTGTTAACTGGTGACCTGATGAGAGGTCTTTGCAAGGGAAGGAAGGCAAAATCTCTCTCTCTTCCCCCTTCACAAGCATCTGGGCCAGCCCTCAGGATGGGTAGAGGGGAGTTAGTCTGTCTGCAGCAGGACAGGAGCTGAGCAAGTGCAGAGGGTGTGATTGCAGCCCAGTAGCACTGACAGAAGCACTCCTGCTGAAATCTGAAATCTCCTGCAGCATCCCCTGCAGCATCCCCTGCAGCTCACGCAGAGCTTTGTTTGACCTTGGAGATGCCCACTCTTGGCATGCTGGGATGCAGTGCTCTGAGGTAGAATGTGAACCCCTTCTGCATTGTACGGCCTCCTGCACTGTAACCATGATGATTCAGAGTGCAGAGGTAGTTGTGGTTTTAATGGAAGGGGCTAGAGCAGAGCTCGGATACCTGCTGGGGACCACTCACCCCTGAGCCACCCCCAGTAGCTGCAGGGCAGAAGTAACGACATAACCCGAAGTTGCCATATTCAGATCAGAAAGTGGCAACACCCCAGTGAGACTAAGGGGGGATCATCATTCCTGCATGGCTGGAAATCTACCTAGAAGAATGGAAAGTAAAACCATACCTTGCTACCAAGTGAAATGGTATTTTTGCACAGACTTCAGCATCTCTGATGGTTAATGATTCCTTGGTGCAGGAGAAATAGCTGCCACTTCCCTGATTTAGGGAGTTAAGTGGAGCTTCCCAGAGCACCAGGTGCAGGCCAGCATCTGGTGTCTGTGGGTAGAGAAATTGTTTCAGCAGCTGCAGGCTACAATAACTTTCCCTATCTTTGTATTATGGACAGGAAAAGAACGGGCCAGATTTTCACTCCAGGACTGACTTTGGAGACAGAGTAATATCCTGTTAAGAACACCTCTAATTCTGCTGTTTTATGCATTTCAGTGATTACCATCAACCTGTTTGGTAAACCTGTTGTTGAAAGACAAGAAAAATAGAAATATGGAGTTAAATCCAAGGACCATGACCTCAGAACCAGCCTCTCCAACGAGCAGTACCGGGGAGGAAAAGATGGAGATTACTTCTGAACTGAGCAGCCCAACTTCACACAGCAGGGACACTGGGTTCTTTGAAAGAAGTATTAGAAGGTTAAGCACCTGGAAATTGAAACAAAGTCCGAACAAAGAGAGTGGAAAGGAAGATACTGGCACTTGGAAAGGAAAAAGACTTTTGCGATCATTTAGGAGCTATGAGAAGAACAAAACCACGATATGTGATGGTGTAGAGAAGATTGGTGAAAATAAAGAAGCAGAGCCCATTCAAGGAAAACCTCTTTCAGGTAAGAAGCAAAACCACCAGTGTTATTTGCTTGGCAGGATTAATGTAACCTTGAAGGTTACATTAATTTACAGTGTGCAAGTGTTGGGCCCAACAGAGGTGCTAAAGAACAAGGTATCCCATCACAAGGGAGAGACAACTGCATCCCTTGCACGGTCTCGTTGGGTGTTACCTGGCCCAGGCTGGGCAGGTCACCTGCTGTCACTGAACATGCTGCTCTGTAGCCACCACTGCATTATTTCAGTGCATATCAGCAACCTACCCATCAACCTGTCAGTGGACATATCACCCTTCATACATATCAGTCACCAATCTGCTGACCACAGTTTGGGAACTGCTGGTCTGACAATACCTAGAAGTGCAGTGTGGACTATTTCGACACTATTGCTTGCATTGCCCTTCTGGACAATTTCTGCTCTTCAGCTCTCAGACTGATGGTCCCCTGACTGTGCTCTGTAGGTTGGTGCAAGGCCTTGATGGGGAATAAAGATAGTTTGGCTGTGATCTGGCTTGGCATCTCCTCTTTGGTTCCTAATCTTAGAGACTGCCTTGCAAAGACACTTTCACAGATACTTTGCTCTCTTACACTGACTTTCCACCTGTCCTTCTCACAACAGCAGTGTTGCAAGTATTTGTTGTTTGTCTTCCTCTGGCTGGTTACTCTCGTGTATTTTGTCAGCATTATGTAGATAGGTCTTGGTCTAATTACAATAACTACCTTTAGCATAGCTCTCACCTTTCCCCAAGTGTGGGCAGACTGCAATGACTTTGATCGTGATTTGAGCACCGCTTCACTCCATCTTTTCAAGGCAGAGGTACTAAAATGCGTCCACCTGGTGATAGACTGAGGTGGGTTGACATGGCTTGACCTTTCCTTGGGCTAAATTTCTAGAAAGAAATTCTTGATCTTCTGCATAGGGTGCCACAGGGATCAGATAGATGGGCTGGCATTGTCTCACTGCTGTAATGTGCTCTACCTCACTGTGAAGTTATTTACTGCTTCGCACTGATACATTGTGAGGTCAGTAAACCGGATCTGAGCCTGTCTCATGAACTTTGCTAGTCTGATCTCAAAGGGTCATAGATGAGGAGCAACAGGAAATGTTATCATAAGATTTTTCATCTCCTGCAATAAACAAGCTGAATAATTGCATAAATAATGCCCATTCTCTGCTCAATAACTCGTGTTTGGCCTGGACTAGAGCAGCTCTGTCAGAAACACATCCCATCCTGAGATAAGTATGGCAAGTGATGGAGACTCCACCATGTGCACCATTAAGCTGAATAATAGTTAATTGCCTTTCAATTGTCTTCCTTCAACCACCAGCTGGCTGATCTTGTATTGCTAAATTAAAGATCCATTTAGCACCCAACATCACCTCCCTGAATAATTATCCTAGATGGTGATTAAATGGTGTTTTCTCACTTTGATAAACAGAAGAGAATGTATTCCTCTAGTCTCTCACTGCAATCATTTGTATAAAAACAGGTTTTATATTAATTTATCTAGAAGAGACTAAGTTAATTGGTACAATCTCCCTCCCTTCCTGGTGTAGAAGCAACTGTAGCACCATATAGGCACTCAAAGATTTATGTGTTCTATGATGTATCAATAGTTAGGATATGTGGCATATTTCTGTATTTATACAGATACTCTTATGCTACACAGATAATTTAGTACATACAGTATAAAACCTGTGTGCAGACAAGCCCAAGGGTACAAATTACAGGCTATGAACCAGTCCTTCATATCTTATTTGAGTACTCTACAATTTTTCCTTATCATTTAATATGTGTATGTCCCAGAAGTAGTGGCCACACATGCCTAAATAGGACCCTTTCCCTTCTCTTTAATATTTGCTCAGTATCACAGTGGGATCTCCTGTTCAGAGCATCTGTTACAGTGCTGGAGATGGTGAGAGCTTCCCAAGGTCTCTCAAAAGCTAACAGTGCATCTGGATCTCCTCAACACATGGCAAATACTTCCTGTCTTACTGGCAAATAGGCAGTGGTTCTTGCATGAGCAAGGCTTTGTAAAGTAAATGTGAAACTCAGTAGACCTCAGCTACTGCTACCCCCACCCCTCACTTTGGGGGTATCAGTATTTGGTGACTTTTGCCCAGCCTCAGCCAACACCAGCCAGTACTGGTAGTGGATGCCAAAAGCAAAGGAAGTGGGGAAAACCCATGTGAGACCTGAGCACCAGGAGCACCCCAATCCTAGAGGTTTGGATGCCCCTCCAGTGCACACACCTCCCCAAACCACTCAGTGCTTGCCACCTGGGAAACAAACGTCGCTGGTGCAAGGCAGTGCTTGGCATCTGACTGTAGGTTTATATACAGGAGGTGAACAGCCAAGTCATCCAACCCTGAACCACCCCAGGAGGGTGAATTTCACATACATGGCATACTTGGTGTTTCGGTCTTTATTCCGGGACACCAGGACCACCATCCCAGAGAATCTCCTCACTCCCCAGCCAAAAGATTATTGCAGGTTGCAATAACTGCAGAGCTAAGAAGCAGTGTCTTCTGGTCCTCCAGAAGTCCCTCTTTTTTGACTGAGAGGAGGCTGAAGACCACAGGCATTCAAAGAACATCTAAATGTCTGGAACAGGTAAGAGGCATCTTACCTGTGTCAAGAAGCCAGTTTCTGTGACTGACACAGGCTGCAAAGGGTGGCCAGTCCCAGATGGGCCAGTCTCTGGCTTGCTGTCTCAGTCCCTACATCTCAAGAAGAGACATCTCATTATGGAATCACCAGAAACCATCTCTGCATTTTGTTCAGCCTCAAAAATGCAGAAGCTAGTTTAGCTGTGACATTAGTTGGATGTATTTTAGGAAACCTTGATAATGAACAAAATCAAAAAAGGAGAGAAGCCTGGGGTTTGCCCAAGGTTACATTTAAACAAGAAATGTTCCAAAAAATGTGTCAGGAGCAGTGCTGAGTACACCGGTATACAGGAAACAAGGACAGATATGCTAAAGGAAATCCTGCTGGCTTGGTATATTCTGAACTCTTCCTGATGCCAGTCACACTTCATCTCCACACAAGGAGAGAGGCAGAGACAGAGGTGGTTTTATGCTGCCTGAGCCCCCAGTATCCCCCTCTGCAGCCTCATTAGCCATTGCTTGAGGTTTTCCTGCAGGACTATCATCAGCTTTTTGGATATTTCCTACCTCTACAACCGGCACTTTAGAGATGTGGCTCGATTTGCAGTGATTGCATTCCCACTGTTTTCCTCTCCTGTGTCAAACAGGAGCTGGAGAGGTCGAGGGGGTCAGTCTCAGGGGCACTGCTGGGACCTGGCTACTCAGAGCAGCCCCCTGTAAGCCTCCCTGTGGGGCATTTTGTCCTGTTACCTACCTGTCAAGAACCTAACACCTGCTTTGTCCCAACCCCTTCCCCTCTCTTTCTGCAGTAATGGAAATCAATGAACTTATTCAGAAAAGACAACTCCTGGAAGCATTTGCAAGTATCAAGTTATTGGAAGATGAGACTATCTCTGAACAGAATGCTGAGAAATACAAAGATAACCCACAGGAGCTTTTACGGAAATCCAAGGATGTGAATTTCCTTTATAACTCCATCGCAAATGCTATCCAGTCCATAGTGGAGGGAACGCTAGAAGCTTCCACTATAGAGGAAACCATGCTGACTTCCATGGTGACTTTAATTGCCCATGAAGAAGCAGCTCATCACAACGCAGACAAAATTGTTCATCCTGGGTCAGACTTGCTTGGCAGGCCCAGAAAGTGGAGGGAGATGTGGAGGGAAGCAATCAACGAGAGTGCTAAAAAAAGAGTCCTGAAGGCACCCATGGCATCAAAGGAAGAAGATAGTTCTTGGCTTGATCTCCACTTAAATTTCCTCCAGAAACTCCTGAGGGAAGATTTATTGAAAATCAAGTTATCAGTAAAAAAGTGCTATCCCGAGGAGTACCAGGTGTGTGACACATATGTGGAGGCTTTTCATAAGGCCATTGCCTCACATTTGCAACACCTCTGCCAGAGACTGCTGGATTTCAATGAGCTCTACACCTTGCTCAACTGGGTGGCCAACACCTACCACAGGTAAGGTGCTGTGCTTGTCACATTTCCTCTGCCTCCTCTGGAGAGTGGCAGGGCGGTGGGGTACTCCAAAAGCACTGAGCTATTCTTAGTTTTCCAAGTGAGCAAGAGAGACACAGTGACTTCTACAGTGGAGCCAGATAGCAAGTCTGTTAATAGGTGGGGACAAAGTTCTGTGGATAAAGCACTTGCTGGTTTTTAAGGATCTACCTCACCCCCTTTTTCCCCTCCCTGTCCCACTTGCTGTTCCCACATGGCAGGAAGCTCCTCCTCGCAGCTCAGATAAACCTACTCCTTTCTGTAGATATTTTGCAAGATCCAACAGCTGCTCAGTGACTTTTCCAGGCACAGGGAGGGACCTGTGGGGGAGGTCTTTTTCCTGTTTAATTAAAGCTGTGATGCATTTGGCAATGGGCCACGTTAACCCCCATGCATGGGGTCAGAGTTCTCTTGAGGAGGTGCCAAGACATCATCAAGTGGAATTTTTAAACACATAAAAACAAAGGCTCTGTCTCAGACGTGTCTGCTAGTTGAATGAGAGGTTTCTAGAACCTCTTAAGGCTCCTTGCAATTCAGGGGTGACTGAAATATTCTAGGAGCTGTAGGGACATAGTAAACACTATTCTCAGGGCACCCTGGGTGTATGGGGGTACAGGCAGGAATTTTTTGTAAAAGCCATAAAAACTGTGTTGCTTGTACAGCCAATGGAGACATCTTAGATAGGCACTCACAGAAGGTCCATGCATTGAGTGTCAGTGTCCTCAGTTATTTCCTGCCCTAGACCACAGCCCATCACCCCAGCCCCAAAGAGCTCCCAGACTAAAACTCAACAGAGATACACAGCGAGGTGGGAAGGAGATGAGAAGCAACATTCACAGGAGACGGGTCTGGAAATAAGCACGTGAGAACAGTCACGTCAAAGCAAAATTCTGTCTGTCCCAGTAGCTGGTCTCAAGAATGGCCTGAACCAGATGCCCAAGGAAGGGACAAATGCAAAGCAATTGACAGCCCTCAAAATAAACACCAAAAAACAACAAAGAGGGAGTGAAGACAGGAGTATCAGCGTTAAGTCAAACAGTGGGCAAAAATGATCAGGGAGGGAGGTAGTGGTGGAGCAGGGCAAGCAGCAGTACATGGTTTCCCAGAGCACCCCTAGTCTGAAATAGCTTTTGGGTAAGAAACACTTGCACTGCAGGTAGTCTTTGTTTTGAGCAGCCCTCAACATATTTCTTCTGTGAACTTGTCCAGTTACTCCTAAAACCCTATTTACAGTGTGGTGACCATGACGATGTGTGTAACCCCCTCAGCATCATCAGGCCCTGGTCTCATCTGGAGGGAAATTCCTGCATGTCCTCAGCCCCTGGGAACTGTACTGCACCCCAGCATTGTAGGAGAGAGAGAAAAGAAACAAACTTCAGCAGCCGGGTTCTGCATGAAAGAAAAATGCCTCCCCCATATTTCTCGAACTAAGCTGTGAAAAAGCTTATTAAGAGGTTGCAGCTGTTTGGGGCACTGTTTGCAGTCACCTTGATGGTTTGGGCTGTTTTAATTTAATTTAATTTCATTTAATTTCATTGCTCCTTGGAACCCATTCCAAAAAAGAAGAAATTGTCTGACTGAAACTCATTATTGGTGTTACAATTCAAATTAATGAAAAAAAAAAAAAGAAAGAGTGGGGACTAAGCTCCTCAAGTATACACTTGAGACAGTCCTTTCAGTTGTGGTGGAGAGTCTGTATTTAGATCTGTGATGTCCTTTTGGATGAGCAGCAGACTCTGGGAGCAGTGGGCTGTGCAATGCTCCACATGTGCAGATGTACCTCTCTGGGAAATCTAAACCATGACTGTGGAACCATTGACTCCAGGACACTATCAGTGAGCTGAGCTTGTTTTCTGCTGAGCAGTCACTCTGCACCAGGCTGACCTTGTACAGTACAATCCTCACTTGGATCCGAACCTGACTGTGGGTGCAGTGCTGGTTTGGCAATGGGAACCCTTTTTGGCTGAGGGAATGAGCAGGCTGTGTGTAGGACATCACAGCTGTGTTCCCTGGTAACCAGGTGACTGCTTGAAACTTAGGCCCTACCTTCATCAAGTGCATAAATATTTTCTTCTTTCCATTTTCCACCTTCATCACTCTGCAAGATGCAATGCCTCCACGGTCTGTGGCAGATTGCAAGAGCAGCGCATTCAATTGTACAGGCTAATGACATTTCTTGCCTTAGAGAGAGAAGCACAGGCACTCCCTCCCTTTCCCTGCTTCCAGGCTAATCAGCTGGTCTGAGTACATGTCAGTCCAGAGGAAAGTGAGTGGTAATGGTAAAGTCGTGTGTCAGCTGAGCACACTTCGGAGTCCGACTGTAGCTGCACATCCACCCACCACTTCCATCTGCAGGGGAACATGGCTCGTATCCCAGGCATGGGAGTGCCTTCCAGGGGCTGCCCTGCACGGAGCAGGTCCTGCTCTGCCACCTTCCCTTGCTCCTGATAATGCACAGAGAAGAATAACAGGCTGATAATGAGCCGTGATGTGACACGGGAGAGGAGCCAGGGGGATCGGCTAGCGACAAAGCAACAAGCTACTACAGGAATTACCCTGAAAGGCATTTTGCAGGCTCATAGTCGAATGAATCAGCTTCAGGTTGTTTATTTTAAAAAGTAAATTCTCATAGCACTTTTCATGTCCAAACAACTCAGAAGTCTCATGATTTCTGAGGTGGGCTGGAACCTTACATCATTTTGGGTTTGAATAATTAGGATTGTGAATAGCAAGGAAAGATTTTCTTGTTAAATCTTGAAAACAGGCATCACAATTTAAGCTTTAAGTATATTTCTCATGGCTTAATAATTACGTAGTTCATGCTGCATGAATATTCCATCAGTTTATTCTCACTCAGAGGCAATATAATTTGTTCATTTGTATCTTTCCAGTGAACTCTTTCTGGGTCACCCTGATCTCAAACCAGAGGTTAAGACAGAAAACCTGTCCCCGCTGTTAACACCAGCTGACTGGGATAAATTGAAAAACAGCTACATTGCTTCTGCAAAGGTAAGAGCTTTGACCTAGTCCCCACGTGCCCCCTCAGGGAAGGTACAGGAGCCCCAGCCTCCCTGGTACAGGTCTTGGATGACCATGTTGTGGTTTCTTGCCCCACCAGCTGCTGAGTCCTACCAGCACCACACAGAATGGCCTTTAATAAAAAACAAGGTCCTGAACACCAACTCAGGGACCCAAGCTGAGCCAAAGGGACTGTACCAGACCCACACAGCGTGGCAGAAGCTTAATGAAAGGTTGCAGCTGGGCTTTATCAGATTGAATGCACTGCAAAGCCAGGTGTAAAGGCATTTTAGCTGCTACTGTCACTGTGTGGGATCTCCTCCAGCACATTTGAGGTTTGCTACAGGCAGACAACTTTTGGCATCCCCACCAAAAGACACCACCATGGTTCATGTCCTCTGAGGAAGCTCCTTCTGCAGTTGTTTTTCTGCAGTCCTTGCTGGCACCCTTTGTAAGACTACAAGCTTTCCTGGCTTTTTGCTGGGCTCAGTCATTTTCTTGCAAACCGTTTCTGAAACAGGGCACTGATCAAGGTGAGCTCAAGGTGCCCAGCTGAATGAAATCGGTATTGCTCCACCATGCTAGTGAAAGATCACTGTTTCACTGGCAATGAGATTGATTTATCAGCCAGGACTGAACAGTGCTGCTGCTTACTTGAATGGCTGTACCTCTGGAGAGGACCGATTTGATCTTTAATCCTGACCTGGTGCATTCCATGTGCTGGAGGACTTTGCAATCAAGCAAACAGCTGACATACTGTTTCCTGCCAGGAGAATGACTCTCCTTTGATATGAGAGTACCTTGCCCACACACAGCACAGCTTCTGATTTCTCCTGAGATCCTGTTTAGACTGACAGGACTGGAGTAACACCTGTGACTCTGCTTACCTTTCCATGCTGTGCACATGAACCTTACACACGTGACAATGGAGCAAAATGCAGTGAGCCTCTGTATTCGTGTTTGCTTCCTTATCCTGAGCTGCATGTTTCCTTCCTACGTTTAACATTTAGGAGAAAATCAAAAGTTATTTTGGAAACATCCTGAGACTAGAGGTCACAGAGAAGTGGGAGAAGGAAGTTCATTCAGAAGCGAAGGAAAACCTCTACCACGCCTCGCTCTCCTTTGATATTCAAACGGTATTTAATTAGCTGGGGTGATGTTGGGGGGGGGCTCTGTGGCTCCAGGGAAACTGGATCGTTACCTTCTGGGGTGGAGGTACCGCCTCCTGTCTTAATTTATGTAAGTCATGCACTGGCAGAATACATTAGAGCAGAAAATGACATTTATTACAACTTCTGGCTCTCCCGCTTGCCTTCTAGCTGCAAATTAAACCTGCTGTCAATTGTGTCAGCAACATAATAGGCAACTGATTTTAAAGTCCCTAAGCCTCTTTGATTAGAAAGAAGAAAGAGAAAGAGAAAAAAAGAAGGGAAGAAAAGGTTTGTTCAAAAAAAACCCCTTGGCTTAAAGAACAACTTTGTCCCGGGGCTGTAGAAGCTGTGGAAAGGCTGTAGGCAGTAACAACCACTCCAATTTAAACAGTACAAAAAACAAAAGCTCCTACTAGGTTTAGGGGCTACAGGGTAATAAATCCAGGAGGGGTTTGGATTCATTCTCCTCACTCAATTGGTTGAGTCACTTCAATTAAATAATACTAACAAAAAAGAGAGGGAGAGAAAAAGAAAATCAAAGAGTTTTGCCTGCTGCCATGACTATTTTTCCTTAGAGAAATATTACACATTATGTGGTCGTGGGGAAGGGAGGTCTGAATTGGATTAGCAGATGGATAGGAGGCCTTGGGAAGCACCAGAATGGGACTACAGCATGCTTCACTCTGGAGGTGCAGCCAGGACTGTGGGAATGGGAATCCAGGAGGAGTCCCAGTGCAAACAAGGTTTCAGGGTGGTGCCTGACCCTCTGTGCTGCCCTGTTGTCACTCCTGAGAATGGGACTTGTGTGGGCCTCTAGGGATGGGGCTTATAGTCATCCTTATCATGGGGTCATGCATGGGAACCGCTCAGCTTCCCTTGGGCTTTAGGTTGCCGATTGATCCCTCCCACAAACCCCCCGAAAGAGGAGGATGACACTGGGTGAGGTCGGAGCTCTGGCCAACACTGCCTCTAACTCACACTCAGACAGCAAAAGGACATGAAGCCATTAGGGATGAATGATTATATCACAAATCAATCAGTGTTTCTTGGCCCATTCTGCGTTATAATTTTTAAAACTGCCAGAGAATAATGAAAATCTCCTGGCAACAAGTTGGCTGTTTGCCCCTTTGCTAGGCGAGCCATCCTTACTAACCAAAGCTGCATGAGATCCCTGGGAAGGATGTTTCTCCCATGTCTGTCCCATTCACTGGAGCTTTTTTGTGCCCTTTTCTAGATCATCGGGGAGCACATGAAGTTATCTGGAGCTATCAGCAGAAGCCTGGAAACAAAAATGCTTGAGCTGTGCATGACAGAGCTGCTTGAATTCATACCAAGGTCTTACCACTCCTGACAGTACTTTCTTTTCAAATGAGTCTCACACTGGTAAAAACACAGGGAAAAGGTCTGTGCACTGGACCACATGCTGGCATCAGGAAGGTATAGGTCTGCTCTTGGGAGAATTAAAGATTACAGTGAGCCAAATAACAAGCAAGCTGCAGAACTGCCTGGAGGTAGTCATAAACACACCCAGAGAGGACTCTTGCAAGTCCCAGAATCTAATGCCAGAGCTCCAGGAAGGAGCTGCTGTCTGGGAAGGGATGGTACCACTGTGATCACATCCATCCAGGACCTTTGTGCATTGGATGCTGGTCACTCACAGCTTCAGCCATGAGCAAGCAGCAATTATGGACCCCTCAGACCCAAAGCCTGCTTGCCCAAAACATCATCTGGGTGTCCATCTTACCTCCCATATCTTTGGGTATAAAAATGGATGGTGAGACCCTCTCTGCTACACCTGGGCAAAACATACAGCTGGGTTGCCTTCTGAGTCTCTTTGAAATTCACCCAGTTCCCAAGGGAGATTGCTGAAATAATGGTTTTTGGTTTGGTAGTCTCCACGTTATGGCCTCAGATCTTACCCGCTGCAACATGCTTTGGGAATGCTCCAGGGAAGGTTTTAGGCTTGCAGAGGGTCCCAGCACAGTGACACATTGTCTGATCCCTCTGTCAGGGCTGTATTTGGGATGTCCATGGATGTTTGCTGGAGCTGCAATCTGCGGAGGAGAAAGGCTGTTTGACATGAATCAACTATGAGCAAGGCTAAAAATAATTTTGCATTAACCTTTGAAGTTTCCCACCTCCGGCAGGCACCAAGTGTGGAGTTTGCTAATGCAGGAGCATGGGTGGGGAGCCTGAGCACTGCTTTCTCCCATCATGAACCTGGGGCACGGCAGGGGTCCAAATTGCACTAAAAACAACACTTTCCCTTCTAAACCCTCATCTCTAGTAGCCCAGTGATCTATATTTCTCTCCCATACCCTGAGTGAGCAGGGTAGTTCAAACCACCTATTTGGCTTTGAAGTCTGCCTGGCTTTTTGAGGAGAAACAAGGCAGTGATGTTCTGGCCTTTTCTTTTCCTCGTTTTTCTTATTTTTCTCTTTTATTTCTTTTTTCTTTGTTCTTCTTTTCCCCTTTCTTTGTTCTCTTTTTTAATTTTTTTTTCTTTTATTTTTTCCTTTTATTTTTTATTGTGTTTTTTATTCTTTTTTTAAATGCTGTGCAATCCAAACCAGGGCAATAACAGCTCTCAGACTAAAGGACCACTGAAATTTAAGCTTTTATGGAAACAAACCTGAGATATAAGTGCCTGAGGCCAGCCTAAGCAGATCCCTTTACCCTGACAAAGAATGGGACCATCAAACAAAGCCTTCCTGAGCACACAGCTTCCTGTCATCAGCACTGACTTGTCTGTAAAACACCTGTGAAACCCATAGAACCTGTGCTACACAAAAAAAAAGCTACTTGACACTGAGGTTAGGGGGAAGAAAAGTCGGATGTGCTGCCCTGTTCCTATTCACCTTCTGTTTTAAAATCAGCCCTCAGGTAAATCCTTTGCCTGTGCTGTGCTTAAGAAGGCACACAATATATTGTCCCAAAAGCCAGCAAGATGAAGACTTACAAGCCTGAGTACCACAGCTGCAATTAAACCCTCAGCATGAGGAAAAGTAAGAGTTGGCCTGCCCACATCCCTGGCATCTCTCCAAAAGTGCTCCGTACCTGCTCAGGCGAGCGCATCCTAAACCCATAATTATGTGCCATCTATTTTCCTCCAATGCACACACATGTTGTGACAGCTGGAAAAAACACGTCTGCATACAGAGGGGACAGGTTGGGCCAGCCATGGGTGTCTCCTGGCATCACCATATACACAGAAGATAAGCCATCCTCAGTCCCCCCACCATTAAGTGTTACCTGAGTGTCTTTTCTTACAGGTTTGAGAAGGAGTTTGAGAAGGCTTGGAGCACTGCCCAGGACAGCCCCATCTTTGCACCCTGTGTTGTTGCCTACATCAACAGCTTCCACGACCTAATGTAAGTCCACTCCCCCTGAGCTGAGATGCTGTATTTTTGGGGTCTGGGAGGGTAACAGCATCTGTAAAGGAAAGATCAAGGTCTCCTTGGGGTGCCCCACTGGGTGCTGAGTCTCCAGCCCTCCTAACCTCACAGGAGGATTTTCACCAAGGGGTGCAGATAAAAGTCACAAACATGAAGAGACAGAAACATGAACAGATGCAGTGCTTGCATGGAAGTTTTGAACTCATTTTCAGTCTCAGAGGAGGGGGTTTTCCAGGTTTTCTTCTGGAGGTTAGCAGTATAAACCCAGAAACATGGTCTCAAGGCTGCCTTTGGCACTGGGCTGGAGGAAACTCTATGAAAGCACTGAACCTGAAAATAAACCCCTGCCATTGCATCTGGCAGCTGGAAATTCCAGGGCTTTGCATGAATTAGTTATTTCAAGCCATGTGTTGAAAAAGTGCCTCTGATGAACAGGTATCATCAGTGCTGACTATCAGAGATCTGACTATCCCTCTCCCCATAAGTAGGATGGTGCCAGTGAGCACATGTCCCAGGGTCTGGTCCCTCAGCCCAGTGCTGTGGCACATGATGACCTTGCACATCCCACTCTGCAGCCACTCACACAGCTGCCACAGCCCCTCCCAGTGCCAGTTCCACAGAATACTGGTGCTGTTCATATGCCTGCCCCAGGGGGATGGTCTGCAGCCATGCAGGGACATGGCCCACCGAGACCCAGGGGCTCTTCAGCATCTGGAGTCATCTCTGCCATGCAGATGTGGTGCTTTGGAGGCCAGCCCAGCAAAACAGCACAGGAATAATGTGTGGGCTCTGGCCACCAAAAAGCTTGGGTTGTGATCTCCAGCTCATGTTGCTGCACTGCCTCCTGTGAGGATGCTATATGCCAAATATTACTGAGGGGATGGAGAGGATTTCGTGTTCGGTGTCTCGCAGGAGCCGACGGCTCCAGCCGCAGTGAGCACTACCGTAGGGAAGTCTCTAGATGGCACGGTCTCTCCAGCAATGCTAACCTCGCCGAGGAGCTGGCTTTCACTGCCTCCTCCTGACCCTGCGGAAAATTGCTCTCCCCTTCCCTGCTGGAGACTGGCGAGGGGGTGAAGGGAGACGACAGCTCCAGGCAGGGAGCTGGCAGCGTTTGGGTGGCGGATTGGCTCTGCTGGGTTTATTCCTGAGTCAAGCTGTCTATTCGTCAACCTGGGGTGATGAGTGCTGGGCAGAGCTAGGTGACCTAACAGCATGATTTTTTACATGCTGGACCCAGAATTCAACGGGAGTTGCAGCCCTGAGCTCCAGCCTGCCACGACAGGGATGCTGTTGAGTGCTTTATAGTCCTGCCTGGGCAACTTCAGACGTATAAAGTCTGGGCAGAGGCAGGAACCTACCACTCTCCGTGGTCACAGCAGTGGATATGGCACATCCATGGAAGCTCGGGCACTACTGGTGTTGCCTTGCTTCCTCAGTTCCCCCACCCCCCATCCCCCCAAAGGGCGTTACAGTGGGATGGGAATGGAAAGTGAGAAGAAAGACAGAAGCTCACAATGCCCCCAAAGCTCACACACACACTGGGGATTCCCTTAATCTCTCAGAAGTTGTGTTTTCTTCCTCATGGGGTGAAACCTTGCAGAAGTACACACTGTCCTTTGGAAATTCCACAGGTTTCCATACCCATAGTCCCCATCCTAGCTGCTGCTGATAGACATTGTGTGGAGTGACTCAGATGGGCTCTGGGGGACACAGGGTCAGCAACTTTCCCTTCTCTGGCTTTATTATTTACTTCTTTCCTCACCCACGGCCCCTCAGTGCTCTCCCAGGTACTTGCAGACCTTCTAGCAGAGGTGTTGCTCAAGTGAAAGGGCAACCAGCCTATGCAACTGCTCGGCATAACTGCACTATCCCACCTGATGAGGAAATCTGTGGGGTTTTTAAGCACAGTCACAGCTGTGACTCATTTTCAGTGCACAGGATTGTGCAAAAGGAGCCATTACTTTGACCCATAAAGTGTTTCCAAGAGGAAGTACTACAAACAAAAGTTTATTTAAATATAATATCCAACATGCCAATCCAGATAAAATGCTCAGGGCACTGTAATAGTTTACATTTTAACATCAACTCACTGTTCTCTCTCTCTCTCTCTGTAGGTCAGGGTTAGAAACAGAGTTTAAAGTCAACACTGAGGAACTGCAGAAGATTTTGGCAGCTCTGACAAGGAACTTCACAAATATTTTTCTAACGAAATTAAAAACAAAAGCACAGGTAAGAGGATCTTGGCCATGTTATTTCCTCAGTGTAAGGGGTATGTGCAGGACCACTGCAGAAGCTGAGAGTCATTGTCCTTCCCTTGTCTCACCAACTAGACCTCATTTTGCAGCGCATGACATTATGGTCCCTCCAAAATGCATCAAGCCTAACACTCCTGTAGAAATCCTCCTTAACTCAAAGCAACACTTCTGGCATCCTGGGAGTTTTTTGCTTTGAGCAAGGATACCTTTGTCAAGCTGTTTACAACGATCAAAAGAAAAGGATATTTAGTGGCTTCCAGTATGTCAGGCAAAGCAGTAGGGAAAAACCTTACCCATAATGAGGCACAGGGGAAGTCAGCTGAACACCACCAATGAGACATTTTTTCTTCTACTAAAACGTTTGGATTTCTCAGGACTTTGATTTATTCTTACTGATTCGTTGATCTGCCACCATGGTCTGTAAGCAGCCTCTTCAGATAGGACAGAATTAATTCTGGTAGAGGTGATTTTTCCAGGCTGTTCCCATGGTGAAGAAAGGCTGATTTTTCCAGCATGAGGATGCTAAAGCTCTGGTATCAGCTGATAAAGCTCTGATATCAGCTTAACTTGTGTTGAGGCCTAAAATGCAATGCAATGCAATGCAATGCAATGCAATGTGCTACAATGAAGTTTGTGCTTCCCAGGTGCTGTAGGTGGGACTTTCTGGTCTCAGCCAGCTGGGGCCCACTAGCTCTAGGTGGTATAATACAAGAGATGAGGCAAATGAAGCCTTTGGTCACATCCTTTTTCACTCAACCTCATTCACTTTCTAAATCCCCAAACATAACTTTCAAAAACCAAGGCAGTCATGGGAACTGATGCAACCTAAACCCAGTCTGCCTGGCCAAGGGGACTTTCCAGTGACTGTAGATCTTGTCTTGGAGCCTAAGTGACAGGCAATGAAAGGAGTCAAGCCAAGGCATTGAGCAAGAGACCCGAAATGTGAGAACTGAGAGAGGCTGAGGCAAAGCATTTCTAAAGAGCTCTTTTGGCACTTTGTGCAATGGTCTGGTAGCCACGACAGTGTTGGATCAAGGGTTGGACTTGATGCTCTTGTAGGTCTTTTCCAACCCGGTTGATTCTATGATTCAACATGCTGGGAGCATAGCAGGAGAGCACAAGGAGGGGGAAATAATTGGGAAGGAGATTGCCAGGAGTCTAAAGCCAGAGATCCCAAGAGCTAAGAGGAGAAAAGTACAAAGAGGATGTGCCAGAGAAGGAATATTTTGCATTTGGCCCTCGGGGGAGTTTCTTCCAGAAGTCTTTAGCAGATATTGCTGTGTTTCTGTGTGAAGGCACATTAAGTCTAGGGACCCAGCAAGGACAATAACCCACTGAGAACACTTGGTCAGAGTACCTTGAGCCCAGGACTGATGTGAGACAGTGCCATAACTCCCATGTCATCACTGATTACGAGGTATCAAGCTGGAGATGCTCCCAGCTGCTATTCCCCTCCCATCACATTAGACCAATGAGCAGAAGGAAAATCCCAGTGAGACTTCATGCAGGTCTGCAGGAGTACAGATAGCCTCCTGGAAGGGCTGTGAACATGAGGAACTTGATTTGCTTGTGGACAAGGCTGTAGGGGTGATGGATTACTGGGCTAATTTCCAACAGATTCACTCCCAAGTGACCTGTCATTTCCACAGCTGGTGCAAACCCAAGTAACACTAACATACACGATTGCACACCACAGCTTGTTCTAGTCATGCCTGAGTTTTCTGTGATTAACATTCACATCTATTTCTTCACCTATGCAGTAGGGATACAAATTCATCTACCCAAAGAAATAGAGCTGGTGGATCAGAAGGTGGCACAGAGAAAAGAAATGAGGTATCTCAAGTAAGCCTTTAATGCCAAAACATTTGCTCAGGGAGTGATGCTTCTCCTCTCTGCACTGGCATGCCTACCCAGAAAGGGGAGACATGCATCTGAATTCGCTGGGGTGGAGAGAGAAACTCACCCTGCTCTGTGCTCTGGGTGTGTCTTCACGCAGAGGGAGTGTGCCATCAGTGTTCTGTGATTTTTGTTTCAAGCCAGCAGGTGTACAGCTGAGTGCCTTCAGCTAGGGCATCAGCTAGTCTGACTGTTACCAGTGCCATCAGTGAGCTGGTCTTTTTTCAGCCATTCCTTAAGAAAATCCTGACCAAGGACTGGATTTTGGATACAGGAAGGCCGGACTCACTGACGTCAGCAGTCTCACAGTTCTCCAAGCACCTGCAGCACATGAGGAAGCCCACGGGTCAGGTAGGCCACTGATCCCACACCTGGGCACAGCGATGCTGGAGAGGGGTTCACAATGTCATTTTCAGCCTGTGATCAGACCTGCAGACTCCTCTACAGTGGTGGTTGCTCTTTATAACTGTGGGAACTGCAGATGCAAAGGAGTTCAGATATTACCATACTTCCACATGTGAATTAAAGTTCAAATACAAACTACTTCCTGTAGTTCAAATACAAAAACTGATTTTGTTTAAAGAGGAACAGAAAGCTTTGATGACAATTGCCTCTGAACATTGCAATTCCATGAGTTGCAGGCTTACGTGCTCCTTTCACATCTACGCAGTTGTGAAATAAAGAGATAGGTGACAGCTGCTCTATATTTAAAATCTGCAAGCACCATTAAAACTGGCTTTTAAAACAATCCAAAATATCCCCCTTTGCTACTGAAAACCCAAACTACCAACACAAAATTGTGGGCTATTTCAGGGTGAGGAGTATTTCCGTGGCATTCCCTTGGGTGCAGCCACTGCTCTGTGCCAGAGCAAGGGACTGTAAACCACTGATTCCTTTCATCAGGGCCGACCTGGGCAGCATGTGCTGATGGTGTGTTGCCTTCATGTACCTACTCTGTGTCCTCAGGTGCTGCTAAGGACCTAAGAGCTTTCCCTGCCCTCTTTCACTACCTTGGCCTTGTATGGGAACCACAGAAAAACCATGAGGTTTGTTTTTTTTATCCAGGAGCTTCTACGTGAAGTTCATAAATATGTGGTAAAGGAATATATCACACAGGTCATCAAACACAGATGGAGAATGAACAGGGAGACACGGCAAAAAGTGAGCAAAAAGATGGACTGGGAAGCCAGAATCTTTCATAATACTCTCATTGATCAGGTATGTGAGTTCTCTCCTGGCCCATTCCCAGAGGTACAATATTTCCACTTGGCTTCCCAGAGACAAAGGCAGCAGGCTTCTGAGGAGGCCAAGCCTCAAGAAGTATAGAAGTCCTTAAAAGAGAGCAAGTGAGGTTGTTACTGCAGGTTCATGGTGTGGGCTTCCAGCCTACCAGCCTCTCTGCAGTGGCAGCTTTGCGTGTTTTGTGGCTAGGCCAATGTTACAACCCATCCATGAAGGTGACGTAACTGAGGTTCTTGTTAACAGATCCCTTGGGGTAGATTAGAGTGAAACAACACTGAATTATCAGTGTTTATAAATATATATACATATATGGCAGGTTTATTTTAGAACAATTTGATTGCAATGGAAATGAGGGATGTAGCCATTTTGGTTATTGTCTATAGTAATATAACAATATAAAGGTGTAAAAATATCTCTTAAGAAAATATATAAAGGAAAGGAAGAAAGAGAAAGAAAGCATTAGAGTAGATAGTGGAGAGGACAGATATCACCACCCGTGGATCCAGCGACGAGGCTTGATTGTCACATTTTAGATGCCTGTTGGTCGAAGTGATGGTCGCAGTCTTGATCCATCTGAGGTGGGAGAAGGCTGCAATGGGTTTAATGGGTTCAGGTGGGAATACCCAGGTACCTCCCAGCAGGGGATTGCAGGGGGCAGGAGTTTCTCACTGTCTGATATAACGCTGTGGATAATATGCAGTCTCCTTTTGGAAGGCCCCAGAAATGAGTCTGGAGGAGCTTTGGGGTCTTTGATGATTCACGACCCCTTCTAAAACATGACTGCTCTTTCTCACACCTGTGTAGTTGAGCCAGTTATGCCTTATCAGAAGAGATACATGTGAACGTCCCAATACCTCCCCATGAAGGGGGAGTTTTATACATGAACCAGCTGTGTAAAGAAGGAAATTGACATGATAAAAAAACATTATTCCACCTCGCAGGATCTGCTTCCTGTTGGCTTTTTCCTTATCTGGCTCAAAAAACACCTTGTTGCTTAAAAAAAGGTTTGTTTGTCACGGTCACCCTCCGGTGGTGGGTGCTCACGCGCTCTGCACCTGGGCTGTTCTTACACAGATCAGAGGTTTTCCCACCACACACCCAAAAACTGGGTGCAAACCTGGCCTCAGCAAAGCAGCACCCTGCCACTTTTGAAAATGGCTGATTATTTGAGTCATTAACTTTAACATTTCAGTCTCTCACAGCAACATCAGCCTGAGATTTTCAGGGAAGCCAAAGTTGAATTAATTGGATTTTGCAGAAAGTCAGGCATCCAGGACAATAAATCCCCTCTCAAAAATAAGGCACATGAAATTATTAGGCAGCAGGAGGTAAAGTCTGGCATCTGCCTGTGTGCTAGACCACAGCCACAGTGCCCTGACCAGGATCTGACTCCTGGGATGCTCATGAGCACCAGGAAGGGCAGAGTCCAGCCTCAGGGGAACTCCTTGTTGGCACCTTGCTGCCTGCTGGAGGCAGCCTGTCCTGCCTGCAGCAGTCCTGCCTCACACCCAGCTCTGCATTGTAGGGGAAAAGGTATTTAGCAGGTGTTGCTCTCCCCCTTGATATCCCTATGTGCCTCTTCATCCACAGGGCTCTGACTCCCACTGGCTTGTTCCCGCCATACACCACATTGCCAAGATCATTAAAGAGAAGAAAAAGGACAAGATCAAGGTGTATGTCAAGAAGCTGTGTCAGAATTATCCGGATATCAGGTACACAAAACGACAGATGCCAGAACTGTTGGGCTCCATCCCGAGCTCTTCATCTCATTGTTGGTAGCCATATGTTAGAGGTCAGGGTGCCAGCAACAGTGGGAATTCCATCTTATTTTTCTCTCTTTATGTCTGTATACTTCCTCTTTTTTTCCCCTGTCTGCTAGGTCTTATGATGCACACAAATTAACTTCAAGGCCTTTTCATTTTAGAATGGAATGGAACAGAATAGAATAGACTATTTCAGTCTGTTAGGAAGGGACCTACTACGGTCATCCAGTCCAGCTGCCTGATCACTTCGAGACTGACCAAAAGTTAATGCAAGCTATTAAGGGCATTGCTCAAATGCCTCTTAAACACTGACAGGCTTGGGACATCAAACACCTCTCTAGGAAGCCTGTTCCACTGTTGGACATTCCTCTGAGTAAAGAAATGCTTCCTAATGTCAAGTCTAGAACTCCCCTGACACAGCTTTCAACCATTCCCATGCATCCTATCACTGAATTCTATTTTTTTGCTCCAAATGAACCTTGTTTCACAGTAAAGCTCTGGTTTGATTTCAGTGCATCACCGGTATCAGTCCAGTTTGCCGATTTGTAGGCTCCAGATTTGAAGCAAATACTTTGTCTCCTCTTCCGAGGCTCAGACCTCAAAGTGAGGCAACCATTGATGGAGATCAGCTGTGGTTTCTGAAATGACCTCAACACAACCATTAAATTTTGGAATAAATTGCATGTTCTTTCTTTTATACTTTCCATTTGCTGTTCCAAAGCTGCATCTGAAAAATTTAAAACTACTGCAAAAGTAAACAAAGTGACTGGCTCTGTGCATGGCTAAACAGCTGCAATCAGAAGTTACCTCCTCTTCTATAGCTCTTCTACCAACAACTGAGAATGAATATCAGTGGTACAGACTGCAGAAAACTCCATTTCATCAGAGTAATTTCAGGAAAAAAACCCAAAGGTTTTTGTACAGGGTTACACAGTTTCTGACGGATGACATTTATACAGTCAAAACAAACCATAAATTTAACTAATTGCTCAGAAGTGGACCCTCAAATATTGAGAAAAAAAGATCACATTAAATCTGTTTTCCTTTCCCCATAGCTGTGGCTCAAAATTTTTCATAACTAGATTTAACTTTACTGGGTCAGATATGCTTCAGGCTTATCTGTGTGGGGACATTCAAGACATGGATATGAAAAAAAAAATGTTCCTGAGTAATTTCCTAGATGAACACACCTATTTCAAAAAAAAAAAAAAGGTTTAATCTCAGTGGCTAGATTAAGCTGACGAAGGAGGCAGTGCCTGTTCTGGGAAGGATGGGGGAGGTAAATTATGCCTAGTCATCAATGTTGGCTATTTGAAAACAATTTTCCACTCAGAAAAGCCATTTACAAGGCTGTAATTTGTGGTACTTTTTCATCATTAGGCTCAGACCCAAGCCAGGTTTTAAGGGTCATCCTCTTGATTTATCTAATTATTGACTTTCCATTATTGAGTAATACTATTTTTAACAATCAAGTTTGGAAAACGGGGTGGAACCTGCTGGACCTGCATTGCTTCCTGTTCAGGTCTTTTAATTCTTCCCCTGAGCTCTCAGAGACATTGAGGAGTTTGTATATACTGAGATTACTGGAACAGGGTATGTTTCCAAGTTGGCTTCCCAGCTCTAATCTAATTAGTGCCTGTCAACTTCCTAAATATTAGCACTTCCATTACTCACTTCAAAATAACCATTAAAGAAAAGGTCTGCAGCCTCTCAGGAAAACTTGAAATAGGTATCACGTGTGTGTGGAGACAGAGGAGGAAATTCCCTGAAGCACCAGCCAGCAGGAGGGTGTCCCATCAGCGCAGTGTGGCAGGAGCTGATGTTCTCTGGCTTGATACCTCCAGAGGCTGGAGACCCAACTCCTGGTGGCTCCTCCAGCATGGTGAGGGGACGATCCCTGGCACTTTGCTATGTCCTTGCTCCATCTCCTGCATGGTTGTTGGTTGTCACCTTTTGGGCTGCTTTTGCCTGCCAGGTCTGAGTGAGGTCGTGTTTGGTTTTTCAGGAAGGACCATATCCTGGCCATCCTCGCGCGCCGGGGGCTGGGGCGCAACGGGAGAGCGGCAATTCTTCGTCAAGTCTGCCATGTGCTGGAAAGCTCCAATGGAGGAGAGGGCAACACGCTCTTCGCTGAAATTGATGTTCCGGTGGTCATATGCTGCTTCTAAAACAGAACCAGAACAGCAGTCAGCATCCTCCCGCCTCCTACGCTGCCTCTACACATGATCCAAAATCTGCTACCCTCCCTTGCTCCTCTGCAAACCCAAATGTTTTATCGCCATGGAGAAAGACGCAGTTTTCTGAACTTGCTACCCTGAGTTCAGAACCCAAAGGCAACAGAGGCACTGAGACACCAACCTCCTGCAAGAGCCCGTGGGAAGCAGCTCCAGTTCAGACACTGTGTCTACCTTGTGTTCCATACAGATGCTATTGCTGGGAGGCTGTTCTGTTGTTTGGTCCAAAATTAAATTTCTCTTCATAGAAAACCAAAAGCAGTTCACTCAGAGCTATATTAAGGCTCGGACTGTGCTTTGCATAATTATACAGCAGCAGAGCAAGAGCCTCCTTTGTAATTAGTACCCATGAGCAATCAAGGGGTAGAGTTTGGGCAGGGATGTGGTAGCACCCAAGTCTTATTTCCTCCACTGTGAACCAGCTGGCCAAGCTGGCATGATGCAAGGCGGTGACGCTGTGACCTGATGCCAAAAATCACTACCTGCCTGAGGAGGAAAACTTTGGGTAACCAAACCCCACGGCTGGGACATGTAGTACATGGACTACTCTGCCCTCCAGGATGGCCCTGGTGGCCCTTCAGGCATTTCAGCAGATTTTCCTCACTCATGGGCTGCCTTGGGAAACTCCTGTTGGACTGAAGATCTGTTCATGCCATCATAGCCTCTCTGTGTGGAAAGGCATGTCTGGATTGGATGTGCCATGTGGAGTGAAGCCCCAAGTTCTCCTTGACCTGAGGAAAAGGGTCATCATGCCTCTAGTCCATTTTCTTGTATGTTTAAACATATTTTAACAAATCTGGTACAATCTGACTGCAGTATGAAACCAAATGTGAGGTGGACAGACATAGTGCTACAGATCTGATCCTCATCTGGTTGGTGTAAGCCAGCATCACCCCATTGATGGGCATGGAACACCATTGGTTTAACACCATGAGGGATCCAAAGCATCACATCCAGCGTCTGCAGGGGAGACTAAAAGAGACATCCAGCAGCCTAGAGATGTACAAATCTGATTTTATTTAATTCAATTTATCCTTAGGTTGCCCTCCACAGCAATAAATCTGAGACTTTACAGAGATGTGTTTATGATCTATCAATTAATCTGATAAATGTGGACATGGCATAGCCTTGAACACTAATTTGTCTACAGCAGAGCTTACAGTACCAGCAGTGAGACTTTCATTTCCTTTGCTTCGGATTGCTCCAATATAAATTTCAGCCTCGGTGAGCAGCAGGCACTGGTGACAGGCCAAGGGAGCTGTTCTGATGGACGAGAAATAAAGAGTGCACCTTTCATTCACAATCATCCTATAAGAATTTTTCTAAGACAAACCTGCTACCTTCACAGTAAAGATGGCTTTGAAATATCAGGTACAGATTGACAGCTTGAGACAGAAAATCCTGGAAGGAATTTTCTGCTCTGCATCTTTCTCCAATACAGCTCATGACAATTCCTGCAAATCCTCAGCTTGGTGACTGTATTTACTACGGAGAAGGAGAAGTAAAATATCATATGCATCTCCCATTGGATGTGCAGAGCTCAGGAACCCTTTGGAGGTCCCCTTTCCTGTCCTGGGGTCGTGGTGAATCAGGGAGCATTGGATTACACCCCTCATGGATCTGTGAGCTACATTCCCCATCCCAGCAGAGGGGAAGGACACCAGTGCTGAGAGATTAACATTTATTGTTAAAAGCATTGACTAAATGGCAGAAACAAAAAGATTTCTACTTTTATATACTCAGTCAGAGACTTCTAAGACTGCAACTTCAGTGGAGTGCAGGATTTGAAGCACTAAAGCCTCAGTGGGAGTTTTTGTGCATCAGAAATTTCCTTCTCTCCTGTATGCATCTCTCATCCAAGCACCTAACACAAGGCATCTGTGGCACAGACATTTTCCCAAGTGCATTATTTAAATGTTTACTGGGGTTTCAATCTTATTATTTGACTGGCAAATGCTTCACAAAGCCTTTCCTCAGCCTCCAGATGCCTGGCCCTTGGATTAGATATGGAGCTCGGCTTCCGTTTTCTAATAAAAGCAAGTTGCTACCCTGGAGTCATGGAGGAAAGCTGGGCACAATGGCCTGCCTTTTGTCACAGCCTCTCCTGGGACACTCAGATCCTGCAGCCTGGCATTCTGTAAGCCAGTGACAGGCACAGAGCTGGCTTCCTCCAGGCTGCTGCTCTCCAGCTGCCTGCTCTTGAGCAAACCAGTTTAACCCCATTATGACAAGACTATGGTTCAGTCCCTGTCCTGCCCCAACAGCTGTCCAAGTGGAGAGGGAGATCCAGGATGGGTGAGAAGCAGGGGTCTCCCTGGGCAGGGGGATGCTTGGTCTGGGCTGCAGCACAGACCCTGGAGCCAGTTAAAGAAGGAGAGAGGAAGGACTGTGTGCTTTCCAAAATGAGCTGCTGCTGTCCAGCTGTCTTCTGTAAAACATCCAGTGTCCATTACACCACATCTCACATTCCAAAAACAGGAGAAGAAAGGCCTCTCAGGGCTTTTAAATGTGAAATATGTTGCTCTCGTAGGAAAGTGCCAAGGAGCTCAATTATTATCACCCTATTACCTCCTCCTGCTTGTTGTTTCTCAGTGAAGAAAAACACCATCATACCCATCCCTACCCCAGCACACAGTTACATTCCCTCTGGGCCACAGAGCTCACTTTTATCCCCAAAGACCCAAGCTACATTATGCAGATGCATCCTCTGGTGAATCAAGCTGTCTCAAAAGTATCCAACTAAATGGAAGAAGCAAACTCTCTCCAGACTTAGCTTCTCAGGGGTGAACAATGCATTTTGGGGGGGTGGCGGGGAGGGATGTGCAGATTTGGCACAGCTGACAGTATTGTGTGGGTGGTGAAAGATATTTTTTTTGTTTCAGAGGTCTCTGCTGTTTCACAATACTGTTTGTTTCTGGTTTGGGGGGAAAAGCAAGGGAACAGTGCCTGCAGTCAGGGTACATGGGCTGGCATTTACCACCTGAGACCAGCCTTTGGGTACCATCATTTCATCAATTTTGCTCTGTGAAGTTGTCCTTTCCTGGAAGGAAGATATGGAAAACAGCCTCACACAAAGCAAGAAAGGAGGAGTACCAAAACATTGCAGTGAATGCCCACGAGGCTGTCCCTGAGCTGAGGCTCCTAATCAATCAGTCAAAATACTCCTGAAAAAAGTCTTTTAGTGCAGCACCACTATAATGTTTAGCTCCCTGTCATGGTATCTTTCAGAAATGAACCCTCAATTGGGTGAAAATATTAAAGATGATCAGTGAGAAGCAGGTTGCAATATTCTGTCCACTTTATGAGCTGAGTGATGTGGCCTGACACTACCCAGCACACACAGCTGGGATGAAAAGAGGTGCCAGAGCGTTATTATCTCAGGGATGGTTGAAAAGTAAAGTTGTATTAGTTTTAGGTTTAGCAACTTTGGTGATTATATATCACACTTCTCCGAAGTACTGATGTTTAGCGAACACTCATCTTCTGTGTTTTGCATCTTTCTCCATGAAATCTTGTTGTGGTGGGATTTACTGCCCCAAAGCCAGTCATTTTCATTCTCTTGGTACTGGGCAGATACAGGAGTGCTCTGCTCAGTATCATCATCTGTTTCCATCCCTTAAGGACAATTTTATGTAATACTGCTAATGATGACGTGACATTAGCACTGGGACTGGTCCACCTCTCCCATAAAACCTGTGCAAGAGATCAGTCAGGCTGACAGAGCACTGATTTAAACTATTTACTATCACTGTTACAATAAAAGACCGGTATTGGGAAAAGGTTAAGACTGATGTACATTATTGTGTGGCAAAAGTGGATTAAGATAACCTTTACAAAACTACAAGAATTTTCTCTAGTCCCACAGCCACATAACTGTCTGCTGCCTGAGGATACTGAGCACATAAACTTTGTCTTCCTGTCTTCATCCCTGTCACACAGAGCACTGCAAATAGCCTCTAATACTCTTTCAATGTAGCACTCTCTATTTATATCTGTAAATTCATACCAAGTCATTCAAATATGTTATCCAGAGAAGAAGTAACATGTAAGGCAGAGAAACCTCTGAAAAAAAGGCTGTTGTAGTATTTTTGCCATCTTGATACTACTTGAGAGTCTTGAAATGTCAGTGTAGGGCTTTCTCTGCTAGCTGTACAGAGGTTGTACCTCTTGCTAAATGAGGCAGGAAAAGTGAATGGCAGATTAAAGATGAGCACCTAAGTCCCAAGATGTCTGACCAGGCACAGTTTATGTTTGGCCAGGCATGAAATTGTGCCTGGCAGCACGAGTAGCCTGAGCTCCATAATGAGTGTGGGACTGGGGAGATGCCATGGCTTCATTAGGAGACGCAGGATTATGTCTTGGTTCCCAGGGCTGTGGGGAGACTGGCATCAGGCAAGACATAACTGTTTTTCTGTGAAAAGTGTTACACAAGTGCAGAAAAAGCAAACCAAGCCAGAAGGCAGAAAGAGGTGGTTACATAGCTTGCCAAGCCATCCCCTGGCTGCATTCAGTCCCTGGGAAGGGGATGGTGAATGACAGCTGGGAGAAGAATGCTGAGAATCAGAAGGGGCCCAGAAAACTGGAATTATTTCACAAATGGCATCCACAGAGAAAGAGAGCTTTGCTTAACATTGGTCAGTGCAGAGTAGTGGCCTTCAACTTTTTGCTGCCTATGGACTAAGGTATTATTTCCAGGGAAGGCACAGAGCACAGTTGTGATAATTGCCTTCTAGTTGGTTAAAAAATTACTGCAAAAGGGAAGGAATATTCTCCTCACCATTTTCTGTGGGGGTCAGGAATAGAGAAACAAGCTTCTACTTCAGTAAGTAGAGGCAAGTTAGATGCAGCAAAATCACCAGTAGTGCTGACGGGGCTGGAGCGCTGAGCACAGTGTGTTGTCCCTACCATTGGTGGCTTTTACAGAATCACAGAATTGCAGAATGTTTGGGGTTGGAAGGGATGCCAAAGATCAGCTAGGTCCAGCTTGCCTCCCATGAACAAGGACACCTTCCACTAGACCAGGTTGCCCAGATCCAACAGCATTTCCTGGTGAAGCTCATCATGGGTAATCCCAGAACTGAAATTAAGGAAAAGCAAAGTAATCATAAAAGTCCATTATCCTGAGCAAGGTACAAAATGCTGGGGATCATCTCCTGAGCGAGGGAGCTCACAACTTTACAATACTTTTTTCCAAAACTCAGGGAAAAAATGTTTCCTGAAAGAACTGTGCTATGAACAGAAGCTCATTGAGTAGATAAGAGGCAATCATGGAATTAGTCATCAGGGATTCATTAGAAGGAGCAAGGCTGAAAATCTGGTGGCTTTTGTCTCTAAAAGCACGTCATGCACTCATGGACCGTCATCTTCCCCTCGCAGCCCGTGCTACAGTTCAAGAATGCATTACTCATGCTTTTGTCTTGAGAGCCCTTTAAACAAACGGGTCTTGAGCCTTCAAGGCACCAGAGAAAGCACATGGTACCTCTTTCCTCATGATCTCAAGGCTGAATCCACCCTGTGCCTCTTCTTGCTAAGCAGCTGTTAGTCACCCTCTGAAACAAAGACCATTCCCCAGGACCACACATGTGCTGTCTTCAAGAAGACATGTGGAAAGAAAGAACAGCTCAAAGGGCCGGGCTGGATTTGCACATGGTAAGAAGCTCTCTCAACAAGCTCAGGAGGAGCTGTTATTTCTGTTATTCGGAAGCACCATTGCCTGAGGCTGCCAAAACATGGATGATACACCATGTTGGCTCAGGAGACCTTCTAGATGTGACTTGTGTCCTTGTGGCACAAGGAGAGAGGCAAAGGGGAGACAGTGGAGTGCAGAGAGGGGAAGCACTGAGAAACAGTTTGTACTGTTCATTCCATGCATCTCCTGCCCCTGCCTCAGCCTGCAGCCCAACCCTACACCTGCCTCTGCCACCAGGAGATGACAGCTCCAGGAAAAGAGGTACCTACACAACCCTGGTCCTACATCCCCGATGTCTCAGGAGCTTATGTGCAGCCTTGTGACATCCCATGTGAAACACCTCTCTTCAACTCTGTTTTATCTGAAAAAAACCAGCTCCTTTTTCCCCTTTTTTGTTAACCATATAAATTTATTCACTACCGAACAGCACAAAGCCAAATTCAGCCCCGGCATAAGGAAAAAAAAAATCCATGGGATTCTACCTGATTATTCTGTGCAAGGAAAAAAGCCACCCTTGAAAGGATCCTGAATTTGCAGCACTGGCCAGAACCTCAGAGGGGCTGTGGAACCCTCCCAGGCTGGGTGTGCCCTTGGCACAGCAGCACTTGGTGTTGCAGTGAAGGCTGTGAGAGCCTTCATGGCAAGAGAGCCCCTGCCAGAACCCCCATGGGGGAGTCCCACATGTGGCATTTCAGCACAGCCTGTGGGGAGGGGGCTGAACCTGAACACACCATTTCCTCTGGTTTTGGCCCCGACACTTGGGTCTGGGATAGTGTTTGGGATTTCTCGCTTCCCTCAAAATACCTTTTGCAAGTGATTAAATACTGAAACAGCTCAAGGTTATGTCTGCTGAGTGAATTAATAAAAAACAGCAAAAAAAAAGGATTTGTTTGGTTTGCAACAGGGTAAGAATACTTGAATGGATGCCCACTTTTATTAAACATCCAAAGCAGGAGCAAATTTTGAGTTAACCAAACTGCCTACAGACAGGCAGCAAAACTCACAGCAATATTGTTCTGTTTCCCAGAGTTATTCACAATCTGTTACAAACAACAACTGCTATGTCTCCACAATCATTTAACCTTCAGCCTTGGTGTGTGGATTTAAATGCCATTGTTTTAGTCACAAGAAGAAAAACTAATTGCATTGTTGCTCTTACAGCTGTATTTCTGGGAAAATGCTTGCATGGGGTGTATCAAACAGAATCCTCAAGTCAATATTATTTTCCACATTAAAAGAACCCTCCAAAACTTTAATACTATATGTAACTGCCCTTTCAACCTCTTACGAGTGAAGCAGCTTCTTTCTGATGCAGGTAGATAGAAGCCTAAACTAGTTAGAAGTGCAAACACGGGGCTTACCTTTACATCCAAATTAATGCCTTTACATTGGTATTGCAATATGGGGTTTCATATCCACCACTCATATTTACTTACTTTAGAGCTTTTCCTCTAGTCTATAAAGGGAATGTTAGGAATAATTATGACAACTCCATCCATTTAGGAAGTGGTTTAGGAAGGATCCATGTCTGGCTGCTGTGTTACTGGAAAAACTCCCAGGAGACAAAAGCACCCTACCCAGCCCCAAGCCCAGGCTCTACCAGGGAGCAGTGTGACATGTGATTCCAGCTCTGGCCTCTGGAAAGGAAGTTTGCTCACTGTGCCTCAGTTTCTCCTGCAGAAGAACCTTATTCAGAAGCTGTTTTGTGCTTTCTAGACAAAAGAGAAAATCTGAATTTGACTTTTAAATCCTTCTAGGCAAAGAAAAAGGCTATTGTTCTGAAGAGCCAGCAGGATTGCTCAGATATTTGTTGAGGAAAGAGGAATATTTTATTGCCAGGTCACTGGGAATTTCAGTGCCTTTCTCTGCAGCCAGGACATTTGGTAGCAACAACTCTGTTGATTTCAACAGCGCAATGAACTCCTTATTGAGTCAGAGGGTTTGAAACACAGGTTATTGATTCCTCATGGGTACTTGGATTTTCCCTGGAAACTTCCCTCTGTGCCACTCACTAAACCCAACTTTACTTGGACACAAGAGGACAATGCAGCAGGAGAGAGGCCAAGAACAGCTGGGGTAAATCCCGAGGACCCACAAGGAAGTTCAAAACAGAACTTCTTGGTGTCTAGCCTTCAAGACCTCAAACAACTACTGCTTTTTCGAGGTGCTTTCCCCCAGTACTTTCCACCATGTAGTGATGAGGAATTTATAGGCAGCCTTTCCTGCTGAGCAAAAAGAGATGCCCCAAGGCAGGGAGTCCTGGGGCAGGGAAGGTGTCTGGGCTGGGGTAAAACAACTGCAGTGAAAAGGCATCCTGATTAGTTTCACCAGGTATGAACATGATGCTGGTACCATCGTGAGAGCCAGTTGGGATTTGGTCCCATCCAGTGACCTTTCCAGTGTTTCATTCCCTGACCTAAAATTAGGCCTCTCATCCCCTGTAAACAAGTCATGTGCCAGCAGGGTACAGCCATGTGCCTGGAGAGCAACTAGTGAGGAGAGGCAGGTCCCAGCCCCAACTTTTAAACATGGGTAGGCATAATCCTCCCACACCATGGGCAGCAGCAAATGTGTGAGCAGCTCTGCTGACACGGCTTACATAGCTCTGCTTGCCTCAGGGTGGTTTTGGCAGCCCCCAGGGTTCAGCTGAGCAGGTCAGGTTCCAGGGTTCAGAGCAGGTCTGTCAGGACACCCAGCCCTGTGCTGCACAACACAGCTGTGCTCTCACATCTGGGAGCACCGAGCCACATTGCAGAGAACACGGATATCTGATGCTGCCCCAGATGTGGCTCCTTGCACCATTTCTTGTAGCTTCACTGGTGAGGCAGTTCCCTTTTGCCTTCCCTCAGCCCCTGGCCATGCTGACCTCTGAGTGCACTCAAGTCAGAAGCGGTCCCATCTTAGTGACCCCTATTTAATGCAAGAGCAGTAAAAGAAAAGCAGCATGCCTCCTGTAGGAACACACACACGCACTTGTCTAGCTGCACAGAGACCTTGCCCTTGTCTGTTCATGCTGAACTCCAGAGGCATTAGGAAGCTGTAATCAGAGAAGCAGTGTTATATAAAGAAGCAAGAGTAAGCTGGGAAAAAAAACTACTCGGTAGCAAGCACTGGAGTACCTTAAAAATAGGGTGCTAAAAGTACCTATTGAAAATAGGGTGCTAAAAGGTGGTTTTCTGTCAGAAAACCCTGAAGCTTCTCCAAAGCAGCAGTGTTTTCCAGAACATCTGTGCTACAGGCAGATGTGAATCCCCCACAATTTTCCCAGCCCAACACTCTTCCAGGTCTGATCTGAATGCCTTGTTCAGCCCCACTCCAGACCTGAGCCTTGTGCTGTGACCCGACAACATGCTGTTCATTTTCCAGTGGGAGTGGGATAGCAGGAAGTGTGAGTTCCCACTCCACTGGAGTGAGTTGGACTCGGAGATGACTGGACTTCCACACCAGGAAAAAACACTTCTGGTTTCCTTCAGATGAAAAGGAGAAAGCCACACTCTTCCTTCAGCACCTGTTGTTCCTCTCCGAGTCACCACATGGCAGATATTGAGGGTGCCCATCAGACTGCAAGTAGCTTCAAACACAGGGACAATATCCCTCCCTCCATTCTCTGTGGGAGGGTGACTTGCCCCAGGCTATAAAGAAGCCTGGCTGAAGGTCCAGGGACAGCAAACCAGGAATGGCTGGCTGCCAAGCCTCCCAGGTCAAGAGGACTCTTGCAGCACATGGTGTCTCCTGCCCGCTGTGAACATGTCAGGGACAGCTGGGCCCAGACAGAAATCTCTGATATGGATCCCTCCTCCGTCTTTATGTCAGATGGAGGGTGGCATGGCAACCACAGAAATGCACACCTCCCTTGCTCAAATACCAGGGGAGGGTTCCAGGGCAGACTCAGGGACGGATGCCTCCTCCACCAGAATACCACAGGAAAGGTGTCATCAGCCTCAGCTATGGACCACTCCTCAAGCAGAAATACCAGGATGGGGATGCAGACCATGCTTGCATACAAGCCCTTCCCTTGATGAAGATTTAGGACGTTCCTCTCAGGTTTGATCTCCTGGCTTATTATTCAGACATGTAGGATCTCCAATGCCAAAAGCAACCAAAATCAGGAAAGCTCTCTGTAGTTAGCTTGGTTCAGATGTGACTAGAGAGGGCAAAAGTATCATCACATGAGGTTGGTACCACTAGTAGCAAAGTTCTCAAAAGGAGTTCACACTTTTGAAACTTCCAAATCACAGCTTTGCAGCAGGTCAGACCTCTGACACCAACCTCCCTCAAACAGACCTGGGAAAAACACATGTATTCACTACTTGGAAAGGAAGAAAATAGAGCCAGAAGTCATATTCCCAGCAGAAGGTAGGAGGGTAATGCCTACTTACCCAGACAGCTGCTGCCAGCCACCTGCAACCCAAACTGCTGCTTTTCTGCCTTGAAACATGCACAGCTGGAATTACTTAGGACAAATGAGTTGAGCTCATGGAAAATCCCACAGGAAAACTGGTATTTTCCCTGTCTGGTAATAAAGGTAATGAAAACAAGTTTGAACAAAAATCTCAAATACCATTCAATGAACAAGCATATTGAATTAATAGATTCCAGGAAGAAAACCTTTACCCTCATAACAATCTGCTTCTTGACACACCTTTAGCTGACAACGAGGATAACAGCTTTTCAGCATCATGAAAGAGGAAATTAGGACTGCACTTCAAAAATAATCTCCTTATCAACACTTCTTGTTTATCGCATCCTCATTTTTACAGGTCAGTAAATCTTTCATTGTCTAGTGCAAAGGATTCACAACTGTTTTCTCACCAGAGACATATCCCATCTGTAGGCTCCTGCTCAGCTAAATTTGGATATTAGGATTGCTATTGAGATTGACTTTGATGCTGAACATAGAAGACAGGAACGATCCCATGCAAGTTCAATGTTCCAATTTAAGGAAGCATCTGCAAACCTAAGCTACAAATCTGTGAAGTACATATTGGTTATAAGTGTAAGTTGCAGCTGAGAAATATATCACATATATTGGGGAAGTCAAGCATAAAAGTCTTGATTCCTCAAATTTGCAGACTTTAGATAGCTTCTTATATGGCACAAACTATAAATACAGAGTATCAGTGTAGCCCTATGCAATACATTTGGGTAGTTACAGAGCACAGAAAAATTCCTGTGCAGCACTAGAAGATGTGCAGCCCAGTATAACTTGGTTACTCACTACCCAACATTATTTAAGTAAATACAAGATGCCTGTCTCAGAAATCAGGCTACATAGGCAAGCAGTGTCGTGCTGGTGTATCAGCAGGAGGTCCAAGTGCAGTGATAGGTTTGGTTTGCACAAATAGGGGCACCCAGACGATGACACCAAAGCTCTAGGTTCTTAATTTAAGACCCAGTTACAAGATGCTCTTGGTTCCCCTGTCTGCTGGCAGAATTGCCCTGACCCCAATGAAGTTTACTTACAGCAGATAAAGATGAGGCCCAGCAAGAGAGCCCACCACATTAATCTAATTTGGATCTTACATAAATCATTCCATACAAACATTTATCCAAGAAAACAACCCAGGATGCCCACAGATTTACAGCTACATTTGCTAACACCAGCTGAGCATCAGACTCCCTTGGGCTTTCCCATGCTGCTTGCTGCAGGAGTCTCCTACAGTCAGGGCCTCCAGTGCTAAGCTGGGAACGGGACATTGGTCTGAGACAAATGCAAAGACCCCCTGAATATTTGAAGAGAGGTTTCAGCGTGTCTGAGACACTTGTCATTGAACCACTTCCCAATGCAGATTCACAGCACACCTGGGACAGACAACCCTGCATCCTGCAGGGATTACATAACTGAGGATGTGAGCAGAGAACCAGCCCCAGGTCCTCCCTGCATCCAGAACAGCATCCTCTGCTTTCAGTCACAAACACTGCCTTTCCAGCCACGCCCCTTAGACCACAGGATTACATCCCTCCCAGGGGGATCACATCCCTTAGCCTCCTGCACGAAAAGATGCAGCACCAAGCTCACCTCCAACTGCACTGTGCTGCCCCCAAACCAGCCTTAACTGCAGATGCCAAACCTTGCCTCCCTCTCTCCCCTTCACATTAGCATTGGAGGAGGTGATGAAGCACAGAGCAAGTTACTGCACTCCAGGACCAAATCTTGTGCTGTTTCACGTTTCCGATGATTTTCAGACTGGCGTGGCAACCCAGCATTTCTTTCCCGTGACATTGCTAGTTTCAGGTCACTCATTGTCAAGTAGTAAGGGGACCCAACCCTGGAGTAATCCCAGAGGGGAACCCTCTGCCCAGCTCAGCCAAAGGCTGGCCTGAGATGAATCAGGGTTTTCCAGAGACCGGAGATCATGGGTTTGCCCATCAGGGTGGCCCCTCTGCTTCTGCTTCCTGTTTTGGCAGACATTGTTGGGGGAGAGGTTTTTCCCTGCTACTATGGACTTTTAGGGAAAAGAGTCCCTGAGAGGAAAGCAGCAGCCCCAGTGGGCAGGATGCAGGCCCAGTGGGCAGGAAGCATCTGCTCTCCAGCACTGTGCCAGCTCAACTGGGCACCTCCTTCCAGCACAAACATTGGTCTCAGACCATGTCTGCTGCTGGGGGATGTCCCCATGCTGGACCTGCACAGATTTATAGCCCCTCCAAAAGTTGTGCAGCTACACAGGTGCTGAGTGTGGGCATCAGCAGCACCAGGAAAGCTCAGGGTTCACAATCAGCTTTAAATCTCAGGACCATTTTTTTACATTTTGCATTAGACTACAGCTGTCAGATGTAAAACAGAAGTCATTCCAGGCACAGTAACCAGGCTCTTGGACTTGCTACTTGTCCCACTCCCTGCCCCACTGCAGCTTCCCAGAAAAGGAGGGAGGAGGTAGGCTCTGCAGGACCACAATATTTTGATTTTGTGCCTGCACAGCAACTGCTTCAGCCCAGCTCTCATCCAGATGTGTGCTGTAGATGCCTCACATTGAGGCTAAGCAACGGACAGCACAGCCCTCACAGCCTCCACAGACCCTCTGCAATGGCCCCCCACAACCATTGCTGTCACACAGACATCCCCTGGTTGCCCTCCAACCATCCTTGCTGCGGCAGCACACAACTTCCACAGTGTAACAGGCTCACCACAGCTCCATGGCCAGGGATGGAGGTCCCTAGACATCAAGAAGAGAAATCAGGAAAACAAAACACAGAATCATAGAATAGTTTGTGTTGAAAGACACCTTTAAAGGTAATCTAGTCTAAACCCCCTGCACTGAGCAGGAACATCTTCAACTAGATCATATTGCTCAGAGTCCTGTTCAACCTGACCTTGAATGTATCCAGGGATGGAGCAACTATCACCTCTCCGGGCAACCAGTGTTTTAGCACCCTCATCATAAAACATGCCTACCTTATCTAGGATCTAAATTGACTCTTCTTCAGTTAAAAAAACATTACCCCTTGTCCTATCACAATAGGCCCTGCTAAAATGTTTGTCTCCTTCAGGTACTGAAAGGCTCAGTAAGGTCATGCACCCACAAGTGGAAGACAGAGTGTGGGAGACTTTGGGGTGAGGAAGGAAGCCATTGGCTCCCTGTACCTTCAGTACACAGCACTGAAAGTTCTGGATGATAATACTGTCTTCTGGGAGTGCTGTGAGCCCTGCTCTGGGGAAGGTGCTTCACTGTGGGCATGATGCAGGACACAGATACAGGCAGCTGTACTTTCAGGCACACACCTCACCCCCACCAGCCTCCTGGTGGCAATGCCCTGCTCAGGGAGCAAAGCTTTCATAGAATCAAAGAATATCCTGAGTTGGAAGGGATCTACAGGGATCATCAAGTCCAATACCTGGTTCTGCACTGGACAACCTCAAAAGTCACACCACATGTCTGAGAGCATTGTCCAAATGCTTCTTGAACTTTGGCAGGCTTGATGCCACGACCACTTCCAAGGAAGCCTGTTCCAGCGCCCAACCTGAGTGAAGAACCTTTTCCTTATATCCAATCTAAACCTCCCCTGACACCCTTCATGCCATTCCCTCAGGTTCTATCACTAGTCACCAGAGAGAAGAGATCTGTGCCTACCCCTCCACTTCTCCTTGTGAGGAGACTGCAGACCATAATGCTCTCCCCTCAGTCTCCTCCAGGCTGAACAAGCCAAGTGACCTCAGCTGCTCTTCATACAACTTCCCCTCAATGCCCTTCACCATCTTTGTTGCCCTCCTTTGGATGCTCTCTAACAGCTTAAGGTCTTTCTTATGTTGTGTCACCCAGAACTGCACACAATATTCAAGGTGGGGTCGCATCAGTGCAGAGCAGAGTGGGACAATCCCCTCCCTCACCCACCTGGTGATGCTTTGCTTGATGCCCCCAGGACACAGTTGGCCCTCCTGGCCAAGTAACTCGCTGCCAGAGCACCGCTGACTCATATTCGACTTGCCATCGACCAGGACTCCCAGGTCCCTTTCCTCATTCCCCAGTCTGTACATTCGGGGTTGACCACCCCAGGTACAGAATATGGCATTTTCGGCGGCAGCTGCTCTGTCCCGAATGGAGAGTTTCCAAGCCTACAATGGGACACATCGCACAGACAAAGCCCTTGGGGCAGTGAGCCCAGGGTGCCCGTGCCCCATCCACCGGTCTGTCAGGACAGGGCGCTGGGGTTCAGTTCCTCTGCAGGGACCGACCCCGGGGCCAGCCACCCCCCGACCGTGTCACCTTCCCCGCCGGAGGGGATTTCTCAGCTCTCTTTGGCTCGACCCACGGGCCGAGGGGGGCGTAGCCGGGATTTCCCGGTCGGTCCCGCCCCGAGCCCTTATAGCCGGGCTGCCCCGGCGCCTCTGGCAGCTCCGGTGACAGTACTGGTGACTGCCCCGCATCCAGCCCCGCATCCAGCCCCGCATCCAGCCCCGCATCCAGCCCCGCATCCAGCCCCGCATCCAGCCCCGCATCCAGCCCCACATCCAGCCCCGCATCCAGGCCGCCGCCGCCCGGGAGCCGCCGCAGAGTAAGTCCTTCGTGCCAACTGCCCGGAGCTCGGGTCTTTCCCTTTACCCGTCTCTCCCGCTTTTCCCGAGCCGCCGCCCGACTCCCAGCTCGCCTGCTGCGAGTCTGGGGAGCTCAGGGGCTCTCTGCTGCTCCTGAGAGGGGGAAACAAGTGACAGGTGCTAAAGATTGGGTTCCCGGACACAGCAACAGGTTTGAGTCTCACCGGGTAATTATCAGAATGGAGAATAAGTCAGACCGCTGCGAGAAATACAGCAGCTTCAGGCACACCCCAGAGCTAGGCACCGCAAGGGTATGTGTCTGGCACTTCCATTTTGACAGCTGGGTCTGATTTCTGTTGCTTCTTCCCAAAATTTCAGGGTACAGGCTGCAAGCGGTGACTACTGTAAACCCCCTCACCCTCCAACTCTTTCCCCAAAATCCAGATGTAGGTCTTGGACACCAAGGCATCCTAAACCCAGATCAGGCGCTGGGATCCGAATCCAGCATAGCATTTCCTAGCCTCTCCTGTTTGTCTGATTTTCCCCCAAACCACAGAAAAGTAACTGGATTATGAGTCACTCAGCCTGGCTGCACTGGAAAAACACCATTTCAGTGCCTGGATCCTGGATGGTCCAGGGCAGCCTATGTGGTCTGTACCTTACCAGGGTCAGTGTGCTAAGCTGGCACATTTCTGCATTGCCATGCTTTCCATTTTGTGACTGTAGTTTTTCCTAGTCAGGGAAGTACTACTGCCCCTAGGACCCGTCCTTTCCTTGAGCACTGAAAATCCTGTCGAACTTCCCTTCTATCCTTAGGCAGGAGCCCCATATCCACTGTGTGAGCTCCTCTGGCACAAATTGAAAGGTTCAACCCCAGGGTTAGGATCCTTGATGTGCTTAAAGTAGGAGTTCTTTTTGAGGCTGCTGCAAAGTAAGGAAGAGACTTTCTGTGGTTGGAGCATATGGCTGATCTAGAAGCCATGGTCCCTTGCCATCACACCCAAGTTCAGAGCAGAAAACCTGAAGAAACCCTTGTTCTCCAAAGCACTCAGCTGCCTGTCCCCATCAAAGGACTTCGAGGCTTGCCAGATCCAATTGAACCAATCAAATGTGAGCAGAGAGCTTAGGAAAACTGAGGTTTGGGTTTGCTTCAGTCACGTTCTCTATAAAAAGATGCCTGAAAAGCCAAAGAATTTGGAAGTGCCAAGAGAGGCTCCCAGGGAATATGTGTGTTTCTTCTCAGTTGCTGTTAGCTCGAGCACTGAACTTTGCAAATTCCAGGGCTGAAAGCAGGATTTGGCTTTGGGAACAGTAATATGAAAACAAAATTCTAGACAGCAGCAGCTAGTTTCTCCTTCAGAAGCAACAGTTTAAAATGATGCTGCCCAGATTTGAAGCAAGAGGAAACAGTAACATATTACAGTGCATTCTCTCTGCTTCTTTCCAATAACAACATATATGTTTAATTTTCTCTTTCTGTGTTTGAAAAATTCTCTCTAATAGCAGGAGATACTGTTTTACAGGACTGTTTTCAGTTGTGCTTTAGTAATTTAGGGAAACAAAATTCTCATTTAAAAATTACTGAGGCACTGCACAGTTATATCTACACTATTCCCCAGACAGGTGATAACAGGTTTAATGCTGATTTAAAGCATCTCAGGCCAGATGAGATGCCGTGGGATCCTCTGGCAGCTCTGCCACTGCCATTTCCCTGAGTCCCTTGGGTCCCTCATCACCCCCAGCCCTATTGGGGTGCCCAGAGCTGCTGAGGCACATGGACCAAGTCCCCTGGGAAGGCTCTGCTGCTGCCTTAGCTTCTCTATTGGAGACATAAGTTTTATTCCCCCTCAGCTTTTGACTCCACCAAGAGCTGAGCTTGGCCAGCATCAGGATGCTGCTGGACTACATTGGGTGGTGGGTGTCTCACAGGGGTCTGCAGACAGGAGCATGGATGTGAGCAGCACAGTGAAGTGTCAAGGTGGGGCTCTGGGTGGCCCAGCTTGTCTATAGACTGCGATTGCCCAGGCAGAGCCAAGTGGAAGCCAGTGGTGTATCTACTCAATACTTAATCCAGTTACCCAAAACTGTAGGAAAAAAACCACACCTCCTAGGAGGGCTTCCCAACTTGCAAAGATTGGGGCTGGCATCTACATATACTCTTTGCTTTGATTAATTATCTGCTTTTTTAGGAGTCACCACATAGTCTGAGGTTCATTAAACTCAGAGTGTCTGCACTGCTCTACTGCTTCAAAAGACTGTTTGACCCAGTGCAAGTTTCTTGTGTGGGCAGGGATGACCCCACTTCCACAGGGAACAGGTGGGGGAGGAATGGCTGATGCAAATGCAGAGAACAAACTTTGCTAAATAAGTCTGGATTTCTGAGAGGCTCTCGGAGAGTGGGGAATTTCCACTAAAACGAGAGACAAACCCTTGTGACCTAGGATGTCAGTCCGCTTGAGAGGACCAAAAATCCAAACAAATGTTTGTTAATACTGGCAGCAGCTCAGGAAAAAGAAGTCAAAAAAAAAGATCAGCAAAAAATTTCAGAGTGGGGGTAATTAGTCAGTCTCTTCTCTGAGTCTCTCTAGCACGCCATGAGCTGCCCCTCATGAATGAGCTTGTTCCTGAGTGTGCTGCATGAAAGCTGCCTCATTTGAGGAGGAAAAGGAGAAAATGGGAAGCCACTGTGCCAAGAGTCTGGCCTGGGCCCTTCTGTGTCATGGCTGTGCTCCAAGAGTTTCCATTTTCCGTTCTGCCCACCCCCGAAGAGCCCCAGCACAGAGGTACATGCTGTGATCAGCATCATGGGGAGAGCTTGCTCTATCCTACTGCAGATACACCAGCAGTCACAGTACCACTGTCCTAATGCTGCAGGACCTCTGTACAGGGTGGCAAAGGATGCTGTGTGAGCTGTGCTACTCTTCTGTTTGGAAACTGTAAGCTGAATATACTATGTCAAAAACAATTGGAGCTAAAGACTCCCCTGGCACAAACCATACTGCCACACAACAATAATGAGAATGATGTTGATAACAGTAAATTAATAATAATAGTGAGTGGGGAACAATGTCAACTCTCGACCTTAAATCATTAAATTTCCCAAGACTGGAATTGGAGCTCCGTGCCTGGGAAGTGATTCAGCATTTCCCTGGTGTTAACTGCTAAAAGAGTTAGGAGCCTGCTGGAGTTTTAACAATCTCTGGTTTGAAAGCAGAATACAGGCATAGAGGAGCAGCCCATGGCCACCTAAGCCAGAGCCAAGTTCCTGGTGTGTCCTATCTGCCACAGAGAGCAGGAACAGATGCTGATGGAGGCAGAAGGTGCAGTGCTAGCACAGCATTTCCTGCCTGTGGTCCCCAGATGCAACAAGCACCACTTCCTTTTATCTGAGTATTTCTTCCAGAAAGTGTGAGGTTTTCTTCCATTAGGAAGCTTCTTATAGGAAGCTTCTTATAGGAAGCTTCTTATAGGAAGCTTCTTATAGGAAGTTTCCTATAGGAAGTTTCTTACAGTAAGTGCATGGCTATCTAACAATAAAGAGAAGAGATGGAGGGAGGAGTTTTTAATACCATTTGCCATTAAGGCTGAGGCTGCATTTCAAGGTAAAAGTGGGAGCTGGGATTTGCTGCTGGTGTTTCCTACTGCAGATACAAACATAGGCCAACCAGCAGTGGCACACTGATAATCACTGGGCAAGCATTCAAGCTGGCCAAATGTGAGTGAGCATGGTAGCTATTGCATCGACAGCCTTACTTAGATGCTTAAGGTTGTCTCTTTCAGATCATTACCAGGACAAAGTTTTGACATTTTAAAAGCTTTTATCTAGTTTAATCATTCTGTTATGGACTCTCTTATGTGTAGTGTCACTTAAAATGTTTTCAAAGTTACATTGCATTCACCTTGGTATTGAAGAAGAACCAAAGCTGTTTTGAAATCCTCCTTTCTGATCATCATTCATCAAAACAAAAGACCTTAGGCTTTTGGAAAGGGGGAGGTACTTTCTTTGGTTAGAAAACAAACAAACAAAAAAGAATAATAAATGCTTTGTATGAAATAATTGGAGACAGAGAACTCAGCTGAGTCTGTGCTTGAAAAACAGGAAGGAAGGGATTTGGCAAAAATAATCTAAACACAATTATATATTGGGAAATGCAGGCTGGGAAAAGAACCCTACAAAAACTAAGAAAGCCCAAATCACTTATAGAGCATCCTTCTTACCATGACAACTTTTTTTCCCCAGTGGAAATGTGAAAAAAGGAGCTCTTTTCCACTGTTTCTAGGATTCTAGTGGGGCATCCTGGAGTGAAACACAGGGGGTTTCCTCCCTCCTCCCCTTCTCAGCACATGTGTTGAGCACAGCTTCAGCCCTGGCACACTGTTGCTGGCACACTGAGATTAGCTCAATTGGTTAGAGTATGGTGCTAATCATGCCTTGGATGTGGTTCAATCACTCTATGGGCCATTCACTTAAAAATTGGAATTGATGACCTTTGTGGGTCCTTTCTAACCCAGAATATTCTGTAATTTGTCTCTGCTGAGCTCTGGTGCTCAGGCCCCCTCTCCTTGCTCATGCAACTGGCCCTGCAGCCCTGGGGCATGAGGGTTCTGCTGAGCAGCCACCTGACACCGAAACCTGATGCCTCTGGCAGCCCCTGTCATCCCACCTGTCCATAGCAGCACCTGAGGTTTAGTTTTTCACTCTGCCACAGGTCACAGACAACCAGTTTAGCTGAGAACCACCCAGATATTGCACACTACTCCCCCTTATCTTCTTCCCAAATGAGTTTTCATCTTCGTTGCATTTTAAAGGCAAGAGCATTACTAATCCTGAACATGAGCTGGTGTCCAAAGCAGGGAGAAGGGAAGCTCTCAGTGATGCCAGGCTCTAACTGCTCTCTGTACCATCCAGCTGCTACCACTAACTTGCTTTTTCAAAGCTCTACAAGCTGCTGGGAGCCAACAGGAGGAAAGAAAATTAAAATGAAAAGCCACAATCTTCCAACCAGTTTGCCCAGAAATAAGTATCATGGTTTGGATCAGCGTGATACGTATCAACAGTATGAACTTAACAAGGGTATTTGAAGATCACCACTTTGTGGCCTTACAACTGAAGCCAAATTCTTCCTTTATTTAAAGCCTAATTCTTCCGCCCTTACTCAGTACAAGTAAGCCAAAACTTTCTTGCCTGAGAGTTCTTCATACAGAAGTGTTCTGGTCTCCTAGAAAGACACTTTATTTAAAGTGTTATTAGAATAACGATTGGAAACTATGAGTCATTTTATTTATTTGCAATAATTACATAATTATAATCATTACACAAATTGTCATAGTTGTGCAAATAAGTATTTAGCAATACATTAAATTATACAGGAACATAAATAACTCTAATTATGAATTCTGAAAATATGTTGTAACAATAACAAATTCCTGTTATTACTTACTTGTAGTACAGAAGTGTTGGTGGTAGAGTAGGACAAAGCAGGATAATGTCTGTTTAAACAAGGCTAAACCACCCTGATCCTCATGCCTCGTTCCTGTTTTCCCTTAGCAGAAACAGGCCCTGAGGAAGGTGGGAATTGATCCCAATGCCATATAACAGTATGAGAGTTTTGTTGCTCTGAAGAGACACAGGACACTTGTCCCACCCATCCACATTCATGTGCAGTATCCATGCTCACGTCCATAGCTGTGGAAAGCTCTGCTCTCCTGTATCCGTACAAGCTCAAGGTCTCAGACCATCTGAATCACCCTTAAAATGACTCTTTGATTTTCTCTAGGTTCTTTTTTAGACCAGAGAGCTGCTTTCTTTCTCCCAGTTACCTGGGGTGACATTGCTCAGGAGCTCCCCTGCAGAGCTGTGCTCATTCCAGACGTGCAGCATTCTCCACGTTGCCTGCATGTATGCCTTGCCACATTTTTCCATGGTATTTTTCTGACTAACTGTTATAATCTGATCAATTCTTTTTCTGAAATTTACAGGCTAGAAGGAAAATGATGAAAATGTTACCCTTTCTCCAAAGTGGTCCTATTGGAATACGCAGTGGATCAGAGGGTTGCATTGGTCCCAACAGGCAGTTTGAAAACCCTTCGGCATCAGTAGCTGAGCAAGTGCCTGCCTGTTCTGAATCTTCTGTAGATGAGATCTGGTCCAGGAACCAGGAGAAGATGAGTGAAAGGCCAGCGGGAGCCTGCAGAGCTTCACGTGCCTCTTCCATCACAAGCAATGAGAGCTGCATCTCTGCTGGAGACAGCCCTGAAAAGGGCAGAGGAATAACGGGAATCCTTAGAAGTGCATTTAAGAAAATTAAAAAGACCAAGCCACCCAGTGGTAAGTGCTCTTCCATCCTCCTTGTACCACTTCAAGGGACATAGTTACTTCTAGAGGGGCTGCACAAGGTGGATAATTGCCCCCTAGAGAAGCAAGGGCACCAATAGATTGAAGTGACTTTTCCAAGAAGCCTGGGGAAACATGGGCTGAGGGAGACATGATCTCAAGTCATAGACCTTTAGTACCAAGGGCACAGTCTATTGGGAACTGTCAGTTTGCAGGTTTTCTGTCCAAAAGTTATTTCTACCTCTCATGGGGGCACAGAGTTCTGAGGGTGGGTGAGAAACCAAGGCATACCTCTCAACTCTGTTTCTCCATGAAACCACCACCCTGTGAAATCACCGAACCACAGAATGGTTTGAGTTGGAAGGGACCTTAAATATAATCTATTTCCAGCCCCTCTGCTCTCCCAGCCTCCTCTTCTTCCAGGAACAGGAGTAAGCACCACTTGTAGGTCTTTCCTGGGATTGATATATGAACATACAGCTTTTCCAGTCGCAGGCGCTGGTCCTGCAGGATGCTTGGGGAGGTAGAGAAATACTTGCTTAGAGAAACCCAGCACCAGAGAGGAAAGTGTCCCTTGTTACCTCATTCATAAACTTTGCAAGCTGTACCTTAAAATCGGTTCATTTTGTAGCACTGCCTCCTTTACTGTGGGGCTCTTACGAAGTCTTATTGTTTAAGTACAAATTATCTTATTTCCAGACAAGCCTCTACCTGTCCGACTGGTGTCTCCTCCTCCATGTGTCAAATGTTTTCCCTAACTGGTGGTTTTCCTTCTTGGCCTTGAATTTGCTGCTGAAAACAGGCCTTTTGTGCCTTTTTTCTTATCAGTGCATTGCCCCATTCCCAATATCTGCAACCAGAACTGCAGAAAATATTTCAGATGAGATACCACCAATGCCTGGTACAATATGTTACCATTTTTCTGTCTCACCTGGGCATTCCTCACTGAATTCATCCTGGGGTGATAACTGACATTTTCACCATCACTTCCCAGTAACGATTTACAAATTCTCCAGGCGTCTCTCTTCCTCCTCCGTCTCAAGCTGATTCACATCCAGCTTGAAGCAGAAAATCCTATTTGTTGCTAAGTAACTTTTGTTCTATTGAATTTGTATCTTGTATTTTGTGCTATTAAATTTCAGCCCATTTACTATTCAAGTTATCCCATTGTTCCTGTAAAATCCACCAAGCCCTCAGTTTCGATAATGTCTCTGAACTTTGTGTAATCAGCAGATGCCAGTAAGGCACTCCCAGCTTTAATGCCACAGCCTCTAATGAGAATATGAAGTATTATGAGTTTCATGGATAATGTAAACTTTCTCCAGCCAGGGTCCTCCATGCAAACATTACATACCTAACAAAACTTATTTTGGGATATAATTTCTTCAGTTTAACTAATAATTTCCCAGACTGCACTATCTCAAGCAACTGGCTGCAGTTCAGATAAGATAGTTCAATTGTATTTATCTTGCCTGCTAAATGTGTCCTTCAAAACAATTTCACAGGTCAGGTTGTGCTAATCTATTTCTGGAAACCCATGTGGTATTTCCTCTAGCACATCTTATTTAGCTACATCTTTCCATCTGCGTTTTTTCTAGAGCCATGCTTCTGACTGGAGATCATATTAATGGGAAAGGGATAATCAATCAATCAGTCAATCAATAAATATCTTCACAAGGCTAAATTCTGGAAAAAATTATATGTAGCTCATGAATACTTCTCCATATGCGACACACTGGTGATGGGTATTCAAATTGCCATTGCCCCAGTTTAAAGCAAGCTAGGAATAATCTGATCTTTAAATAAACACATTTTCTATATGGTGAAGGAGCCCAAGATCTAGCATTTTGGAAATATAAACATTTTTAAAAAATATTCCAGAACTGTCATTTTTTATAAAACAGAAATTTAAGTCTTCGATCTTGGGTAAAGAAAGGTTGTTCTTTTTTCTCCAGTCAAACAAGTCATGGTTCTCCTTGGAGAGCAAAAGCTTTGTGATGCCACTCAACATCTGATTGCCCTGGAGAAGAGCCTGTCTAGCAGAAGTGAGGAGGGACTGAACACCAGCCAGGAAGACATCGAATCTGTCTATGAAGTTCTGAAGCACAAAGTCTTCAGTGTCTTGAAAGACTCCATGCTGCTAGCGAAAACAAACCCAGACCTGCTGCAGCAGGCAGTGGAGGCTCTGAAAGAGCAGGAGAGAGAAGATCAGAACTACATGTCAGAGAATCCACCTGACCAAAATATGCAATTTAGACCTAGAAAATGGAAAGAGCTTTGGATTGCTACAGTAAAGGAGTCAGTAGAGGCTCGAATGAAGGACACAAGCCGTACTCCTATAAATGAGAACCTCTCTGCAGTTGGCCAAAACCTCCTGCACATGGGAAAGACAATGAAAGAAGATTTGACAGTGGTTGTAAAGTACATTAAAGAGCTTTATCCTCCTGAGTTTAATGTGTTCAGCATATATGCAGAATTCTACCATGATTGTTTTGCCTCCCAGGCAAAGAAAAGTGCTGAGTCTCATCTGGAAGACAAGGATATTTACCTTCTTCTCTCATGGGTGCACAACATTTATCCAAAGTAAGTGAGACTTTTACAAGTTTTTATCCCAATACAGGTTCACTGGCTGAAAAACAGGCATTTGCTTGATTTATGGATTAGTATCACTAGTCCAGTACCTGGCTAGGTTCTGGTACCACTGGTGATGTGCTGATTTACACTAGCAGGCCAGGACAGCTGGAAGGGGCACACTCAAGGCTGCTAGTCTGTAACTGAAGGGCTGATCCCACCATTCTGGCTTCTGGACAACAAACTCAGATGTTTAGAGCTTCACTTGTGGAGTAAATTGGTCAGGTTGATTGCCATGATATCTATTCCAGTTGCACATTTGAACTCACTCTTAGAAAATCTGGAAATTTCAGCTCTCTGGACCACAGGGGAGACAATAAATAGAACAACCTGAGATGCAATTATCCTGGGCACGGAGGATGTTGCTTAGGTGTTACCCACAGTCTATGCTCTCCTCCCAGTTAGGAGACCCAGGCGTGCACCCTTGAGAGAGGACATCATCAGCCAAGGGTCACCCTTCATCCTCACGAACCCTGTATGTCATAGAATTGAAAGCATTCCTTGTTGTGGCTTATAGTACTGGATTGAGAATTAAGGCCTCTCATTTCTTAGGTGGAAACCAGTAATGTTTTTTCTATTCTAAAGTCATTCAACCTTCACCTCCATTTTTTTCACTGATAGAATATAATGAGTCAGTGTTGATCCTGGGAGTTTTCCAGAGCCAGTGTTATGCTCTAGGTCAGGATATTCAGGCCTGAACCAGTATGTGTTTGGAAATCAGTAGCTGTGAGGAGGAGGGCTCAGCCAGAGCAGTGCAGCCCAGCACTGGGGACAGTGCTGGCCAGGGTAGCAGCTGCTTTGTAGGGTGTTCTCAGAGGTCACATCCAGGTGTTCACTGAGGGACCACCTCTCTCCATGGCCAGCAGCAAAGGGAGCAATGAGGAGAAGGAGGAGGGCTGCACAACAGCCTGGCCCCAGCTTCCAGTGTCGTACCAGAAAGAGCCCATGTGTGGGAAGCAGAGCAGTGCGCCCCTGTGGAGCTGGGTGATGTGCAAACATGGGGCTTGGGAGATGTTCAGGGTTATTCTCCTCAGGTCCAGAAGGACAGGTTGCTTCCACATCAGCTCCCACAAGTGTTGTCCTGAGCTCCCCAAGGCTTGCAGGACTGCTTCCTCACAGCTGCTCAGGAGGACCCGGCTCAGCCAGCACGTGGTGGGAACATGACAGCAGGGTATGAATCCACCCACTGTGTTCCCAACCAGCCACAAAACACCAGCTTTTCATCTTCTCACGTCTCTATATTGATGGAGAGAAGTCATGTCCAAGGGCTAGACCCTCCTGCTTGCTTCAGGTCCCCCATGCCCATCAGAGCACAGTGGCTGGTGCTCAGGAATTCAGAAGACCATGACTCCCTTCCCAGGGTTACTTGTGGTCCCACCCTCACAGGTCCCACCCCTGGCACATATTCATTTCCCCCAAGTCCTGCCCGGACTAAGGAAAATGTACATTTCCATCTGTTTTTTTCACTGAGATCCTCGAAAAGTGTTAGTGATTTGCATCAACAGCTGTCTTCAATTACACTGCCCTTGGAAAATGTGATTGTTTGGCTCTTTTCATTCCAGAGATATGAGAAAAGATCATGCTTTAGCCAAGGAGTTGGATAAAGTTAAGCTTGGAAGCCTTTTGCCATCAAGTCTGAGCAAAGAGCTTGAAAAGAAATACCTTGACAGTGAAGAGGTGAGAATCTGTTCAGTCACTCCCCTTCCCTTTACTGCTCCCCTATGACTTCCTGGAGAAGCTGTGACTTGTCCTGAACACACAGTTCTCACCTGTGAGCCATACACCCCACACAACCCTTCCAGGGAGAAGTAAAAGCTTTTGTTTGATTTTGGGACACAGGTCAGCTTTCTGCTAGATGGGACTTGCAGAGCAAACTTCTGCTTAGCCTTGGGAGCCATCAGAAAAGAACTGTTCTGTTCTTGAAAACTGCATGGTAGGAAGGGGAGGGGGGAAATCCAACAACTAATCTTCATGGGCAATTTTCCAGTTGCCTGTTAAATCTCCAGAGGGATTTGTAGTCCTTCTCATAGTAATATCGAAAGGATCCTAAATTACTCCTGGTCTCTGCAGAGGTCCCAGACCATGGGTGAGTGCAAAGCATGGAGAGCTGGTCTTGAAAAATCTGTTCATTTGATGGAGAATTTCTTGGTCTGCAGATGATAAAAGTGGCTCTGGTTTTTTTATCACTTAATAGAAACAAGAAGCAACTTTTACAGTACTCCCATAGCTCAGTGCTTTTGGCATTTGGGACTGGAGTTCCTGGAAAATGAGAAGACAAGTTCCAGGTTTAGATGTAGCTCTGATGGTTTGCATATGGGAGAGGTGGTGTGAGGTCTGCAAAGCCCATGAGTGAGGTACGGGGAGATCAGCAATATGTACCAGACACTGTACAGACCATTTCCAAAGCCTCACTGCAGTGTGCACTCAGAGGGGTCAGAGCAGAGAAAACCTGAGAGCATTTTGTTTCATTCTCCAGCTCTTGTAAGGCATCAGAAGTGCTCATGAAAAAGGATTGCAAAACCAAGTAGCACTGCGTGTGACACACGGGCAATGTGTGGTTGGGGGAACTTGGGCTCTGGCACATGCAGCTGCCTGCAACCTTCCTACTCAAGGCTCCCCTCCCTGCCCTCCTAATCCTTGTGGATGTGGTGGGGTGATGGGCGGGGACACAGAGTTTCATCTTCATTGCTACCTTGAAATACTCAGCTCACTGTTGCATTGGTGGATATTGTGAGGGGGTTGTCCTCGTTGTTGTGAAGTGGTGGGTTAAGCATCTTGTAACAAAGAGCCCTCCCAGCCAGAGCCAAGGAAAAAGTCTGCTGAGTCAGGCAAGAGGTGGATGGGCAAGTACAACCTGTGGAAGGCAGGAGCTGCTGCATCCATGTTGTGGTAAATGCTGTTGTTCTTCCTTCCTTAAAGGTTACTGTCAAAAATTCTCTGAGCAAGTGTTTAGATAAAGAAATCCAAAGATGGAAAGAAGACAAAGAACCAGAGAAGCTAAATGGGCATTTTCAGAGTGAACTCCTAGGAATATTTGTTATCCAGGTAATACAGAGCTATACTAAAAATAGGCAATCTCATCCTTCACTTACTTGGGATTTGAGACCAACCGTGGTCAGTATGGGAAAGCAAAAGGCTAAGTCACTTCTATGGGGCAGTAGCAGAGGTGGGTGGTACAGGGGAGCCAAATCCCCATGGTCTGTCATGGCCCTGGTACACCACATGCTGGAGGCAAACTCCTCTATAGGCAAAATGAGAAGGAATGCTGCCCTCATTCACCCCGTGCAGTCTCTCCTGCACCTGCAGCAGCAGAGAGACAAAAGGTTCCTTGCCAAGCAAGGAATCTGTTGCTTGCTCTCGGGGAGACTGTCACAGGCAGAGCTGCCCTTTTTCCAAGCTCAACGCTTTCCCTCCTCTGCCTGCAGAGAATTAGTCAAGCGTATTTTTCAAAAAATAAACCTTTCATATGATGAGATTGTTGTGATTAAATTGTATTTTAATGCCATCATATGACATTCAAAAAAGAAAAAAAAGAAAAGAACAAAACCAAGTGCCACTTTCGCTACTTCCTCAGCTATTTTACAGACTTTCTTTCATGCTTCTTTCTTCTTTGCCTCTTCCCATTTGAAAATGAAGTTCAAAACTGGCTTGAACCCACTAAATAAGTATAGCTGCTCTGTATGGTGCCTGGCTCAATCGCAGGGGGGGGTGCGGGAGAGCTGGGTACAGTTACCTCAGTTAAGGATCTGCAGCTAACCTGGCTTTTTCAGAGCAGGCAGCATTTAATATTGATCTTACTTTTTTGTTCGTTTTTTTAGAGCATCTACAGTGGCCAGAAGCGAGCCCAGGACATCAGCAGTGCTGTGGGGGAGGAGCTGTCGCAGCGCCTGTTGAAGGAGCTGCCTGCCTTCCTGAGGAGGTGCGGTAAGGCAGCCGCGGGCAGCGGGGCTGGCAGAGCCACCCGGGCGTGCACTCACCCACCTCTCCTCTTCCCATCTCCCCTCCAGCTACAGGGATGCTTTCGAAGACTTTAAGGAGAAAAGTAAGAAGCACACACACTACAAGCCTATACTGATTGCAAATATTAACAACTGCTGGAATTTTAGGTAAGGGTCCAAGAGAAAAAGTTTTCTCCTTCCTCTGCAGGCAACCTATAATAATGTGATAGAGGGGAGGTACTTCAGAGCGAGCAGAGATAGATCCATCTGCCTGCAGAGGAAAATTTGGAGACCTCTGAATTTCTCTCTCTATCATTTGAGGATAGACTATTCTGAGCTTGCTGATGTTTCCTTGCAGAGAATACACAGAGAAAAACATGGCAGAAAAGGACGACGGTAAAGCCGATATCCTCACCACTCTTGGCGATATTGAAAACAGCGGCTTTGATGTGCTGCTTCAACAGCTGTTTGCCCAGCTGAAGGTACTGTTCCCATGCCTCACACCCTCCTGCCCCACGGCTCAGCTGGTGCCAGGGCAGGGCATGTTCTCCTGCTCTGCTATCTGTAGCTCAAATCTCTGATTCAAATCAGCAAAGTTCAGAAGGGCTCTGGGCCAGGGCACAGCATCAGTCCTAACCCACACTACTGCCAGAAAACTCCCACTAACCTCTGCTTGAGCTGTTCCTCAAGCCTTAAGGGAAAATGGGTGCAGTGACACAGGCATGACTGTGCAGGTGACATAACTCGTGCTGATCGCATCTGAGACAACGGGCTGCAGGAGGGAGAGTCTCAGCCTGCAGCTGTTTACTCTTTTGGCTTCTTCATAAAGGTGACCTAAAGGGCAAATTAGGCTTCTTCCTTTTTTTTTTTTTTTTTTTTTTTTTAGTGTATGTAACACAAGCTTTTTAAGTTACACAATTTCGGTGGAGGGGAAGGAGGCTTAGGAGTTCGGAATGTTCAGCCACAATCTCTCCTGCTTTCTCTGTAGGGCCTTTTGGAATGCATGACAGAGCAGGGTTGCTTTTTTTTTTTTTTAAATTTTCCTGTTTATTTACTGTGGCTGAGAAAAATTGAAAACCTCTCATAATGATTCATTTTTTTCCTGCTGATGGTTCCATAATTCTCTAATCAGACAAGATGGTGTGAAAAAAACATTAAAAATGTGGAAATAAAAAATATGAACCTTTTGAGCTCTTGGTCTTCTCCATCATGAGGAACCAAGAAGGGGACATAGTCCCCTCTTTCCCCACCCCTGTAAGCCATTGTCACACACCCTTGCACAGGACTGTGTGCTGCCCTCTCGCTATATAGGATACTGTACATATAGCAATGCTAAATATAAACGTGCATAGGATTTACTTTGAGGCAACTTAGCAGATTTTCCTTTTTTTCAGCCAATGTATAAGAAGTTCACAGAAAATAAGTGGGACTCCAGCAACGAAATTATGAATGAGATCATTAAAACCACCAGCAAACATATTTCAGACTTCCGGACGTTAAGGGACCCTTTTTACCACGTAAGTCCAAGAGAAATATTGGAGAGATTCTGGGCTGCTGAGGCTGCATTTTCAGCTCTGATACTCTGTGACTCCAGCTGTCTTGACCAATACTGAGCTGGTGAGCTGGCCTGGCATGGCATCTGAGAGCTGCTCAGGCAGTGTGCAGTTTACCTAGATTAGGCATATAAATCTTACTCTTCTCTGACAGAAGCAGACTGCTGTAGCTCTGCTGCAGTGTTTGCAGAGGAAACTACCCCTGATGTAAAGAAAGTACTTTAGAGGCTACCCAATATATGGCTTTATTTGTGGATTTGGTTTAGCAGTCCTGAAACACAGATGCAGTTGCATGGTTCAGTCTCATTTCTCCTTTGATTGCCCTAAGGACTGGAGGATATGGATGCAACTGGGACAAATCCCAGATAACTGAGCCAGAACCACATCTTCACTGGTGAAACATCATTGTATAAAACAATATTTGATTTCCTGCCTTTGTCTTTTTAGTAGCCGAAACAAATTGATGATGTTTTGTGTATTAGAGAGAAGAACAGGAAGAGCAGCATGAATTCCTGTTTCTCTCTAATACTGCTGCTTCTCAAGCCCATGGAGATCTTTTCTTCACTTTAAACTCTTCCCAGAAGGAAACAACGTTTGGAAATTCCCATAGTTCACTAGAGTACAAAGAAATTCTCGGCATCTAGGATGTGGCGTAACCAGCCTTGGGAGGTTGGCAACCAGCACCGTTCTGACATGTAATCAGCAGCAGGCATTGGTGGGGCATGTCTTACAGCACCCAAGACGATTTTGTCTCCCATCCAGCCTCATGGTTTGTCTTGTCCCCAAGCAAAAGAGAGATGGATGATTCCCTCCTCTCCTTCCCAACAGGCTATTGTTGAGAAGATCCACACCCGTTTGGTTAAAGAGTACATCGTGAGGCTGCTGAAGAGGAAAGTCAGCCTGAAAACTCCAGCACAGCAGCAAACTCTAGCCCAGCAGATCTCCAAGAATGCTGCTGACTTGGAAGCCTTCTGCATGAGCAATGTATGTGAGTGCTTAACACAAGAGCACAGGGCACAGGCACACTAAAAAACAAGGAAATAAATTTTCTGGGGCCTCTCATTAACCTTTCCAACTCAGTTTAATTTCCTGGAAGGCAGAACCTTAGGCAGAAAGAGGTCTCCAAGTGTCTACAGGCAGGACGGCTCTCCTGCCACCACCCTGCCCCTCCCTGGTTGGAGAGACACGATTTCATCCTCCTTTGCCCCATAGGCAGTTTCCTTTTGAAGGTTTATATTAATAGGACCAGAGGACTTACACAATCTTTTCAGGTTTCAGTGCAACTTCCATGAAGTCTGGGTTTTGACTGTGTTATGGTCCAATTACTGAGATATGCCTCTGCCTGAATTAAGGTGCAAACAAGACCATATGCTGAAAACAATAATAAACAGTAAATGTGAGGTAGAGAAATAGAAAAAAATAGAAAAGAGCTGAGGGAGAGAGAGAGATAGACAGACAGATCAAGCAGAAGACAGTCACCACCCATGGATCCAGCTGTGTTCCACTGGCCCCTCTTCATCCTGGTCTTCTCAGTGGTTGGGGGTCCCAGAGTCATTCTTCTGGAGGTACCACCTTTATACAGTCCAAGTTCCAGGTATCCACAGGGTGGTCGCAGATGCTGTTCCCAAAACTTGGGATGATATATGTATGAACAGTTGCTTCCTTTCCCACACTTTGCCATAATGGGAGTTTTTGTCCAGACACGTTAGGCAGGATGTGCTAACCAGATCTCCCCTCTCAAGGCCTCAAATTAGCATCTTCCTGTCATAATTGTCTCCTTCTGTGCTTATCTCAAGTTCCTGCTCTGGTGGCTTATTTTATGGCAGATTCCTTCTGTGGCCTTGACAGTGTTTTGACACAGGCAACTGTGCTCTTTAAGTCCTTACAGATTTTTCCCTTCTCCCCTGTTTTCCCTCACTCTGCTGCTTTTAAGCCAGACAGAGGCTAAAGCAGGCAGCACAGGATCTCTGGTATACAAGGGATTCCTCCGCAGGAGCCATTGCTGAAACACCTCTCTTTGTCCTCTGAGATCACTTCCCTCCTTCCATGCTTCTAAATTTGCCGGAAAAAAAGCTAAAAGCTAAGCCAAACTCTGTCCTCTACTATCCCTTGAGCATTTGACTGGAGAAGGAACAAGCTTGAGTTTCACACAGTATGGATGGGAGGTCAGGCAGCTGCATCTTGGGAATTCGAATGGCCAGGAAAGAGGTCCAGTTGGGGCTTTTACCTGAGAGGGCAGGGAGTGGATTTTGGCAATGCCTGGAGATGCTAAAGTCAGGGTTGTGTGTGGAGCTGGGAGAAAGCAGCACATGGCAGTGCGTTACGTGGCCTGTCAGACCTTGTACACACACTGGGCAGTGGAGAAACACAAAGAAAAGAAAACGTGGCGGGAGGGAAGAGCAGAGGGAATCTGTCCAGGTGGATGTGGAAACCTCAGTCTTATAGCAAACTCCACACCTCTTGTGTAAGAGGATTAAAAACCATCAAAAAGCTAATCCAATTTTTCTGTGGCTGACCTAGACAGAAACACCACTGAAAAAAATTGAGACACCTCAAATCACTGACCTGTCCTTCCTTCTTCCCCAGAACCAGCCTCAGGAGCCAGCTCTTAGGCTGGGCAGAGATTTGCACCCCCAAGATGCTCTGCTAACCACTTTCTCTTCTGGCAGGGATCTCAAGCCACGTGGCTGAACTCAGTGCTCCCCAAACTGGCTGAAATAATCCGACTTCAGGATTTAGGTGCTATTAAAATTGAAGTTGCAACACTCGCCACAACATACCCAGATATCCGGTAAGAGATGATGAAACAGATTTGCTAATATTCATATGGAATTTTAATTGAGCCAAGAAACAATCAAACAGCCTGAGCCTATGGAAATGGGTGGGAGTTGCCTGCCAGGCTGTGGCCATCCCGGTGCCAAAAGGACAACAAAGGAAAATATGAATAAAAGCCTATTTTCTTATTCCAAATTCTGGCCTGATTTTCTCCTTTGCCTTGGAGATTCCCTTCCCCACCCCAAACGTCCCAGGACAGTGCTGGGTCCTGTGTAGGATCACCAGCTGCTGAACTGGCCCCCACCAGGGACCTCAGTGCCTGCTGTAGGGTGGGGGGCTGCATCCTGATGTGGAGATGTGTGGAAGGAGATAACATTTGCCCGTTTTTTTCTCTTTCACAGCAAAAGGCACCTGGAAGCATTCCTGCACATCAAAGCCAATTTGTCCCGAAGTGAACAAAAAAGCATCCTGGGCTACTTGGCAGACAACAAAGCTTCCACACCACCCAGGGCCATGCTCTTCTCCAACATCAATGTGTCCTAGGCCAAGGCACCCCTGGGCACCCCCTTGTGCTGGACTGTCAGGTGAGCCAGGGATGGAGACTGTTCCCCTGGACAAATACACAGCACACACTGCCACCTTTTCCTATGGAAAGTGCTTTGTCTTAATCTGGTGCTCAGCACCTCTATGGGACTTGTTGTTCTCTGTGTGAAGATAGGAGGAGAGGGCACCCACAAGATGCAGTGCCCGCAAGGACTGGGGCTGCTCCTCACACCAGCCATGGATTCCCCCACAGAGTCTCCTTGGTGCCACCACGTTCTCTGCCTGGACACTGCCCTGGTGCTCTGACTTCCATCTACCTCTCAGGGTGCCATGAAGGCCACGTCGCTGACTCCTCAGCTAGCCCAGACCAAGCAGGCACCTGCTGTGTAGATTTCTTTTGTCTTCTAAAGAAACGGAGAGAAACAAAACTCAAACCAGAATTCAGAGATGTTGGAAAAGTCCCATGTGAGCATGTTTGCTCCCCCTTTGCCTTTCTCAGAGCCATGCAGGGCAGCTGTGTTAGGCTAAAGGGAGAGGCCCCAGGTTTCTGGTGAGGAGGAGCTGTAGTTCAGCCATGGAGGGCTCTTGCCATCCCTCCACACTGCGGGACCCTGGACCCAGGACTTAGAGTGGCCACAGCTGCACACTCTGACTCAGCAGCAGCACTGCCCAGGGCCATCAGAGTTTCTGAACAGGCCCTGGAGAGCACGTGCTTCCTTCACCTCCATGAGGTGGGAGCACCTGACGCCCTGCCAGACAACCCCTCTGCAGTGACTCCATCCAGCGCATCTGCACAGAGTGGCACCCTGCTAACTGAGCTTGAGAGCAAGCTGCCTGTTGCAGTGGATTGTGTAGCATCTAGTAAAACCCTTTGGATATTACTGAAGCCCTTCCTTATCAAGGAGAGGACTTTTCCAGACCCTGTTAACCACACAGTCTTTGAATGGGGTGTAGAACTGGTCTCAAATGCCATCAAAATGTACTGAGCACCCTGTTTTGCATCACCATTCTCTTGCTTGCTCTTTCCCCTCTTGCTGTGAGGTAGATATGATGTGAAAACACAAATGGGTCTCTTGTGAAACTGTGTTTTGTTTCTTACAGCTCAGTCTTTCTGGGAAGCTAACCCCTTGCCAAAACAACACTGTGTTTTGTTGGAGACCTTTCCCTTCTGCTTTTTTTTCTGTTTCAACTTTTGTACCAGTCTGTGGAAAGTCACTCCAGAAGGAAGACACATGATGACTGTGCAAACTATATCATGTATTTATGTGCATATGCAGTATACCACTGGTGTATTTTTGCATCCAATTTTATTTTTTTCTCAGTTAGAGATATTAATTTACAATGTTTATATTTAAACAGTATTCAAATACGCTAGAAAACTGACTCATTTATTCTGTCTCTGGCTGTTGTTTACTGTGTTGCCAGATGTAGTCCTATGTCCTTCTTCGAAGGGCCAGTCCTTCCACTACTCTCAGCCTGCTCTGGTGAATATCACCCAATAGGGAGAGTCTTGCTGGACTATAGACAGGCTGGTAAAGTAGAGGCACCCTCTGTTTGTTCTGTGTATGGGTCTCATAGCCTGGCTTTCCTTGCTCTCCGGAGCAAGGACTGCCATGTACACCGTGTTTATGGTATCTGGTATAACAAGATCCAAAATGTCAGCCTCTAAGCACTACCACAGTCTCAGTGTTGAACAATAAAAAGATACACATTTGACATATGCATTTGCTCTAGCATTGCCTTCCTCCCTCTCTGTTGTCTCCTCTTGTTCATATGAGCCTTTAGGAGATGCAGCCCATCAGGATTTGTCCCCAGCTGGCCCTGCTCACCCCGTTTTACCCTCCTCACAGTTGGTGTTAGCCCCGTGGCATTGCTGCAGCCCCTGTGAGACAGACAGAGTGCTGCAGGCAGCTCACTAGCAGTGGCCAGTGCCACAAACTGGGAGAAGGAGTCCTTTGCCAACAGGTTTTGTGGCAAAATCGTAGCCTGAGTGAAGAACACTGCTTTGGTTTTAGTTTGCTGCCTGGCCATGGGCAGCACAAACCACCCTCTTCTTATGTAAGCACACTCACACAAAACTCATATAGACACATAATTTAAAAAATTATTATTTAAACACTTAGCTACAGTTTAAAGCCAAATGCCAAAATGACTTCTGACAGTGCTAAGCACTCAAGAGAACTGTCACCTATTGGGTAATATTTTCTTTCCCAATTAGTGAAAGGTCATTTTATTGCTACAAAAAATGGACTTTGATTTAGAGATCTGTTAAGGGTCTACAGAAATACATAATAGAAGTATTGTGCTGATCTTTAAAAAAAAAATATTCCAGCTAAGTAAGTACTTGAAGGAAAATAGTGTATCTATTTATGTATCATAATTAGGATGGGTAGGAGAAAATGGTTTTCATACACATTTCATAAGCCATATGGAACTGCATTGTGCAATTCTCCCCCTCTTGCTATAAACCCCCAGCTTTCAGCTCTAATAAGCCCAGGAAACTAATTTATTTATCTTCCCGTATGACTCGACATTTACAATGGCATTTGTTTATATTTGGCATATTACACAGAGCCTAATAGTTCCAGGACATTGCATAAATGTCTTCTGATAACAATGTTAGTTTAATATGATAAATAGCACTCCTATAAACTAAGTAAAATTTTCTGAGGTCGGTGTGGCTGGATTTTCTTTATCATGCAACCTCTGCTGATGCTGATGCCTGCCTCTCCTTGAAGGCACAGCAGATAGCCAAGATTAAAGAAAATAAAATCAATTTTATAGAACAGTTAAGGAAGCTGGTTGCTGGGCGCAGACAGCTCTCCCAGTTGACTGTCATCAGTGCCACCAGGGCATCAGCCTACAACAACCATTGAACTGGGCATGGGCTGAGCTCACACATGCACTCACACACACTCTTAGCTCCCTACCCAGCAGGCACTTCCATCATTTGGCAGGAGACTTGTAATTTTCAGTGCAAAAGACAAAAGGACACAAACCACAACAGGGGTGGATGGAGGCATTCTTCACCTCCTTTACTCCTGCAGGAGCCATCTGTGGCATGCCAAGTCTCCAGTGACACCTGGGGAACTTCTGCCCTTGCTGCAGGGGAAGCCAAAACATCCGGAGTGCGAGCAGGAGTGGTCTGTTAGAACCTCTCTTCTGAGAAATTTTGGGTTCTGATGATCTGAAAATGAAGCCTTAAGCAACCAGAATGCCTGCAATTCCTCCCTTTGAGCCTGGATCTTCTCTCCATAATCCCCTGAGAGATAACAGCACTGGACTAAAGGCCACAGTATTTCTTGATGCGCTGTTTTTGAGAGACACACTAAACCAAAGAGCTTTGGTAGTTGAGCCCTTGCAAGTTCTGCCTGCATCTCCAGGTGGACAGTCCTGGCTTCAGTGACATGCAGTGACATGCCTGGGTGACACAGTTGCTCACCTGCTAATTGTTGTAAAGCAGGAGGAGTATGTGCAGTAAAATCTTCACAAAGGATGTGGCAACAATTTGCCAACATCCATTTTCAAATCTCATATTTACCTTAGCTAGTATGAACTTTAATAGGAGAAACCCTGGAAACCTCAATCCACTGGGAAGAGACCTGAAGCCTGGCAATGCACAGAATGTCCCAAAGGAAAGGTGCACCTGCAGTGAGTGAGACAGTAGAGCCTCTTTCCCCAGGGGAATTAGGGCACACGAGCTGCAGGTCCTGAATCTCCCAGGATGGTTTCACTTGCTGCCCCATCACCTGCCCCTGCTTCACACAGCTTGGGTCAAAAGCCAGTGCTGGGGAACAAATGGGCATGAGACAACATCCCTGAGCATCAGGAAGGAAGGATATTTTGGGAATGGGCTAGAGGCCAGTGACCTTGATTGTGACACCAGCAAAATTGTGTTTTGCCATGCTGTAGATTGAAAACCATGAGAGTAATTTCTGCCTTCCTGCATGACTTATAAAGAGGAAGTGGCCAAACCACTCCTACCAATATTCTTGAAACACAAAATAGCTCTTCTGTAGCCACAATAATAAAGATGGAAGTAAATGTTGGGGGATTTCAAGAATTATTCATCAGTGCAGGAACCACAGATTTCCCCCTTAGCAAAGATGCAAATCCACACTGACAGGAACGGAGGTGAATCCTGCCTCCTGGGAGGAAACCAGAGGAAATGTGATGGAGCAGAGAAACATACCAGGCTGTTCAGGTGATGTTACTAAAGGAAAGTTAATTATGTTTTTCAAAGCAATACAAAGCTTTTAATGTTACCATGAAGGGAATGTTTGTACCTGCTGGATGCAATCTCTCCCTGCTACCAGGGCTTTCTCTTTTAGAAATAATATTTTAAAAAACCTTTTTGAACTGATCAGCTTGGAGACTTCCCTACAGAGCCATTTTTCTTTTCTCTGGGTCTTGTCCCCAAGTTTTCGGTTCCTTCTTTCACCTCTCCACAAGTCTCCTGATATCTCCCAACACTACCCAGTAGTCCCCTTGGACCATGTTCTCCCAATCTTCTCACCCTTCATCCAGCAGATGGGACACAAAAAGGCACATTATATACCAGCACCCAGAAAAACCACCATTTGAGGCAGAGGAATTCATTGCTATTTAGCCAAGCAGTTTTCATCCAAATAAGACAGAGCATTTGAGCTGTAATAACTCTCCTAATGGACTAATAAAAGAGGAAAACTTAACATTTAGCAGAAAAGCTGAGCTCTCAAAAGTACTCATTAATGTTGGAACGGATGTGAAGAGGAAAGATTAGGTCTGAAAGGGAGGAGATTATAACAAGCTCCTAGATAGAACAATATTGGTCCTGGAGTCTTCAAGAGATTTTGAGCCCTATCCCAAAGGCTGGAGGCCAACCCCCAAGTCCCACTGGCAAGAGCAGCGCAGCCTGAGAGTTCAACCAAGCACACAGTTTCGAGAAAATAGCAGGATAAAGTTAACAGTGGTATGTCCTGGCTAACAGAGAGCTGTTTCTGCTGTTTGGTTTCATTGCAGTCCCTTCTACTCTACACCAAGGCTGTAAGAAGTGGTGACAACCACCTGAGCTGTGGGGCAGGGACTGTTATTTTCCTACTTCTGCACAGCAGACCCCTTGTCTTTGGCAAGGTCTCAAATTCACTTATTGTGCCACATCCCCTCCAAAATCTGCATGGGGGCTATGCAGACCCAAAAAGGTTGGTTGAAGCTACCCACTCCCCCTGTGGGGAATGACAGAGGTATTTCCAATTCCCTAAAGGAAGCATTCAGCCCAGCAGGATCCCGGCAGCCACCTGCTTGTGACAAACTTGTGCAGACGCTCCCGGACCACACCAGCCTTGAGGTCAGTAGATGTGAAAGGAATGTCACCTGCAGAGGTCACACTTCATTCAGCAGTGTCATTGCTGTCCTACCTGGGCACAGGTAGTTGCAGAAATCGTCTCTGAGCAGCCTGGTGTCCATCCCTCAGAACACTCAGGAATCACAGAATCACAGAATATCTTGAACTGGAAGGGACCCATCAGGATTATCAAGTCCAACTCCCTGCTCCTCAGAGGACTACCTGAAACTAAACCTTTGACTAAGAATATCATCCAGGTGCTTCCTGAACTCTTGGCAGGCCTGGTGCTGTGATTACTTCCCTGGGGAGCCTGTTCAAGTGACCAACCACACTCAGTGAAGAATCTTCTCCTGACCTCCAACTCAAACATCCCCTGAACCAGATGAGGAAAGGGTACCCTATTCCACTTCTGAGGGATCACAGGTAAGTAAAGAGAGGCAGGTAGAACCCACAGACAACTCCTGTGATCTTGTAGGGCAAAAAGACCCATAAGAGTTACTGAAAAAGGGGGGAAAACTTTTGCACACGCTGGGTGAGCTACACCTGCTCCTGGAGGAACCTTGGCAGCTTGCAAAGATGTCACAGGTAAGATCTCCAGGTTAGTCCTTGACAAAACACAGCGTGAGTAGTAATCCAGATAACCTTTGCTGTGTATCAGTAAGAGAAACCTAGGAGGCTGCAGAAGTAGAGAGTGAAGTGGGAGAGCAGCATTCAGGTACCTGCCATGTGCTGTGCTCAAAAATCCTCTGTTGGTCTTTGTTTAACTGCCCAGCTCAGCCTCCCTTTTCAGATCCATTACAAATATCACCAGGACTAAAGTATTACTGTGGAATGCATGAACTGCCCAAGCTCTCATTTTTGTTTGATTTGATTTCTCTAAGAAGCTTCTCTTGAAGAGCTCAGATTGCATTTACTTGGGGAACATTTTGTCAGATCAGCACGTACAGCACGAAATCAATAGCAGCTTTTGAAGAAAGAGCAGATTCATCCGTCAATCAGAACAACTTCTTCAGCCAACTTTTCTTGGGCGGAAACCACATTGAAGAAAAGGAAAAGTTCTACCTTTCTTCCATCTACCTCAAAACCTCACCCTCCATGTTCCCTGTGGACAAGGAGTAAAACCCCATCCCTCCATGTAGCACCATCTCTGTACAAAAACCTATTTCTGTACAAAATAACACTATATCTATCCAGGTATGATTTCTACTGTCATTTTCTACTGTCTCATAAAAATAACTCTATACTGCAAGCTTCAGCTTATTACTCAAAATGATACTAATTGCCCGTTTTCATGCATTTCAATATAGCTTGACTTGAAAAGCAAATTTCTGCTTTCAGTAGTACACAAGCAGTGCTTCCATGTTAATGTGCAAATTATCATTGAGAGAATCAACGCACAGCAGACTTCTGCAATCTGTTTACCTTTCTATACACAGAAAAAATTCTTCATAGAGATGCTTTCCAGACAGAAATAGAGGCAATAAAATCTATAGGTTTTTGGGAGCGGGAGGTGTGATGAACATATAGATCATTTCTTAATCAAAGGCTCCCACATCACACATGCACACAGTGCCCCCACACAGATGCTACTATCATAACAACTATTTTTCTTACGGATATATCTGCATCCAGCCTTTTGCCCAGTTTCAGCCCTTCAAAGAATGGGTTTCTGGAAATTCAACATTTTTTCTCCACAGAAAGTGGGCAAATCAGGATATTTTTTTTGGCAACTCAAACCATGAAGTCTGGGACCTGAGAGCTGGCTGTTCTGATGTGTGAAACCCCCTTCCTCTTCCCATGCTCTGCCACAATGTGGGCTCAAATGGGTTTTGGTCATCATTCCTTCTGTTGACTTTCTCTGAAAGGAAAACATCAGAAAATTCAGGCCATGCAAGTTCACAGTGTTGTAGGAGCTTTAACATATTATGGCAGAAATACAAACAATGTGCAGAGGACTTCTCTGTCTTCTCCAGGTCTGTGAGCCTTAAACAACCTGTGTTTCAGTTGTGCAATTCCCACCTAATGTATAAAATAATTCAATAATGACAAATCATCAGTCCTGAAATTCTGAATTCTCTGCATTCTGAAGTTTTTGGTATACAAACATATGCAGGGTATGCCTGAAAGAACAGGGTGGGCATCAGCCCCTCAGAGGCTGATGCAACTGGTCTCATGAGCCAGTGACAACTACGTGGTTGTTTATTTTAGGTGTTTCAGCTGCATGTCATCAGGGCAGCCTGTGAGGTCTGGTGCAAGAGGTGTTCTTCCTCTCTAGGACAGGCTAAGGAGTCACCCCAGGGCCAGGGGCAGTGTCACCTCTCCTGGGAGCAGAGTTGTTTGTCAGCTGTTTGTTGCATGAGGGAAGTTCCTGCCTACATATGTAAGGATGGGAAACAACCAGTGCTGTAACCAAGTGGTTGTCCATCTCCTGGATAAGGAGGGAACAGGAAGAGTTCCCAGGAAGAAGGTGATGCATGTCTGCATGTCCTGGGACGATGTCAGAGGACAGCTGATCTGTGGAAGGGAAGGGTGATCTAGAACCAGCACCAGGAAGGGGACCTAGAGCTGGTCTGTGAGCAAAGCTCTTTAAATATTGCCTCTGTCAGAGGCTTCTGATGGGCACAAGCCAGAGAGCAGGAGCAGGAAGAGGCAGGAGGCCTTGCTGGTGGAGAATTCGTGCAGGTGGTGGCATTTTCCTGTTTTTCCTGCCTTCATTTACATCCCTCATGAGTACATGCCATGGTGTTCTCAGGTGTAACAACAGATGGTGCACACTTGACTGTGCTTTTTCTCCTACTTTCACCTGGCTTGGGTGACTGCAGCATGAGGTGACCGGGTAGCAATGGGCTATCCCCAACAGACTAGGGTATTCCATCTTCAAAAACACGATGAAACCACAGTCAGGGGCTGAAGCACCGTGACATAGTGGCCCAGCTCCCCCAAATACTCCTAGTCAAGGGCATGTGAGGTCTGCAAAGGCATCTCCTGAGGGCCCGGGGGGTGGATCTCATACACAGCATGAGTGGGGGCAACTGTCTGGACACAGGCAGAGTCACAGGAGGGACATTAGAAGAGTGAGTGAAAGCTAGAGAGACACAGTCTTCAAGGTCAGATGATGATCAGCCTAGGACATGTGGCAGTGACACAATTAGGTACATGCAAATATTCATTTTCCCTTGAACCACAGGCAAGGCAACGGCTGCCAAAACTAACATGAGCACCACTGGTGACAGATGAGATGTTGTCAATGTTCAGACCATCTGACTCTCCCGTGTTTCTGTGTTTCTGTTTCAGTTCTTTAATGCATTTTCATTTCTCTTGGAAAAAAAAACCAAATGGAGAATAGGTTATTTCCCTCCCCTTATGTAGTATCAAGTATGCCAAGAAATGGTGTGGTGTATTCACACCCTGAGGCAGAGGTTTCCTTTTCCAGAAAGGACTTCTTTGTCAACCTGAAACCCTTCAGTGCTCTCAGCCGCAGCTGTGTTGCACACAGAAGTCAGTCTGAGGCCAGAACTCTTTTGAGGGTAAAGATTCAGGCAGCAGTGTGTGCCAAGCCCAAATTTAACTAAACAGCAACAGGAACATGGAGGAAGGCATGCCCTACCCTGCCCTCCACTTGCCCTCTGCCACAGGAACCACAGCCCTGCAGATACACCTTCCAGTCCCCCTTCCAGTGACCAGTCCCACAAAGAGCATCTTGTCCTAAACCCAACCCCATCTTCAGTCACAGCATCCAGAAAACAGAGGCCCTTCTTGAGTTGCTTGGCCAAAGCTTTTTCCTAGTCCTGATTTTAGCTGCCATCTGCCCATACCAAAGTATTCTCTTTAAGGCAGAGGAGTGTGTTGCTCAGCATATGTCTGCTCTCCTGTCTTATCTGTCCTTCATCCAGTTGAATTAAAGTAATGTCATTAATAAAGATCATCAAACATCCCTTTTCACCTCTTACAGCCAGACCAAACTGTCTGAATGCTGCACATTATGAAGATCAGTTGAGGGGGGTGCGGGAAGGAGATGACCACAGAACAAGAGCCATGGGACAGAAAAGTCCCTGATTTACACCAAGCCAGAAATATGCTGAGCTGTGTCTGCTGGGATCCCAAGGCACTGCTCCCAGTGGGCATTGATCCTGCTCCAGCAGCTCTGCTGGCCACCAGGCACGGGCAACACCAGCACCAGCTGATGGAGTGGAGATCATGGGGATCAGCAACCTCCATCCCCACTGCATCCTGATGGATGCTGCTACCTTGCTAACTCTGACAACAACCCACCTAAGCCAGGAGAGAAAATGAGCTGAGGGGTGTGTTTGTTCAGTGCAGAGAGCTGGCCATAGGGAGCTCAGAGTATGCCCTGATGAGATCCCTGGTGGGATGAAGATCATGGGATCACTGCACGAAGCTGCCTCTTGCAGCCAGTGTCAGGGACACACAGTGTTGGTCTCAGCAGGGACTTCGTAGCTCTGGAAAGCAGATTGATCTTTTTCACTTATCACATGGAGGAGACAGGTAGTTCATCAATAGCGTGAATTTTTGAAGTCCTCAAAGTGGCTGCTCAGCTGTGAAGAGGAGGAAACCTCTGCAGTCTTAGCATAGGTAGCAATTGTATATTTGGCTAAAAACTTCTCCTCCCAAGTGCTACACAGAGAGATCGTGATGGACAAACAGAACACAGAGGTGCACAGGGAGCCCATGGCAGCTGAACATCCCTCACATCAGCAGCTGGGTAATTGCTGCCCTCAACCTCCCTCCAGCCTCCATGGCATCGTGGGTGCTGTGTTTACCCTGCACAGAAGCAAGACAGATGGCAATTTCATTAGCCCAGGAATGCACATGCCCTCTCAGTCCTCATTCTCATGTTTCCTCTGCTCTCTCACTTTCCCTTCCTGTCCAACAGGCACCTTCACCTATATCTCTTTGGGGAAGAGGCTACTGTGTGTGAGGCTGGCTTGGTCCCCAGACAAACCTGCTTTCCAAAACACTTTCCAAGTGGAGCTGTCAAGTGTCTCTGTCAGAGCAGTACACACAGATATTATCATGCTCTAGTCCAGCTGACACAGAAACAATTGTGTGTCCACTAGGTCAGCACACACCAAGCAAAAAATGAGGATATCAGGCATTATTTTTATTGGCTTTCCTCCACACAGTTGAATTGTGTTTGCTTCACTTCGGGTTTGTTTGCTTTAATTTGTCCCTCATTACAGGAAAGCATTGGCAGGAGAACTTTGAGCAATCTCAAGTCTCATTAATAATGGCTGGGACAAATAAAATGCAAACAGCCTGTATAGCTCAGCCAAAAACCTGCAAGTTTAGTTCATATAATATAGTCCATATTGCTACACTTATATTTGCTCTTAGTTACACAAGTGATTTTGTGTCATTTCTTTTTGCATAGATTTAAGCACATAGATAATCTGAAAAGGACCAGCCTCAACAGCCTTTGCTACAGTTTGCTGCCTGCTTTATACCTCTAGTGCAAAGCACTTGCCTGCTACCACTGAAATGTGCCTCAGTTGGCAATGTAAGTGGAATCAAGTCAAGTGAAAAAATTCTTCAAGAAGTGGACAACATTTTTTTTTCAGATCAAATACATAGCAATAGAAGAAATCACACTGTGCTCTGACTGACTCAAACCACACTGATGTTTCACTGGGAAAAGAGGTATTTGCCCTCATTTCTCCTTGGAACAAACATCTATCTAGATGGTCCCTTGTGCCCAGGATGACAGCTCAGTGATGAGTATTTATTCTCTCTGTGCACTGGGGGAAAGAGCTGTGCTGCATTTTACAGACCAGGAGATGAAACAGATGTGACCAGCCCTGGGACACATGTTGTGGTTTTGCAGCAGAATACATTCTGTGCATTCTTCGGCCATCAGACCAGCATAGATTTTCAATCAGGCTGAAGCAGTAAGTTTAGAAATGGAGAAAAGTCTCCCCCCCACCCTCCTTTCTGACATCTACTGTGCAATATTTAGGGCACTGCGATGCAAAAGTCACCAGCAAGGAGATGCAAGCTGGCTCAGGAAGTCCCTGTGTTGCACACTGCCGGGGGCTGGAATGGCAGAGAGCATCCCTGCAGGCATGCCTGGGTCTCACATTCCTTCCATGCCCACCATGAATGGCTGGGGTTTGTTTGGTTTTTCCTTTAACCTTTGCAAAACTGATGTGGCAGGGATAGTAGTGTGCATGAGAAATGGACACCTCATGAATAGTACAAACCAGTTTAATTACACTTCATGGGCAGTTTCAGCTGGAATATAGCCATTCCAGGACTTCCATCAGACAATGCTGTTACCATATATTGCCACCATCCCTATTTGTATCCTGTCCTCCCAGCACCTGTATCATCATCTGTGGCCAGATACATGATGGAACCTGCGTGTGAAATGAAGAGTCCACCTGAAAGAGCAGTTTGTGCTCTGGCATGATCAGCCTCACCTCACCGCCCTTGCAGGAGGACATACATTTCCTTCTGCACTTGCTGCCCCACGCCCCCCTGCATACCTGGGGCCAGTCTTCCCCCTTAGAAACAGTCATATCCAAGGAATAACATAAACAATGGACACAGGAGTCAGAGATGTAAAAAGGTCTTGCACTATCTCAGCAGAGCGAGTCCACAGCTCTGCCACAACAGCTCACTTCCCCTGTACTTTCCCTGTGTCACTGATTTCTCAGTGGACAACTCCAAGTTTTCCTCTTTGTTGCCCAGTCCAGTTTCACTTCTACTTCTTTATCTGAAAGTTTCCAGCCTTGAATGAAGTCAGTGAACTCTTATCACAGGATTTAACAGCGGATTTTCCATTTTCCCTGACCATGTCTGTTCACACCAAGTTGGGATGGCTGAGGTATCCCCTGTGCTGCCGGACACAAGCTCAATCTGCATCTCAATCAACGCAGGTTAATTGGCTACATGGGCCAGGAAATACACGCCAGCCTGTCTGTGCCTCTGTGCCGGGAAAGGACCAGGGTGTGGAAAGCCATTAGGACATGAAACACTGGACATTTTTCCTCAGAAGGTTAGCTCCAGGAAGTCAATGTTTTGGAACAGAATTTTCTTCTCAGAGCTCTTTGGTGTATTCCAGAAAGAGGTTAGTCTTGCTGAAGCTGGGTATCACAGCCCTACAGGTTTTACTTTATTTGTAAATTAGCTTTTGCAGACTGGAACAAGCAAGTTTTTAACTGCCCTTCAGAAAGGAAGGGATAGATAAAGTTCATCATATTCTTAGCCAAGGAGAACACACCAGCAAGCCAGGCTGGACAATATGTGGAGGGAATAACCCAAACTCCACCCCATACCTCAGTGCAGCTGCCCACCTCCACACCTGCCCAAGCCCCCATGTCCCTCATAAAGAAACTCTACAGCTTTGGAGCTATTTTATTTCTGGGGACTCCTGGAAATCCGACAATTTAAATCCCTTTCTTGTATCCAAAGTTGTCTGTGTCTTGCTCTGGAGAGTCTCCCTGGAACCTATGGACTTTGCACTGCTGTAAGCCAACAGCATTCAGGGGGCAGCCCCACGGGGGGCACACTAGGAGAGGATGACTGTCATGTGAAGGGCATCCCCAAACACATGCACTCCCTCCCAGTCACAAATGGGTCATTTCCCCATTAAAATGAAAATTACCATTTTTACCATTAAGTAACCCCAGAAAACAATCTGAGTAATTTCCTCAGTTGCCATCCATGTGTCCCTTCCACAGACTTTTCCTGTCTGCCACAACGCAGCCCTCATGTATTTACTTTCCAATTTGAAAAAAAGCATCTACAGGATCTACAGCTGGAGCCCCTCCCTGTTTTCCCAGCTTTAGCTTCAAATTCTGTTGGCTTGAAACTGAGTGAACAACCTCCAGAAGGAAGGAGGAATGCCGTTGTCATGGGTGCCATGAACTCTCCCAGACCACATCTGGGACATCCTCTGTGTAAGACAGCAGCCTCACCAGCAAGCCCCCATCTGCCTCTCTGTGGCTTTCATAAAGCAAAATACAAAACACTGGAGACAACAAGGAGGGACCCCTGTGCCTGAAATGCAAAGCTCAAATGTAATGTGTGGATGGAGAAAGAGCCGTGATATGCTTGGAGAGAAACGTGTTGAAGCCTCAGGAAACCCGGCAGATCTGTCTCTTTTTGCAGCAGATTCAAGTGGGAAGGACATAAAACTGTTGGGTGAGCCTTGGAGAAGCACAAAGCAATAGTATCCCCTTTGCACTGTGGCCCCATGCCCAGAAAGTGCCCTTCACTGGGGCAGGAACAAGCAAGCTCCCTCCAGCTCGGGGTCTTCAGAGTGATAGGCATGCACCCTACAGCAAGGGTAGCCCTGGGATGTCTTCAAATAACCTGGCAGACACTCACAGCTTCTGGGCCCCTCCCATCAGCTGTCACCAGCACTTGGCAGGCGCCTTTCTCGCCTGTCTCATGGTCATGCACCAGGGAAGAGCCAGCCCAGCTTTGGACCTTGCCAACCCAGAGGTGTTCTGGGAGGGGGTGAGCAAGAGAGCACAGGGGAGAGGCTATAACCTACTGAGGTTTCCAAATGGCATTTGGCAAGCTCTTGTCATGGGCTCAGAGAGAAACTGGGAAGAAATAGGAATAATGAGAAGTTCTCACAGTGACAAGTAACAGAGCAAAGATGAGACATAAGGAGCAACTTTCATATTGTAGGGCTGTCCTCCCATGCAGGGTTGTGATGGGATCTCTGCAGAAACCTGGGTAAGGTGGACAGGCAGGTGACAGCTGTTGCAAGTGACACCAAATGACTCATGGCAGTAAAGGTGACCTTATGGTACTGAACAAGCAGGTGTTCAATAGGCAGAAGAGATTTATGCAAAGGGCTGCAAAATTCTTGTTTTATGTACAAAACAGAGGAGGCAAGGGAGACCCGGGGCAGACAGCTCCGTAGAAATGTTACCTAATGCAAGGAAGAGAGAAAAAATCTCAAATTAAATGCAAGGAGTTGGTAAGAGGGGAAAAAAGTGAACAAATCAGGAACAGAAAATCATGCTATGATAAAAACTCTTGGCAGCCCCAGCTCAAGAACTGTGCACAGTTTGGGTCCCACCACCTTAAAGAGGTGCTAGCAGAGGAGGAGAATATCCAGAGCAGAGACGTGGCAGAGCTTCTGGGTCAACAGATTAGGACTCCTCAGGCTGGAAATGGGTCAAGTGGGGATGAGAGTTTGCAGAACAGTTGAGGACTAAAGGCAGTGGAAAGAGGAAAACCGTCTCTTCCCACACATGAGGTATCAGAGGAAGGCAGTAGATGCACAGTCCAAAAGTAGAAAACTGAAGCTTTTTTTGCACAAGGTGTAATTAGGCTGCAGCAGCTCCTGCTGTAGGATTCTGTGGTTACTAAAAGATCAGCTGTCCACAGAAAACAGCCGGTCAGGGAGGGAGAGGGGGCAAGAGAAACAAAACAACATCAAGGACTCTTAAATACAGACACTGCTCTGGATTAGGAGCTGTGTAAACCACAAAGTTTGGAGTCTGGAAGAGTATAAGGGAGTGGATCATGCCTCTCCAACCACTCCTGCTTTCCCTGGGCATCTACCCTTGCCACTGTTGCGGAGAGGACGCTGGGCTGGAGAGGTGTTTGGCTTGCCCCATGCAGATGTCCTACACCCACTCCCAGACCCCTCAAATGTTTGAGGTTTGTGGATTGGGTCATTTGGCTCCACACTATATGAATTTTGTGTTTATTTGAATAATTTTGATGTAGTTCCCAGAGGTTCGGGAGAAGCAGTCAGTGCTGCTATGAAAGGTCACACTCAGACTCTGCCAAACCTCAGTTGCACCAATTTTCAATTCAAAAAGCAGTGTGGGAAGTCAGATTGGTAAATCAGCCTTCTCATATTTCTTCCAAAAAAAATCTTCTGTTCTCTTTCTTCTTGTCACCCAGCAGAAAAACAAAACAAAGTTGATACTATGTTAAATATAGAAAATGTCTTTACAAGAGAGCATTTATAAATTCCATAAATTGTATTTTTAAATTCCAGTCAACTTTACCTCATAAAAAACTCCCTAATCTTTTAAATCTAGAGTTCTGATTTTATGGAAGCCTGGGGCTCTGCCTCACATCCTTGTGTGCAGCTGGGACATGTGTTTATGCTTCAGTCATGTCAACAAGAACAAACATCCCAAGCAAGCATCACTTCTTGGTTCAATGACTTGAGAAAACAGAGCCTTGTGGGAAATTCCACCCTTGTCACAGTCTCTTGGAAGGCCTTGCTTCCCAGGAAGCAATACAGAAATGTAGATCCTTGATGCCAACAGGCTTCAGAGTGGGAAGGATCATCCAGTGACCCAGGGAAATTCCCACTCTTCCAACTCTGATCTCATCTGGTCGCTGGCAGGGACTTTTTCTTTTCCATCTGGTCCCATCCTGGCATGGTATGTGGTGATGAAAAATACTTCTGCCTTTGAGGAGATGCAAACCCCTCTTGTCTACTCTTAATTATGTTTTCCATCTCTTTGTTTGCCCTTTCTCTTAGTACAATAGGTCAATGTCATAAAATTACAGATGAATAAGAGTGTTCCTCACCCCAACTCTCCACTCCATCAACTTCCCTGTTGCACCATGGTTGGGAACAAACTTTCCAGACGGAGTTCACAGAGCTTCCACCTCCTGTTTATTTTCAGGTAGGTGAGAAGTGATGCTCCATTACACATATGCACTCAGACAAGCTGTAAGTCAGTTTGGCCTGGCGACAGGGCTCACAGGATGACACCACTGCTAGAAGGGAGCTCTGGAGGCCTCCAGTTCACCTTCCCATTCAAAGCAGGACCACTGCCAACACTAAATCAGGTCATCCTATGGTTTGGCCTAGAGAAGTTTTGAAAAACCTCCAAGTGGAGAGTCTACCACCCCTCTGAGCTGCACTATCTCCTAAGGAAGAGGTTTTCCCTTGATGTTGAACCTGAACTTTCCAAACTACAACCTATGCTCATTTTCCCTTGGTCTATCCCCTGCTGATACTGAGAAAAGTTTGACTCTGTCACCATCGTAACCACCCTTCATGTAGCTTGCTATCAAACTGTCCTTTATCTTCCTCTTTGTCAGGTTAAGTAAGCCCAGCTTCTCCAACTTCTGTTCACTGCCACATGCTCTAGACCCATCCTCTGGATCCTCTACTGACCACACATCCATTACTGGGGCAAGTCTCTCCTGCCTGGAGGACTTCAGTGGAGATCCTTCCAGACAACAACTGTGTCTTTCCAAAACTGGTGGCTGTTAGAGGACAGTCTGCTGCCCCTGTCTCCAAGCCCCCTGACATCAGCTCCCAGCACAGTCCTGGTGCTGATGCTAGAGGTGTCAGCCCAGGCTGGAGGACAGCCTTTGCTTTCGGTGTCCAAGAGTCAGCACCCTGGTGCTGAGGCAGTGCTGCCCTGCCTGTGCTGGCAGAGACCAGCTGCCCCAGGAGAACCTGGCCAGCACAGGAATTGTCCCAAGCCCTCACTTATGGCTAGGAGAGAGGTACCCAGCAGCATCCTAGCTGAGGTGAAAGGGAAATTTCATCAGTACTGAAACCATAGGAGCCGAGCATTGTGCAAAACATTCGAGGCTAACATAAACATCTTTGCTTTTATGAAAATGGAAATCAGATGGTGTATAAATGAACCCAGAGTGTTGTTCCTTTGGGGCAGCACTCTGTCATTTCTCCATGGACGGAGGAGCTGCTTCTTTGGAAGCCGCTGGGATCTGGATTTGCCAACCAAATGAGTAAGGGCACGCTGTGCCTTTGTTGGTAGCTACAGCCCTGCTTTGACTCAGTCCTTAAAGCATGCTGAAATATGAGCTTGTGTCATGTCTGGCAGCCTAGACAGTTTCCCAAGCCTTGAATGGACACGTGATTTACCAGAATCACTTCTTTTCCTGCATCCTTACAGCCAGGTCAGCCCGCCCTGCCATTTTCCTGTTATATAGGAGAGGGAAAGCCCCAAACACACATCTCAACCCCAGTAGTTTGGCAGCTCAGTCTCTGCTGAAGAACAGGACACACACAAACCAGACACCAGCTTGGGCTTGCCTGCAGGACCTTGCAGTGAGACAGGACAGACAAACCCCCTGCACCTTCCCTCAGCTGGGACATGCCTGACAAAGCATGGCAGGGCTTGTAGCAGCAGCACCACAGCTTTAAAATGGAAACTGAGGCACAAGCATCGATGTGTGACAGCTCTTCTCTGGGCCATGTGCCTCAGTCTCCCCAGGCATTCTGCAGACTTTTCAGCCCAAAGCTCAGCTGCAGAAGTGATTTATCTGGAGTTCACCCACTCAGGGTGGTTCCCATTCCCAAAACGACCCTGTGCTGGGCAGAGGCTGGCAGCATAGGAGGCACCCACGTGTGTGAGGCAGCCTGGCTGCCGTCAGTCTCTGGGCTATCCACCTCCTCAAATCTCTTATATCCCCCCAACTGCTATTTTGGAGAGACCACATTTTTCTTCCAGGCTCCTCTGCTCTGCTGTCATCCCCTTGACTCCTTCCAGAGATGTTCAACCTAGGTGTACCTGTGGGCTGCCCTGCTTCAACTCCAAGGATGCCTCTTGTGAGCCTGAGCCTCCATGGATGCCTTGGGAAGTGCTCCTCACCCCTGCACTGAGTATACAGGGTGTAGTGCTGCTTTTCTGATCCCCCCCATCATGGGTGGGAGAAAGGATCCAGCTCTGGGCAGAGGAAGATAAGACCAGATATGGGGAGACCAGAGAAACACTGGTTCTCGGGACAGGAGGAACTGGAAAAATGAAGTCAGTGGGATAGGCTGCAGCAGACAGAGATACAACAGGAAAGACCCCAGGGCTGGTCAGTCTAAGGGGGAAGAGGAATTTAGAGGAGGAGGCAGCTCCTCAGGACATAATAATAAAGGCATGAAGAAACCTCCCAGTGCAGTAGGAGAATGCGCAGCATGATGGCTATTCAGCTGAATCATAAATTCCTTTCTCCCTTGAAATTCAAGAAGGAATTACAGAAAGAAAACAAGGTATTCGAATTTCCAGACATGAATATAAAACTGTGGCACAGGCATCTGGGGGAGAAACTGGAAAGCTGAAGCACAGATGCTGGTACCGAGGGGTGAGAAACACCAGGGGAACACAAGTGTAAGGCACATCTGCTCCAGCAGCAGCCTTGGCCAAGCAGCCTCTGTCACCCCCATCGCCACTTTCCCAGCCCCAAGAGCTGCATCAGCACCAGGGGGACACACACACATGTAGAGAGGCCTGCTTGTGATGGTGATGCTGCCAAAAACTAAATGAAATAAGATAATGCTAACAAACTGTGCATCCAACCGCAGCCTAAATAAACCAGAGACTTCCAGAGGTGGATTTCATCCACTCAACATGTCCCAGCATGTTTGGAAAATTGATCATCCTACAGCCACCCACCACAGTGGCCGAGGGGGAGGTGGCTCCCTGGGCAAGAGCAAGCAGTGCTGATCTTAAAAGAGAGGGAGGAATAAGACCTGGGCTTATTTGGTTTACATTGGTAGAATTAAAGAGTTTTAAGCATGAGACTGATACCAAGTCAATATACCAAGACTGTTTTAATCAAATTTTTTCTGCATAAATCTATTTGTTTTTCCTCCATGGCATGAGTTTCCCCTCCCTGAAAGCAGAGCAGCTGGAGGTCACAGAATCATGGAATGGATAAGGATGGAAGGGACCATGAGAGGTCATCTAGTCCAACCTCCCTGCTCATGCAGGGTCCCTGGGAGCATATTACTCAGGATTGTGTCCAGGTGGTTTTAGAAAATCTCCTGTGAAGGAGAATCCACAAACTCTCTGGGCAGCCTATTCCAGTGCTTAGTCACCCTCACGGTAAAGAGATTCTTGCTCGTGTTCAGGTGGGATGACTGAGACTGTTGACTTTAATAAGGCTCTTAACACTGTCTCGAGTACCTTTCGTGTAAATAAGTGAGGTAGAGATGGCTTCTGGCCATGGCTTGGCACAGGTCTGAGGAGCACTGCACCTCTCTCTGGGCGTACAGACCTCGACCTGGGGGTCTGCTCTTGCAAGGCTTCTAGGAGGCAGACACAAAACTGGGTAGAGATCCGTGACCAGAGCAAGACTGAGTGGGGTGTTGAGTACAAGTCCAAAGGAATCTGGTCAGAGGTAGCTTCACTAATGATTTGGATGCTGAAAAGCAAAGAATGCTGAAGAGAGATTCAGGGACCGAAAGCATGGTGGCCAGAGATAGGGGACAGGAAAGAACTGTACAAACACAGGGAGGAAATTGCCCATTCAGTAATGACTCTGCAAAAATTCAAACACTCTGGAGTATCAACAGGTCATGAACAAGTTGTGTCAGCACACTGCTATGAGAAAGGGAGCCTCTAGCTGGGACTTGCAAAAAGGGGTGACACTAGTGGACAACACAGAAAAAAACTCCTCTGCTCAAACTCTGCTGCTGTGCTAAGTCCAATCTTGGCATTCCAGAGTCCAAAAGACAAGGAGAATGACTGACAGACTAGAAATGTAATGTCTGAGTAAGCATTGAAGAAACCAAGACAGCTTAATTTAGGAAAGAAAGTAGGGCTAAACAAAATGTTTGCCCTCAAAGAGCTAAAAATTGGTTCTATAAAAGAAATACAGTAGTGGGAAGGGAAGGCAAGGGAAGGCAAGGCAAAGCATGAAGGCAAAGCAGTCTTCAGGGAAATTCAGCTCCACAATGGCTTTCATACCAAGTCCTGGTCTCATGACTAGGCAGTTCTTTCCTGATCAACCTCAGGAAACTGCTCACTCAATTCTTCCTCATATGTTGTGAATGCACAAGGTTTGCTGACAGCTCCACATTCCTCCAGGGCCCTATTTTTTAAATAGGCAATAGGGGAGATGATGCCAGAGCTCTGCTTCTCGATCCCCAGTCTGCCTCACAGGACATGGGCACTTGGCTCCTGCAGTCACTGTCACCTCTCTCCCCTCCCTGTGACAAATGTTGGACATGCAGAGATATTTCCCACTGTGCCCACAGTAATCTCAGTCCATGTGGCTATCAGGCAGTCTTGGGGAAAACATTTCAGGCGTGCCTATTTTTGATTATGATCTTGTAGCCTGAGCTCCACCTGCCCGGGCTTGTTTGGTTTCAGAAAGAGCCAAGAAGTAGCATCTGGTAAGGCAGTAATCAATGACCATGCAGGCCATAAAGCTGCAGGAAGATCCCCATTACAACCCCACCTGCCCGGGACAGCCTCTATAAAGAAATCACCATAGATTTGTGCTTCAACTCAGTGTACCCTGTTTCTCACTGCATTTCTCCCCTTACAGTGCAGACTCCTGCTAGAGGACTCCCCCCAGGACTGCAGCACCAGCAACATCTGCCGTGCACTGGGCACCGTGCTGAGCCAGGGCCAAGGGACAGCAAGGATAGCTGCAGCTCCAGGATGAGCAAACACTGCTGTGGCTGAGCATTTTGGCTGCAGGGCTTCCCCCAGGGCAGGGAAGGAAGAGGCTCCAGCTGGGAGCCTCTGGTGAGATTTGGCCCGCAGGTAGAGCAGGGATGGGGACAGACCTGGGGCAGCACTTTTGCCAGGCTGAGGTCCCAGGCAGGAAAGATGAGTGAGCTGGTGGAAATTTCATGGGAGACCTAAGTGCAAGCACGACAGGAGAAGGAAGCACATCCACATGGCCCCTCTGCCATGGCACAGAGCTGCTGCCGGTGCTCAGCCCTGCCCTGTATTACCCGGGCTGGAGGGAGTGGAGTGATCCTGCCAGCGAGGGGCTCTGCAGCCCCCAGGGCTGGGGGACCAGGGAGTCACCCCAGGGCCCAGCTGGTGTTAGGGCAGGACTCAAACACGTATTTGTCTGGCGGTGCCTGAAGAGGAGGCTGATCTGCCTCTGCAAGTGAGTCCAGCTCTTCTGTCCTCAGTTTTTAGGCTGAAAGTCGGCAGGACTGGGCTCAAGAACATCAGATACCAGTTGCCAACGGGCAACAGTCGGCACTGGTCCTGAGCCCGTGTTTGGGAGTAGACATCCTCCACATCTTAACCCCGGGTCACAGGCATCCCCCGCGGAGCACAACCCTGACCCCCCCGTCTCGCCCTCCCGGGGGGACCCGCCTGCTCGTCGCCGCCCCACGCGTGGGCTCGGGTGTTTACCCCCATCTAGTGGTGGACCCCGGCTCCACACGGGCGCTCGGCAGCAAGGAGAAGGTATCCCGGGGGTCCTCAGCTTGGCTCGGGCTGAGGCACTCAGACCCCCTCGCTGTTGAGGGGATGAGGTGACACAGGCAGGGCTGGGGCTGGGGGCTGCCCTGAGAGCGGCCCCTCTGCCAGGGCACCTGCTGCTGCAGGGCCAAGGGGTCACACCAGACCCTATTGACAGCTGGAATTAGTGACGGGGAGGGGAGGCAGCAGCACCCTCTGCCCAGGATCGCCTTGGCAGTGGAGGTCTCCATTTTTGCAATTTTCTTCGTGCTGCTGCTCCAAAGGAGACCTGGCAGAGCCCATCACCTGTGTATCCCAGCAAGCAGCCCAAGACCACGTCCCAGGCACCTGCACTACCTGCTATGGACCGTTCATCCTGGAAGAGCCATGAACCATGGCTATAATAAGGCCCCTGAGGCCATCACCTCATGAGTTTGGGCTGAGTCAGCCCTTCATCACCAGGGTACACACTCAGGGGTACACACTGTCAGGGAGGCCAGGAGATGTCCAGCTGCCCCAGCAGCTGAGGCATCTCTGAGGGCAGGCAGGTCACAGTACAGAGTGGAGGAATGGGCACTTTCCTGTCCCCTACTCTGCATAGGACCAAGCTGCAGACAAGTGTTGCACTTGTGGCTGTGTCCTGCCCGTTGCAGTGAGTGCTTCAGCCTCCTGCCCACATACCACCGCTACCACAGCAGCACCAGGGCAGGCAGCAGCCCCCAGACACCCATGTCCACTGACAGACCAGTCCCACACCAGCCCCTGGGTGTCTGGACCAAACAGCCCTGCCTGAAGCTGCAGAGGGGACACCCATGAGAAGCTCAGACCTGAGAGGATGAGGGTGCCCTTGGTGGCCATAGCTGCACAGTGGCTGCCACCCACATCAGGACACTCCTGGTATGTTGTCACCTGTGGAGCAAAGGCAAGGCCACAGATGTGTGTCAGGATTGCAAAATGCTGTCCTGTGCAGTATCAAATGTTCCCCACACTGATATCTACATGGATGCTTCACACCAGGCAGAGCACAGCCCTCAGCCTGTGCATAGGAGTGCTCTCCCCCTTCTCCCACAGAGCTTTTAATGAAGACCTCATGCTTAGCATCTACCCCAGCTCCTTCCTGAGCTGCAACACCTCAGCGTGGGCTCATCCTTCCCATTTTCAGACCCTCCTCTTTCTCTGAAAGTTCGGTTCATGCCAAATGAGAACCCAGCAGACATGAGCAAAGTGGCCCACAGACTATGTGGCAGCATCAGGAGCTGCAGCAAATGTCTGGGAACGGAGATCTGGATCTTTCTCAGCACTGGACAGTCTGGAAGGGAATAGAACTACATCATTCGTAATAGTACAAGCCCATTTTGTTAGGCACAAAAGATCAGCATGGAGAAGTTTAGAGGGTAGAATCCAGTGAAGGAAAAAATTTGATACTTGTTTGTAAATTAAGAGTTGCTTTATGTTTTTCCCAAGACCCTGTAAGGATGCATGATATAACAAACCACTCCAGACAGTCTGCTCTTGCAAATACTTTGTCCCAGCCCTGAAACAAGGGATTTTCCCAGCAGCTGCTTTAAACCCAGTCCATTTATTTTAATTGCTGGCAGACTGGCATCCCTTTTAGAACAGCCCATTGGGACAATATGCAATGCCTTTGTACAGGCTGTGTGAGCCAAGTTGGACAGGACAGGCAGGCAAAGGCAGCACCACAGCCCACGGGAGTGGGCAATGGGACAGCTTGGGGAGGACAGCTGGGATCAGGCTGAAAACCAGGATAGTGGTAGGAGACAGAGAGTCAGCAGATGTGGAGCTGGCAGCTGGAGCTTGGAGGGAGGTGATAGCACCAGAGCTCCTGAGAAGCAAAGAGGAGAGGCAAACCCATGCAGAACTCTTTATTTGGGCTGTTAATTTTCTGTCACACAGGTGGGGCTGACCCCAACAGCCAATGCAATGAAGGTGGTGGGGAGGCATCCAGGAGTGAGGGCAGAAACCTGTCTTCTGGTGCCCATATGGCCTTAGGTTAGATTCAGCCAACTAAAACCTTATCCTAAAGCCCTTTACTTCCCACAGCAGGAATCCTGGTTGCTGTGGAGTGGGAAGAAATTATGTCCTTGGGTCCTGGCTCTTCAGTGCTGCCTCCTGACCTCTCCTCTGCGCTCACAAGCTCCAGCTGTTTCTATAAAGCACAGGGTACATCCCAACAATTCTACTCATCACTGTCTTTTGCGATCTTCCCATAAAACTGCTGGTTGCTTGGCTGGAAGAAACATCTACATGCTCTGTGTATCCTACTTACACCAGAATTCCCAACTTTTTGTTGTCCTGCTAGTCTCACACCCTGGTAAGGGGCCTCTCACAGCCCACACGACTAATAGGTCACGCAGGCATATTCCCCTGTAATACCCCCTAATAATAACACAAGTAAGACAAATATAAGAGCCACAGCCCTTTCGGTGTCCCAGTGCCACTAGATGGCACCAGTTGTGTACCCTTCCCAGTCCGGATGTCCCCAGGGCGACTGAGGGAATCTGGGAGGATCCAGCCCAGCCCATGCTACAGAGCCAGAGGCTGCTGCACAGGCGGATGCCTCCACCTTTCCACATGGACCATGGTGTGCTGGGGTAAAGGAAGATATTTAAGGCTTAAAATCAAACCTTTGCGGTTGTGCTGGGGGGAGTTACCCATCATGGCTTTTGTCATGCTGCCTATCCCACACACAGCCTTCTCCACCCGTGGATCTCCCTGCTGGGTGCTGGAGAGGAAACTGTCAAAAGTGGGTGAAAGTTATTCTGATCAATATTGGGAGCAGTGATTGAGCTTCCAGCATTGACAGGCTCCCCTTGGGAGGAGGGAGGAAAGGGAATAAAACACAGTTTACTATATAATTTTGCAATTAGCAAGTGGCTTGCCTTCCCTGAGGTCTCATAGTTTTAGGGATTGATTCTCCTCATGCACATTTGATATCCAACAGAGCTCAGCATGTCCCAGAGTATTCATTACCTGTATTTTTCACCGTCAAGCCCTCCATTCCCTGTCACATCCTTGGCAAAGACACTAAGTAAACCACGAAAACGCAGGTGGCACCTCAGCAAATGTCAGGTCTTTCCTCAGACCTTGCAGCATAATTAAGGAGGATCTGTTTTCCACTGTCTTCAGCATCAAGCACTGAAGGTGACCCTTGGAGACAGGAGCTCAAATGACAGGAGTGGCTGGTGAGGCTCTGCTGCACTTCAAAGCAGCCAGACAAACCCTGGCCCCAAGCAGTGTGGGGTACATGGGTGACAAATCATTGCTCATCACACAACCAGCCCAATGCAGAGCCAGAAAGGTGATAGATGGAGCACAGCTCCCAAAAAAGCCAGAACGTTAAACCACCAAGAGCAGTGTGTAAGTCCCTGATGCCCACATCACCAGGGCTGGCACGTCTGGATGATTGGTGAGCATAGCAGTGGCATGACCCTTGTGCCAAGGGGATCCCAGCAAAACCCAAAGGAGTGGGAGGGGAACTTTATGGAGGGAGTCTCTGACTGCTGAGCTCTGAGTGATTCTGTCCTGCTCTCAGAGGTGGAGTCACTGGATGCAGGGCCAAATGGGAGATGTGCAGCACAGCTCCATGGTGGCCCTGGCAGGCTGATGGCAATGGCAGGGCTGCCCCTGCCCACCCCAAGGCCACAAGGTAATCCTGAGTGTGACCCTGCTTCCCAGCCCTCTGCAGAGAGGCACAAATCCCACACAAGCGCTTTAACCCCAGCCTAGGGTGAAGGCTAGAAAGTAGGAGGCTGGATCACTTGGGAAGGTCAGGTCACACAACACAGTGGGTTAAAATCCCCCCAAACAAGGAAAATCCCTCATCCTCCTTCCCCACAGCCTTTCCTCCCCTCCCTGATCACCTCAGACAGTCCTAGGGAGTGACCCAGCGTCCCCTTATCACAGCTTCCCCTCCTGGGGATCCACTAGGAGACTCCCCACACACCATCTGCTCCCCTCAGGCGACTTGCAGGTGGCAGAGGACATCCTTCCCACACCATCTGCCTCCACACCAGGCCACCTCTCACTGCCCATGCCCCACCCCAGCCAACTCTCTGAGCCCTCTGGCTCTGGAAAACTTCACATATGCCATCAGCACTAAGCCTCATGGACAAACTCAGGACTTCATTTGGTCTTTCCATGACTGGATGCTACACACAATGTGCATAAACTTGCTGCTACAAAGCCTCATTGAAAGGGGTGTTTCTCCACACACAGCAGTGGGGAGCCCTGCATCCCTCACAGCTCCCAGCTGCTGCTTCCAAGTGGAATATACCCTCGTCTGCCTGTGGATGTCAAATGGCAGAGACATACATAGACATTGACACGTACGTGGTCAGAGCCATCCACATGCTGTAGCATTATTTTTAGCCCAGTGGTGACTGAAATGTCAGAGGGGCTTTTATTTTTATTTATTTCCTCTGGAAGGCTTGTTGCTTGAAATTCCCATTGGCAGAGGCTGACCCTGACCCTGCTGTCACAACAGGGTCTGTCATGCAGGTCTGTCATCCCTTCCCACCCTTGAAAAAATGTGCAATTCGTCAGGAGGGGAGGGGACAGGTGCCCACTCAGCCCCACAGCCCAGCTGTGCCCACCTGTCCAGGCTGCAGCTGCCTCAACTCCCCCAGCCTTCCCACATCCCAGGAAAAGTCTCACTGAAGCTGCAATGCACAGCTCTGAAATGTGAGGGACACCAGGACTGAACTTTGGAGCAGCCGTGCAGTCAGGAAGGGCAGTCAGGCCATAGGATGCTCTCACTGCCCTTTAGTGACGTGAGGGACGCAGTGTAATGATGCCAAGGTCTCATGGGGCCCTGAAAGCACACAGAGGACTCCCTGGAGACGGAGCAGCTTGTTCCTTCCTGCTGCACTGCCACGCTCAGCACTGCACCAGGTGCAAAGCTAGTGACAATTACAAACCTACCTGACTCCTGAAGAGCTCACAGGACCCCATCTGCACTCAGGGCTCTGGGCAGAGAAGCTGCCCCTGAGCTGGGACAGCTGTGCCCCTGGGATGGTGGCACAGCACAGCAGAACGTGGCAGAACCCACCAGGTTCTGCCCAGGGTCTCAGGGCATGACACATCTGCTGCCTCACACATTGACAGGTTATGCACAAATTTTCCCCTTTACTTGTTAGGGAAGCAGATTCAAGTGAAAATTGCAGCTCAGAAAAGCACTGGCACATATGAGGCAGAGTTCTTTTGCTTGTTTATGCTGTCGGAGAGGAGCACTAATGGCCTGTTTTCACACAATAGCAAAGGAGGGCCTTGAACCACATCCAGCTTGGAGGTTATGACCAGTCCATAGATAACTGGGAAGAAAAGTCAGTGTTTTCCTGTCAGAAGTGCCTATTTACATCTGAAAACTAGCAGAGACCTTGCCCGGAGGCTCGGACAAACAGCTCCTTTCACTGCCTGCTTCCCATGAGGCTTTCCCCTCCCTCTCCAAGAGGAAATTTCCAGTAACCGAGGGATAAAAATGAATGCAAGACTATGCTCCAGAGCCAGCTGTAAAACTCATATGGGAAGCACTCCCCATCCCACAGCCCACCATGGCAGGCTACCCCTGAAGTGGGTCACAGCCTTTGTGAGTGAGGGAAGAGGCAGTTCTGTCTGCACCCCTCCTGGTGTGGGTCAGGCTTTGGGGGGGTGGATCAAGGTGCCCAGACCAGCAGGCACCCCCAGCACGATGGGCTAGGCAGGATTCCCTAAGAGGATCCTGGGTCCCTCAGGAGGTTGCAATGCTAGGACAACGTGTGGTGCAGCAGTCCCTGGTTTCACGTGAGATTGCAGGAAACAAGGGATAGAAACAGAGAGAAATTTGGTAAGGGTGAACCTTCCTCCTTCACACATGCCACCATGCCACATCCCGGGAATAACCACTAGGACTCAGCTAAGTGGCAATCTCTAGGAAAGTTTGGAGGAATGTCTTTCTGCCATGTCCCATCCATCTCCCTCCTGGATTTTGCATAGAAGATTAGGATTTCAGCCACGGGGTTTTCCTGCAAAATGCAGGAATTGTGCCTTCCATAGCTGACAGGCTTCTCCATATATCCAGCTGCATGGGTCCCTGATGCTTTCAAGGAGCTGTGATTGCAGGTGCTGCCACATGGGAGCAAGGCTTCACATTTCTCATAGCAGGCCTGAGGGAAGGCAAGAAAAAATCTGGGTAATAAAATAACACTTGTGAGAACACGTGCAAGAGTCAAACAGTTGAAACATCCCTCCTATGCACTGACTCTTGCATGAAGATGTATTGACATTCACCTGCTGAAACTCCCAGTTCCCGGACTACACAATCCATGGGTCCATAGTCATAGGCAGCATCCCTGCTGCCTGCCCTATCTAGACAAATCTTCTCACTCCTCTTCAGGAAGGACATTTCATGTAAACACGAAACAACCAAACCTAGCACTGTTTCCAAGTCCTCCCACTTCCATATACAGAGGGGACAAATGTGTTCCTGATGAGGAGAAAGCAGTTGATTCCCAAAGTACCTACAGGTCACACCCCAGAGCATGGCAGCAAAATCCCAGGGCTGCAATGGAAGAAAGAAGGTGGCACATCCCATAATTTCACCACTTCTAGTACCCCGAGCTCAGGTGAGCTGACCAACCTGTGCTACACATGTGCTTTCACTGCAGTGCAGACTCAGCCTGATCTGCTGGGATGTGGGAGCCTATTTGCCCAGGGGACTTCACAAAATAGGAGATTAAGTGACTCACATTGTTTTAAAAACATGTTCCTGGATATCTTTAATGAAGCAAAGGTGACACCATGGGTAATTTCTTTAAAGGAGGGTATAAAAATGGGTGGTTGATAGCCAGTTCATTATATCAGAATCAGTTTTCATTAAGAAGGGGAAGCTTGTGTGCTTATTAATTGTTTCTCTAATTGCTTTCTCTCCCTGCTGCCAGGACAGCCTGCTGTCTGCCTGTGCCTGGAGGCCCCAGGTCAGAGCCCTGCATAACTCATCCCTGATCTGCTAACATGGGTAACTATAAATAAACGGTGACACCTGAGAGCGCAGGAGGTGGAAAGGGACTGTGCTTCTCAACCTGAGATACTCAGACTAGTCAGCTTATCCAACAGAAGGTGACTGGTGACAATCTGTAGATATTAAAGGAGAGGGACTATTTCTGATAGCAAAGGGATCTGACCTGGCCAAGATAAAATAAAATTCTCTGGCTCTGAGCTGGATAAATTTGGACTAAAAAGAAGTTGCTGATTATTTAAAGTGAAGAAAATATCTGCATGTTCTCCACTAACAAGTATTTTAAAACCATGAGGAACTGCTCAGCTTCAAGATCTGCTTCAACTTACCCCCAAAAAAAAAAAAGCGCAGCTTGTGACTACGAAGGAGTCCCTTGGGAGACTGAAAGGCAATTGCAGGTGCTCCAAATGAGCATTGGCAACTCACGCCAGGAGATTTAACACCTCACAGTGACAGTCATCCCTCTGATTTAACTCTCCTCCCTTCTGCCACCAGCTGCTGCTGCCAGCATGGAGGAGGCACACTTCCCTCTGGTTTTCACAGCATGGCACAGTCACTTAAACAGGGCCAAGTCTGGTTCAATTAATGCAGCTGTCATGGAGGGGGCAGTGCTGGGGCTCCCATATCCCTCCCCTCGGCACCAGGGAAGCAGGAGGACCACTGAGAAGAAGATCCCTTGGTGTACCCTACCAGGAGGCAGGAGCACTTGCCTCGGAGACCCTGTCCATGCAGAGGGTAAGAGTTGGGAGGGAGAGGATGCTGCGGAGAGACCTTGCTGCAGGAACACACAGACAGGAGTGAAAGATGGGGAGGAAGAGCTCTGTCTTCTCCTCTGTCCCTTCTGTAACTTGAATCACACATCTAAGCATTCAGCACCCTGCACTGAACATGATCCTCCATGATGTGGAAGTCTAAAGGTGGAGAAAGGGAAGTAGAGCCAGTGTATAGAGCAATGAGGACCTTGGGGTGGTGATGTTACAGCCATCATTGCTCCACTTCCCTGTAAGCAGGAATGCCTGCACCTGTACAGGTATTCATGTTACACATAAGCACACACACACACACGTACCTTTGCTAACAGCAGAGGCAGCCACAGAGCCCATATTTTCTAGGTTTTACTTCTATATCTGCAAAAAGTAAGTTTGCTTCTGTTTCTGATTCCCTGCAATTATCTTCAAATGCCTTCAAGAGAGCAGTTCTGTCTTCTCGGCTGAGTGAGTCTTTGAGGTCCAGCACCGCGCTCAGATGTTCCTTCCTTTCCAAAAGGGTAAGAGGGCAGGTCAGCAAATGAGTGAAGGAAAAAAACCTTGCTTCCTATTACTCAGTTTTACTGGACGAGACCAAAGACTGGAACCTGCTGAGCTGCTTTCTGACACCTGCTGGCTACCTAAGAAGGAGGAGGCTGTATCACAAGGGTTGTGTGGGACGTGGCTGAGCTCATGGATCCCAAGTCCAGGGCACACAGCATCCCTGTGAAGTTGTGGAAACCTTCAACTCAGGTTATTCCGAGAAAAATACTTATATCTATCATAATAGGTTTCAGATAACTCTGCATTTGACCATTTGGAAGCAAAAAACCTCTTTTCTCCCCTCACTAATTCTTGTTCATCTGGAAGGTTATAGGATTTTTGCTCTACAGAGCATTGCTTCACTGAACAGCACCATATTAGATATAAGGTAAATGTATCCAAGCCAAACAGTTTTAAACACACAGAAATCTGTTGTAGTCAAGAACAGTGCATCCACTCACACCAGGATGACCTCCTCTGAGACCTGGGTCTTCTGAGTACTTCCTATGCCCATTTCCTATACTATATATATATTATTTATGTATGTATGTATATATGTATGTATATACATAGTAAGAGAGTAAGAATCACTATGCTGTATCAAATAAGCAGCTTTTTAGCTCAATAGCATCTTCAAAAGTAGTAAATGTTTAGGCAAAGAATACAGAAACCAGATGAAGCATAACAAGATCTCTCTTTGTCTTTTTTCTTTTCTTTGCTTCTGGCAGTCCACAATTCAGAGACTTCCCTTGCTGGGGGTTATATCATGGCTGTCATGTTGAATAGGCACTGAAATAATTATCTACCACAAATTGTCTGCTCCCCATTTGAAACTATACACACTTTTGGCTTTCACAGCATCCCATGACAGAGAGCTCTTCACTGCAGTCATGTTAGGTTGGAAAAACACAATCACTTGCACAGCACATCAGAACAAAAGATAGATGTAATAAACCACAGACCCTGGAACAAATGCAGTTAGCTAAGACCTCACCTTCCTAGTAAAAGTTGTGTTTCATTTCTGTTAACAGCTTCCTGTAAGAAATGGAAGTGTATATTCTTGTTGAATGCACCTGGAATTTTGTGGAAACAGTTATACAGGGATTGGTAAAGTATTGAAGCCAAAAGCCAAGTGCTTGGAAGTTATGAAATGCCTGAATTAAGAATATTTTTGAAACCTACACTTGACACATATTTGCCTGTAAATTCTCCATTCAGGTAGCATTTTCTAACAGCATTTCTGCTTTGTTTGCTGCCATTTCATCCATCATTCACCTTTACAGAAGTACATCTCAGCTCCAACAGTTCATATCTGGCAAAGTTATAAACTGTGTTAATCAGCACCTGCAAAGAGGCAGCACCGAGTACACTCAAAGGTGACCATTGTGCCTGGCCCAGCACACTGCAAGAAGTTATCACAGGACTAATACTGCTGTAGGTCTTCTGGTGTCAACTAATCATGTCAAAGTGCAGCAGACAGACAAACAAAAGACATTACCTGAGCTCAGGAAATTCTTTGAGAATGGGCAGAAGAGCTATTTCCATCCCCTCCGCGTCGGAAGCTTGAATAAGTTCTAAAATTGCTTTTATGGGATCCTTGAGGGGACCAGCTGCAGGACCCTGAGGAGAGAAGCAAAGGTGTGTTCAGGGCAAGGGAAACAGCACAGAGTGTTAAGAGCTGGACTCATATCAGACTGGGTATCTCTCTGTGTGAGTTAGGAATTTTGCTGGACTGTCTATGCATGTACAGAAATCTGGTTTGCCCCCAGGGTAGGAGAAGAGAAACTGGGGAGCAGTCATGGACTGCTTTCAGGCAACTACCTTCAGCAGTGCAGAATCCCCTCCTGCATTTACTTTGGCGAAGGAAATGTACCTCATTTTTCCCTAAATTGCCTGTCCTTCAAGACCATTTCACCCTTTGGGGAGCGTTTTGCTTCCAGAGGTAAGCACAGCTCTCTGCTTGGCCTACGTGAAAACAAGCTCTGTTGGCCAAACATGCTGGCATTTCTGCTGCCCCAAAGCAAGCCCAGGGATGGAAAAGAGACTTTAGAGAGAGGATGAGGGAACACAGATCCTCTAACAGAAAAAAGGGGAAGCAGGGCTGAAGAGTGTAAATAATATGACATGGTTGGTGGGTGCTGCATATGATCAGCTCCCTCTAATCTGGAGCACACAGGAGAAAAAAAAGCCTCATCAAAAAACACACAGCATTTTCAGCAAAGCTGGAGAAGCAGAATGCAGATGAACTGCCAAGAGAGAGCTTCAGGTCTCGCTCACATTTTTCGTCAGTGCCATAATACAGTTAAATTGCTTCCCTGAATTATTGATGCCACCACGTCAACAGAGACTCTGTGACAAAGCAAACCTGGAGAACGGGATGCCAAACTGGGGCAGGAGAAGCCCAGGTTCCCCTGATCTCCACGGGGCACTGGGAAGAGCAGGTCACATTCTCCATGCGGCACCTCCGCACTGAACATAAATTAAAAATAAGAGTAATATTTGAAGACAGCCTTCCCCCTCTTCCTCTGCACTGCAGACGCACAGCATGCCTAGCTCGGCTCAGTGCACAAGCTGTACTCAGCTCCTGGGGCACCAGTACTGTACAGCTTCATACTTGGCAAGCTTACTATTACAAAATGCTAATTAATTTGAAGGCGTCAGATTTGGTTAAGCACTATACAGACAAGCAAGGTCAGAGGTAAACAGCCTGCAGTCTAAAAGGAAAAAAAAGAGGTGTCTTGTCAGCAGTGTTTAAGTGCCTTTGACATGTACTGGTCTTAGGAGAGAAGGAAGGTATTTCCTAATGTGTTTTGAGGATGGAGGGGAAGGAAGAGCCTGAAGAGAGGTGATAGCAGGGCAGAGAGCAGGTGCAGCCTGTGCAGCAACTGCACAATAAATTCAGTCTGCAGTAGAGTACATATTTTGCATGCATAACTGTGTGCTTCATTCGACTGAGGATCAGGCTATCCCCTGCAAATCGCTCATGCATTTCATTCCCAAGGTTTTTGGTGCTCCCACCTCAAGTAAGAAAGTGCACAGACTGGGGACACAGGGCTAACTAGATGTAGACTTTTTTCACCCAAGCTAAATGTAGGGTCTTAATAGACAATTAGATTTCCTGTATTTCCTCTGCACTATAAAACCAGCTTTCTGTGCATATTGCAGCCAAAGCTAGTGCTGAGCAGAGCATTACTGGTAAACTTCAGAGTTAAGATTAGAGAACCCTCCTGATATTCCCCATGGCTTGATTGCTCAAAGCACTGACTCATTTGTGATTGATCACTACAGGAGAGGTGGGTCTTCAGCTAAAAGCACTGGCAGCTTCCAGCTTTCCACCATGAAACTGGTGCATTAATTGTAATAGCTCGGAGAGGTTTTTAGAGAAGCCTACAGACGATCATTTTGATTTCATTTTATTCGTTGGACAAAGTAAGAATTGCTGACAAATTACTTGCAGGGGACTCATCTGTGAGAAAATAGATTTTCAGTCCCTAGCACTTAAATTGACAAGTTGTGAGAATTAGTCAGAATTTGTGAAATTATTAAAACCAGTATAGCCAAGGGGGCTTATGAGCTCTGTCACATCTGAGTCCTGTTACCAGACTGACTTTGCAACCAGTACCACTGTGCTGCTCAGCCCAGCCTCTTACAAAGCACTGCGCCTGGGCACTCTCAGCCTGCACTTGCTAATGAGCCATGCCAGGGACATTGCACAGCAGTGATTCTCCAACTGGAGCAGCTGCAGGAGGGGATGCTGCTGCCATTGCAGTCCTTGCCCTTGGGTAATCAAGGGACCCATGTGACAGCCTGGTGGCATCCGCAGATGCCGTGTGTGGCACTGCCAATTACACCAGGTTATGAATTGAGCAAAGAGGCTTTTTTAAGCTTCCGAAGTTTTTTCTGCAAATCAGACCTAGCGCTTTGCCACAGGTTTACTTCAGAGGCGTGGCTCTGCTTTTACACCTAATCTATTCCTTCTGCAATGCACCTTTACCTTTTAGTGCTGTGAGGTGTTAACCCTGCAGGAAGACTCGTTCCTCCCCGCAGCTGTCACCAACCACAACAACATCAGCACGCTTTTGCCCGTGGGGAAACGCTGCAGCAGAGGGAAATGGCTCACACAGCCATCATCCCAGATCTGAGGGGCTGGGAAGGGCCTGCGGGGCAGGAGGAGGCTGGATGGATAACAATGCACACCCTGTGTCCGGGGAGGAGCAGCCATGAAGGGCGATCCACGGAGCAGGTGAAGATGTGGAGCAGTCAGTTTGGTTCACCCCTCAAGAGGCTTAAGGAAAGTGCTGCCCCTCCATGCCACGTATCCAAGGCTTGCTGGGGGGAGCTGACAGCTTTGGAGCTGTCTCACCAGCTCAGAGGAGCACGCCTCATGTTTTATGTCAGTGGTAGGAGTGTGAAACTTGCCTCCTCCAGTCACACATTTCAAAACCATGAACTAACAGCTTCTGGCAGATCAGAAGTGCCGTCAGCACATCTGACTGTCATTTCTGTGAAGCTGGATACCCCTGCAGTAAAAACTCTTAAGTTTCTTTGTTGCTTTCAGAGTCTTTTCTTCTGCTGGTACCATTCTTGATGACAAGAGAGCAAAACTGTAACCATATCAAAGACTTACTAAGCACTCTTTAAAGATGGCTTGCATCATCCTATGATCTTCTTCTATCTTGTTGACAACCCTCCTCCTCTGCACAGAAGATGGTTTCCTGGGAGTGGTCAGGAGAGCCTGCACATATTCTGTAATAACAATGGCATTGACAGCCTGGACGAGGGCCTGTTCCAGAGCAAAGACACCCAGATTAACTTCCCTGGACTAAGCAAGGACCAGACCATACCTACAGGACTCTGAGCAGTGCAGACAGTGGTATAGTGTCCATGCAGATGGCTTTCCCATTTCTTTACTTAAGTATCCCTTTAAAATGCTTGGTCTGACACATGGGGTAGCTCCAAGCTGCATGGGGATGATATAAACACTGATGATAAGTGTGGAGGCATCCAAGCAAAAGCAGTGGAACCAGTTACCTCAGCCAGAGGTCACTCACGCTCCAGAGCTGCAGGGATACTTGGCATGGCTAACAAACACATCACCTGGCAAGAGCTTGGAATACAGACAAAGCCAAATCCAGTCTCCCTGGAGTATCTACACTGGACACAGGGCCATACCCTTGGTACACAGCTGTGGCTGAGCATAGAGAAGTCACTTGGGTATCTCCCTCTGAGTCACCCTGAGAACTCCAGTGTGGAGGAACTCCAGTGGGCTGAGGAGCTACAGTGTGGAGCCCCTGAAAGGGCTGAAGAGCATTTCTAAGGGGAGAGGGGCTACTGCACAGAAGCCACACTTCATTAGCAATTGAAATGAGGGCAGTTTTAGACTGCAGTCCAAAGGTACAGGAAATCCCCAGCTCTGTCCAGAACAGACAAAGCAAGAGACAGAGAACTCTGGCACAGTGTTTTGCCACCAAGCTGCTGCTTGCCCCAGCACTAATGTGACATAATGTCCAGTGACAGGCTCTGAACAACAGCAGAATAGCTCCTATTTTTTTATCTTCTATTACCTTTTGCCACATTGCAAAATGCTAACTAAAATCACTGTCAAAGAGACTGCAGACCTGAGAGCCCTCTGCTTTAGAGGGACATATGTGGCACAGGTAGCAGCAGCAAATCCAGTCTGAATACAAAAGGGGGTTCCCTAGGTACCAAACTCATTGCTGAAGAGACTCAAAAGGTGTTGTAAGATTCTAACAAACTATTTAGGTTACTGTAAAGGTGAAAAATCTTGGGCTCTTTGTGAGGTTTTTCTTTGCCAACCCTCTGTATCCTTTAGGAATCTGGACATTTCACTCCTCTGTGTCCTCCCTCCATCAAAGGGACAAATATTCCTTACAAATAAGGTTGAAGCACATTAGAAGCTGAGAATTGCCAGTATAATGGTATTGTGGCAATGGTAGGATCAGAGATGGCCTAATGCTCCCCCTTTGTATTTAGGAGGTACATTCAGTTTCCACATTTCTTCACTTGCCGGTTTCTCTGCTGTGATAACAGAAAGATCTCAGATGTCACTATCCAACTCTGTTGGATAGAGGAACTGGACTGAGACCACTAGATAATTAAAAGCCCTTCTGACAACAGACAAAACTGCAGTTTGGGTTAATGTTCAAATACTGCACCGTCCAGAGGTTCAAGGACTAGTTTTAGTGATTTCCTAAGTAACATCCCTTTCTCACTTTCTTACTTATTTCTTACCTCATACATATCTGTTTTTTTCTTCCCAAAGGCCAAAAAGCTTTGCTTTAAGGATTCAAGAATGTGGCCAAAACCACTGTCACACTTTTTGAAGTGATCCTTCAGTGTTCCCTGAGGAAAAGGCACAAACAGAGTCAAAGGGTGCACATGTAGAGGCACCACACAGTCAGCAGACACAGATTATTGTGCGTTTGCTCTTTTTGCTCTCGGAAACAGACTCCTCCACAAGCTGCAGCATCCTGTGCCTTTACTTCAAAGAAAAGCAAAACATAAAAGAAAGACGCAATTCAAACTCAGGAAGGATGTACGAAGTTCTTAAGCCCAAACCTGGAAGACCGAAAACCTGAGCCCTAGCTCTCCTGTTTCTTCCCAGGGTTGTCCAGGCTCCCTGTCAGAACCACCCCCAGTTCCCATCTCAGTGTGTGGGTCCGTGGGACAAGCTGGCAATGAGCTCTGGCGACCAAAACTGCACAGTGTAGCCAGGGTTTCTTTTGCCATTTTCCTATTGCTGCCTCCAGCCTACTCGAGGGACCTTGTGTGATGAGCCTGAAGATGCTCAGGGGAGTTTCACAGGGAAACGCACAACACCACACACTGAGGAGCCTGCAATTGTGTGTTACCTAGACACAGAGCCCAGGACTGGAAGGGTGTCTGGGCTAATGGGCTGATACTGGCAAGTGTGAAGGGAGGGGAACTTATCTCAAGGGAGGGACACATTTCTGGTCAGTCTTTTCTGCCTCTTGACTACTCAGCACAGCCTTGGGCTCTGTGAGTTATCACTGCCCTGAGAAGATGCCTAGCTGCTAGGGATGAGCAGGTACTCGGTGAAATTCAGCCCTTGGGGTCTGGATTCCTAGAGGCACCATGGGGTGCCTACTTGGAGCACAACAGCAACACTACAAACAATGGAACCGGGATCCCAAAACTGGAAAAGTGAAGCTGTCCGTACACAGATTCTGACAAAGCAGAGAAGCACTTAGGACTGGAAGACCAAACTATGGTTTCACCCTTTCCAAAGCAGGACATGACACTGAAGTGCATATCTGCCCTACAGTCTGAAAATAGTCGGTGTTAAAACAGGTCTCCCCTACCTTGACTTTAGAAGTGACTGTCTGCAGAAAATGCTCTGTAATGTCATCTTCCATCCTGTCTAGAAATCCATTTACCTTAAGATCCTGGCCAGTGCTGGCACTGCAAATGTATGTTAGCTTAAGCCAGACAGTCCTGTTAAAAAAAAATATGAAAAGTATAGATCAGATCAAATCAGGCTATTCTCTCAGACCAAGACTCTTCCTACTGTAACCAACATGACTACCTGGGTAAGTGAATGGACATGTGCTCAGGTTCAGGGCTAGCTCAGTGACCCACATTTGTGCATCCATCTTTTGGATGGCTCTCATTAAGACACTGCAACAAGGACAGGAAAGCTCAATGCACACAAATGCCACTTGTACTCATCACTAGTGAGATCAGATCAGTAAAAAATTCTAGTATTTTCAAAAATGAGTAGGCATGAAGTGGCCTTGACAAACAGAGGCTGAATGAGCATTCTGTGTACTTCAGACAACCTACTAATACAAGACAATTATCTCCCATCATAACAGTCTTCAAATCAGCAAATCCTGGTTAAAATTATCACCAGCTTGAAACCAGACATTTTACAATCTGGAAAAGTTCAGTGTACAACTTCATTCTCAGGATCACTGTGAAGAATTACATAAAAGAGACTCATAAGTATGCAGTCTGGGATCCAGCACCAGCAACATGCAAATAAAACAAACAAAACAGCTACCGAGGCTCAATACAAGGCTCTGATGTCAAGTAATCACAGTGCATATGCTGGATTTTGGCATTTTGCTGACTCCAGAGATCCCCAGATAACTTTGCACTGGAAGAAGTGAAGCAACTTTGTTTTCTCCGTTGCTGCAAGTGCTTCTGAAATTAGCTCATAGGTGCAAACAGCCTCCTCCACCCTTCTGTGCTTTATTGCTTCCCTCCTTCCTAGCAACCCCAGGGAGAGCCTGGCATGGTCCATGGGGCTTCATTCAGCAGAGCACAGAAGCTTGTGCTTACCAAGTGCACTGGCACACACATCTCAGCACAATCTTTTTGAGGTTTTCGTGCTGAAAAATGATCAGGCCAGTGAAAGGAACCGCAGCACAACACAGGAGTAACCAGGATACTGTCTCCACATGTGACAGCACTGCTGCCAGCCTCCTGCTCAGTGCCATGGGCACCAGGAAGGTGGAGATGGCAGATCACCAGCTACAGCCCCTGCACCTGCAGGACCTGGGAGCTGGCAAGCAGTAGCAGCACAGTGCTGCCAGTGCAGCAGTCGTGGCCCTCTGGCCAAGGTCACAGCCCCCATCTGAGCCTCCCTCTCTCTGGGGCAGCCAGGGCAGCTCTGACAGGGTCTTGCTGGCAACAGGTGGTTCTCTCCATGCTTCAGGGTTGGTGTGCACAGGGTTGAATGCCCAGATCCAGCTGGAGGCAAGGTTGGCCTCAGAGCAGATTCAGGAGGAGATCAGACAGCAGAAAACTCATTTCACTCCCCAGACTCCGGTTTCTAACCTGAGAAGGCAGCAGTTCTCTAGGATTCGTAAGCTGCTGCAGATTGGTGGGCAGCCATCAAGCTGGAGAAAGCTTCTTACTTCATCTTCATAGCTAAATTAAAACAGGAAGACATATCTTAAATCTGGCATGCTCCATAATGCATCTGACAGCAGCAGCCTGTCAGCAAACCAGAGAAATACTCTGTGATTGTTTGTCTTTTCAATGTACAGTTTCACTCTGCAAGGTGGGATCTACAGCACGACAAAGGCAATCTCTGCCCTGCCCAGCTGGTGAGGAAGGAGAGCATAGGAATGGCACAGGGAGAGCCCTCAAGCTGCCTGAATGCCCCTGATACGGACCAAGAAGCAGGAGGTTCATTTTACAATTGTTGTTGCTGCAAAACCTGTTTCTGGGAAGCAACTCAGGCTTTGCCAATGGAGCTGTGGAACAAAGACTCAGCGTGTATGAATAACCCACAAGGTCTATCAACTGCTTTGTTGCAGCTTCCATCTCATGAGCGGCTCCTGGACAACCTTGTTTTATAGGAATTTCTTTCTCTCATCATGTGGAGGGCCAAGGATCTTAAATGAAACCTCCTTCTGAAACATTCACCTACAACCAGCATTTTCTGATGCAGGGTATACATAGAGTGAGAGATGCCCAAGTACAAAAAGAAGATAAAGGGAGTCAGAAGAAGTGGTGAGAGGACAGAAGATGAGAAAAAGACATTCATCCTCCTATGAAACCAGGACAAAGCAGAGCTCCTCATCGCCTCATGGAGCCAGCAGGAAGCACCGTGCCTGGGAAGAACAGCTAGGGTAGGAAGGGCCAAGCCTGGGCTCTGGCTACATGGCTGCCCCTCTTCCTGGCTGTGTTTAAGGTCTAAGTCTCTCCAGAACATCCCCCAAGGCTTTAAACTGTCCTGGTAAGTCCAGATGCACTTTGTCTCCTCAGCTTTAGCCCAACAGCAAATGCTGAGCACATGGAACAGCGGTGAAGAGCTGTCTATCCAGAAACAGCTTAGCAGGAAACATCCATCAAACTAAAGATCCACGTGAATACAGCATCCCCAGTTGCTACATAAGGATTTCTTTCTTTTGAGCATTAAGACTGTTATCAAGGAGGGAAAGAAGCATCCTTCTTACCTCTCCAGGAACCTCAGGCACTGCTCCAGGCACACAGCTTCCACCTTCTCACTCAGGCTCTCGCTGACACGCCTGGCAGCCTCTGTCTTCTCTGTTAGTATCTGTGGATTTCAATGTGTGAGAGAAGGGCAGGCCAAAGCCATTTTTTACCTGTGCAGTGAACAGGAATACATCCTACTGCTCACCTGATCCAAATCCCTCTGCCCTCTAGGCAGCAACTTCTGCTTAAGTTTTGAGAACCCTTACAGCTACAGTGGAAATAAAAGTATTTTTCAGGAGCCAAATTTTAATGCCTGACCCTACATTTTTGCTGCCACTGTTTTTGTTGTGGTCAGCAGGCTGGAGTCCAGGAGAAAGCCTGTCTCTGCAGATGTTCTCTGCTGGCAATGTCCAGCCTGGCAGCTCAGCTCAAACAAAGACCTGACATCTGCAGGATCATCTGTGCTCCTACCTGACTCACCCTCACAGATAAATCTGGGGGCAGCTACTAAAAAAGAGGTTAGACAGCTGTTACTGTGTGCCCTGCACCTCTGCCAGGGTCTCTACCAGGGATGTCTGAAGAGGGCATCTATCTTCTCACTTCTCACCACTGCTCACACCTGACACAGCAGTGTGTGTTAAACTCTATGGCGTTATGTCTTGCCCCACTGACCCCAGCTGGGTGGCCCAGGTGTCTGCAGGAGGTGGGCTGTGCCAGACAGCTCAAAATTCACCCCATATCAGGCAGGCTTGAGCAGGTGGCAACTTAATGCTGCCCATTAGTTGCTCTGTGGAAACAAAAGCTTGCAAGGGAAGGAGAGCCAGACGGATAAAAGGAGACAGATGGCCTCATAGGTTGTGCTCTCCCAGTGCTCATCATCCAGAGACAAAGGGTGGCTCACATCATGAATGGGTTTTTCCACTGCTCACAACAGATATAAAAGCTCACCCAAAGGGACAGGATAAAATATGCCACCCCAAAGTGTCAGGAAATCATGGCTGATGAGTTTCTATGACATGCTGTTCATTTTTTATCTGATCTTCAGTGTCAGCTAGTGAAAATTGAGGAGGCAGTAATTTCATAAGGGTTTCCTATTTATCCAGTCTTTTCCGTCACCCACCCCAAAGCATTCGAACCTGTCAGTTTCATACTCAACAGAGGAAACCACTCATGCTGAAGCACGGCCAGATGTTGCAGATATGAGGACCACAGGATTCAAACCAGGCTTTGTCCTAGTTCCTGTTAGAAACCTTTGCTCTGTGAGCCAGGACCAGGAAAACAAATCGTCTTGGTGGCTAAAAGTCACCCTAGAACAGATACATCACTGAGTACATCACTGCTCCACCACTCCAGTGGGCACAGGGCAGGGCAAGGAGCAAACAGTCCCTGCTGTGAGCTCTGCACTTGATTCCTGGGTTTGAGTTGGGCCAGAAAAGCTAGTTTTTGCAAGTTTAAGCTGTATCCTCATGAGGAAGGACAGCTGCAATGCCTCCAATAGAGTGCCTGAGGCTGTCTGCCATCCCAAAGGACCGTGGAGCTAATTTCTTCTTTCATGACCTGAAAGAGGACTGCCACTGGGGTGGTGGTAGTTGAGAAGAAAGATACAGTTGTGGCAGCCTGCATCCTGCCCCTGATCTCCAGCATCACTTGAGCCTACATGTGAGCTCCAGGATTTGTTTTAATCCTTCTGCAGGTCTTGATCCAAATGCCCTCTGGCTGTGGTATGTGCTGCTCATAAATCAGCGGAGTGTGCTTCTGCAATGCCCTTTGAGCGCTCACCTTTGCTGTACTCTACAGTATCCCCTCTCACCACCCAACCCATGAGGGTAGCAGTCACAGCTGTACCCAGCACAGGAGCAGGGAGCCTGTCTGCATTTGCACTGTCAGGTATGGGGCCCTGCCACAGCTTGGCAACCCTCACTGCTTTTGTAGAAGTGCTCTGCAGAACTCACAGAGAGCAGACTGGTTAACATACACCATGACTTTACAGAACATTACATAAACACCCAGGTGCATAAATGAAAATGCAAATTCAGTTTGAATTAGCTAATCTCAGGCTCATTTTTATTTTAGTTAGTTTTTTTTCTTTGTCTATGCACAGGACAAAAACAGGTCTGGGAGCAAACAGGCACAGTCTAAGTATGGCAGCTAACTGGCAAGCTTCTAACACATTGAGCTTAGCCTGAGACATGCAAAACTGGGTCTTGCCAAATACCCACATATTTGTGTGCAAAAACAGGACTGCCCCTAAGTGTGAGACCTTTTTGGTTCCGCCCCGTTTACCTGAATGACTGCGGCATCTGTACAAGGGGGTTTCCCAATATCAAAGGCTTCTTTCAGGGCTTTCCCTACTTCCTTCTAAACATTAAAAGAAAAGAAAAAAGAACAGTTGAGATACAATGGCATTCATAATGAGTTAGGTTTCCCAGCCTCTCATTATGCACTTGGGCTAGATGAATTTCTGCTTCTATTTTTTTGGCTGTCTCATTTAACCCAAAGCCTGGCTATTTTCCATCTGACCTAATAACATTGTTCTGTTTTGTTCTACATTGTTTGTTTGAGTTTAAATGATTTGCAGCTTCCTTTCATCCCAGTGTCAGCTTGGGTTATCTACAGTCTTCCCTAGTTAGCTTAGCTCAAATGAAGGCGCCCACACAGCAAAACAACGCTTAGACACACAACTCCATGCTGCCAGCTACTGTAGCTGAGATTTTCCACCCTTCCCAGCTCCAATCGGCACCCACATAAACGAGCCAGCGCTAATTAAAAGCATTCCCTCACTTGAGCCAGGGACTTGTGAGTGCAAAGAGGATTCGGGTTAGTGTTTAAAGCTACTGTCATGATGAGATGAGCCCCGTGAGGCCGCACAATGGGAAATTTCCCAAGACTTGGCTGGCTTACAGTAGTTTGAATGGGTTGTAAAAACAAAACTAACACTGCAGAGAAAGGGCTTGTTGCTTAAAACACGATCTGACCTTTATAGAAGCTTTAAACTCAAAAGCCTGGCTCGCTTATTTATTATTTCATTCCTGCATCTTCCTCCAAAGAATGTAAAGTCTGATCTGCCATTTTTTTTCTTTGTTCTTTTCTGGCTGATGAATTAGGAAATTTGTGGCTGTCAACTGAAGAATTTCATCAAAAGTATATTTAAAACAACTGCTCTCCCATACTCACTGAAAAGTGTTAATCAAAGGCAAATAAGCAGTTGTAAACAACCAGAGAAAAATTATTTTCCTTCGGAGTGTCATCACCTGACCGTGAGCAATTGTGTGAACACGATGTGCTGAGATAACACATCCCAGCCGAGCTGTACAAACACTTCCAGCCTGCCCCAGCTGCACACTAAAATGAGCCAGCTTAAGCCAACATGAAGGTCTTGCTCCCCAGTGGGATAAAGCATGGTTTAGTGAGGAACTGCAAGGCAATAACTTGTTGAGCCACGGTACTTAGTTGCTTGGGGTCAGATGATGTGTCTGAATTAACACGAGCTTGTTGTTTGTAGCTCTGCGTTGATACCAGCACCTCAGGCACCAAGGCTCTGAGCTGGAGAGAGGACCAGAATTTCTTCTGTAACAAACAGGCCCAGTTTCCTTCTTGTTCCTCCCTGTCTGGCCAAGATATGGCACCCCATGTTGCAAAGCCTCAGATCCATGGATGGTCAGTCCATCTGTGCTGACTGCCCAGCCAATTACTTCCTTTCAGAAAATGCAGACGGCTGAGCTGTAACTTGGGTCCCTCTTCTCTCTTGGTTGCTGTTTTAAAACATACAGGAACTTAACATCCTTGAGACCCCTACGTTGCTACCAAGTGTGGTCAAAATTGTCTAAGATGGGTGCGAGTGCACTGCTGACACATTGGCAGGAAAGTGGGCAGAATGACTGCACAACCTTATTCATTTGGGCAGCGGAAGGTCCTCAGCCTAAATTCTCCAAAGCACATGAACTACTCACTCCTCTTTTTGTCTGTTTGAAAAGATAGAGGTGTCAGGGGGGAAAAGGCACAGACCCGAGTGATCCTTTGCAGGTTAGTGTGAACCCTTCTCATTTTTTACCTCTCAGTATCAGAATGAACGCTGGCATCATGCTGGAAGGTTTGTCTTGCACTCATGTCAGATTCCCCAATACAGGGGCAGGGTGACAGACTGACCACCCAGTCGATGGCACCATCATTTTCTGTTCACCAACCTTGCAGTCTCAAAGGCACAAAGCTCCCTTGGCCCTAGACATGTCCAGGCTGAGGGAATGCATGCAGAGCTGACCAAGTTCCCCACAAAGGTGTTTGCAAGTGGTTTTGAACCCCACATGACACCTGAGCTCTCAGCACCTTCAGATGTGGTCATAGTTCTCGCCGCTCATTTCTGTTTAAAGTGCTTTTAGTATGCAGAGATATCAGGCTGGCACTCCCTGTGATAAGCCAGGTATTTATAGGTGAAGCAGGCCATGGCTTATTCTGGTCAGGCTCTTCTAATTTAGAAAAATTTAGTCATCCATTGAAGTGGCAAAACACACACCATGTGATTTAGTCACAATTATACATGACAATTGTTCAGACATAACTGACAGGAATTTTGCTCAATAGCAACTTCCTCTATATTTGGCATAATGAAGGGCTGAAGTATCCTGGAACCAGAAACAGAGGATAAAGCAGGTTTTATAAGCTATGCCATTGAGCTGAGTGAAGTGACATCCATAATTTTTCCATATGGAATCAGCTTATGTCCACTTAAGCTCATTAGCTTGAATCTGGAGCTGGTCCCAAGCTGGCTAGGTTTGAAACAAGCCAGGGTAGTGCTGTGCTACACTCCCCAGCACTTCCAGCTCTGCTCTCTATGTATAATGCAGCACTGTGTAGAGCTGCAATGCTTCCAGATCCAAGGTGGCATGAAAAAATACAGTCAACTCAGGGTAGCATGGCACAGGTGCTCGTAACCACTGCCAGGTTGAGGTGAACCTGCTCAGCACTTCGTGCATCACAAAAGCAGAAAGCCCATGGTTAAGCAAAAGCTTTCTCCAGCTACTATGTTAGAGGGAAGTTATAAAAAAAAAAAAAATTAAATTCTCCATCACTGTTAGTCAGCATCTTTGAGGGCTTGTCAATGACCCAGAGACGTGCCCTCAAATAACCTCAGTGGCATTACCCTGAGTAAAGTCATTTCCTTCATTGAAACAAGTGCTAAAAAAAGACCTTAAGAACATGTGGTCTTCCCCAGGGTAACAATGAGAAACAGCCCATAAAGATACCTAATGTTAAACACTGAAACCAGTAGGCTTTAAGCATATTGTCACCAGCTGGCACTTCTACTCCCATGTTTGTGACTACCTTTGTGTTCTCCCTCAGGGAATAGGTCTTGAGGAAAATCCCTGCAATGTAGAGTACTTTCCCTGGGATGATTCAGCAGTTTGCCATAGAATTTCCCCTCCTCTCCTCCCTAGGGGCTGGTGGAAATGGAAAGCCAGAGAGATGAGTGTGGTAACTCCTGCTGCTGCATTTCAGCTTTAGCTGAATATGAAAGGCCCCACTGAGTTTTGCAAACAACATCATTTCCTCTGGAATTCCCCTTTGCTACAACACATCTTCCCTGCTTCATTTGTATTCCTCATGTCTCAACAGAATTCTTCAAAGGGGGAGCTTTGCTGAGAAAAGAAAGAGGCACTGCAGCCCTAGGGCTGGGGTCACCTGTGGGATCACGTGGCAGGATGCCCTCCTCCGACCTTACAGAAGGGCTACTGGCTGTGCACCAGCTGCACATTTCCTTGTGCTGAACTCTGGAAATAGTCTTTGGTATAACCTCAGCAGTGTCAATCCAGCAGGCTGGAGAGGGCTGTGAGGGGTCCACATACAGGCAAACCCAGCAGCCTCAATATCCTACACAGCTGTAAAAACACCCAACCATTGCACACAATGGGCTCAGTAATAGAAGATTAACAGCACCTTGAAATGGCTCTCAATAAGGAAGTGGGTTTCACCCATAGCCTTCCTTTCCTCCAGATTCATGGGCTTCTAAGCAGAGCAGATTGCAGCTCTATGGAGGTGCAGCAATGGGTTAAGAGAGATTTGCAAATGTCCCGACGTTTTCCCTGCTAAGGAACAAGGACATGGTTGCATCCCTTTGGCAGCAGACAATCATGGATCTTCACATCTGCAATGAAACTTGGTCAGGACCTTGGGGCTTACTCACAGCTAAGCAGAGCTGGCTCAGCTTGCAAGGGAGCAGCTAATTTAATAAGGGCACTTAAAACCACAGGAATAGAACAGGCAGATTGGGGTAAAACCCTTGAGTTCTTACCCGTGTGACTGCAAGTAACTTTTCCTCAGTCTTCAAAATAATCCACACGAGATACTGTCCATCAAGGGAAAGGTTGTGCTGGGAGATCTGGCTGGATCTCAGACATGCCTTGCTGCCACTGCATACAGAAACAAGAGCTCAGCCAGAGGGGCAGCTTCCCATGGTCCACAGCCCATTGCCTGCCTGGCACCTCCTGCTTGGCACCACGGTCTCATAGTAAGAAAACAGAGTGCCCTGCAAGAACCCAACTGTATTTGCCATGTGTGGGTAGTCACAGCATGTAGATGATCTTTATCATGTCCTTTTGCCAGCTATTCTTCTATGCTGTTTCTTTTCCTTCTTCCTATATTTGCTGCCCAAATTACACTTTTTTTTGTTGTTTCCTTCTCCCTTTTCCTCATTGCTCCTGCTGAATTCCTTTCCACACTTGGGTAGAGTCACCTAAGCACACTTGCACAAATGCACAATTTTACAAGTGTCACATATTCTGTCTGAGTGGAATAAAAAGCAGCTATATACCAGGACAACTGCATTTATGCATGAGCTTTCATTGAGGTTATAACAGTATTCAGAGAGTAAAATTCAAATAGTTAAGGCTGGCATCTGTGCTCTTTTCATTTCCACTTTCTTCACTACCTCATGACTAATACAGTCATGTGCTGCTCTTGCTTGGTTGGTTTGCTTTTTGAAGGAATTCAGCATTTACATAATACATTTTTCCTATATTTGACTTTTCTTTATATATTAAATGTTTGTATTTTCTTTAGGAATTTAAATTACGTAATTTTTCACCTCCAATTTCATGTAAGTTTTCAATATTTTATCAATACATTACTGTAAAGCTTTACCATTTCAAAAGCGTCAGTCAAAGGGATGCATCCTAACCCCTTCTCCCATGTGTCTGACTATGGCCAATGTGTACCCACACACTGTTTCCCTCCTTTGGGAGCTGGCTGTGGGAAGAGCCCACCTGATGAACTGCTGATGAGCTAATCAAGGGTTTATAAGTGTAATTAATACAAGGATCAGAGAAGCTGTAGGCTTGGATGGAAGCAATCAAATAACCCCAAAGGGCTGAAAACTATTAGGGCATGAGTAGATTGGAGTTGTCAAGTAGCAATGAAACCATGGACACAGAGAATCAAACATCACATCTACCATACAAAAAGAAATCACAAGAAAACCTCAGGCTTTGATGGCACCCACAGGTTTCGAATTCACATTGGGCCAAAAGGTCCCAGATGTGCTGCTCTTCAGATCACAGGGAAAACCACATCTGTTTTCCCAAAGTTGGGCAGAAATTTAATGATCTGCTATATGTTTTTCCTGCGACATGAACACTAATGCAGGAAACATAGAAACAACTGAGCAAACTACAAGCCAGATAAAGCAGCATAAGAACCAAGGACAGAACAAGAGAAGCCCACAGAGCACCTTGCTGACAGAAAGGCTGGAGTAATTGAAGTATTATGGACCTTGCTAAAAAAGGCTTAATGCGAGGAAAGAAATTGTTCAATAAAGCAGAAAACTGTGCAGGTCTAACAGGAGTCCAGTGGAGAAATACCTGCCTGCCTCAGGTAAGCCCCTGAGCCTGCTACTAAGGATTTAGAAAAAGGCAGTACTGCAATGAAAAAAGGCTCTGATTCTGAGAGCACAGAAGATGAAAGAGGCAGTGGGCAAGCCTAAACTCAGCAAGAGCCCTGAGCATCGCTGTGCTATCAGGAAGCGGAGATTGTGCTCAGAACTGAAGAATAGAGACGTAAAAAAATGTAGAGAAAAAGTCCTTCAGACGTACCTTTTGTATATTTTAAGGCCCCATTCATAAATTAAAAGACATTGGCTGAAGCTGAAATGGTTACTGTCAGTAAGTGTGGAAAGGTGAGAACACAAAGAGGCATGACAGCAGCGGGCATAGGTGACGAGCAGTCCTGCTTCCTTGAAGACATCACTTCTGTGCTCCAGGCTGGGGAGAAATGTCGTTTCTAGATGACTCAGATGCTGTTTTAGTGCAGTATCATCTGTGTTAGCAGGGGAACCAAACAGGGGAATCTGGGCTGTCACGTACTGTATCAGTTTTTCCTCCAGATCTTTCCTCCAGAAGTTTGGACTCCAGGTGGAAACAGAATCCATTCCTTGGCTATTGCCAAGCCAGTCTGCTTCCTTCTGCTTCTCCCACTTCAGTGACTCCCCCACTGACTGCAATGGCTCCAGGAACGTCCTACCACTTCCACTGAGCGCTTCTTCCACCACAGTCCACATTCGTTCAGCCAGCAGCGCATAGAGTGATTCAGACTTTCGCACACCATCATTTCCAGAATGCTTCAGATTATGAATACGATCACAAGCTTCCAAAAATTTTCCTTGCTCAATGCATATGCAGATGGTTTCCTCTGCAACAGAGAAAGAACACAACTTGCTGTTTCTTCACTCGTCTATAGGACTCATCGCTTTAATATCCAAGTTATGAAGTATGTAGTTTATATATATGTATTTAAGATAAGCTCACTTAAGGGCTAGCACTAGTACCTCTCGGTTTCCTCAAGACAAGCACTTTTTTCCCTCTTTCTCTCTTTCATCCCTTCTCCTCCAGGCTAACCAAGCCTGCAGACTAATCTGCAGTTTTCTGGTCATCATCCCAGAGACCTCTTCATGTGGGCTATGCAGGTTCAATAATGGCAATCTTTCCTTAAGGAATGCACCTTCTGTCCAAAAGAAAAACATTATAGAAAGGACATCATCTGAACAAGTCAACAGCTGAAAGTCAAGCCTAGAAGGAATCCTCTGTTTTCTCTACAGAAAACCTTGGCAGGACCAAAGTGCTGCAAGCTCCCTTGGAAGGTCCCTCTCACCTGCTCAAGCCTGACACAGCTACACAGAGGGTGTCACTCCTGCCAGCGAGCTCTTGCCTTAGGCTGAGACTGCTCAGTGCAGTCCAGGGCCCTCTCTTTATCAGGATATTTTAACTAGGCCAAATGATTAGGCGTGTTATTTTGCCCAAAAGTGAAACTTAGAAGGGGATTCCCATAACAGCCCATGACCTCCATATCTGCAAGAAGCTGTGGTGACGGAGCCACTGCCCTAATCACCAGGCACCCTATCAAGGCATTATGAAATCTCTAAAGTTCAGAAGCTGGAAGGAGAAGTTTTTCACTGTTACTTGTTTCTAAAATGTCTTACCCATCACATCTAGCCCACTAACAAGGGTTAGATGTAATCTCACAACAGCTGCACAGAGCTGCAGGTTTTTTACTGTGCATTTTACAGATGACAAAATTGAGCAACAAAGAGTTGAAAATATTTGTCCAAAGGTATCTGGAGCAGAGTCCAGAGGAAAAATCAAACTTGATGAGATTTAGGGAAATTTAAACAAAGCCAGAAGTAATGGGACTCTGAAATAATTCAGGATACAGCTTTGGGTGTACAGTGAAGAATGAAAAAGTATGAGCTTCCATTATCTTTCACCTGAATCCTAACTTTCCTCTATGAAAAAAATCTCCTATGTGTAGTAAGAATTAAACCAAACAGGACTAAAGGGAGGAACATGAAAGGAACTGGAGAAGGGTTGATGCAAGGATCTTCAACAAAGCAATGGCCAAGCTGTTCAGGAGCAGTCTACAAGCTGCACTGGTCCTGCCTTGATACGTGAAACACATAGGAAATGCTTAATTGGCACAGCTAGCCCATGTACAACCCATTTGCCCCTCCCATCTGTGAAAGAACAACACAGTCACACCAACAGGGTGTCACTCACACATACATCATCTTTCTCACAAGACATATCAGGAGTCTTTGCAGGAATACAAATGAGAACAATAAAGAGAAACACTTGTGAGGCAAAGTGAAATACACAGCTCTCCAGAGGAGCAAGAGTACAGTCCAGAAAGGACAAGAATTCAGGAGAAGGATGGGGAGGAGGAGAGTGTAAAGCACCTAATCCAGAAGCTGATGAAAACAAGAGCCTGCAGGGCTGAGTGAGGCAGACAAGATCCAGGCCTGGACCCAAAGATAACTTCAAGTTTACCTGCAGGTGTCCCTCTCTCCGCTCCCTTCCTACTGGTTGGCATCTTTAGCAAATTCCCTGCCACATCCTCACCGCCAGCCTTCTTCATTGTCTCCTTCCCACCAACCACAGTCTTTAGCAATTTGCCTGCCAAGGTTTTCAACGTCCCTTTCCTCTTTGCCTCCTGCTTCTTTCTCTCCTCATGTGTGGCCTTGGGCAGTATTCTTGCATTTTCCTCGGCCGTTTTCTCCCCCTTGTTGCCTCTTCCTGCCACGGATGCCCAGGAATGCTTTGTCTTCCTCATGATCCAAGCAGATTCAGAGGCTTTCTGTCCAAATGGGAATACTGCCAGAAGAGCATTAGAAACACTTCTATGCAAGGTGATCTTAGCATCCGTCTCCCAGAAAAGTTCTCTCTTCTTCTGATTTATTTTTTTCCTGTGCAGCTACAGGCTTCAGCTGTCTTTGAAGAAGTCTAACCTGGTTCCTGTCCGTGCCAAGTGAGGACATTTTTATAGGCTGCCAGCCCTCTTATGTAATCCCTCTCTCTTCTAGGAAAATAATGTCAAAAACCTCATACATAATCTAACCACAAGCGCTAGGGGAAAGCCAGTGGAATTTTTGGAATTTTCTAAATGACTAAAACATCCCTGCGCTGCCAGTTATTTTGATGACAATCCTATCAGTGTAAGGGAGTTGATTATTAATAGTTTCTATGAAGAACACATCCTTTTCCACCCAGCCCACGTGCCCAGGCTGCACCTGAGCTTTTCTTTGGCAGAGAGATCACATCTGGGTTTGGAGCCAATTTTTTCCCCACCTCCCAGCAAGCCTCATGGTAGCCAACAGGGATGTAAAGCCCCAGAGAAAGGGCATTGGTTTTCGTGTTTTAACAGCACTATTCAGAGGAGACAAGAGTGATCTCAGCCTCCTGGAATGTGCAATATTCCAGCAACAATTATATATTGTTTTATATTTTTATACACACACATAGATATAAATGGCATAACCTTGCAGCAATCCACCATAAATGTGTGTGTGTGTCCACATGTGTAATACACACATATAGATCTGTTCACCAGCCAATGCCCACAGCGAAGAAAAAGGAGATGTATGTCTGCTTGGCTGCTAAAATGTCTGACCATAAACCTCAGGACAAATTCCTACACAGAAAGTATGCTTGAACTCCAGGAACTCGTGTTTAAAAGACTTTTTTGAAGTCTCTGCACTGCTGTGAGAAAGGCAGTGCACTTGGAGGGAAGCTGAAATGCTGTCCTTACCACTCTCCCCTTGCTAGACAGTTACAAACTGGGTTTAATTATCCATTCCATTATTACAAAAATTAAATTGAGAACTTGTGGATTTTCATCAGCTGAGGACAGTTTGTATTAGTCATTACAAGCTGTATTTATTCAAAACTATATAATATGCAGAAATTATTTTCAGGGTATGAATTTAAGGGGTAATTTTTCCACACAGCATCTAGATTATTCCAAATACGTGATATCATATTTCTGGGTTTAACGCCTGCAGTTTCTTCCAAGATTTTCTACATTTTCATGACAGTAAAATTGCACTGGTTTCCTACTTGGAAACCAAGTAAATGTTATGTGTTCTGGCTCTTTTACTCTGTGCTTAATTCCATCAGCATGTTATCACAGAGCCATTTGATTCATTAGTAACAATAGGGAGGAGGAAATAAATACATTTCATTTGGAAGAGCAAATAGAAATTCCAGCAGTGGTCATACATTTGAGCTGTTGCCAGTAGGAAATACTGAGGTTGCAAAACTCAGTGTTTTCCCAGGTTGTGAAAAAAGTTAAAAATTGAGAGACTTTACACACATTCCATTTTGACCTTAATTTTTAATCGGCTGAAGTTAAAAAGTTTTGTTTAGAATGTTATAGCTGTACAGTGTATGAATACAAGATGGAGTGAGGGGGTCAGTACTGCAGAGATGTATTCCAGTCATGCTGAAACCCTTCAGCAATATTTTCTCATGAAAATTCCAACACAATGTGTTTATGTTTCACTTCATCAGCATTTTTCCAACAAGCCTGACTCTAACAAAAAACATTTCCCTAGACTTTTCTGTAGAAGGAAACTGGATGTCAAAGTGCCAGCCCTAAAGGCAAGATTCTCTGCAGTATATAGATTTTGAACACACAACAGCTGCAGATCGCGCCCTAAACTGTGGCAACATGATGTGTGGGAATTGCTGTGTTTTCCCAGAAAGCTTCTTTCAAGGGAATACAGTATGAGCCTGAGGAAAGCAAGGAGTGAATGCACAGAGATGGACAAACTTCCTGAGGCTAGGAGCATCTCTTACTCTATGGACCACTGGATCGATCCACTCAATCAAGGCCATGGCAGACACTCCCTGAGATGAGAGTGCCCTCAGGTCACAGCCCACCCAAGCACTGCAGCACCAACAACCCAGAGGGCCCCTCTGTCCCACCTTCCCCTCGCTCACAAACCAGGACAACCAGCATGTGAAGGCAAAGCAGGCCATAGCCTTGGGGAGCATACAGCTGTGAGCACCCTGCAAAGGGACAGCAGGATGGGGATGGTCATTCTGACCAAGGGTACTGAGCCCATCAGCAGCAGGAGATGATTCCCCATCCCTCTGGCTACAGTGGGAGTGGCAGTCCATTGTCAGCTTCTCTGCACCCCCCTGCCCACAACTGCTTTGGGTTGAAGGATGGTGTCACTGAGGGGAATGCACTGCACCAGGAGAGGACATGCCACAAAGGAGCTGCCCAAAGGCTACCAAGCAGTCTGCTTTCCTGGGTCCATGTGCCTCAACAGGATGTGCCAGGTGCACAAGTCTCTCCCCTCTGTCTATAATGCTATTTTACTGCTCAGGCTGAAATTCTGCAGCTAAAACATGGGGACAATTTGAATCTCTAGTAACATCTTCTACACAGTGCTTCCATGAATGGTGTTATGCCTAAACAAGCAAAACTCCCTGGGAAGCTTCGCCTTTACAGCAGAGGAGCTGAAAAGTGTAAAGATCAAACTAGAACAAAGGTCTTTTCACAAAGAGTTAACATAATGCAAAGGGATTGTTTGCTGTCCAAACCTGTTGTTTTGGGCAGGGAAATTGAGGCACTGCCACGTTTTATCTGCCCTTTCCATGGGCTCTTGAGCTGCCCACCCGAGGGGAGCCGTTTCACGGAAAGAAGGGCAGTAGGAAACCACTAGGACACAGGACCAAGAACAAGCACAGTTCTGCTTCTGAACAAATTCCTTTGTCAGGTGTACCAAATGACTTCCTTCTTCCTCAAAAGCCACTTCTTGGAAGCCTGCCTCCTCCTTCTTCCTGGTGTTTCAATACCTCTATTTATCCACAGTGGGATGTTCCCTAGCTGGGTCATTCTTCTCCCTGCCCTGACCCTTGCTATGCTCGCTGTGAAAGAAGAGCAATTTGTCTCCTAGGGACATCCCCAGCATTCAGGAGTTTCCCTCATTGCCTGGAGCTTCTGGAAAAGCCCACAGCCTCTCCACATCCCTATGACTCTGTTTTCCTATCTCAGAAAAACTGTACCTCCTTTGTCTTTGGGATCTTTCATTAAATGAGTGAATATATTGGATAAATTTTTATATCGTTTCTCTGTTGACTTAACTCTTTATCTTGCTGTTTCCCATTTCTTTTGCCTGGATAGATAAAATCTCTTCATAATAAGTGGACTGTGTGCCTGACTTGGACAATAGCTGTTTGGTCTGGATGCTAATTGGATGAGGTCAGACTATTAGCACTACAAATTAAATGACTTTGCAAGAGTCCAATTACATTAATATTCCAATTCCAGCAATGCAGTGATGCCCCTGCTTGCTTTGCAGGGACACTACATGAACACAGTCAGTTATATACAATGGAAATTTTGTGCTCAGTAGCATCTGTTATAGGAAATACACTTGGTCCTAACAGGCAGGTGAATCTGCAGTATCTGGAGAGAGAGGTTTTTCATCTCCTTCTTTGTTTCCAGAACATGTTAGTACTCTCCACCACTTTGATCCAAAGGCATGAAAGATGGCAGAAAGGAATATTAATTATGATGATAAAACATGCAGAGTATGGCACAGAAAGATGTTGGTTCCCTAGGATATAAATCCATGCAAAACCACTCTGTGAAGCTAAGCTGTAGTCTGACAATGTGTTCCCCCACCCACGCAGAGCGTCTTTGATTTCATCAGCAATCAAAGAACAGCCAGTCTCCATTCCAAGCAAGGTAGGCTTTTTGGAGAGAGAGAAAACAAACCAACAAACAAAGAAACAAAACAAAACCACCTTCCCCTCTAGTTTGACATTGCAGCTGGCATTGCCATAATGGTCACATGCAAGAGGTGACTTTGTCAGTTGTGGACAATTAGCTGTTTATTATCCTGTGAAAGTATATATTTACTCTTTTTTTCTAAGGATAACCCCATTTCCTAAAGAAAAAAGACAATGTAGCCACAGGTTGCAGGTGTCTCTGTATTCATCTGATCCCCTGCCCTAAGGCACTTGAGTGGATTTTAAGTCAGTTTTAACTACTTTTAAAGCCAGTTTTAGCCAAACTGACAGAAGGTGGCTGACACAAAATAGTACATCCTTACACACTCCAAAGACACACACAGCTGAGGAGGGAGGGTAGACCTTCATTGCTCCTGCTGAGGAACAGAACATGGCATGAACTCAGCTTTTATTACTCATCAGACTCCACCTGGCAGCTCAATCTCAAGGTACACAAACATGGTTTCCTTGCCTCTGTTGCTCACCAAATCCGCTGTTTACTCTCCAGCTAAGCAATGTGTGTGCAAGAGCAAATAAAGCAGCACAAATATTTAATACAGGCAGCTTTTCCTACAAATGAAATGAAATTGCTTCCCTGTGGTGGCTCCTGGCAGCAGGCTGCATCCCCTCACCTCCCTGAGATCTGTGCTACCCCAAACAGGCCACAGGGCTATGATTTTGAAGGTAATTTGGAGCTGCCCTTCAGACGCAGCTGAAGAAAAAGGGAAAGAAGGAATCTTCTTCCTTTCTCTTCTCAAGTGTGCTCACTTGAGCAGCTCTTCTCTGCTCAGCCACTGATTTTTATCCCATTTTGCAGAAGTTAATCTGAGACTTCTCTGTCCTTCTCTGGATTTGTCTGAAACTGGAGGAATTCAGTGTATAAGGAGAGGATAGAAAGATGGATTGACAGAGAGGCTCCACGGTCCCAGTAGTTTCAGCAACCACACTAAAGTTCTAAGGACAAGAATTGAATACTGCCACCTCCCCTGCCCTGAACACTGAAACATGTTTGGGTGTGATAGAAAATTTTGTACTGCCTCTGTTCTCCTTCTGATTGTGAGAACCCCACTCTGAAATGACCTCAATTTTCATTTAATTAGTAACCTACTTTGCTGTTCCTTTAGACCATTTTTAGCTAACTCCTGGGGGGTTTGCTGAATTCTGTTTTTTCTTTTCAGCATTGCTTTAAGGAAGATGCTTCCCCTTTTCACAACAACAGCAATAGTAGTAATAATAAATAAATAAATCATGCAACCCCCAAGATTTTAAAGATGAACTGTAGAGAGTAAAGCAATAGGGATCTTTGAAGTGACCCTAAAAATCCCTGCATTGAGAATATCCTAATCCACATAGTAAGAGAAAAATAAAGTGAAACTTCCTGGAGTAGCAACTAGGTTTCAGTAAAGAAACTGGTACCACGCTGGGAATTCCCACTCCCTGGGTTTGCCCTCAGACCTCCAGCAAGGACTGAGGATACTGTATTAGTTGCAACTTCCTTCTGGTTTCCTTCGGCATCAGTGGAAGAGGGAGAAAAATTTATCCACCAGACAGAGTATGTAGCACACAATACAGATTGCTTTAAAAAAAGTTTCTCCAGAACAAAAAAACGGGCAATTAGGTTCAGTCAAATGATGAAGTAATAGAATACTTCAAAGCAAATTCGTTAGTTTTTACGTATTCTATGGACCTGAGGCCGTGTTTGGAGATAGATTGTATTTATCTGTGGGGAGGCACAGCAAGAGCCGCCAGCAGGAGGAGCGGGAGGCAGTGTCCGTGCCCCTTCAGCTCTGTCGGCAGGCCAGCAGCTGGGATTGCATTATTGGTGTGGAGCGGCGGGGGCTGCAGCCCTCAGCATGGCACTGGCACCTGAAGGGAAAAGAGGGAGAAGAGAGGGCCCACAGACTCAGGTGGGAGAGAGGATGGAGCCGACAGGCTTGTCCCATGCACCATGATTTGGTAAAAGCCTGCCGCTGCTTGCAACGGTGTGGACCGGGCATGACGTCGAGATTCTGTGAAGGTTTGAAGGCTGTTTTCCAATTTCTCCATAGACAATAAGTTACCAGGGAAAGCAGCCAGCATGGAAAACATGAGGGCTGTGAAGTGAGGGAAGCTGCTGAAATCTTTGTTTGCCCAGGGCCTCCAGAGTCCTGCATGGGCAGCATCTGAAGAAGAGATACTGCCTGACCTTGTTCCCCCTCCGTGTATAACTCTGTGTAAACAATATAGGCAATATAATACCCCATGCCAAACTGCAGAGTATGCTCTGCCACGAAGGGGTTTGAACGACAGGCGACCTGGCCTCTCTGCCCCAAAGGGGATCAGGGAAACATGAAGACAAAATATCCCAGAGGCAGTTCTTCACACCTTATCTCCTATTACTCAGGATCCACCCTTGTCACTTTAGCACTCAGAAAGCCCAAATCCTGAACAGCAGCTGAGGGCAGTGCTTCTGCCACAGAAAACATCACAGTGCTGCAGGCTGCCACTCTAGTCATGTCCCTACAAGAGCAGCCACTCAACAGCTCGGTTTCTAATACTACAAGCTCTCCGAAGAATTATCCAAGGAAGGATCAAAGGGCTGGTTTGCCAGAGGAAATCTACAACTTCAATGCTGCTTGCTCTCCTAGGGATGGAAAGAGCTTTTAAAAAAGTATATTATGGATATTGTTTGCTAGTGTGGTGAGGAATGCATTACCTCAACCACTACCATGTCTCATTTCAAGATGCTCCACGATTTTATCCAGATGGGTTTTTTCTGGGAAGCTTGTATTATGAATATTCCATCTCCAGTTGGACAGACAAGCCTAAAATTTTGTTTGAGTCCTTTCATTTGGCTTAGATTGACAGGATTCCTCTGTGCATTTTTACATTGATTCTTTCCAGCAGTAAAAACTGAAGGTTCAACTTTGCAGGAAACTTCCTACACACATCTGTACCCACAACCCTGCACGGAGCAGCATATGCAGAGATTTGGGACTGAAAATCCACATGACATCATTTGCATGTTTTTTCTGTTGCCACAAGAGGCCAGCGATTGTGTAATTTCCAGTCTCCAGTGTTTCACTTCCCCTGTACTCCACAGGCACATCTGCCAGACACCATCTGGAGGCTAAAAGTCATAACTACAGATTGGCTGCTGGGACATCCCGAGACCTCTCTGGCAGTAGCCAGGAATGTTTAAATATTAACACAAAATCAAAGCTCAAACATTTCTCCTCTTAACATTGACCACAGGTATCTCTGGCTACAAACTAAGGCAGGAATGTCCCATGCACCTGAAACTGGAGCTACTGGATGGGGCATATTGATATATGAGTATAGATAAATAAATACTCATATATTAATGTATTGATATTAACATATCAATATATTCATCTATAATGTGGTAATATATTGATATATTGATATATTAATATATATTAATATAAATAAACAACACAACTCAGGGCCCTTATCTTCATTTCTGAACAGGTTATTTAGGAGAGGAGGTAGGAGAAAAGAGATCAGCTTTTGTATACACACCTAATCTTCAGAAATGCTCAGCACCAAGCATCTCCTGTTGTCACTCCTGGACAATCTGAGCAAGAACTCCATTCCCATCCCACAGTTAGCAAGAATCTGATTCAGCCACTAGCCCTAGTAAAGTTCAGGATATCCAAGAAGATGCCAAATCACACTGTTAAAAGGTCAGTTTTAAAAGAGTATTGCAATCTCTAAACACTGGAGCTAGATAACTACAGTGAAGGACTTGCTACAGCAAGAGAAACCCAAAAGGGTCCTACAAGAGAGCTAATCATCCTCTGAAATTGTTTCAGAAAAATACCTGGGGGAGGAACTCTGTATGAGCACAAAGAGAAACATTAAATTTTTATCAGCATCAGTTCAGGCTGAGTAAAGCAGGCCTCCCAAATACATGGTGATAAAACATTTACACTGCATCACTGTGTTTTCTTCCAAAACCAGAAAAGCATTTACAAGAGACATGGCACTAGAAAATTCATCACTGCTACATGATGTGGAAACTCCTTGAGAGTCTTCAACATTTTCTGACCCATTCTTGTCTTGCAGGAATGAAAGAAATACCAAGAAAGCAAGAGGTGGGCAAAAGCTTGGGGAGGGAGGCATTGGGAACAGGCAAGGTAAAGGAAAAGGAAGAGTATTTGCAATGCATTCATCTGCTGCCAGTATCAGGATGTATCTCATCTTTTCATTGCTTCCCACTTCTCAGCAAAGTGGAGGGAGTGCTATATAAAGATTCAGAGACACTAATCCAGGTCCTGAGAGCTGCACAGCACCGACTGCCAGCACATTGGCAGAGTTCCTCTGCCGCCTCCATCGCAACCACTCTGTTCATCTCTCACATCAAATTTTTCCCTGCAAAGGAGAAAGATGTGGTCCTCAAGGAACCAAAATTAGGTAATTTCTAAGGATGTCTCTAAATTATCAAGTAAATTAAAAAAGGAATCACTATTTTTTTCCCATCCTGAACAAGCATGTTATCTGCACTGTTATGAACTTAGATCTCCAGCACATGTTATTTACTGGCTGTCAAGAGCCAAGACCCTTGAAAATTAATAAAAAAGAGCATTAAGGCCACATTTCAACAAAGGATTTAAGTAAGTGACTATTTCCTTTAGTTTCAAAGAGAATATTCAGCCCCTTAACTGTACACATCTGTTTAGTGAGCAGGAAATAGTGGTGGATGGTGGTGTTTGTTATTGCTCCACACTACATGACATCAAATGCCTTGGAGTCAACAACATCTGAAAATCACACAAACTGCAAACCAAGTTAATACAGCTGATCTTGACACAGCACAGAATCACTGGATTTTAGGGCAGCTGCCTTGGAGCTTGTTTGTTTGAATGAATGGGTCATTAATTATATTTTCTGCACAAGGTTTTAATGTGGAGCTTCTAAGCCAATAACAGTTAAATGTTCACTGAGGTCTCCTTGGCTGTTACCACACTCTTCACAGTTCAGTATAGCTTAGGTGGGCAAAATGGGTCACATGGCAGCAAAAATATAAGTTTTCATGCACAAAACCTGTTTTACATCAGGAAAAATATGACTGCACTGATTTTTTTGATGAGGATAATAAGATGAACTGGGCACTCCCTAGCCCTGATTCCTACTATACTTGCCCTGTGTAACTGTTTAGGTCTACACAGAGGGAAGGCCAGAGAGCTGTGAAATACCTGCTGGATAAAAAAATCTATGGATTTGTGCAAGTGGGACCTGAGTGCTCCATGTCAGCAACTGCCTTCCCCCACCGTTTGCATGTGTAAACTGAGAAAAAGCATATTAACATTTTCTTTCCTCTTCCTTCCCAGTCTCGGGGGGGCCATCACACCCCAATAAACCAGGAACTCCAGGCTAGACTGTCATTTTATATAAAATATACAACACAACAGATCTTCCGTGGTACAATTAGTTCCAAGAAGAAGCAGATGCATTTTGTGATTATTAATTTATTCTAATATTTTTGAAGGAAAGAGATGGGGAGAGGTATTGATATGTATGGCAGGTACTGACTGATATTTAAAACCTTTGGCATTACCATATGTGCCTGGAAATAACTGCCAGTGCTATTAGTTGCTGTCACTGATGACAGCATGTAAATGACTATCTAATCTGCATATACAATTAAATAATTAGGTGCCATATGTAAGAGCAGTTATTTATAGGTCTGGAATCAGAGAAAAAGTTTAAGTCCCTTCTTTATAATGTATGTTCTCATGAATCAGATCCTCTTGGCCATAAATACAGATCTTCATTACTGAGTGCCTTATCTTAGGTTAAAAAAAAAAAATTGAAAAATCACAATTAATATCTCATAATATTGATTTTCCCCTGGGATACGCTGCATCTAGCCTGCTGGCAAAATGTTATAGCTGCTGTCCACAAAATGCCTGGCAACTTTTGGAGCTCACTACGAACAAAACAAGCCAGGAAAAAACCCGTCCCGCTGAAGGTCCATCCACTGCATTCAATGAAGGCTTGATCTATTCTTACAAACAGCTGACCTAGATTCTCTGCCTGAATGAGAGCATTTCCCAGCATCAAGGCTTCTCAGAGAGTCAGAAACTCATGTATCGCTTATCATGAGAGACAGGGGAAAAAAGCAGGAGGATATAATCTTAAGGGAAAGCAATGGCATACGTTTGTCATAAAAGCTTTATCCCCACAAAGCACTTCCCTGACACACTTCTGCTCTCATTTTGGAGTCTGGAAAGGATTTCAGCCCTTCTTTCAGCACACACAGCAGGCCAGGCAGCCCCGGCTCCATGGAGAGGCTGAGCTGTGCCAAAGCTGTGGGGGACACGGCCGCACAGCGGGGTGGCCAGCTTGCCGCTCCGGAGCCACCCGCAGCTTTCCGGCAGCTCGGAGGCAGCTCCTGCCCCTGGGCTGCCGGCAGCGAGGCTGTGCTGGATCAAGGACTGCCTATTCCTGCCATGCCAGGAGGAAATGAGCCAGCGAGGTCTGCTGAGCCCTGCAGTGCCAGGTTGTGGTGGGATCCAGCTGCAGACACAGTGCACATCCATTGCCTCTGGGAAGCTAGGGGGGCCTCAACGAGGCTATGCTATGTCCTAGTGGTGAGCCATGCAGGACACTTCTCCACCTGCCAGTTCTCCAAGAGATGGGAAGTGCATCCCGTGGCACTCAGTAACACAAAGATGGTGGTATGTGGTTCAGAAGGACAGAAAGGTGGGTCAGCCCAGGAGCTTTTCTTCCTGCCTCTGCTACTGACGCATTTTGCTCTCAGCTCCCTAAGATCCTATCAGGCCCATCCATATACCCAGCTCAGTAACCTTGCATATTAACCAGTAATGCTCACAAGACCAGTGATCTCCAAGGATGATCTCCAGGAAATCCAAGGATGTCCATCACTGTGAGGGATGCCAGCTTGACACTAGCCCTTGATGGCTGCTGTCACTGTTGTCACTGGTGCTGAGTTGCCCACAGAGAGCAGCTCCAGGTCAAGGGCAGTGACACCTGAGCAATATCCCCTCAGGCAGGATGAGAAGGAGCTGGTAGGCAGGGGCAACTCGCTCATGTCCCCCAAGGTACAGCTCCTACTCCAGGGCTATGCTGCAGTTCTGGCCACAGGGACAAGGACAGGGACACAGAGTCCCTGGCATGGGCAGGAGCTGGGCTCTCAAGAGTGATTTCTGCCAATACCAAAATGTTTTGATCTGCCCCACAGCTGAAGACAGAAAGCTAAATTCATATACACAAATACAGGTCCACTGATCATAGAGATATCCTACCCATTATCCAGACATGAACATCCCGAACTGAGGCTACAGAAGAGGATTTCTGTTCATGAGGACCCTCACTGGCTGTACCACACAGGCATAACCCACACATCCAGCCCATGCAGATGGCAAGCAACTGCTGCAGGCCACGCTGCCAGCGAGCATTCCCCTATCCCCCCTCCTCTGAAACCTGAAGAGGGGGCTACCAAGAAGAGACTATAAGATATGTTTAACCACCTCTCAACTCAGATCTGGTTCAGTAAATGCAAACACTGCATCAGGACTCAGGGTTTTCCTAAACAAATTTTTTTTTTTGCATGTGGGCAACATGCAAACTTGGTCAGTATTATTCCTACCAAAACACTTGCTACGGGTGTTATTTTTAGGAAACCATGTGATGGTCTGACTTTTATTTATGAGCACATGGAAAGATCCACTGTATATTTTCCTGTCTGTCTTGTTTGGGGTAGTTTGTTTTTTTAGTTCTTTGGGTAGGTTGCTGAGATCTCGGGCTTCTTTTTAAAAGGCAAAGTTAGACTCAATCAGAAGACCTTGCAGGTCACATTCCTTCGCAGTCAACAAAGCAAAGCATGGGCAGCAGTGAGCAAATCAAACCAGACATGGGCATAGAGAGACTATGAAAAGGCAAGACAGTGATACAGGTAACAAGGGACAAGGATATGGAGCACAGAAGATGCCAGGTGGCTATAGGAGATGGGAAATCAGGCAGAGTTTGAAGGATGATAGAAAACACAGATATTCACAACTCCTTAAAGGGTAAACCCAAGACCACAGCAACCAGAAAAAAGTCAGCAGAAAAGCCCAGTTAAGCAACAGAAAACTTGTCCAGAAATTCAAGTTTATTTTCTGAGACCTCTTTTTAACTCTTTGACACAAACAAAATAAATGAAGGCAATGCAATTCTGTACCACAACCTTAATGGATATCCATGGGATAAACGAGTCAGGTTGGATCCCTGTGACAGGGGGAGGCCCCTACAGTCAGGATCGAGCAGAGACCCTTTGTATAGAGGTCTCTACCTTCTTGGCTTTCACCTGGCCTATCTGGGGAATCCAATCTTTGCCCAGTGCTCAAGTTAAGAGGCTCTTTGAGTTGTGGGGATGTGAATCCTTTCACTAGCTGTACATGGCCAGTATGAAGTAGTTTACATCTCTGTGGATAACCCAGACAGCTTTTATAAGCAGAAAAAAGACACAGACACAGGCAGTGCCCTTCCTCTCAAGTGAATGCAGACATCTAAAATAGGCTAGTCAAGCAGCATACCAGCATTGCCTAATTCTCTCCATCAGTAATAGAAGGAATTCAGAATGAGTAGCTCAGACATAGATATATCTATGTCAGAGCAGCGAGCCACAGCCTTAATCTCTGGAAATTAATGACAACAAAGAGTGTCAGAAACTGGTCTCCAGGCCTACGGGTCTTCTAGCTTTCCACTCACATGAAAAAAAACAGATGTATGTGATCTGTGGGGGCACAGGGTCAGCTGTGTGGCTGATGAATCACTTGCAGTGATGGGCTGCATATCCGGCAATGGAACCAGCAAAAGTTGCTTGTTAGGGCAGGTTATCTCAGCAGGAAGGAAGTTCCACATGGCAATCCTGCTTGCCCACCTCCCCAGGACCCCACCACTAGCCCAAGGCTTCTGCACATCTGGGAAACACCTCTGTCTCTTGGCTTCAAAACAGAGCAGGAACATCAGAGTTTGATGCTGAGAGGATGAAAGCATGGAGACAGGCTGCTCCTGCCACAGGGAAAGGGAGGGGGTTGAGCTGGCTAGGAGAGCCTGGTGTTTGCTGACAACTCTTCTGACTCTGTCTCATGCCTCTGCCCAGGACTAGGGTCTTTTTGGGGTCTCAAGAGCCTCTTTGGCAATCCACTTACACATTGGAGACACTCAAATTCAGAAAAGTTGTTTTCATCTCTCCTTTGTAATTGATCTCAAGCCCTGAAGCTCCCATGCCAGGATCTGGCCTCCCTGAGCTAACTGCTGATATCGTCTAGATATCTGCAAAAAGAAATAAGAACTTCAAAAGAAACAACACAGGTAGAGGCAAAGACAACTGGACCAGACCCAACTCAACTTCCAAACTACAAATAACATTGCTTTCCCCAGCAAGACCATGCTGCCACAGAGCATTAGGTACACACTTCAGATGGAGCTACACAAACTACATCCTCCATGCAGGGCAGGCAACTGCAGATTCTCCTGCAAACAGAAACAGCACAAATGAACAGGGAGAGGGTAGGGCCTCTTACACATGGCACAGCATGAGAACTCAGCTCTGTTTAAGAGGGAGAGAGTGAGAATGATATTCAGAGATGTCCAGAAGTGTTTTAAGAACATGGGACATATCCTGCAATCTTGCTTGAATGGTGTGGGTGATGCAAGCTGCCTGGAGGGTTAGCCATGTGTCACTGTGTCATCATCTAACATTGATATGCCACACGATTCTAAGATTGCTCTCAGGAAAACCAGTGGTACGTAATAAACATCATGAAGACAGCTTCTTATACCCCAAATTTTCCTTTTTTCTTTTCCATCCCCCATGTAATACTCACGCACAGGTCACTTCCGTTACCTATAACTTGCAACACCTTGCATGTGATGTTGCACTGAATTTTCTGTAACTATATTTTTTTGGATCAATTAATGCACAAATAAAGCATACTTTGTCAGTCACTGACACATGCACTTTCTATCTCATTTTTTAAAAGCAGCAAGCTAATACTGCCTCAAAAAAGAACTGAAAGCAGCAATTATTCACTGTACTCCTTAGCCAAAAAAAGGATTTCCAACCATTTCAGTTACCCTCCTGAAATTATGCAGTTAGGAGTTGGTGCCATTTAGCTCAATTCCCATTTAGCTCAATAGTCTTTTGTAACAGCAACAAACAATAGCATCTTCTTCATTTACCGGGCTTCCCATAAGAGGAAGAACTCATGTTACAAAGGAAGGGCTACACAATCATGCCTTACTAGCTCAAGGTACACGGGACTTTCACAAGTCCGTTAGAAATGTCAGTATACACAACACCCAGGAAACTTATGAGTGGCCCAAGAAAAACAGTCTGCTCTCAGTAACAGAAGAAGTACTAATGAGTGCAGGACAATAGGCACAGGCAGGCAGGCCAACAGAAAGCAGAAAGAGAAGTGTAATGGGAGCCAGGTTATCAGCTGAGCTGTAACACAAGAGCTGGTGCAGGTCTGCTCTGTTGTCCACCAGCACCATGCACTGTATCACAGAAGCTCATCGAGCCACCACAGAGGCTGAGGCTGCTGCAGAGGTGAGAAATGCAACTCCTCTGCTCCCACTAAACAGAAAGCACCAGCCCTCACCTCCTCTCACGAATGTGATGTTCCCCTCCTGCTACATTTCCTCATGGGAATGTGCACGTGTCATTCCAGTGCAAAGTTGCTGGGAGAGCAAATTCAAGGTCACATCAGACTCATTCTTTAAATATCCCTTCTTTTTTTTTCTTTCCCTTTTTTTTACAAGCATGAAAGACTTTGTGTCTTTTTCAGAGAGGGTAATGTTTTATTTAAAAGGGCCTGCCAGTATCATGAATTTTACATGACAGAAGCTCCATCCCACATCTTTATCCTTTCCTCGTTAGTCATCAGAGCTCTGATCCTTCATCCAGGAGATATGGCACATCCCACCAGGAGCCCTGGCACAGGGTCTGACTCATGTTGTTCACAGGCTTATCCCTTCTCCCTACTGACCACCCCTGAAACACAGCCTGCCCTGAAGCATCGCCTTGGAGGAGGCAGATCTGCTGCATCAGCTCCTCCCCACAATGTGTCCCACAGAAATCCACCCCACGCAGGCTGTTTGGAGATACACAGATGTGAGCAGAGAGCTGGCAGGTCTAGTAGAGCATCTTATCTGCTGAAAGGCCTCTGCAGGTCACAGATAAGCAAACTCAGGCAAGGGCAATGCTAAGGCCATAGATATGCAAGCAAAACAAGACAGGCAGCAGATCAGACATATCTTCCCATGATTTTGGGTCTAGGGCAGGACTCACTTGATGTCTGTGGTAATGAGTGTTCAGTAAGGCCAGCTTTTGCAGTAAACCAAATGTATTCAACTCTCAATTAGCCATGGAAGATTACTGGGGTTGGGGATTAACCAGACACTCCCTCCTCGTAGCAACCACGGCTACACAACCACACCACCACACATGGGGAACATGTTCTGGGCTGTGCCCCACTTTCACCCCAGTATGTTAAAGCTATCCCTGCTCAGCACAGAAACTGGCAGGTTTCTTACATTCCTTTCACATGCAGAAAACCCGAACAAGTTCTTATCCCCTGACTGACATATAGCCTGTAACAGCCAGGATCCAGTTTTATCCAGGTTACCCCATCCCACCTTTTCTTCAATGGCTGAAAGCTGACGATATTTAAGTGAACCAGCCAACACTAAAACAAGAACACACCACGTAGCCTGCAAAAGCTGTCCCAAGCGTTAGGCAGCTGGTGTGCTGACACCGTTGCCTATGTGCTGAGTAATGATATCTCTCTATTTCTTTGTGCTCCCTTACCCATCTCTTTCCATCTGTTGTTCTTGGCATCCACTTGGATCATATGCTGCTCAAAGCAGGGCTTTCTGTTAGTGCCTAGGAGATAATCTGTGACAGGGCACCGCAAAATCAGTCTGATCAATTCACACGAGGAATTAGTGAACTGGAGTCGACATTGTACAGGGACATGTGTATGAATGGGTTAATGATGGTGCGTCTGGATGGAAAACGTGACTCAGAAGTGTTACTAACACTATTCTTTCTCGTGTCCATAAACCTAAGTAAGAAATGGGAGATGTGGAGTGGGTAGAAAAAGACAGCAGGCTGGCGGGCAAGCATCTCTCATATACAAATGCACTAAATTACGGGTATGCAGATCAGATGCTGAGAAGAGCAAAGCATTTATAACTCCTACACACATTCCCATTTCTTCTCTTATAGCTATTAACTTTGCATGCTTCTCTGTTTTGTTTTTGCCTCATTTTTCACACACATAGCCCAAGACTTGGATCTTATCTTCATGTATCCCAGCGACTTCCTGGCATATCATGCGCATGCACAGCTACACCCACACGTTAAGGCATCTCTTTCCCTGCCTTCTGTACACAATGATAGTGCAACTACACCGGTCACCAGGACAACAGTCACAGCCTGTCAAATTGATAAGAAGTTGGTTGGTTGGGTTCATGCTCTGAAAGAGAGCAAGACGGGGGCAACAGTTGTAATACATGGCAGTGAACTGCAAATGACATTTGGGTTTCCCCTTAGGGAGCCAGAATAAGAACGAACATGAGAATAACAAAGAAAGAAGAGAGTCTGAAGAGGCTTGCTGGTTAACTTTTAAAGCTGTACAGTTAATGGGAAATGGGAAAGATTCAAGTAAGACACAGGTTTGGAGCTCAGACATGGGGCTTATCTCTGCCCTCCCATGTAAAGGGAGCAGTTTTGAACATACAGAGTCCAAATTTCCAAAAGTGACCAAAACCAATGGGCTCAGAGGTTGTCACTGTGTGACACCAGAACAGTGGGCAAGTAAAAGAAATAAGCATTTCTTAATTGCTAGAAAGGCCTCTCACTAACAGCAGCCAGGACTGCTAAAGGACTGTACTACCTCAGGACAACACCCAGTATATCTTTTGGCTGGACATGAACTCACTGCAAAACAGCCCCACCAAACAGCACCAAGCTGAATCCAGAATCAGGGCATGCCACTCAGGAAAACTATTTTGCCAAGCAGGCATTTGGTAGATAGGGAAGTCAGGTTGTAATCCAAACTTTTGAATGTTGCCAAAGTTCAGGGAAGCACAGACCTTGTATCTCTCATGTTCAGTCTTACAGCTTCAAGGTCTACAGTCTAACCATTTTGCCAGTGCAGAAATAGATATGAAAGACAGTCTGAAAAGAAAACCAGCGGTAACTGCAATTGAAGTCCATTTTATCGTGTTATCTATAGCCTATGGTAGGATTAATGGTACAGACAGAATTAATCAGAGTGGTAAAGCCCTGTCAGAACAAAAAGGAACTGTGCATATCCAGGTGAAACAAGAACTCTGATAAGACTATCTCTCTAAAACTGATAAGAAACACTGTCCTGTCTTTTTGAGAGATACTCACGGACACAGCAGGGCTTCCACCAGAGCAAGACTTGCATTAGCTGTGTTCAAACAAAGGTCTGGAAACACAGGTCACATTGGTCAATCTCTAATCTAAATGGGAACAGGGAAGCAATACAAACACTGTCATGTTGTATGACATGGGATCAGGCAGACAACAGCCAGTGATAAAGGGGTAAGTGATGGTTAAAGGTCTCCTCCCCACCTTTGCTCCCCACTCCTTCCCAAACAGAGCTTGGGCCTCTGTATCCTGTGTCTCAGCTGTGATTCAGCAGTGAATTCTCTTGATAAAAAGGTGCCCCAGCATTGAGACATCCTCTCCATCCCCTTGCCTGCACATTAGGGAGAGGGGAACTGCAAGCCAGCTGCACAAATATCTCTGTTTGGCTGGGGATGAGATACACACTGTTGGCCGACACATTCAAGGTCTTTCTAAGCACAACAAAGCAATGTCAAAAAACCAGAAAAATGTCATCAAGGCCATACAGTTGGATTTCTTGCATTTGTTCTGCATCTCACTCAAATTGGGCAGGCATAATGCAGGGAGACAAAGAGGCCTTTCTCAGCAAGCAGCGTGGCGTGCACTGCTGGGTCACCTCAGGCGGCTGTCTGTCTGCCCAGTCCCCTTTACCCTGTTTTGATTGTAGCTGCATCCTTTCTGTATCAAGATGTGGATACTTAATGCATGCTCACCTCTGCCCCCAGCTACACACTGTTTCTGCTTAGCTAATGTTTTTCTTGGCAGGCTCAGCCAGGCAAGTCAGAGTTCAGCTTGCACCCCGGTCAGCTGAAGCGCAGATGACTGGCTCTGGGAAATGCTGCAGAGACATGGCCAAAATGAACTGAAGTCACTTACAAGGAACTGCAAATTGCCCTGTGTTGGTACTCAGCCAGTTTGATTCTGGCCCATGACTGGGCATTCAGCCACAGCCAAAGGACAAATCAACAGGAGTTTCTGCTGGGACATATTATGAGGAGATTTTTCAAAGCAAGATTTAAGAACAGAATACTGTCTGTTCATGCCTTAGCAGCATGGAAGCACAATGACAGGCCCTCCAAAAACCTTTAAATGTAGTTAGTGTAAGTGAGAAACGGACAAGATAAAAGATACAGAACAAGGGTTAAGACATACGGCTTTTCACAGCTCTGGCACAGCTCTCCCATCAAGTGATGCATGCCAAGCTTTCAAAAGTGCTCAGAGCAAATGGCTGAAGCTTAGTTGGTCCTGAGTAAAGGCTTACAAATTTGACTCATTTTATCTGATATTTTATTTATCTGTTGAGAAGCAGTCATTAATTATCGCCCTATGAAAGAGACCATTGTGGGAAACCCATGATTAGTAACTCTCCTTTGTTTGGTGTGCTCTTATTAGCAGGTGTTTTGGAAGAATATATTGCACAGCCTCTTGTGCAACAGTCCTGTGCAGAGTTCAGAGATGCAGGGAGACAGACCTCCCCAACACTGATCACGTAGGTTGGAATCACTACAGCAAACACAGCACTATTTGCAGACCTGGAGCACAAACAGGCAAAAATCAGGCAAATCTGCCACAACCCAAAGTTAAACTACCTCTTTAAAACCTCTGCCAGGGTAAGAGAAGACCTGAGTGGTTTACTCCATAGCAGGAGACAAGGAGGTTTGTGCTGACTCTCGAGCAACCCAGCTAGCAGGCTGGGACTTAGCCCACCACGACTTTGCCTGCTTCCCGGCTGCTCCAGGAACAGAGTAAGCTGGGAGTGATCTGCCTGCACACACCACAGCATATGCCTCCCATGCACCCAAATTAGCACAGTGCCAACAAGGGGCAGGGGCCAAATCATTCACCCTCCTGCCCACCTGAACATTTTTCAGTGTGCAGAATGCAGTGGCTCAGGACTCTCTGCAGAGGAAGCAGTGGGACTCCCTCGCATCTAGGAGAGGAGGAATTTCAGGCTTCATCTCTGTGACTCAGCTGTTTACTGTAAGTCTCTCTGGGAGCAGCGGTGGCACTGAGATTCACAATTCACTATCAATAAAATAAAAAGAAGTTTTTTCTAGCTTGTGCTAGTAAGCATCCTTCAGAGCACATAGACTCACACAGAGACTTACCCTCACAGCAGACAGAATAAACTATCAAAACCCCTTGTCGCAGCATTCCTTGTCTCAGTGCACCAGGAAAAAAAAAAGGCAAGCAGGGAAAATAAGAGCTTTCTTCAGCCACAGTAGATGCAACTCATCAAAAGAATTGGATATCTGCAAATTAAAAATAACTATTTATAAGCTATCTTTGAAGACAGAACTATTATATCTATATGGCCATAATCAGGGATAAGTGCACAGAGCCACTACCAGGAAAGGTGCCTCAGAAGTAAAGTCTCTGAGTTAAACTGGCACATTATCCACTGGTATAAAGTACTGCATCTCCATGGACTTTAATGAGCTCACATACATTTACATATGACCTTCTAGATCCCACCTGCACCCACACACCCTCCCTAACTTCGTCTAGAACAGAGAATTCATCCATCACCTGGTCATCCATTAATCTGTCAAATGTGCAAACAATCAGAAACGAGAGGAGCTGTGTATTTATTACGCATTTCTGAATAAGTCATGCCAAATATCTAGGACAAACAATACATTAAGCCCTAAAGAACCCTCTGAAAGCTTTTTGCCTGCTGGAGGCAACAATGAAAAAGTAACATGATAGAAAGGGAACAGTAAATCATTCATGAGAATGATTAAAAACAAACTGTGGGTGAGGTGCAGCAAAACACTAAAACCAGCCAGCATATTCTTCGAGTATCTCATCTTTTAGAGGATCAAGTGGTTGTGAGGAACTTTTAGAAGTACTACTTTGTGTTCTTTACTGCAAAGAAGACATACCAGATATAAAATCCATGGAGAACTGTACAACCACAACTTACAGCTTATTCAGATGCCCCATGACTACAGCAGGCACTGAAGCAAAAATGCTACTCTACTTGAAATTACTTGTGCAAACAAGGCTTAAGAAAAAGGCATGTTAAGGACACTGGTGAAATAAGTATAAATTAGACTCCCAAGTGCTGAATAATGCTTTGTACCAGTGAATCTCACATGCACACAATCATTTTGGAATCCTAAAGACAAGTTCTGAAAGAATTACAGCACCAAAATATTTACAGCTACCACATAATGTAATTCAGTTGTTGGTGCCATAGTTTCCTATATGAGTGTGGTAGCCACAAATCATGTCATCATTAACATTTCTTTTACATCAATTCAACTCTATGAAAAGGCTTGTTTCAAGAAAGCTTGTTTCCTAAGACTATCTCAAGTAAAATTTCAAAAACAATTAATGTGGATAAGATTTTTTTTCTTCAAATAACACCCTTGAGCTTCAAGGAAAAATTCAGCCTACATTATGCCTTTGAGCCTTCATTGGCCCAACTTGGTGTCTTAGAACTTTTGAAAAAAATGTTCTGGAAATAGTTCAAGGCAGTAAAATCCTTGTCAGAAAGTTCTGCCTTCAGTGTTTCCTGAGTCGTTCTCAAAAACAGAAATCTACATTAGGTCAATAAAATCATGCCAGAATTTACAGTCAACACCATGCTTGGCCTGGATTCATATTTGAGAATATTTTTAGCCTCGTTTCTTAAACAAGTAAGATTCATGCAATGGTGGAGTGTGTGTTCATGTGTGTGCATGCACGTGCCTGTCTCTTCAGCCCCATTTATCTGTTCCTGAACCCACTAGATAATTCCAAATACAGTGACATTCATGGGTAGAGTGAGACATTATTAGTTCTTCTAGCCAGCTTTTATTAGGCATCAAAGAATCCCCATGGGTCAAAACCAGACTTAATTTATTACACCACCCTTGGAAACCATGTGTGTTATCAGCTATTTTAACGTTGCTACTAGTCTATGTACTACCCTAAGCATACATAACACTTGGCATGTGCAAACCATAGGACAAAGTTTCTGCCTCTATTTTCATATTTTAAGTACCACTCCCCCTGCTTTGTTTTTCAGTTTGGCAAATAATTTACTTTAGGAATATAAATATTTGAGCTGCAAACCACCAGAGCATTCAAAGACTTTGGCACTGCATCCCAGTCATGTATTATTTGCTTCATTACAAAAGGTAATCCCTGTGTTTTTATTAGGAAGCTCACACCAGCTGTTCTCGGGCTGATGACAAAATATACCAAACAAGCAGCAAATTCTCAACCATGATGTACAAATTCAACACTACCCACTACAAGACCTGTAGTTTCCTGAAAAATACCTTCAATGTTGCAAGAGAGGCAACTCTCTAAGGATTTAAAATTAGACTTTGGAGGTAAAAAACCTATGTTTTCTATAATGTGCTGTCTGTTTCTAAAAGCACAGCTCTGCCCTTCCAGGCAAGCAGCACCTTCAAAGGTTTTGTTTTGGAGAATACAAAGATTTTCCTTTGCCTTCAAAATAGCCTTTTCTTTTGCTTTCAGCACAAGCATCAGGGATACCTTCTCCTCTTCTAGATCTGCCAGCAGAAGCACAAACATCATGCCTGGCTGGGCCTCAGTACTGCCTCCAAACGCCATCCCTCCCAGCAATGCCCTTGTATTGCTCTAAAGCAAAGAAACTCCTCCATGCTCGAATGAGTAGAACAGATGAGCTAAATATGCTGCAACCAGCAGTGCAGACCCCTAGAAACAAGCTCAGCAGCCACATTTATGCTCACAGGAGAAGGGCTTTGAGAGCACTTAAGATCTTCAAGGTCTCCCCAGACTGGGAGGAAGTTTGGAGATAGAGTCTCAGTACCAGGGGCTACCACACCTTCATCTTAGAAAAAGTAGAAAGCCAACAGGCAACTCTAAAACCTCATTACTGTTTGTTACTACTTAGAGTTCACATCTGCTGAGAAATCAATACTGATAATCACAGCACTGGTTGCCAGACAATCAGAAGCCAAAGGAAAAGGATGAAAGAGGATTAATCTGTGAAGGTGTTGGCAAAGCACATGACAGCTGCAGAGGACCTGAGCAATTTCTGTAATGAAATGGAAATGAAAGTGTAAATTGCTAAAACGGTACTGGAAGAGAGATTTAACTCAATGCACAGGCAGATTCTGAAAGCCTGTGCTATGACACAGGTTATTCTGAAGCCTGGCTATGACAAGTAGCAGGGAAATGTAAATGCAGTGGGTACTAATGGGCATAATGAACAGGCAGGTAGCTTTGACAGCATGTTCTCAGCTGGAAGCTATATTCCCAGGGACTCCTTATCTTCCACATCCACTTCTTTCAGCAACCATATAAATGTAGCAGGCAGATTTGTCAACCACAAGCATGCGAGTGCTGCATAATGCTATTGGCTGCCAGTTAGGCCCGTAGCCAAAGCTGCTGTCTGGACAAACTGAGAAACCTGGCTTCCCTGATTCCTATCGCCAGCACATCCACCTACTTCTGAGACACACAAAGAAAAGACAGGTCTCCAAGGCAGGGACTTCGCTGCTATCAAATACTAGTTTATATTCTGCAGAGAAGCTGTTTGCCTCCCCTTGCTGAGGTGACTCCCTTACATAGGCAGATATACAGGGAGGGCAGAGGGAACCTCACTGTGTCTATTGAGGACAACAAGAGATTTGGAGCAGAGCTTGCCTCGTGCTGTCAGCTGACACTGAGCACATTCAGAGCACTCACTCCCAAACACTAGCTGGGAGATTTTAGCATTTCTGCATAGTAAAAGAAGCAACAAAAACAACTATCTTAAATAATGGCTACCTGTGTGTCTAACGTCATACACTTGCTCTCTTCTTTTTCTCTGTTTACTAACTCCTGAACTACTACTAATAGCTAACAAGAATGATGGTGTTACAGAGCATGGAAAGGAGAGCATTTCACAAAGTGAGTCTCCCCAGGATGACCAGTGAGGTGCTGAACAGCAGTGACTGTGGAGCTCCTGAACAGTAAAACCAGCATTAACCTCTGCCCCTGTGACTGATCAATGTCTAGTGTAAATCCCGATGGATTTTGGACCCACTCTTCCCCAAACGTTGCATATTCCAACCTGGCATGTAAATAATTAAACTTTCTCTACACATTGCCAAGATAGGAAGAAGAAAGGCTATTTCTATTCCACTTAACTATAGATAATCTTGACCCTCCTTCCATCTCCTGAAATTACTGAAATTACAGCCAAAACTGTGAAGATGGCACAACAGGGAATCCCTTACTCAGATGCTCAGGGTTCCTGCCTTCACTGGGCAAAACAAGAGCTCTGAACCAGCCCCTGGGAGATAACACATACAGCTTAGAGCAGAGACAAAGCATTCTCCAAGGCCAAGGTTACTGAATGGGTACTGAATTAGCCAGCCACGTCACTGCAGAGGACAAACTCAAGGAGTAAACCACAGACAGGACAAAAAGTTGCCAATCAGAGGTACAAAGACATGTGATTACAACACCAATTTTTTTGGATTTTAAATATATTAAGATCTTTGATAGAATTTTATTTTGCTTCGTTACCACAGGCATTGATTTTTTGTTATTTCCAATAAAAACTGACTAAGGTAACATAGAACAAACTTAGATTATTCAAGGCTGAATGGAGCAATAACAAAACATTTCTGTGATAAGGAAATGCACCCTAAGGTCCACCGTGGAAAACTTTCTATTCTCAGACATTAAACCACTTGCAAAACCTGATTTACTAACGCCATTTCAAACATCATGATTATGAAAGTATATCTAAAACCTGCTTAGTTTCCACCAAAAAAATGCAAAACACACAAGTGGTCTGTATTTTGAAGATCATACAAGCAATGTAAACTATGAACTTCAGGATTCATAAACCCATGATATTTTAAAGTGGGAAGAGAGAAAAGATTTTTCTGTCTTGTCCAAGCCATGAAATATTTAAATGAGCAAACTGCAAATATTAAGATTCAGTAAAAAATATTTGAGATCTGACATTTAATACTAATGAATTTTCTATTGAGAAAAAAATCAACAACTAGGCACCAAGAAGTCATTAATCCACAATTTTAGTCTCGTTTGTATAATCCAGGAGAATGTCATATGACTTCACTGGGATGGAGCCTGCTTTTTGCAGAAGAAATACCATCTTAAAAGGTACCTCTTTAACTAAATTATGTCAATTTATATACTATATATTTTAAAAAAATCTTTATTTATGCTACTAATTGTAACTGTTCAGAGTTATTCATTATGTAAAATAGCACCAAATCCAGGGTCTCCTTTCTCTTTAGTAGCTCACTAAAGTGGTGTTGGCAGCAATAGGCTTTAACACTTGTAATTTATTAACCCCCTAGGTGTTGTAAAATGGAGCTAAAGCCACAGACAGGAGGCATTTAGCAAGTTATTTGTGCAGCATATTTTCACAGCAAAGGATTTCCTGCTGTGCTTTTCTTGCCTCCCACTTTTTTTATGACTTTTTTCCCCTCGAGACATTTTTGGAGATGCTTCAATATTTTGCCCTAACGCTCTTGCTCACATTTCAGAAAGTGTTGTGTGTTTATCAAGGAGATAAATAACATATCCTGAAGAATTTTTTAACTTTTTCGAATGCAGACAGTGAAGTCCAAGACAAACTCGCAAGGGGGACTCTGCATCCCTGGAAGTTTTCAACTCCAGGCTGGATGGGGCTTTGAGCAACTTGGTCTAGTGGAAGGTGTCTCTGCCCATAGAGGGGGGATGGAACGGGATGATCTTTAAGGTCCCTTCCAACCCAAATTATTCTATGATGTTTTACAGGACAGTGTCCTGGCTACAAAGACCAGCTATTCTGAACGCTGAAAGGAGACATGTAACGAGGGCAGCTGCCATCACATAAGAGGGTCTTGTTAGAAAGCACTGAGATGAGCACATTTTCCTCTGTTGCTCCAGCTGAGAGAACAAGATCTTTTATTGTTGTGTGCCACCAGAAGTGTCCAGAACGATAGCCCAGCTTTTATGATTTCTGTTTATGTCACTTTCATATTTGAATGCAGTTCTTCTGCATATCAGACCAAAAATGTTCCAAGATGAACTTGAACAGGAGGGGTGTTTCCTGTGACCACATCGATGTGATATCAAAGTCAGCCAGGAAACCTATGCTTCAAAACTAACTTCAGGCAGGAAGAGATTTAGAGTATATAACATTATCTAATGTCACTACTAGTTTTATTGTTGCTCCCTCTCTTTTCCTCTATACACCCACAGAGCCATCAAAAATCTTTACAACATTATTCAGTAAGACAGTGACAGGAACCGAGGAGCATTGTTCTGCTGGGGAGTGTTTAAAGAGGCGAGAGAGCTGCTTCACCAATCAATTCATAAAGTCAGGAAAAAGTTCTTTGCCACTTGAACGTTATTGACAATCTAAAATACCCAAAATACGTAGTTCTTGGGATACTGCAAGAGGGCAGATGGAAGAAGATGGGAAAGGGTAACAGGGAAGAAAGGACCAAAGTTTCCTGCTTTTTACATGAATGTAAATCCAAAAATGCATTTCACCCAGGGTCCCAATTCAGCTACATAGGGCTGGCAACACTTTTATATAAAGAATAGGGTATGTGCATACGACAATTGTGTCATCCTTTGTGAGGCAGCCCAGGCACTGAGAGCCACCCATCGCCGAGTCTTTATGACACTGAAGTTAAATAACAGGCTCTTCCCTGCACCCTGAAAGCCGGATGTACAGGAAAAACACAACTTATTCAGAAGTTTAATTGCTTTAAATCATTTGTGACATAGTTACAGTGATGTCAAGCATTCAGTCACTGCCCTCCAGGCAGCCGGTCGCCTCCCCGGCAGGGAGGGCAGCCCTGAGGGGCAGCCGAGGACGGCGAAGTCTCTCCGCACACGGGGCAGTGCGGTGGGGCTGGAGGGGGCTCGGGGCCCCCTAGGAGCCCCCTTAGTCCCTCAGAGTCCCCTCAGCCTCTCGAAGCCTCCTCAGAACGTCCACAGCCCCTCAGAGCCCTCGCAGAGGCCCCCAAACCCCCCCGACCCTTCAACCGCGGCTCCTCCGCACTGACTCAGCCTACGCAGCTCCCGCCCCCCCAGCCCGTCCAGCGCTCTCTCGCGAGACTCGGTCGCTGTAGACGCGATGTCCTTTGGGGCACAGGCAGGGGGGAGGGCGAAGGGGGCGGGAGGTGAAGCCAGGGCTGCCTTGATTGATGGCAGTCTTCACCAATAGACGGTGGGAGCTGCGAGGTTCCGGCCAATAGCTCCGCTCCGAGGCGAGCGGGGAGCCAATGGCGGCGTCGGTGGGCGGGGCGCGCCGCTGGCTGATTGATCCCAGCTCTGGCGTTGTTCAGTCGGAGCGAGAACATTCTAGAGGTGAGTACGGGGCAGCCATTGCCGGGTCCCGTCCGCCGCCCCCTCCTGCCTCGGCTGCGCGCCGCCGCCGCCTCTCCCTCCCCCCTTTCCCTCTTCTCCCCCCTCCTCCTCCTCCCTTTCCCTCACAGGTGCCGCCGCTAACGATGCCCCTGATTGTGTCTTGCCCGCAGATTGCCCGGCGCCGCTCTCTCTGCTGATACCGCCAGCCCCAGGACGCCGGGACCCGGAGGTTGCGGCGTCCGCCTCCGCTTCCCTCTCCGCCTGGATATAAGCGCCCCCTCGGCCCTGTTCTCCTTGCACAATCGGCTTCGTCGCAGCCCGGGGCGAGCAGCGTTGGGTTTATGTCTTTATTGGACGAAAACGGTGAGTGTTAGTACTGGGGTAGGGCGGGCGAGGGCAGCGGGGTGAGGCTGTGGGGAGCGGTTTGGGCTGGGCTGGGGCCTTGGCTTGTCGGTAAACGGCGGATAATGGGAAGAGGCTTTTGTGTAACGAAGCGTCCCGGACCTTGAGGAGAGGGGGGAGAGAAGAGACGGCGGGGGGGGAACAATTAAAATAAAAATAAAACCGCTAGAGCTTCACTTGCCGGGTTTTTGCTGGTTGGTTGGTTTTTCTTTTTGGTGAGGCTTCTTTGGGGTTTGCTTCCCCCCCCCCCCCCCCCAGTTATTTATTTATTTTCATGCCGCCGCCATGCGACGAGACAAGATGGCGGCGGCGGGGCCGCGCCTCCCGCGCTGTGGGGAGGGGGGGGGGGGCGGTGGCGCAGTTCCCGCGCATCGCGGGGGGGGCGCTCGGCCCCCGCCCCCGGGGGGACACTCGGGGGGCGGCCCTGGGGTGGAGGGGGGGGGCGGCCCTGTGATGAGCGCATGCGCGGCTGGGGGTGCCCCCCTCCGCCCCCCCCCCCCGCAATCTCTCGCAGCGCTGACTCAGTGCTTTAATTGCTGCATTTATGACTCATCACGAGCGGGGCGGGGACGCGGCGCTGTGCGGCAGGGAGCGGGTCTCGCCTTCCCGCTCTTTCCTCCGTGCGAGGCGTATGGGGGAAGGTGGTACTTGGGATGAGGTGTCCTAAGGACCAGGAGAGGGAGCTTCAGCCTGCGGCAGACAAAAGCGGTAATCTGGAAGGAGGGGAAGCGCCGCGCTCGTTCTGGGTGCTCGGTCACCGATATAGCTGCTGCCGCAAACGCGTGGTCAGGCTGCGCGGTGGTTCTTTTTAGTCATCCCTGGGGAGGGAAACCTCGTGTTCGAAACAGAGTCCGCGGTGTACTTTTTGCTGAGGAAGGGTAAAACTGCGTCTGTGCTAATGTAGAACACAAGGCTTATACAAGTCTTAACTGCTTCTGTGTAAGAATTTGTAAACCTGACCAGAGGGACTCGGATCATGTTGCATCATAGATGTGCTCTTACGTGTAAATACTAAGAAGGCTACTTTAATGTGTCAGCGCTTCTGCCATTAATGATAACATGATGACGTGTCAGAGTAGCCATGCTCTGTAGTCAGGGTTGCCTGTGTAGTCAGCCAGTTGTGGCTTAAGTACTTAGATCTGATTATAGAGGCACATGTTAATTTAAATATGTAAATACTGCTGAAGGCAACATTAATAATAGGATTCATCCTCCTTCCCCTTCCTCCCCCTCCCCTTCCCACAAGAAAAAAAATCATCTGGAAAAGCTGCTGCACTGCTCTGTACCTCTGCATTGCTAGGCTTTCTACAGTGAAGCAACTTCTGTCAGACTTTATCAGGCTTACTGTTAAGTCAGAACTCAACAGAAGCTGCTATGAGAATCCATAAGTGAGAGGGAGAATTACGTAATTTTCAACTCTTTTCCACTCCGATCCAAAAGCTGGTAAGCCATGTAAAAACTATGTTGGGCTACAGATTGCTGCTGCTTCATCTTACTGATATTTCTCAACATTGTGATAGACTTCCGTTTGTGTGATAGGTTCATCCTGTGGTGTGGAATTTGAATCTGATTTCCAGATCTTTCTCCTGATTTCTTCTGCCCTGCCACATGACCCTTATGGTGCAAGATTCATGGGTCTCCGTAATAAAACAAGCGGTGTGCCCTTCCTTACTGATCCCAGAACTCCTGCAGGGGTTAATTGTACAGAAAATAGTCTTAAGCTGTTCATTAGGTTTTGGATAGTAAGAGAGGGTGGAAAGCTTTGTAGGTGTAGTTAAGGATAAATTCATTAGCAGTACAATCCAAGGTTGCGATTTTCAGTTCCATAGGTTGAAGAAAGTTATAGCATAAAGAACATACTTCCTTTTTTTTTTTTTTACCCTTTTTTTCACCCCAAATATAATCCCTTACGTAGCTTTGTAGCAAGAGCGGATCGATGCGCGTTAAGCTAAAATGAATTTTTTGTTCTCTTTCTTAATTCTTGCAGAGCTGTTGCGCAGCCACTGGTACCTGTATTGGGGAAACATAGCATACAAGCAAGAACCTTACAGCCTCAGTGGCGAAAATTTTTTCATGTCAGAGACCGAGAACTCTTGCAGTCGTTTATGTCATCCCGTCTTCTCCAGACAGAAGATACCAAAAAACTGCAATCAAAGATCTCTTCATCTTATTGATAAAGCTACTAATAAGGCAAAATGTCTGTCAACGTCAACCGCAGTGTTTCAGATCAGTTCTATCGCTACAAAATGCCCCGTCTGATTGCCAAGGTAACTTCCTAAGCATTGGTGGGAAGCACTCCACTTGCTCTCCCAAGAGGAGAAAGAGGTGTGAGATAATGATAATACTTGGCCACTCAAAAGGCAGGGACGGTGTCTGCTTGTTTCTGTCCAGACTAAGGAGCTGCAATTCTCAGCAGAATTCTGGTGTAGTTAAATGGGGAGGAATACACACTGGGTTTGACTGTTGCAGTCACTTGACTTGGAATACTATTTGTTTTCTTTAGGTGGAGGGCAAAGGAAATGGAATAAAGACGGTTATAGTCAACATGGTTGACGTTGCAAAGGCGCTTAATCGGCCTCCAACGTGTAAGTAGTGTGGAGTGACACAGCATTTTTAATGCTTTTGTGTTTGAAGTGGTAGTGTTACATAGCTAATAAAGCATTAATACCATTCTTTAAAGATTGGTAAGAAAGAAATGTGATTATCTCAGGATGAAATAATGAACAGAAAGAAGCAATAGCGTATTTACTGGCTGTTTAAAAATCAGATCGAAGATACAAGGGAGTTGGTGTTTACTGTGCTTTCTCTACAGATCCTACCAAATTTTTTGGTTGTGAGCTGGGAGCACAGACCCAGTTTGATGTTAAGAATGACCGTTACATTGTCAATGGATCTCATGAGGCGAATAAGCTGCAAGACATGTTGGATGGATTCATTAAAAAATTTGTTCTCTGTCCTGAGTGTGAGAATCCTGAAACTGATCTGGTGAGTGCTCTCTTCTCTTATTAATGGTGACACTATGGAAACACTTCATTAGATGTTTGTGCAAGTGGTGCAAAGTTTAAAGCTGACTTGAATATGAAAAGAAAACCCAGTACACATGCTTGTGCTCTTTGGGAAAGTTTTAAATCTATAACAGTTCAAAACTACTGAGCTAAATTGCTACTACTTAACTTCCTCTGTGTTAATCCTGTGGAGATGATAATGTAAAAGTCAGGTTTAGGCTTTAATGCATAATTGTTTTGTAAATGAAATGTTAACTGAAGATTGTTCTCTCTTGCAGCATGTCAATCCTAAGAAACAAACTATAGGTAACTCTTGCAAAGCCTGTGGCTATCGAGGCATGCTTGACACAAACCATAAACTCTGCACGTTCATTCTCAAAAACCCACCTGGTAAGTGCCTTTCCTTACTTGCTGGGAGTAAAGAGAACTTCTGTATGAGTGCTGTTAGTGAAAAAGAAAAATAATTAGCTCACAGCTAGTTGAAGTGTAAAAAGGCTCCAGCCTACTCCTAGAGTATGTTTGGGGATCAGGATGGAGGAGCTGTGCTCTGTCTTTTTCCTCGTCATGCTGTGTCCTCCCAGGTAGAACTATTTGTGAAGAGCTGGATTTACCCGTGCAGGACAGCTTAGGAGGAGGAAAGGTAGTTAGCAGTAGCTCTTGGCAGTTCCTTAGAATCGGTGTGAAGTAAAAGAGTAGGAAGTAAAAACGGTAATGTTCTGTGCAAGCAACACTCTGTAGTAAGCATCTAAGTTGCCTGCTGCAATTTAAGCTTGCTAGAATAGAAAAGTCTAACCTATTCCAGGGGTCTCTGCTTTGTGAGGTCACCTGTTATATAGACTTGGACAATGTTGGTGAGAATAAGACTGTGACTGGAACCAGGAGTTTCCCTGCCAGATGTACATCTGCCCTGAATGTATTTGGGGATTGGTACTACACATAACTTGCTGCTAATGAAAGCATCCAGACCCGCATAGGGATTTGGCAGAGGTGCAGGGATTTTGTAGCCTGCTCTAGTTCATAGAACAAACATTAAAATTCACTTGCAGAAAGTGGTGACACTGGTACAGGAAAGAAAGAAAAGGAGAAGAAGAACAGAAAAGGCAAGGACAAAGAGAATGGTTCTGTGTCCAGCAATGAGACACTTCCACCCCCACCACCAGAGGAGATTACTCCTCCACAGGTTGTGGTAAGTAGAAGGGAAAGTGGGGAGATAAGGGTGTGGTGTCTTGTTCTGATTTAAAACTTAAAAATTACTGGCATTCCCTACTGGTCAACATTGCACCAAAAGCTCTTACTGTCTCCAAAACTTAAATGTTGGAATATATAGAGAGAGGTAAAACTGCACTTGAAGTAACCTTACAGAGGGTTATAAACTAATGTCTAGCTTCAAGTTTCCATTACTTCTTTCCCTTTTTCTGTGGCCTTTGACTTGCAAATTGTACTGTAAACCTTTCTTTAGGTTTTTAAAAATGCTCTGAAGTTGGTATCATTTCTACTCTTGCCTATTACTAAAACTGCAGTAACACTGTGAATCTCTCGGTTTGCTTTTGTGTTTTAGGAGGAGGAGGATGATGATGACTGGGGTGAGGACACAACAGAAGAAGCCCAGAGGCGTAGAATGGATGAAATCAGTGACCATGCAAAGAACCTCACGCTTAGTGAAGACTTGGAAAGAACTGTGGAGGAGAGAGTCAACATACTGTTTGATTTTGTGAAGGTAACTATTCTCTGGTTGTTTGCTTTAGTGGTATAAAGTGTTTGTAAGGAAACTAAAAGCAGCATCTCTAAGCTTCTGTCAAAACACTGGTTTTGCCAGCAGTGGGAGGGGAAGGGTGCAAAGGGCGCAGACCTCAAGTGGCATTAAAATGTTTCTCTCTGTACCCGTTTCCCTGTAGAAAAAGAAGGAAGAAGGTGTCATTGATACTTCAGACAAAGACATTGTAGCAGAAGCAGAGAGACTGGATGTAAAGGCCATGGGCCCGCTAGTTCTCACTGAAGTCCTTTTTGACGAAAAGATTCGTGAACAAATAAGAAAATACAGACGTCACTTCCTTCGTGTAAGCAATTCCTTCTTCTGCACTCACTGTTCTGAGCGTTTTATAGCAATGGCTTGGCACTGTGAGGAAGAAGACTTACTGTAGTGTTTTGCTTTTAAACTGCTCCTTACTTAGGGAGAACTGCTGGGAGGGATAGTGTGAACTGCTGTAAACCTTGTAATTCAAGGTTCAAAGAATTCAAAAAGCTAATTGAATCCCTTTTGTGTTTATCACAACTCTAGTTCTGCCACAACAACAAGAAAGCCCAGAGGTACCTTCTCCATGGCTTCGAGTGTGTGGTAGCCATGCATCAGTCTCAGCTTATTTCGAAAATACCACATATTTTGAAGGAAATGTATGATGCAGATCTTCTGGAAGAAGAAGTCATCCTTAGCTGGGCAGAAAAGGTAAAGGGTAGTGTGTTATGTACCTGAATGTAGTCTGTTGCATCTGGCTTCTGTGTTCTGGTGTGATAGCTTGTACTGAGAGAAACCTTTCCAAAAACGGGCTGTTCAAGGCAGCGGGTGAGTTTGGAGGTCCAAGTTGGGTTCTTGCTGTGTTTGGGTATGGTCTGGTGTAAACTCTTCAGCATTCAACCAAAGTCTGTGTCTTTCAGGCCTCAAAGAAATACGTTTCAAAGGAGCTTGCCAAAGAAATCCGTGTTAAAGCAGAACCATTTATTAAATGGCTAAAGGAAGCTGAAGAAGAATCTTCCGGTAATGAAGAAGAGGATGAAGATGAAAATATAGAGGTAGGAAAGGCTAGTTCATTGTCAGCTCCAAGGCTGCACTGTTTCCTGCATGTTTAAGTCTTGTAACCTGGTGCAATTTGAAACAGCTTCCTTGGTGTATTACTGTGACCGTTGGGAACTGGAGGAACACTATTCCTAGGGCTTGATCAGAGTGTTCTTGCTACACTACACTAAATGTAAGAGCATTTGGATAGCCCAAGACTGTCACTCTGGAATGGTACAGTCTCTTGCACAGTAGCAGCTCATGTAGTAGTAGAAGGTTGATGGGAGGTATCATGCAAAAAACTGCATGTTCTAAATGAGTTAGTGGGAGGATGTTTGTTAAAACAGATGATGAAAGAGTAACTGACCATTTCCCTCACAGTTTAGCCCTAGATAAAGTCTGTGAGTTACACTCCAGGTGGCTGTGGCTGGAACAAGTTTTGCATGTGGGTGATTTGGTTGCTCTCCTGCCAGTACTGTACACTTCTCTTCTTGGGTATGAGATCCTGCTTCCTGCAGATGCACATGCACAGCTCTGCCTTACAAAGCAGCATGTTAAGTGGGTCATGGACATGGCCAGGAGGGTGGTTGGGCGGGTAGGTGTTGCACTTAGTCCAGTGCTTAGTGTCAGTCAGTGCTGTAGTAAAAGCAAGTGTCTTGTCTCCACAGGTGGTGTACTCTTCAACTGCCAGTGTACCTAAAGTTGAAACTGTGAAGCCTGCAAACAATAAAGATGACGATATTGATATTGATGCCATTTAAAGTGATGCAACATAGCTTCCAGCACAGTAATGCGAACTTCTCTGCATTTTCTGCCAGAAGTGTGATTTGTATGTGCACAAACTGAAATGGCTTAACATCCTGCTACTCTTTGTACTCTAAAATGTATCTTTTTACTGTGACTGGTCTTGTGTAACTAAGCCTAATACCAAGGAGTCAGCACGTCAGTGAACTGATCTAGTTTGCAACTGGCATGTTCTATTTTGTTTTTCTAACTTGTGTTGGACACATACTTGGAGCACATTTATACAGTTGTGGAAATAAAGGATTTGGTTTTGGTCAATCTTCATTTGTGACTCAACCCCCTTATTGCTTTTCCAAGTAAGTATTTACACAGCTCATTGAAATCTGCGAAGTTGAAGACGCAACGACACTCTTGAATGAGACAGGAAAAAAAGCCTTAGCCTGGAGGCTGTTCCAGCACTGGAGATTTGAAACCTGGGCAAGAAGCAGGTGTTGAGTAATCTACAGTGTGTGGCTGCCAGCTTCTTAAAACAGAAGTCAGCTGTCTGCGTTCTGATCCTTGCCTGCTTTTTCCTTAAATATTTCCACTGGTGTTCACTGCAGAAGTTGGGTTTTGGTTTGGTGGGGTTTTTTCCTTCCCTGGAGTTTTCAACAGCTCCAGATACGGGACTAGAGCTGTGGAGCAGGTACTGCTGTAGTTGGTGTCAGGGTTGCTGCAGCACAGACATGTCCCACTCTAGTGTGATTTGGGGAGGGGGTGAGATCTGGTGCCTTGAGTGCAGGAGTCCCCAAAGCTGACCTGCTTATCTCTGGAAGTGAGTGTCCTGAAGGCCAGTGTTGAGGAATCGAATTCTTTGAGAAACAGGACAGAGAGAAAGCTGGTCCACTGAAATCAGAAAACAAGTGTGATATGGCAGGTGACAGGTAACTTCAGATCGGACAAAGGTGAAGATTGTGTTTGGATGGTTACATCGGGGTGGCTTGAGCGGCAGGTTCTGTTCTATGGTGGGGGTGTGAGTCTAGGAACTTGTGTGTGGCCCTAGCAGTGAGCTGTCACTTAGCACTAGCATATGTGGTGAACAGTATCAGAAGGATAGGGTGAAACCATTTGAAAGTGCCCTTTCATTTAAGGTGGAGGTTTATTGCAATAGTACGAAACCACGATTACAGGTTTTATTCTTGGCTTCTTCTGTTTAAAAGAAAATGTGTTCACCCCTGTGTTTAAACTGGGTTTGCATTTCCAAGGTGTCAATTCTCATGCGTGTTGGAAACATGGAAGGCATATTACTAGTCCCTGTCCTGTCTACCCTCTGAGGAATACACCTCTTCCTCCTCAGGCAGGCACACACCTCCTTCACGTAACTGTTGCAAGCACATCATGGCAAATGTTCGCCTGCCAGGTTGGAAGGTTGAGATCTTCTGAAAAAAATCCCAGCTGAACACAGCATGTCTGTTAAAAAGCTGATGATTTTGCCTGGTACTGCTATAGAAAACTCTATGGGCTGGGTTTTAGTCACATGGTAGCAGGGTGGGTTGGTGATATGGGTATAAAATATCTCGAATTGTGCCTCTCTGATACCTGCTGCAGTGGGAGGTGGGTGCTTGTATATTAGAATCGTTTTATAGGTAGGGGTTTGAGTTGTCTTTGCCTTTCTAAGCAGAGTTCTTCCTTTCGAGGGAATAATGGGAAGCCTTGCTCTTTCCTGGGAGCGTGTCACAGCCACCATGCTGAGAAAGGCTGTGGCTGTTACCTGACTGCCCCAGGGAGCTCTGCAGTGTGGGCAGAACCTCTCCCGGCTCTCTGAGCCTGGCTCTGAGCTAGTCTAGGTCAGCTCAGCTCTCTGACAGCATCAGTTGCTCTGTGCCGATGGCCTGCAGGTGTGGCTTTGTGGATCCGGGTTGGTGCTGTCTCAAGGACGTGACTGGAAGGTTTCTGTCTGAGGTACCTGTTGTGTGGTGGCTGCTCCCAGCTGTGACACAGTGAGGTACCATTTCAGGGGTGGTCAGTCCCATTTTAGAGCAGACTTGATCATAATTGCGGGCTGCCACCAATGGGGATAATCTCTGGGTTGTTTTTTTTTTCCCCAAGATGTAGGGACTAGCAAGACAGACCTGTTTTTTCCAGTAGGGAAACTAGGAAATAAATCCACCCAAAAATGTTTTTCATAGGATCAGTGAACTGGTGATGCCATAGCAAAGCTATATGGTCAGGGACTGAAAGCATTCTTGTGTGTAGTAGGCCACAGGTGGATCAGATTAAGTGCATTACAAAGTGGTGCCCTAATTTCAGACACAGTGGAGGCTTCTAAGAGCACCAAGGCCACCACTATGAAATTCCTAGTGCTGAGTTACACTTCTCACCCTATTTTCACATGCACATTGCTGTTTCTGTCTCAGATCATTAACTGATGATTCCACCAGCAAATAAAAATTGAGTGTTTGTCTTGTATTTCTTTAGAGAAGGAAGAAGCCTGACTTAGAAGTTTCACGAGCCTTTAAATGTATTGCCACTGCTATCTGATTAAAAGTAACAAGTGCATCTTCAAAAGGCAGCTTGGATTTTGGATGCACTCTGCTCCAAGCTTCAAAGAGACTCCTGGCACCCAGAAAGGAAACAGCATTGGGTGATTTCCCTCACTTTGTGTTGTACAGTCTGTTTGAGAAGCTCAGTGTGAGTGCTGCCATTTGGCAGGTGGAGGGTCTAGTGGCAGGTCCATTACCCTTGGCTTTACAAACCCTCATCTCCCTGCAGGAGCCTGCAGTTCAGCAGCGGCTCCTCGTCATCCAGTGTGACAGGAGCTGCTCAGCTGACAGCTTTGCTCGGGACAGCATCATGAGTGGATGAAAGGGGCTCAGAGGCTTCAAATGGAGTTTGAAATCCTGACTGTTGTGCACGTAAGGAGTAAAGTTGCCTGGTTTTACTTTTATCAATGAAAGCCTAAAAGTTGTCATTAGGCCAGTTCTTCCCCAGCTGGATGTGGTAGGACACGTATTATATAAAAGTATGCTCTTTGCTCCTGAGAGTGCACAGCTCAAGCTTGGAGCGAGGCACTGAGTAAAGATAAGGAAAAGGGATTTGAAGGCATTGCAACAGGAAGAACGAATGTGCTGAATGCTTTCTGTTTCCCTCACTGTGGTAGCAGCTTCCCCCACCAGCATAACCACAATGTGATGCTCCCAGAGATTGACTCTGCAGGATCACTTGTGTGAGGCATTACCATGAGTCTGTCATTCCTCTCTGCTAAGATCTTCCCATTCCTTGGGTTAAGAGGGTTGCCAGAAGATCCAAATCTCCACCCAAATCAAACAGCTCGGTTGATTTGTTGCTGTCCAGATGTACCACAGAGTTAAAAGAATTGATTTATAACTCTAATAAACAATGCTTAGCGTGTGGGTGTATTCAGTTGTGCAAGTTCTGAACCTTAGTGTCTGAAAAGAAGAGGTGCCGCTGAAAAGTACTTAAGGTAGCAATCTGTAACGAAGCTATGCTTTCATTTGTGGGCTGCTACAGGGTAGTAATGAAGGTCACAGGAACTCTGGGCTCCCAGTGAAAGCAGTGAAGGGAAATGGCAAGGAGAGATGGAACAAAAGTAGCTGACTCACCGATTAGTCTTCCAGCTGTTTTCTTCTCAAACTAATAACTCCAAAAAGCCTCAGAGGGCTGTTGCTGAGGATTGGCTCCTTGGCATTCGGTCACACCACTGAACCATGAAGATGTGGATCAGAAAATCCAGAAGTGAAGACAACAAAAAGCAGCTTGAAAACAATGCTCTTTTAAGCCTTGTATGTGAAATACTGTTTGCATGCTTAAATTTCAGCTTAAGGTTTATAAAGCTGTTGGAGCCACTGAGATTGCTTACATGCTCGACAGGCTGCTGACAGTGTCTGTGTTTTTCACTTCGAAGACGATCATCTTGCTGCCACGGAAGTGTCAGAGTTCGTCTTTGGACCTGGAATTGGAGAAGAGCTGTTCTGGGGCCACCGAGCAGCTTTCCCAGGATGTCACTTCCTTACCTAGTTCAGATCAGCACCGGGGTATCTCCCACAGCTTCCTTAGAGCTGTTGCAGCTGACATCCATCAAGGACATGGCCCCAGCACTCAGGTGATGGTGCTTTTAATTCAGTGAAATTCTAAAACTCCTCAATTTTTTTCAGAGCAAAAGAAAAAAACATGTTCGGTGTTTTGGGTTAGGAACGCAAGAAACAGGTTCACCTCATCATTTTAAGTGTAACAGAGGGAACTGTTCTTCCTATTGTAGTTAGTGTCTGGCAAATCCAATAAATGCTAAGCCACCTTTTCCAAATGTCAGTTTTTCTACTTGCACGTGCCTCAAAGTCGTTGCTTGCTCAATGGCTGAGGCTCTTCAGTATTTTAGCAAACAGCAGAGTCCTGTATTTCTGTGAGTGGGATGCCATTAGCTTCCAATGCTGGCCATGCAGCTCACTTGTGAAGGGACAGGTCTAGGGTGAAGCCAGGAAGTCAGGTCAGTAAGGCAAGGCTGGGATCAGCAAGGCCCATGGTTGGGCAGGGTTGCACAAGCTTTATGAGGGCCCCCACATAAGAGCTGAGGTGGGGAGGCCCCAGCTGGCTTCTCTCAGGGCTTTGTCACACTGCTCCTTCCACACTGCTCAGCTCCAAGGTCACTTGGCTGCGCCACATCGGAACTGACCTTGAACACAGGCAGCCTCACACCTGCGAGGAGGGGAAAGAGGTTGCAGAGCTTATTCCTGCTCCCCGGACACTGACATCTTCTGAGGCTGGAGCTGGAGAGTGCTGTTTTTTCTAGTGGTAATCTCACCCCATTACCGTGGTGTTAGGGCTATTTTCTGCACAGTGTTTTCTTTCTCAAGGGGGAAAGAGGTGACACAAAGGAGAGCTTTGGTCCAAGAACTGTAGCCACTTCGGCCATACATTGCAAGTAAGTGAAGTACCCACCACCAGGAACAACTCAGCAGGAGGTTTGTGTGGGTGTTTTATTATTCTCTGTGAATTTTTGCTTGATACTGTTTTTTATATTTATCCGATATTAATAAAACCCAGATAACTGCACTGACGTCAATGGAGTTTGCCTTTGTATCTGTGCAATTAAGGTAGACATCTGACATCTTTAAAAGAAACATGAGGAAAGTATATTTCCCCCAGAGAATCCCATCCCTGTGTTGTCAGGGAATTGTTAATAAATTATTTATTAATTAATAGTCACTCTTATGGACAAAATCACAGGCGTACAATTGCGAACAGAGTATTTCACATAGGAAAAGACTAAATAAAGAAGAAAAATGCTAAATGAAGAGACTAAAGGATTTTTCATATGGTCTCTGAGGCTGGGAAGTTTGGATTTTGAGGCTTCCATCTCCTGCTTCCTTTGTTTCTTCAGCATGTGCTCATATTCTCTATTGCAAGTCAGAAAAGCTGGTAGTCCCAGCTGAATGTGCTGTGGGGCTTGGGGTGGTTGGAGGTGGTAGGCAGGCACACTCAGGGGGGAAGCAGGAGCACAGTTGCAATGACAGGAAAATACTTCTCTGTGTGGGGGAAGTAATAGGATTTTAAACAATCTTTTTTAGATTCTTATTTATCAGCTGACAGGAGTTTAATACACGAGTTTGCATTCTCCGTGCCTTCTCCATGAACAGGATTGGCTAGATTTTGGTTTCTGTTTGTTCTGCTGAAAGGCTCCTATACAAGATCCAGAATGCAGAAGGGACAATTTTAAGCAAAAAATAGTCCTTGACTATCAGGTGGACTGTTACCAAAATACAAAGAACCAGTTTAGACAAGATGAATGGTGTCAGTAGCTGCATCCACTGAGGCTGCTGTCAGGAGCACACCACCTCCAGAAGAGCAAAACCCCTGCTTAGGTGGAGCGGTATGGAAAAATGGAAGGGAAACCCCTTTGTAAGGAAAGTAGGGTGGATCCTATCCAGTGGAGGTCCCCATGAACACCTTCACCTTGCAGCCAAATGGAGGTGCCAAAGTTTTTAGCAAGTAGCAAAACTTGCTGAAGTCGAGTCTGGGGATGAAAAAACCACCATAAGAACAGTAAATATGTAGGCAGAACTAATCAACTGTGCGTTCCTCACGCTGACTAAAAATAAAGGGGATGGAGGGGTGATGAGTCCTCCTAATCAGCTTCTGGTCAATACTGATGCCAGAAGATTGGAGCAATGAATTTGACTTTGGCAAAAAAAAAATGCCATAGGAAGTAAGAGGTGCTCATGAAGCCCCTGGAGCTGTGCAGATGGGTAACCAGCCTCAGTGAACCCCCTCACTCGTGTGGACCTGGAGGTGCTCTCAGTTTTGCATGGCCAGGTTTGGGTGCCTGGGTGAAACATCTGCTCTGGACCCATCCCTTGGGGAGGGCAGGAGAGAGAGACACAAGGAAGGTCAGGCTCAGCACCACGGGCATGGCTGGCTGCATCCTGCTCCAGGTCAGGGAGAGGGAAGCCAGGAAGCGGATGTGGCTGTGGCGTGTGGGTGGTGAGGAGTGAGAGGTGATCAGTGAGGCCTTCCTGTTTGGTAACACCAACAGGCTTGTCCTGGGCAAGGGGGTGGTTTTATCTGAATCATCGAAGAGGAACTGAGTGTTCCCGGTGGGAGGAAAAGTGGGAGAGCAGGTACCTGTCTGTTGTGAGAGCCTTTCTGGGGGCGTTCAGGGATGTGCACTGAGGAACTGTGGAGCTTCACAAGCGCAAGGCAATAACTGCTGCAATTTCTTTTTTTTTTTTTTTACAGTCTTTTATGATATTGTCGTTGCCTTTGTTCCTTTTTCTTTTTTTTTCAGCACTGTGGGGTGGGACTGGGAGAAAGAAGCAGCAGTATCACTAATACCAGAAAACCTGTTCTGCAGGAAAACCTGCAGATGTGTGCAGGACGGGGAAGGAGCGGCTGCACTCATGACCCAACCTGTCCTGCACACAGCAGGCCGGAGGGTGATGGGGGATGACAGGCTCCTTCCTCTGTCCTCCCCCTTTCCCATGCACCTATTCTCAGCCCTGGATCAGAGAGGCCGGCTGCTGTTCAGGGCTGACTTGGTGTAACCTGCAAGGAGCTGCTGGAGGGGGGGTCTCCTCCTGGACCGCTCTCCCTTTCCTGCTCCGCGGGACTTGCTCTGCTTCAGTGTTAAAAATCCTCTGCCTTGGTGCAGGGCTGTTCAGAGGTGGGGGTTCGGTGCCTGTCACAGAGACGCCTGCAAGCTGTCAGAGGGTTGACATCGTGGAGAGGTCCGTGCCCTGCGGACCTTCTCTGGGCGTCAGACAAGCCGCCAGTGCTGGGAATTTTCCATGACCCACTTTCCCTCCCTGAATTCTGTTTCTTGACAGCAGCAAATACTCATTTCCCATGACCGTCCCCAGGCTTCAGGAGACATCGCAGCCGGGACTGGCCCTGCTCCCTCCAACGGGAGAACACACGTGCACGGCCCCTGGGACACAGCCCGGGCGGGCGATGGGAAGGGCAGAGGGGCAGGTTGTGACCCGCCACAAAGCCTCGATGCCACCCTATGACCCCGAGCACCCGCCACCCCCAGCCCAGGGCAGGAACGGCTGCGGGGTCCCGGTGGGGAACTGCGGGATCGGGCTGGGGGAGCTGGAGCTGGGCGCTGGATAAGCGCAGGGATCCGTTCGGGAATGAGGGGGTCCCGGGAATGCGGGGTCCCGGGAATGCGGGGTCCCGGCGAGGAACCCCAAAGTGGCCGCCGGGGGGAGCCCGTGCGCCGGCGGCACCGCCCGGCCCGGCCCGGAGCGGCCCCGAGGAGGGGATGGGGACGAGGGGAACGGGAGGGAGAGAAAAGCGGGGCGTGGGGGGGGGGGGGGGGAGATAAAAAAAAAAAAAAAAGGCATAAAACAAACACACACACACACCCAAAAATAAAAGCAAAGGAAAAAAAAAAAAAAAAGAAAAGAAAAACTGGGGGCTGGAGAGGGAAGAAAGAGTTAAAAAAAGGAAAAGGAAGGAAAGGAAAGGAAAGGAAAGGAAAGGAAAGGAAAGGAAAGGAAAGGAAAGGAAAGGAAAGGAAAGGAAAGGAAAGGAAAGGAAAGGAAAGGAAAGGAAAGGAAAGGAAAGGAAAGGAAAGGAAAGGAAAGGAAAGGAAAGGAAAGGAAAGGAAAGGAAAGGAAAGGAAAGGAAAGGAAAGGAAAGGAAAGGAAAGGAAAGGAAAGGAAAGGAAAGGAAAGGAAAGGAAAAAAGAAAAGATAAAAAAAGGAAAAACCACCAAAATCCCCTCCCCTCTCTCCAATTTTCACACTCCTGAATACTGTCTGATACTGTCTGGCTACAGACCTAACAGGATTGGTCTTCTCTCTTCCAACACCCACTGAGTTTGCGTTGCCTTTTGCATATTTTTTCAGGAATAAGTGTAAGATTTTCTGTGTTGAATGGAAAGGGGATTCCCAGCCCCAGCCTCACACCTGCCCAGATGGCAGCTGCCATGGGAAACAGGATCACATCTGCCCCGCAGTGGGACTCCTGTGGTTCCAAGAGACCTTGAGGAGCCTTGGGACAGGGAGGTGGCACAGTGGCCGCCTTGTCACCCTCCAACCTAAGGTGGCCCAGTCATTGCAGTGGTGGAGGTGTCTCTCTAAAAGGAAACAGCAGGGAGTCGTGTGATAGGGTAGGGAGGTGAGAGTGGTGGCAAAAATGCTGTTCTGAAACTACTGTCAAGAAAACGTTTGAGAGAGAGAGATGGAGAGCTGCAGTTGCCTCTCCTTCACACACAGTCCATAGGTATGTAGTAAATCCATGTTACACCCAGGGAGGACTTGCTTTTTTATATCCTCCAACCTGTGTCATCAGGACATTCTTAAAACCCTGGTCCGTGTAATCTCAGTGCACTTTCTTTGAGGGCAAAATGATGCCCTTGGTGGTGGAGGAAATATTGAGGCCATACATAGCCTGCTTACCCTCGGCAGCACTTTTACCTGCAGGAACAACTACCTCATCTCCACACCTCTGTGTTACCTGACTCTGTTCCCAGGTAACACATCTTTTGAATGAGCCATTTCACCAGCTGCACTCACCCAAATGTCATGTGAGGAGATCCTGCACACTCAGCCAGGTGCTGCTTTGGCCAAACTGATGCCTGCCCTGTCCTGCTGATGATCTTGGGTGTTCACCCTTCCTCCTCCAGCACGGGATGTGTGCTGGGAGGAAGAAGGTCCCCTCTTATGCACCAGTGACTCACCAGGCAGCACCCTGCTGCTCCATAGTCTCCCCTCCATCTGCATTCCTGGTACCCAGGATGCTGTAATTAAACACCTCTGAAGAGCTGTGTAAACTCCCAGAGCCACAGGGAGCCCTGGGGAAAACAAAACTAATGGCAATACCATCCAGCTCCCACCAAGCAGTGTGACAGGATGAATAGGAGAGTCTATTTTTTGGTTTTCTTCATTTTCCTGTGATGTTATTTTTCTGTGATCATGTTGCTCACAGCAAAACTTAAATGAAAAGCACAATGGCAACAGCATCAACCCTGCAGGAAGAGAGAGCTCCCTACATGATCCTGCCTGAAACTGCTCCTGGGAAGCAGGGTTGAGCATCTTGCCTCTGCCTGGGTAGTGAGGGGGGCGGTGCAGGGTGGTGGGATGGGTTGATGGAGGCTGAGTTGTCCAAAATCTTGCTGCTGGCATCTGGCTGCATCCATGTAGCTCTGCCAGGCACAGTGGAGGGGCTGAGCAAGCTGCTACCCAAAAAGCAGCTGCAAAACATCAGCAGATGCAAATCCACTTTTCCTGATAAATGAAGATACCACAGGGGTTTGGGTGTTTTTATGAAAGACTTTTTTTCCCCTAGTCTTTCTAACTTCTTGAAAGACAAGCATAGACTGCTTGTGGGAAAGCTTTAAGGTGACTGCCACGCAAGGGAACTTATGGTCTTGCAGGTGTCAGAGAAGCAAAAAACTGATTGTCTCGCTCAGATTTGGGAAATTTTAACGTATTTTGAGCTCCTCTTGCTTGACACCTGTAAGATCAGGTGCCTGGGGAAAGGATGCTTGGGCCCAAGTCTCTCCATGGGACCAGCTGGACACCAAAGGAAAAAGACAGGTGAGTCATCATCCTGGACCGGTGCTCCAGGACTCTCTGTCACACTCTGTCACACTGCCCCAGGAGGGGCCAGCCAGACCATACAAATCTCAAGGTGGCCCTCATGTTTCTAAGAAGTAGATTTTTTTTTTTTGCCAAAGGGTCAGTATGATGAGAGCTGGGTCTCTGCCTCCCTATTTTCTTGTTTGTCTCTGAAACATTAAACCCAGGTCAGGACATTAAACTACCCTTTGTTCAGGCTTTCCCAGGCAGGTATTTCTCTGTGTTGGGCTGCTGATGGAGATGACAGATTCCCCCGCCCTGCTTTTTCCCCCACCTCCCCAGTCTTTGATCCCAGCAGCTCTGGAAACCAAGCTTTGAAAATACAGTCATTTCATGGATGTGTTGATTAGGAAATGAAATTCCAAGTAGCAAATGACAACGCAGCTGCACTGCCTGACTCTGCAAGGCTGGAGCTCCCCACCAGGAAATGTATTCTCATATTTTTTTGACACATCCAGGGTGTTGTATCATTAATAAAAAATGCAGAGAGAACTTCTTAAGAGAAAATTACTTCCAAAGAAACTGCCTTTTTTTTTTCCTAGTTTTTCCTGTGAATCTGTAGGCTTCCTTGAAGACAGCTCTGTTGTTTCTGATTTTTGCAGAGCAAAATGAAGCATAGGTTTACCCTGGAACGGTGTCTTCTGGGCATACAGAAAGACCCCAGGGATTTGTCTCCCCTAGCAGGCTGTTAATCAAGGTTTCCAGTTTCATAGGAAAATGGTTTTTATGGGGGACAGATGGAGGGATGTGGGCCTTCATGTTTAATTCTACAGAAAAACAACCCCAGCCTTGCAGTCCTGTCAGGACTGGATTCTGCCTAGTCTATCCAACTGGGATGGGGAGAGGTCTAGCTGGTGTGGCTGCCTCCACAGCAGCTGCAATGCCATACAGGGCAAGTAAGTCTTTCTCATTTAAACACCCCAAAATCCATCTCTGAAAAACAATCTTTTCCCCTTCTCTTTTGCATCAATAGCACTGTACTTTTTTTGAGTGTTCCTTGCACTATTCAGTGTATATTAGCCCAGGGTGGGAGGGTGTTTTGGGACTGATTCATCTCATTTTTGGTGCTGAGAAAGCAGAGATTGCCCTCAGCAGGGAATAAGCTTGGGCAGTCTTGTACTCCAAGCTTAGGACAAGTGGGATGCCAAATGCACCCTGCTTGGCTAGTTCCCACTGCAGCAGCTGGAACCTGCCAGCCCTCTCTGGACAATAATCTGGTCCACATCAGGGAGAACAAAATTTGGAGGTAAGTTCTCATTTCTGGAAACTGCCATTTCCTTGAAGGCTTGATGTCTCAGCATCAACCTGAAGACATCTGTGGGGTGGGTCAGAGTCCTCTGTGCATTGCTGTGGGGTCATTGATCCCTTGGGAATCAGGGAGCCCCAGCATGGCCCCAGCAGAGCTCCTCACAGTTCAGTCATCACACCCAGCAGAGCCCCAGGCTGCTGTGTAGGCACCCACCTGTGCAAGGAAACAAACCCAGAAATGTTTGGCTGGTGGATGCAGGCAAGGCGAGCTCAGCAGCTTAGTGGAGCACCTTGGGAAAGCCCAGGACAGCCAACAAGGGTGAGGGTAGAGACTCAGATGATTTGGTTTCAAAGGAGGTTCAAAGAGCTCCTTGGGGCTCCTCAAGGCTCACAGAACTGCTGCAGGAGGGGAAAACCTGAAAGGGGCTATGCCTGTGTGGAGCAGCCATGGATGGGGCTGAGGGAGGGTTCAGACCCGCTGGAGGGTCACAGCTGCAGCAGCAGGTGGGACTCCATGGGTACCTTAATGTGTTTAATGTTTAAAGTTTAGTAGGAAGGTTGTTAAAGAAGGCTTGAAGAGGAGATATTTGGAATAACCTTTCTTCACGGTAGAAATACCTCTGTAGGAGAAAGATTTGCTGGAAAACTCGGCAAGTCTCTACCAAAGGAGCAATCAGCCTCTGGTTGGCACTGCGATTGAAAATGTTGTAAAGGGCCTCCCCGTAAAAGGCAGATCACTTTTTCCTGGATGTAAGGAGGGAAGAAGAGCCAGGGAAGTGATTCAAAGAAAACCTGTCAAAGCAACAAGCCAGGAAAAGCTTTACAGAAGTGCTTTGAATGGCTGCACATGCTATGACAGGAGGATGTATCAGAGCCAGAGAGGTTAGAGCATGCAAGATGAGAGACAATGCTGGCCTAGACACGAAGGATCTTATCCCACTCTTCTATAGCCTGCATACCTAGAAATACCCAAGCAGACAGGGTCTGACTTCCAACCACTAGGAACAGAGGTAGACACCAACAGCCTTTATCCCTGTAGATTTTCTTTCCCCCCAGCACAGAATGGGTAAAACTATTTCTCTCTCAATGAGTTGCCTCTCTTCCCTGGGTGCTGTTTAAAAGTCACTCAAGAAAGCATTAAAAATGCATCAGACCCTACATCTGTAGCTCGTTCTGTACAAGACACCCCGTTGGGAAGGGAGTTTTCCTGGAGACCGAGGAAACCCATTTTGTGCTCCCCAGCCCCTGTGCTGCAGCAGCCCCTCTCCCTCCTACTCCTCCTGGGTGTGGAGGCACTCCTGCAACGCCAGGGGCTCACACCCCCTGCACTGGGGGGGAGATACAGGCATTAGTGGGGTGGGAGGTGGGGATGCAGTGTGGGCATAGGGTGAAAGAAGGCTGAGCAGCCCCAGCCATGATTGTGGTATGAGGCTGCTCTGTGGTATGAGGCTGCTCTGATCCCTCCAGCTGGTTGCTCTCACCCATTCCCATCCCCATCCTGTCCCCATCCCCACAAAGAGCAGCTTGCAGGTGACATCCTTGACACCTCCAGCTGTCTCTCTGCACATCGCAGCTTTTCATCTCTGGCAGCTAATAGCAGAGCGCTGGGGGAAGGGAACATATGCCAGAGCAGCTCATCTAAGGCACCTTTCTACTAATCACATTACCTGCCCCCCTAGCAAGAGAGAGGGTTTGACATGTGGCCAGAGTGGTGACCAGAATTATCTCCCCTCTCTCCACGTTCCAGGGATGCTTTTGCCTCTGTGGGGGCGGCAGGAGATAGCTCTACAACAGGACCAGGGATGGAGAACCTCTGTTTGGAGGGATACCACAGAAGACACAGACCGGAGGAAGACAGGAGCATGTGTTTCTGCCAGAAGTCCATACAGGAGTACACAGGGCAGGCAGCTTCTGTGCAGTGTGACAGTGCTGGAACAAAGGTAGAGGCTGAATTGACCTGCAGAAAGAACCAGCTTCCATCAGTGCTGCCTGCAGGGTGTTTGCTGCAAGTAACAACAGAACCACAACAGCCTGGAGCAATTAGAGGGTATGAAGCCCGGGCTCAGTTCAGCTGCAGGGAATCTCCGTCCCTTCCTTCCAAAGGACACTGCTTGTAGCCCTGAGGAGCTCTGGTGCTGTCCTGTTAATGGCTGACCCTACACAGTGAATGCAGGTGTCAGTGATGTGTGATTCACACAGCAGCAGCAAGGTGATGGCTTTGCCCTTCAGAGCAGAGAGGGTGTCCCGGTACCCTAGTCCTCTTCCAGAGGAGGGGAGTAGCTCAAATGAGGGTTAGAATCTGAGCTGCCTGGTGATGCTGCCATTATCTTCAGGTCCTGTCTACTCCCCACTGCTTCCTCCAGGAGCTCAACTGCATCCTATCACAGCTGTGATTTCAAATGGAGCTTGCTGCATGTCTGGAGCTGGTGTCCAGAGCCTGGCTGCAGGGATGTAGCAGTGACAGGCCCTGAAGAGAAGTGATGGGGGTACCCGTGGGGGTTGGGTTTTTATGTCCGGGATTCCTGAAACCCCTGCCAAAGTGAATGCTCTCACCTTTGCATGCTTGGAGCTCTCTGGGGACTGTGTCTCACCAGACCAGTTATTACAGGTTTTCCAGGGGCTGTCCCCTTCCCTGCTCTCCTTGCCACTACCCCATTCATTGGCCAGAGAGGAGGAACAGGCACGCACATGTTTCAATATGTGTCTCTTTTCAATGCACTTATTTTTAGCTTGTTTTTGTGGCCTGTAGAGGATTCCACAGGAAATCCTGCAGCCATGGGATCATGAAAAGCTCAGGTTCCCGATTGTGTTACATACGTTAACAGAGATGTGATCTATACAGGGTTTTTTAAAAAGCAGCTATAAATACTTCCTCCAGCTGCACCAATATCCCCTCGTCCCTCTTCCCTCCATGGCACCTGTTGACACTCATGTACCCAGTTAAGATTAGCTACTTCACAGGGAAGGGAAGCCCGGAGCCATCCCTCCCTGCCCTGCTGCAGCAGCACCTGGCCAGCCCGTTTTGGGACACGCCTTGGGCTGTCAAAATTTGCACAACCCCGAAAGGCCAGTTCCATTGACAGGTTCTGCTTGGCCCAGCGTGGGGCAAGACATCCAGGAACCAGATCCATGTGATGTGGTGGCACTTTGCCATCTGAGCCTCAGGCAGCTCCAGCCTCCTGACCAGGCAACCCCACCACTGGGAGGAGGTTGTCAGTCCTCAGCCCTGCTTCCTTCCTAAGCCCAGGCTGGCCCAGGAAGGAGGGATGCTCAGGGCTGGTGTGCACAAGCACATTTCTTTTTGCAGCCGTGGGGTGCGCTGCCAAGCGCATCATTTCCCTCCAGCTGTGGAAGCAGATGGCTCTTTTGCAGCACCCCTTTGGGCTCATCAGAATGAGAAATGCCTGCAGGGTTGGCCTGTGTTTGTGGAATATGGAGATATGCATGTATGGATCTGGGTTCACAGCATGCAAGTGTGGGGGAGATGTTTGGGTTCTTTTGGCTAGAAGAGGGATTTTTCACCTGTGAGAGGTGGCTCTCGGTCTCCTCACTATCTTTGAGCATTGTGGGGGAAAGATGCTGCTCAGGGTGCCCCAGTCTGAGCTTGCACACTCCTGGAGGAAGCACCCACTGGGAACATATCCCATGCATTATATGATGTATGCAGCCTCCAAGCTCAATCCTGAAAAGCTCTTCCATGGAGAGAACACCCCAGCAAGGTGAGAGGGAGCTGTGCCAGGGGCTGGTCCCTTCTTCCCTGCAAAGATGCCAGCCCCTGCTGGTGTCCACGGTGGACGCTGCTCAGCACTGTCCAACTCTGAGCTGTGCCCCTGCTCTTCCCAGCCCATGTGTTGTCACTCCTGGCTGCTAGAGTCAGTCCCTGGCAGTGCTGGTTGCCTCCATAGCAGCCAAGCTCCGCTGCTCCGCAGGAAGCCTCAGCCCGCCCGGGGAGCCTCAGCTGTAATGTAACAGTTGCAGGCAGCGCTCCCCTTCTGCATTGGGAGGGAGCCAAGACTTCCTTAGCAGTTTGTTTATGCAGAAATTATCTGAATCATAATGAGAGATTCCTTCATTTGCCCCTTTCTCCCCTATGCAAGAAGCGCCCTGTCCTGCTCTCCTGCCCCTCTCCCAACCTCCACTGACACAATTCAACCTTGGCAGGGACAGGACTTGGACCCAGGCTTTCTGCTCCCTTGGAGAGCTGGAATCATGATGCAAAAGGTTGCATTTCTGCTGGTGGAGAAGTGTGACCAGCCCAGCAAGAGCTGTTCAGACACCTTGCATCTGTTTAGCCTGCCAGTTTGGGATCTGGGAGCTGATGGGAGCTGGCATCCTGCTGGTCCAGGTGAATGCCATAACCCTTCACATTCCTCTGGTCCTGGATTTGCCTGAAAATTCCATCCTGGAGCCAGAAGAGCCGTCTGATTAAACTTTAGCTGAACTTGAAACATGAAACATCGTCTGCACCATGTGAGAAGATGCAGGAAATAGAAGATGCATTCATTTCAAAGTTAAAGCAATCAGAAATTTACCCCATCACTTGGAAACTCTTCTGATCCCCACCTACACTCTCCTAAACTACACCTCTGAGTGTGCCACACTCCCAGGCTGGAAGCTGGGTTGTGTTACATCCCTCTTTGCCAGTATGCAGGATGGACCATGAGCTAAGTGAAGCCCTTCTGCCCAGGTAGACCCTCCTGACTTCCTGACATGGGTCCTGTACAATGGGTTTTCAGATGCATGTTCTCAGCCCTGGTGTTGCTGTACTCCAGTAGACCCAGCAGTTTGTACAGATGGGATGGCAGAAATCCAAGGAAAGGCTCATGATACCAGCTCAGAGAAGAGCACAGAGGGAGAAGTGGGATTACGCAGGCTCAGCTGATGAAGGAGAAGACGAAGTCCTGGGTCAGAGGCAGCAGATAGGGGGTTTGAAGGTAAATTCACTCTATTTCTGGAGATCTCAAGTTCAAACCCAAAACAGCACAGTGAAGCCCGTCCTGGAGGAGCTGTTGTCACACACCACAGGACATGTCAGAGCTGCTCTGGTCCTACAACTGCCCAGGACCTTCTGGATCTGGACAAAGTCTTGGCAGAAGGATCAAATGTAAGGAGGGGAGGCAAAGGAATGGCAGTATTTTCTTTCTTCTGCCCTGCTCCTCCCAGGCTGTCGCTTTTGTCAGGGCTCCTGACAGCCCTTTCAGATGAAGTGCACTCCAAAAATGTATGCTGGAGTTATGTAAGACTCCGGTACCTTTGGTGACTCACACGTCTTGTCCTAACATGCCGTTCCCCGCAGCCATTGTGTAACCTCACTGGGAAAGCACAGGGTGGCCAGGCCTGGGGATGGGGGGCTGACATGGGGATGGGGAGCCACAGCCCTGGGTGTCTTCCCAGTGAATCCACTGAAGGACCATCCCATACTCCTTGCACTGGAAGAGGAAGGAGTTCTGCCGCAGTGTTGGTCCTGCAACTGGAGGGATGGCCAGGGAAATGAAAAATACAAGATTCGTCAAGACTAGAAAATTTGTGGTTGGCATCCAAACCTATGGTTTTCCCTGATGTGTGCTTGTAGTGAAAGGACTGCTAGTGCTTGTAATGAAAGGGCTCATTGGTAAGGGCAGGAAAGAGGATATCTTCTTCTCTCGGCCAGGAAGCCATCGTCTCCCAGTGAAGGAGCCTGAGTTTTCTCTTGTTTAAGCATGGAAACATTGGGGTAGAATTTGCAGCCAGCAGTGGAAGTACTGGCTCTGACACAAAAGGAGGATCAGGCCTTTGAGGAGCTCCTGGATCTTACAGTGGATGTGTGAGCAGGGCAAGAGGCAGCGAGGGGTGCAAGCACCCAGGGGCAGCAGCACTGGGAGTGGGGGCAACATTCTGGCAGTGGGGTGGGAACAGAACAGTCCAAGGGTGTCAGGATGGATAAGCCCATGAGAACAAATGGTATGTGGCTCTGTCTCAGTGCAAGAGGCTGCAAAGGTGAGGGGGTGTGCCTGTGTACTGGTGAGAGGTCTGGCCTGGGCTCCTTGCAGACAGGTCCAATCTGCCACGTTTTGCCATCTCCTGGGACAGCATTCCAGTGGCACAGAGCACAGCAAGGGCCAGCAGAGCAGAGGGACCTCATGCAGGCCTCATCTTCCCTCCTATTTAGAGTCTGCAGCTGCTGGAAGGACACAAGTCTCATCTGGGTAGCTGTACCTCGGCATTTTGTGTGGCTATGGTTTGGTTTGGTTTTTCACCCTGCCCATATTCTGTGCTTCAATGTGTGTGCAATGAATCAGGCTCAAATATCTTAGCCCCTCAAGGCAGTGGAGTTGCTGTAGGTGTGGGCATGTTGGAGGAAGACAAAAAATTGCCAAGTCAGCAGCAAATGTCCGCTTCTCTGAACTCACACTGCTGAGGAGGTTTGGACCTCATCCTGCCTTGCACGCGTGTCTCTCAAAATCAGAGGCAATGAATAGCATACTGCAGGTTTGGGAGCTGCCTTGTGACTTCAGGGCCAGCTCATCAGTTGGGACAAGTCAGGGTAGCTGTACTGAGGCAGTCCAGATGAGCAGATATTTTCCTGACATCTTGCCAGTCCTTGATTTCTGTCCAGGACTCCACACCTACCCCAGCCTACCTTCTGGTGCAAAAGTGCTGGGTTTGAATCATGCAAAGGATTTCAAGCCTGGCTCATTAGCTGAACTGAAAAATAGAGTTAATGAAACTCTTCTTGTTCAGCCAAGGATCTAGTTCCCACTGTTTTGTAGGAGCTCTGCAACGGAGCGATAACATATTGGGACTGAGTCTTGGCTTCAGGACTCCACTTTTAGACTTGTATAAAATCACAGTAACACAGGCATCAGACTCATTATTTATGACACAGTTATAAATTATACAATTTTGCCCCCTCAGTCCATAGCTAGAAATCACCACTTCCCACGTGCAGCATATGCAATGCTTTATTTTTAAAAAATAACTTCCATCTTTCTAAAGAGTAAAGGTAGAGCAAAAAGACAAATTAATGTGACCTATCGTTAAGTTACAAAATGCTCACAAAATCATGCATGGATTCAGCTTCCTCGGGAAAGAGGGCAACTGTAAGGAATTTCAGAGCCAGCACCTTGCCTGGTGGAAAGCAGAAGCTCCTGACTTCAGCAGGAATGTCTGTTCCCAAATGCAGAGCTGCTTCCCAGAACCAGCTCACCATGAAGCCCAGCACTGGTGGTGCTGAAGGACACTCATGAGAAGCAAGCCAATTATTTTCCCAGATTAATAAGGCAGAATGATCCACAAGTTGTGTTCTAATAGCCACCAGGAATCAAGCCTGCAGGAACATGCCCTGCCTTTGCCAGCCAGCCTTGCAGGCTGCTCGGGCACAGGATGTCTCTGCCGACTGGCAGCACTTCCTGCTGTCACCATGGCCTGGCAGTTCCTACTGTAAAACCTGTTCCAGACTTATTTTGCCAGGCTCTAACCACCTGGGCAGGCCTCGGATGTGCCAGCTGCCTGCCATGCCAGGAGATCTCGGTCAAGGTAGTTTGGCAAGGGGGAGGCTGTGAGATGACAAGGTTTGTCTCTGACCTTTCGGGAAAGCTCTGGGGTGAAGAGGTAAAGAGAAGAGATGTCGGTATCCTGGGGACAGAGGGGGAGAGTCTGAGATGGGGTGGGATGGATGAGGAGGGGCAAGTTGGGATAAGGAGCTGGGGGAAAGGAAGGGATGGACCTCAGAGGACAGGGGACAGAAGGAAAGGAGTCCCTCCTCCCCTTTAGGATGTATACCCTAGATTGTCTCAGATGAACAACATATTCCCATCTGTGTTTCTCCTCCATCATCAGTTAAAACCTTCTGGTCCTATGTCTCACATAATTTGCCACATTGTGGATGGCAGCCTTCCACTGGGACAAATGCTTTGTTAGATCCCGTCACATTTCTACCTGGTGGCCTCTGCACTCGGGCTCTGCTGCTGTCCCTGTCACCAAGGCATGGTGGCCCCACTGGGGACCTCCAGTGTGAGCTTTGCTGGAACCCGGGTGCGCCCCTGAAGAACTGAGCATGTGTGCAAGTGACCTTTCAAGAGGTGACATTACACAGCTCCAGGGTCAGGAGATGCCGAGCAAAGGCTGCCTCTGCAGGTTTCCCATTTCCCTGTTTCCTCAAGGCTCCCCACCCAGGCTCGTCTCCATGCACAACATGGATGGTTCCCACTGGCAGAACAACACCTAAGCAACAATCCTGCTTGGAGAGATACCTGAGGCAGCCCTGCACAAGCCCTAAAGCAGCTTAGCTGCTGAGCTTAGGGGAAACCAGCCCGCTCTGCTGCGCTAATATTGCTCTTGGTAGAGGTACCTGCTCTAACCCAGCTAACCCAGCAAAGGGGATTCCTCTCCCACGCACAGCTCTGCTCCCGGGGCAGGTCCTGTACACAGGGGCCTCTGGAAAGGCAGCATGCAGTGCTGTAATTAAAGCCTGGATCCTAAAGTGCAAGTACAGGGAGGCCACATGCTGGCTGATTTTCTCTGTAGCTTGAATAGCGTTTCTTTAATGTAGGTGGGTTGTTTTTTTGGTTGGAGGGGTTTTTTTCTGTGAGTGTGAGAAACATAAATAGGCCTTCATCTTTTATGCATTTTCTTGTGCCTTCCAGACCCAGAGCTCCTCTCCATCATTTGACATCGTTCCTTGTTTTGAAAGACGCACTTACTAGAAAAAGATATAAGGGTGTTTTCATTGCAGTACATCACATTCACATGCATAAAATATTAAAATCGATATAGCTGAACCCAAAAACAATGCAACACTTTAGAAAATAGTATTAGTCTTTTCCCTAGGTGTTAGAGAATGCAATAAATCCTACTCTGTTAGACATCTCAGCCCCCCATGGATTCCCAAGGGGTGCGTATGCCACACTTAGAGTCACTGGGAGGGTCTGTTATGAGGGGAGCAGAAGGATTCCTGCTATATGTATGCACACACAGAGGGATATAAATACATTTGTGTGTGTGTGTGTCTGCTTACATACCATTTGTCAGCATTGCCAAGGTGCATTGGCTGTGCCTACCCCACTCCACTGTCTCTAGAGGAGAGTGCATTTCCCAAGTCCTCTCCCAGTCTGTGCTGGGTCTTTTCAGAGAAGCCCTGAGATCCTGAAGTCCAAGGGCACAGTGTCATGGAGGAGGCTATGGGACATGGCAGCAAATGGCAAAATGTAGCTCAGTGGAAACAACATGTTTTCCTCTAACAGGTAGCCCCATTAAAGGAGCCCTGTAATGTCCTCCAAGCACCCTCGCTCAGCTCACTGTGGTCAGACTTTGGCCCAGGTGAGCCCAGGCTGCAGGTGATGCCGCAGACCTTCAGCAGTGTCCCCTGGGAACTAGTGCCCTATCAGGTCATCTGTCTTATATAAGAAGGTAGAATGAGTTTTCTTCTCTTAAAGGGTGTCCTAGAGGCTCAACTCCACAATAACTGAGCACAATATTCACTGAAGCCAGGTAGTATCATGAAAAAACAACTCAAACCATCCAGGATCACAACCAGCATGGGACCTAATGTGTCCTCTCAGCTTGCTCCTCCTTGTGAGAGGAGCAGATTTACTCAAAAGAAAAATTCTCCCATGTTTAGTGTCTGTATGTTTTTCCAGCCACTAGCTCTTTCCCCATCCCTCACATCCATGTGCTTTTCCAGTCTGTCAAATCTTCCTTCATGTCCACATACATGTTCCCTTTCTCCTCTCTCCCTGAGAAGACTCACACAGCCCACTCAGCCCCTCTTTCACTTCCCGTCCTGGGGCAAGGCATCAGGAACCAGCACTGTTCCCATCTCCCTGCTTCCTAGGATTGAAACCATATCATCTGCTAATGTAGACACACAGACACGCTTTCAGCAAAAGCCATTTGAAAAACAGGAGCAAGCATTTACTGAACCTTTAAAAATCTGCAAAGTCCTCTCCGTTCTGTTACTCTCCAGAGGGAGAAATCTTCCCTTTTTTCAATCTGCCCTTTTTTCTTTCTCTTTTTTTCCCTTTCAAGTAATAGAAAAGTTTTATATTAATAATTATTGGTGGCTCCTTTTCATGGGTATTTGATTCCATATTGCTGCTGGAAAAAAAAGCATAAATTTAAAAGGTTCCCAAAGCATTCAACGTCATACACCCACATTCCTCACCAATATTATCCTGCTTTTCAAAATGAGACAGAAAAATCTATAATTATTGTTAAAGTTTTAAAACAAATTTAAAGAGCCCGCTCCTTGAAGTTCAGGTGGTTCAAGCTTCAGTAGCCACCAAAGAAAGTAAAACCAGAACCAACAGAAAATATGAAAATCCTTTCAAGGGCAGAAAATGTTAATGGGAGAAATGTTAAAGGTGTTAATAGTACCAATGCCATATTCAGCATCTCCTATAAATGGAGAAGGGAATGTTACTGTTGGCAACCCTAGGCAATGACAGGAAGTATTTATTAGCTCAACGGGATCCTATATTTGCAAGGGTAGATCCTGTCAGCAAGAATTATCGCTCTGTTGACAGACTAGCTAAGGGGCCAGGGAGAAGGTAGGTGGCAAAGTGGGCATTCACTGAGGGCAGGGGATTGGTGCAGCGCCCCTGAAAAGCAGCATTCCCCGGGCCAGAGGGCTCCTTGGAGCCTCCACTGCTCCGAGCAGCTCTGTTCGGATGGCATTTTTATGAATGGTGAAAGGAGACTTTGGTTCAACAAGTCCCAGGAGAAGTAGCAGGCTAAAAGAGAGAAGGGCAAAAGGGAATAAAAGCAATGAATGGTGATTAGTGTCATATAGTTGCAGCTAGATGTTTGCCTGTAAATCATGTGATGCTGTGTAACGTGTGAAAAGAAAACCAATGCAAGCTATTCAAAGGGAAACTCTGTGACACATGGAGAAAACTCTTCAGCTGTAGGCTGCAGGCTCAGTTTTCCCCACAGAGAATACCTGCAGCATGCATGGACTTCACTGCCAATGGGGACTGCTCATTTATTATGTTTATACAGCGCCAGGCACCTGAAGCAGATCCTACAGAGCTCTGTGGTTCACACAGACCGCAGACCTAATCCCGAAAAGTTCATTGTCATCAGTGAGGAAAAGGCTAAGCTGTGACTGGCACTCTTGGCCAGGAAGAAGTAGAGTTGGTGCCCTGACTATTTTGGGAGAAAGACATCGTGTTCCTCCAACGCCTGAGCTGGGAGTACATCTTTCCCACCAGGAAGCGCCAGCCAGGCTGGCTGCAGGGGTAGTCAGGGGGAACCTGACCCTCACCAGTAACTTCAGATACCTGTTCAGATAAATACAAATGCAGATGAATAAAGGACTTGAGTTTATTATTTGTGTGTGTTTGAAATTATGGAAGTTCTAATTACTGCTTTTTTGATAATATTAAAACATTCCTTCTAAATAATTTTGCTCTTCTATGCATCTTGAAAACTGTCCTGTGCTTAGATGATAAAACATGCCCTCTCTCTCCAAATGTGTTTTTATCTTCTTATGTGAGGTGAATCATAATCAGGATTGGGGCAACAGCATTAATTTGATATTTTTCCAGTTCAATTTGAAGCTATTGACCTTCTAGCCTTTGTAGCCAAAATACTAAGCTGTGATATAAAAACTCAGGACAAACATGCAAACAAAATATTTCTTCACATGCTTTTGCAAATGTGGCTTATGATTGTAGAATTCTTTGTTCAATCCCCCCTTGTTTCAGTAGCACATATAATGTGGCTGAGTTTGTCTGGGTAATTATCAAGGATGCCTTCAACACATAAGCATAGCACTACAGCTGCTTGTGATATCCAGTAACTTTTTGGACAGTGGGAAGCTCCAAAGGAAAGCAGATGTTGGGAAAGGTTTTGGAAAAGGTAGAGAGAAGGATCTAAGTATTTATAGGCCTGTCTCCTGACAGGAGTCCCAGCAGTATAATGGGATGACTCATATGGATCTAGATTAACAAAGAATTAAGGGAAGAAAACATAATTAATGGCCAATCGACAGGAGTTTGTTGGAAGAGACCCTTTCAAACTGACTTGTTATCTTTCACCAAGGAGATTGTAAGGTTGAGTGATAACTGTAAGAGCTGATGTAAAACAGACTTCTTTGAGGCCTTCAACTTGTTGCAGCAGGACGTGCTGATTAAGAAACTGGAACAATACAAATCCAACGTGACACCTATAAATTAGGTTGTCTACCTAATCATCCCTTAGACACCACTGTGGGGTTCCTGGAAGGGTGCTTGGGGCACTGTGAGCAACAGGCACTGCTCCCTGGGTGCCGCCCTGGGACCTTTGGCTCAGTGTCCCACTCCAACCATTTATTCAGCCCTCAGTCCTCTCACCCCTTCCCTTTCCTTGCTGGCAGACCTCAGTAATCGGTTGGTTTTGTTCTCAGAGTTCTTTTTTTTCTCAGAGTTGGTTTTTTTCCCTCTAGCCCTTTCCCATCCTCGGATGGCTCACACGTTGTGTGAATTTTCAAGGTGGCAATTACTTATCAACAATTTTCTAACATCAGAAAAACACAATATGGTCCTGTAAGCCTGCACAATCAGTTCTTCATCTTTACCAATTGATATTTTATCGAGAACTATAAAGAAACGAAAGGATTACTGACAAAATTTTCAGATGACACCAAGACGGAGGGAAAAGGTTGAAAATTAAAAGGAGGCGCCACCAGTGCAGAGAAAACCAGTTTTCAAAATTGCATTCAGGTGAACAGTACACATTTGAGTATGACCAAAGTTAAAAATCATACTTGTAGGAACAATAATAAATGGTAATTTCGAGATAGGAGATATGCATGTACAGGGGAAGGGGCAGAGATACTGAAAAGGGCACATGAGACACAGCTGAACATGAGTTTCCAGAGTTCAGAGTTATAGTATCTGAGAGGGCTAAACAGATTCTTAGGCTGTGGAATCGGCAACATAAGCTACGTCATGTCTGTATTTGGGTTTCATGTTATTACAGCTGGAAAACCATGTTCACATCTGGTATCCACAGCAGAAACCAATAGATAAGGTAGAGATGAATCAGAGAAAACATGCACACTAGTGCCCTACAAATTGGAGTAGGATGCCTTTTGATGACAGATCCCGAGATTTCAATCTCTTCAGTCTCTTAAAGAGATGGATGTGGGCTGAGTGAGTCCTGGCTGAGAGTAAAAGTCTGATCATCCAAGACACAAAAGCAGGAAAGATCCCATAGCTGGAAGATGTCATTAGCAGGCATATCCAGAGCAGAAGCAAACGTTTCTAAAAGTGTGGGGAAACAATCACATGGACAGTCTTTCTGGATTGCTCACAGATCCTTGCCTCTGGCAATGTTTAGATGAAAGATACAATCTAAATCAAATACAAGTTACTTCAGGAAAATCCACACACAGGGACTTAAGGGCTTGGTTTTGCCAAAGTTTTGGAGACCATATGAGCAACAACCTCGGTCTTCACCAAAAGTGCATTCAGAGACTACTGAGGCTCAGCCCAAGTTTGACCTTAACACACACTCTTGTATTAATTAAGTGGATTTACATGTGGATTTGGTGTACACCGACACACTTGGAGGTCTCTGGAGAATGCAGGATTCTTCTCAGAGAAGCTCAGGGAAGGTTATAACCAATAGGAATGGCAAAAGGTGCAAATGGTTGTTAAAGGCAGGAGCTGCCAGTTGCATGCCAGATGCTCCAGGGCTGGAGACAGAGAAGGAAGCTCTCTCTAACAACTCCTTGGCAAATGTCTCCAAGCAAAATCTAGCTTTCAGGGCTTATCATGGGCCCTGGGAGTTTCAACCAAGCTGTGTACTTTTCATTAATTAGCCTGTTGACAATTTTAGATGTTCCTTTTTTGAACAAGTGTGGGCTATACCATTTTTAGATAACCTGTGCCCAAAATACCTGGAATTTATCTCACTGCTACAAAACAATTACTTCCCGCTAACACTTGGGCACACCAATTATTAATTTGTACTTGAAAACACTGTGTGTGCTAGTCATCTATTCTTTTCTCATCATTGTGAATGGAGTCTTTGATTCAGCACCAACCACACAGGAAATGGTGTAGGAGCCACAGTAACATGCCTGACTTAAGATGGCAAAGACGCTGCTTTGTTGGGGTCATGCACCAGTAGGGATGGAAGAGGCTTGCTATAAAACACCTATTTTAGTGTCCAACACAGGGAGTCAAATTCAGAGCTAGGAATACCACAACTGGCTCCTTGACCTTTGCACTGCCTTTGTAACCCACGTGGCATCAGGGTTATGGAAAGCTAAGGAGGTATTTTCAATTCTCTCACCTCTCTAAACAGTGACCTTGTGCCAACCCATGAGAGCAATGCTCTCACCCGGCTCTCCGGAGCGCTGTGATTCTGTCCCGGAGCTATGATCCATACAGGCATTTGCGTCAAATGGTGGTGGAATTAGTGCAGTTCAGGCACTTGATAGCGATCCCATCATGAAGGTTCACGTGTCATGCACCACACCATGCGGCTCTGCAGGCAAAGCACAGCGTGCTTGGCCTTACAGGCAAGGAATTAAATGAGGCGTGCAGCTCAGGAACCACCACTGCTCACTCCTGTTTGCTCACGTCCCAGCCCAGAGCCCGAACCTCTCCCATACCTGAGCACTGCAGAACAGCTGCACTGCCACGGCCACTCTGCTGTCCCCGGGGACTTGCCCTTCTCCTCTATGGATCATACGAAGAAGTCAACACACCCAAAATCTTCTCCCACCTTTCAGATCTGGACACGAAGCTGAGGAGGAAGATCTTTTTTCTTTCCATTGTTTTCTCTGCCACCACCACCACATTTCGCCCTGGCTTTGCAGCAAGTTGCACTTGGGCCTCATTATAACTGAGCATGGACTATTGATTCAGGTTGCAGACAGTAATCATTCCTTTTCTATCAATAGCTTTATCACTGACATTTTAAAAATCACACTTCTTCCTACCATAAAACACTGTTAAGATTAGGTATTCTCTGGAAGCTAAGATTTTTAAACCAAGTACAAGTAATTATTTCAAACACAAAGAATTACTTCAGTTTTAAAGACAACGCTGATGATGAACCAGTCCTGGAAATCTTTCACTGCATGGGATTACCTTCGAATAAGAAAAAAACCAAGGCATTGGAAGAAGAATGAATAACACTGGTTACTTCCCTGTGGATGTAACATATTTTGGGACGTCTTTCGCTTAAGGAGAAAAAACAAAAATTCCATCAGGGCTAACGATTATCAGTCTACACTGGAATTTTTGTGTAAACTAAAATGGTTTAATATCTGGGCAGAGTCTTAGATGGTAATTACTGTCATAGCTGCAGTGTACAACAGGGCAGCTGTAACAATTACATTAGCTGATTCTCTACTTGCCTCTACCAACTCATTTCTTTCAGTCCCCAGCCTTTAAGGTGAGATGAGAGGAATACAAATTCCTCAGTCAGTTCTGCACTTGTAATCCTTCTTCCAGAATTAAGACTCAAAACCTGTGCATATGAATACATTAAAATTAATCCTCAAGTTTTGTCCAGCAATTATAATCAATTCCAACGTGTTTTGCTCTGATCACAAATGCTGTTAAAGTTAGGGTCTACTCTGTCTGTGCAGTGCAGTGTTAAGAGGTTCTTTGTGGGGGTTTTAATGCCTGGAAGAAAAAAAATTCTAAACTCTTCACCATGATGATGTCGTTCTGTATCATATTGTTTTCTGTGTGTGGTGACAGCCAAAAGAGTGACACAAAAAAGGCACCTTAACTAGCAGATCTGCTTCCTGTATGTCTTTGAGTCATACTCTCCAACTCTACCGGCAAAAACAAGTTTTTTCTACTGTTAGCACTGTAGCCAGAACAGCTCAAAGCACAAATTGCAGCCTACTCCGGATAACATACAAACATTGTCATTTAAGTTCCCCTTATGAAATCACTGTCACTATCACAAGAACCAGAAAGCATAATATGATTATCAGACTGCTTTCTGAGTTTTCAGAACATTTAGATAGGAAAAAAAAAATCACCTTCTGATTTGTGAATGCCACTTAAGTAGTACCTGATAATATGCAGAATATTTATGGGCAACAAAGAAATAGGAAACCCATGCAATCAGCTTTTTTATTATGGCCCAATGAATACACTTTGAAATTAACTCATCTGTTTAAATGGGAGAAACAGAATATAGCAACAAAGAAATATAGAAGAAAGTACCTGCTATGCTGTTTGTCATTCCCTGTGCAAGTTTTGCAACAGAAAAAAATAGAAAAACCAGCCCTAATCAATGTTTCCAGTTAATGGCAATAAAATAGCAAAATCAGCTACTGTTGTTTTTGTGGTCTCAAGCATTTATTCAAAAGTTCTTATTTCAAAATCACTTTGCCAATCAGAAACATGACTCTGAAAGACACACAGTCCTTCCCTACAACTCCCCTTCCCCCTGCACCCTTTCCCCAGCCCCTTTTAATTTGGACTGCAAGTATTAAATGTTGGCTTTATCAAGGGTGATAGCAGAACTCCTGCTGTACCAACAGGCCCAGGATTTTCACCTGACTATCCACCACTATACATTTCAGGTTTCATTGGAGTGACTACTGCTTCCGTGGGGCAGCAATGCAAGTACATAAAACACAATGCTTAGCTAAGTTTAACACCTCTTCATGCCTGTGCACAGAACTTCCACAGATCTGTTTTGCCAAGGCTCAGGACAGGCACACTCATAGGTGCAAACAACATTACAGAGCTCAGTGTGCTGCTCACATGCTGTGAATCACTCCCTGGCCCCAACACGGGCAGGGAGTTCAGTTCAGCCTTCTTGTGCTGGCTGGAGTGCCCACGAGTGCAGGGTGAAAGCACTGGGTAACAACCCAAGTAAACATCTACCTATTTTTTGCCCTTTTTCTGACTCCGCTGTAAGTCAGTTACAATTTTTTACAAACACATTCTACTGGCAACAGAAAAGAAAAAGATGAAGCAGCAGCCCCACGGCAAAGGCAGAATCAGGAGATCTAGATATGGACAAATCCCACTCCCCACTGGGTCTTGCCTGCTTCCCAGGGAGAGCAACTCTACTACAAGTATGTATCACCTGAGCAAACAGGCACATGGATGTGCACGTGCACACAGAAATACTGATCATTTGCACAAGAGGTGAGTCCTCAAATCCAAAATTCCAGTCATTAACACAGACCAAGGCATTAGCTTAATGTGAGAGCAAGGAAGGAAGATCTGCAGGTCAGGTGTTATGGAGCATTTTGTAGTCCTGATGATGAAGTAACAGACATGCAACTTATTTCTTGGGTAGTGTTCAAAGGCTATCTTTCCATGCCTGTGTCTCTAAAAGCAAGGAAAATATTACCTACATCATAGGATGGATTTCAGGGCTAGGCTAGTAAATATTTATGAGAGCCATAAAGTTTGTCAGATAAACTACACTTCAGAAAGACAAAATGTTACTGCTAGGCTGCCAGATCCACAGAGATGCCAAGTTTCTACAAATCCCACCAGATCCAGCATTTTTTTTCTACAGAGGTTCATATTTTCTCTGAAAAAAAAATCAGAAATAGATTTGGTTTTAAACCACCTACACACTGAATATACAGAAGTTATTTCTCTTTCATATTTTTCATTCATAATTAGATCTACTCATGACTATAACAAGATCTTCCTTGTACACTTAAAAATGATTGTGCAAAGTAACTACTGGACATACAAAGGATGTTTTGACAGCCTAGGCTCCTCTACAAAGCAAGACAAGCATCACACTGGTACAAAAACACAGTGCTGGAACACTGCATAGGTACCTGACTGCACCAGGTGAGATCTGCCAACATCAGCCTCAGACCCCCGCCAGGTGTGGGCTCCCTTCTGAACCACACACCATCCTACAGGCTGGGAAAGCCCAAGAAAAGGGAGGACATTCTTTGGCAGATGACCTGATGACCGAACCCTGCACACGGCTGTACAGCAGACACATTTCTGGAGTACCCATGTCATTGTCCCTGTCCCTGTCCATGAGCGGGCAGTGGGATCTGCCCCTTTCCCTGACTGGACTTCCACAGGGAGGGAGATGCTGCCATTTCTTCTGCCACTCTCTGCAGTTTCACCCCACGGTGCTTCCCAACACCTGAGCTCTCTGTCCTGCCTCACACTGTGCCTCCTCTCACATGGGGGTCCTGCAGCTCCCTGAGGGCCTGTTTATAGAATCATAGAATATTAAGGGGTTGGAACGGATATTAAAGTTCATCTAGTCCCAACCCTCAGCCATGGGCAGGGACACCTTCCACTAGGCCAGGTTGCTCAAGGCCTTATCCATCCTGGCCTTGAACACTTCCAGGGATGGGGCATTCACAACTTCTCTGGACAACCTGTTTCAGTGTCTCGCCATCCTCATGGTAAAGAACTTCTTTCTATTATCTAACCTAGGTTTCCCCTCTTTCAATTTGTACCCATTATTCCTTGTCCTATCACTACAGTTCCTGACAAAGAGTCCCTCTCTAGCTTCCCTGTGGGCTCCCTTCAGATACTGGAAGGTTGCTACGAGGTCCCCACACAACCTTCTCTTCTCCAGGCTGAACAGCCCCAACTTCCTCAGCCTGTCTTCGTGGAGACGTGCTTCAGTCCTCTTATTAACTTCGTGGCCCCCTCTGGACTTGCTCCAACAGTTCCATGGCCTCCTTATGTTGGCGACACCAGAACCGTACGCAGCGGTCCGGGTGGGGTCTCACAAAGGCGAGGAGCGCTCTAAGCCCCGGGGGCGGCTCCGATCCCAGGAGGACGGCGGGGTCGGCACGGGGGGCAGGGGCCGACCCCCGGGGAGGGCAGGGGCCGATCCCCAGGGGGATCAGGGGCCGCTCCCCGGAGGACGGCCGGGTCGGCACAGGCGGTCGAGGCCGATCCCCGGGAGGGCAGGGCCGGCCCCGGCCCCGCGGCCCCCGCACACGCCGGGCGGGGGGCGGGACCTTCCGGTTCATGTCGGCGCTGGGCTGGCGCGGAGGAGCCGCGCGGCCATCTTGGCTCGTCCGGGAGCGGCGGCGGGGCGGGCGGGGGGCAGGCAGGGAAGGAGGGAGCGGCGGGCGGGCACCGACCCACCCGGCACCCACCCAGCGTCCGCAGCCCGCGGGGCGCCGGCCTTCTTGGAGCCTGGGGCGGGCGGCGATGCGAGCGGCGGCGCGGTGAAGCGGGGCCGCGGCGGGGGAAGGAGAGGGCAGCCCCCCGGGCGGCGGGCCTGCGCTAGCCGTGCCCCGGCGGCGGCGGAGAGAAGCCGGGCTGTGCGGCGCCCCCGCTGCCGCTTCCTCCCCGCCCGCCCTGCGCTCACCCCCTCCCCCTCGGAGCCGCTCCCTCGCCGCCTCCCTTCCCTCGGCTCCATCCCTTCTCCCGGCTGCATCTCCTCCCCGCTGGATGAGGCACCCCCCTTCCCGCTGCTGACCCCCGCGGACCCCGGCTGTAGGATGAGCCCGCAGGACTCGGAGGGGGCGAGGCCGCTCCGCTCCCCGAGGAGGATCTAGTGGGGGGGCACCGACGCGACGCCGCCCCCCCGCCAGGCACCTTGTCCTTCATGGTGGCTCCCTGCGACCACCATCTCGGAGCAGACGCGCAGCCCGGGCCCCGTGTGTGTGTCTGTGCGCGCCGCCGCCGCGGCCGCCCGAGTGAGGGAAAATGTCCACTCGGACTCCATTGCCCACGGTGAACGAGCGCGACACCGAGAACGTGAGTACCGCGGCCGCGGGGGACCCTCTGCACCGCACCGCACCCCGCCCGGCCCCGCACCGCGCCCGCCCGCCCGGGGGGGCATCGCCCCGCGGGGCGCTGTCATGAACCTCCCGCCGCCTGTGCGCTGCCCAGATCACCGATTTATTCGGAATCGATTATTTTTTAACCCTTTCCGCAGCGCGGTTCGCCTGCTCCGTGGCATTTGCGGGCATCCCTCCCCCCCCACCTTAACCCCGGTGTCCCCTCTTTAATTCACTCTCTGCTATTTCAGTGTCTCCAGGTGGCGGGGATCGGGTTGGTTATGTCGGTAACGGGGATCGGCGGTGGGGAACGGGGTCCTGGGGGGCTGCTGCCTTCTCCTAATGTGCAAACTTGCTGCTAAAACAGCCGAATAAACCTCTGGTAAACAGACGGGAATAATTCAGCTCGGGTAGGGGTGGGCTAGGTGACCTAGATAATAGGCCTCTTCCCTGCTTAATTTGCAGGGTTCTCGGTGGTAATGACGCTGTTGGGCTAGTCACCTGTTCAGATGACATTAAAAGGTTTTCTTTATTGGAATTACCCTCTGCACAAGGGAGCCTTTTCCTTCCCTTCCCCCTCACCCCCCATTTTTTTTTTTATTTTTCTACCTTGACAAAGCCAAGGTTTAGGACTTGACACTTTATTTACAGGATTAAATCAGACAGTGTATTAACGATCACAGAGGTCCTATGCTAAAGGAAGAAAGAAAGAAAAAAAAAGTAGTCCTACCACATAAGCATATAGCCACAAACGAAGCTCAGTAAGGAGTCTCCCTTTCTGCAGATAGGAACTATATTTCTTCTGAGTTAAGACTTACTTGATCCTAGTGTATCCTGTCTAACCATTTTTTCTGCATAGGCTCTGACATGTCCCCAAATGATAAACAGAAGGGAGTTGTCACTCACTGTAGTCTAAAATGAGTAGTAGATTGGTGAACTTTGTGTTCAGCTTTCTGTAAAGGCTATGTGATATTCTTTTCAAGGCATATTCTTTACAAGGCAGATGCCAAGCTTGACAGAGGAGGCTTTTTTTTTATTTTTTTTTTTGGAGAGGCTTTTATGTTTTGGACTGGCATAAAAGGTGGAAACTTTGGTTAAAGATCAGGAAAAACTGTTGGATTGTTCCAGACCATAAATAGTCCGAGAAAAGTGATGGTAGCCCCATTGTTTAAAACAAGACCAGACAAAGCATTAGAAAACATGCTGCATGGAACAATTACTGCATTACTAGGGATTTAGATTTTATTGACATAATAGGCACTTCTAACTTCTGTGATCTTTATTTGTTTTAGCACTACATGCAACCTGCAGGCTAAGGGCTGTATTGAGCAAAAAGCCAACTAAGCATATTTGGTTGTAAAATCTCAATGAGCTTCCTGTCTTGTGGAAGAAAATAATTAAAATATTATGCGGCCCTTCCTATGCCATGGGGAGAGTTGAAGTTGAAAGATACTCTACAAAATACTGTACAGAGTTTATTTAGATAATTGTTTTAGTCTGTAAGCAGACCTGACTGAGGTTTTCAAGCTCCATGTGAGTGTGTGGACGCCATACAGTAAATCATTTTAGAGAGCGTTCAGATGAGATTCCCCAGTTAATTCAAACTCTGGTGTGGATAATCTAATAGTGGAAAGACTTAATATGTGCTCGAGGAAACATAATTATTCACAAGCTGTGTGTTCTAGCACTTGAAGTTAGATTTTTACATGTCTTCCACTTAAGGCACCTTGTTCTCACTTCAGAATATTGGTCTAACACTTCTCTTTAGTAATCTTCATAATTTAACATCCATGGATTGTCTTGTTTGCAGATGAACTGCCTTAGGTTTAGGTTAGGGCGTATTTTTCAAGTGTGTAATCTGTGCTGGTGACCGCAGAAATACCTGTAGGTAGTGATATTGACAGGGAGTGATTAATCCGAGTACTCACCAAATCCACTGAACCAAGGCCCCTAATACAGTAGCATATCCCTCAGGAAGCTCTCTCAGATTATCGTGGGCATCAGCTATCTAGAAATTTTCTAAACTGTATGCTGTTCAGCCTTGCTTAAAACTAAGTTTAAATCTGACATTTAGTCTGTCTGAGTTACCCCTACAGCTGGGAACAGGCCAGGTCTTTTTTGATACCAAATGTGATGATTTTGGTACTTAGCTAACTGTTCATCCCCCCGAAATCTGATCATGTTGTGTTGGCAGGTAAATTGAGCCCTTGTTTCTCTTTCACATAAGAGAAGTCTAATTGGTTAATATTCAGAGGACTCTTTGAAGAGGCTTAAGAGGTGCCAAGGTATTCAGCTACCCTTTGGGCTATGGTTGTGGACCCCATTAGTGCCTTCTCTCTGCTTGGAAGGCTACCACTGCTGACAAAGGCTTGGCTGGTGTTGGATATGATTGAAGCATGCTGATCATAGCTTATCCGTGCCTATACTTGCAATTTTGAAAATGAAGTTAGCCTCCAGAATGACAGTGAGTGTAAATTATCATTGTCTGTGCTTGCAGTTAACCACGTTCAGCAGTTGGCAACTTCTGTTGAATAAGAAAGGTCTAATTGTCAGTACTTGATTTTTTTTTTTTTCTTTCTAAGGCTTTTTATCAAGACATGTACTGCTGAAGTGGAAATATTGTCACAGTGACTTTCCCCAAAAGCTGCTCAGAGCTATCAAGACTTTAGTGCCTTTGAGATTAAAGAGTTTGGCTCCAAGTCACCTGGTTTTGAGAGGAAAGGCATCCCAGATGATCTGTGATCATAGGAACTTCACACTTGGACAGTTGGAAGCTGGCTGTTGGCCTGCGATGAGCTGGCTTCTCACCGCAGAGATAGAGCAGCTCCTCTCAGGCCGTGTCTTGTGCAGCAGAGGCTGCCAGCTGCTTAGAGGGCAGAAGTGCATGAGAGGATCAGATCTTTTCTGTCTTCTTCAGAAACATGTTGTGCATGTGAGAGAAAAAGCACGAGAGAGAGAGCAGAGACCTCCTTCATCCAAATCTGAGAGACAGGGTACATGCAGAAGAAGGACTTTAAATGACAGAAGAATGAGTAAACCTGTTCTACTAGTGATGAGAAGGAAGGGAGAGAAGATGGAGGAGAAGTGTGGAAACACAATGGGAAGGGAAAATAGATGGTGGAAAACAAAAGATAAGAAGAGGCACAGAGGAATGTGCATGTGGCAGGATGGAGGACAACCAGTGACAAAGAAATAGGAGCAGAAGGAGCAAGATTGTGAGGAGTAGGACAACTATTCATTAAAAAAAATATTCAGAGAGTGGGAAGATGATAGCAAACTATAGATAGAAACAAGGAACTACAGGTTCTATGGAGGTTGGAAGATTTTTTTTTTTTAGGAGTGTGAAATAGAAAAGAAAAATCTTGGACTAAACATTTTAATTAAAACCTTCATGTTCATTGCACAGCTGTGTTTTTTTTGGGGGAAGAAAAGGTAACTGCTTTGAATGTGTTAATTCTGCAGGCCAATCTGAATTAAAAATTTAGGTAATTTAAGGAAAAGCAAGACTAAAATATACTCTTATCTCCATGACTGTGCCTAATGTGAAAAATTTGCTATTGAAAAATGCCAGCATGATGGCAACTGTGCTTGCACAAGACTATACAAAAGGATTCTGTGCAGCAGAAGTATAATTTTTTTTTTTAAATTTAAAAAGGTTTAGTAAAGGTGGCGTTAGGTACAAAAATGTAATTTTAAGATACTGTGAAGGTTAGTGCAGTATGTCTTGGTTTATTACCAATTAACTATGAAGTGCATTAGAGCATTTGCAGACAATATGCAAGCTTGCATTGTTCTATATATTATTTATCAGTCTTCTCCTATTACAAATAGATCTGTAATTGGAATGCTTTCTTCCATAGCATGAAATCCTGTGGGTTTTTTTAAAGAAGGGTTTGAGGAGGGAAGTGTTTCTGTGGCCAAAAGTTCTGATAGATTTTCTTCTGCAGGACCATCTGCATTCTTCCATATTGTTCACCAGTTGTAACAAATGTTCTGGTTTGAATTAAATCAGGTGAAGGTGGCAAAATAACTAGAAACAAAAAATATATTAGGAATTCACCTGGGATGTGTTTTTTTGGTTCCAACCTTTCACAGACCAGAAAAATGCTTTTTTTTTTTTTTTGTGTGTGCATTTCTTAGTGCCTGGTAGGCCTGGTACTGTGTTTGTACTCAAAAAATACCTAGTGGGGTTGTGTGACGTTGGGAGTCACTGGCTGCTAGTGTTTTCACATTTTAAAGTGGGAAGTTTCATTCTTCAGCTGTGCTAAACAGCCCGTGCTGAGGTGTTTAATGGCTTGGTTTCAGTCAGCTCGAACTGATGGGAGGCTGATGGGGGCATCAGTCTCAGCTGCCTCTTCCCACCCGCGGTTTGTGCCGGCACTAATTACTGTGGGGCTGCGTGAGGGGTCTGGTCAGCTCTGATCTGACTGAAATGAACCCTTAAGAAAAGTGGGTTTATCCTCATTCTGTGTGGCTGCAAATAACTGACAGAGAGGAGGATGGGAGTGTCCAGCTCAGGTGGGGAGGGTTAGAAATGCTTCTTGCTATTTTTGTTTTGGTTTAAATTAAAGCAGTTGTGGCACAACTCGGGTTACCTCAGCCCTAGGGTGCTGTTCTACAACTACAGGCAGATATACAAGTACAAGATACATCTTTCACAAATTGTGGTGTTTTGCTCCTGGAAAAATCTTTTTTTTCCCTTCCCTTTTTCCCATTATTTCAGTAATTCAGAATAGCTAGGCTATAAGACCTTACTCTAGAGGTTGTTAAAAAGTCAGACTTAGTTCATTAGCACCACTGAATGTGATTTTAATGGTGGCCTTAGAAGTAGCAATCTGAAACACAGAACACAACTACAGAAATTATTGAAAGAAGATACACAAAAGGAGACACGGTATTTCCTAGCCTTTCTTACCCACTCACCTGGTATGCTTACCTGCTCAATTCTCCATTTTAGTTCTAGTCAGGAGACATATTCATGTTGATGTAAGCGGACAGTTCCTGTTGACAACATGTCTCAGGTGACTCAAGTCAGAGGAATTCTAAGAGAGGAGGCCTTCGTCTGCCCAGATCTCCATTTCATATGATATATAAGTAGCATGTGTCTGCAACTTCCTCTTCTTCTCAGTCAAGTAATGCTGCCTCATGGAAGTCAGCCAGATCAAAAAGGGAGGTCACCTTTTTTTTTTTTTTTAGGTTCATGGCTTATCAAGATTGGCTCTTCTTAGTGTGGAGATCATCTGCCACTAAAAATCTGTAGAAAATATGATAAATAGATGCTTACTGCTCTTAAAATATAAACCTGAAAGATAGTGAGTGTACCTGTGTAATGCTCCAGTCAGTGTCTTGGATGAAACCCTTAGGTAAGACAAATTTTTGGCCCATGAAGCAGCAGGTTGTTGAGCTCTGTGTGTGTGTGTATATATATATATAAACAGAAATTGACTTTCAAATAAAATTAGTTCCTGCAAGGTTAAAGCCTAAACAAAGTTTTCTATCTTCAAGCTCAATGTAGTCTTTGAAAACCAACTGTGAGGGTTTGGTTTTGGTTTTTTGTTGGGTTTTGGGTTTTTTTTTGGGGGGGGGGGGGGTTTGTTGTTGTTGGTTTTTTGTTGTTTAGGATGTCATTACTGACAGTGATGATTCTGGAAACAACTTAGTTGGCAGTATTGTTGATGAAGAATAGAATATGGTTGGCTCTTCAGCTATTATTCCCCAGGCTGATGTCAATAAATATCCATTTTAATCAGCAGTAAAGAAACTTTTGGCTGGAAAGATATGATGAATGTCAGATCTTGATAATGTGAAGCAACAAAAGAGCCTTTAAAGAGCTTTTCTAACCGGCACCAGACTTATCTTTTTGATTATATAAGCAGGATTTCTTTACTGTTGTGTTGTTCAGTGCTAATCATGGAATTACAGATTCACTCTCTTTCATATGCTGTATAGAGTATGAACCAAATGATGTCAGACACGTCACAGAGTCTGTAGTGGTTGTACATGGGAAGGACCCTCTGTCTGCAAAGGGGAGCATCCTTCCTTCGCTGAAGGTTTAATGCTTGGCTGTTGGCACTGTCCCACTCTGATCTTCGGGGCAGTGGTGCACTTCTCACTAGCAATTCCCACTGCAGTTCCACCACTGCAGTGGCTGGATCAGTGGCTGGAATTGTGATGTGGAAGTGTTGCTTTGGGTAGCAGTGCTCCCTCTGCCAGGTGGAAGTGTCCTGTGTCCATCCTGTCCGTCTTCATCAGGCTGCTCGGTGTGAGCTGGAGCTGTTGTGTCCTGAGTGCTACTCCTGGTTTTCTCCTTTATTTCACCTTTCCCGCCGAAGTTTGGAAGAAGTAGGAATGTGTGTCAAAGAGGTATAGTTTATGTGTGCTAAAGACTATTTACTCTTCAGGTTCTCCCTTTAAACTGGTTGTTTGATAGATATGACCTAATTAAACTAGCCACTCGTTTTCATGAAGTGTCATACCAGTTACATTAATTAATACTATGATAGGCACGATAAAACCTTCCCCTTTTGACAATGGAACATCCAAATTATTGTTTTCTCTTCCTTTACATCTATGTTATATTTCTGTTGTCTCCCTTGCTGAATTCTGACCCTTTCAGTTGTTCCACTCAATCATAGCATCCATAATGGTAGGGCTGTAGCCCATTTCAGTGATTAAGCCTGCCCTCATGGATTGATAACTTTAGTGCCATGTCAGGTAGCACTTTTCTTTGTGGGAGAACATTTAAAATTTTGTGAGATGGAAGCCATGACTGTTTACCCTTAAGATTGATTATGTAGCAAGCTAGTCTAAAAACTGCCTTTTAATTATATGTGCTGGAACCAAATAATTAGTTATGCAGTCATCATATGCATACTGGGTCTGACAAAATCCACCTTGCTCCATGTCCTGATTTGTGCCCTGGTCAGTGGTAGGAGGGAAGTAAAATCGGGATAAGTACAGGCCATCTTTTCCCTTTATAGGTTCCTGTTTTATCATCTAGGAAAATAATGCAGTATTTTGTAGTATAGGTTGACTTAGGGATTCCCAGAGCAGTAACTGGTATATAAACAACTGTGGTTGAGTGTTTGCTGTGACACCTCTTGGTGGTTGCCAGAAATGTAAGTCTCTGTTTTGACTTTCCAGTAGAATTCCTTCATCAGCAGTCGCAGGATGCCCTGCTCTTCTGTTTCAGGGATATCTCTGCTCAGTAAGATGCTACCTCCATGAATATCCTTAGGGCTACCTTTTTTCTCTTACAATGAGTAGTACTCAGCAGTCTATGTGTTCTTAAAGACTTTAATGATAAATGGGAAGTAAAATTCAACACACTGTTAGGAAGGGCTGTAGTGAAATTTTGTCTTTGCATGTTTAATTTAAAATATTTTTTAATTTTTAAAAAACTATGGTATGTTTTCCTGATAAGTTTTTCTAGAAATAAGAGTGTTGTTGGGGAGTGCACAGCCAGAAATTACCATGTATTTATATACTGTGTGCCCAGGCTAAGGTAATGAAACAATTTAGTGTCTCAAATGTTCATCGTGTCCTGGGATGCTAATATTATTAACATTGTAAAGTATAGGTTTTAAGTACAGTTTTTTCTTACTATAATTAAAAATACTGAGTTGAACGAGGCTGTCGTGATTGTTACTGGTCTGACAGCTTTCCAAGAAATTTTATAATATCACTTTGTAGTATTTCATACAGAGGTGAGGTAACAGCTAAGGTAATAAGCATTCCTAGAGAGATTTTTGTAAGACTAAATTTTATTAGTTCATTTTGGCTGGTGAGAAGGTAGTTTTCACTATTGTATTAAAAATCCTTTAAAAAAAAAGTTGATGCCATTTGTCTCCCCTGTTTTAGAAAGTGTTCCCTACTTTCTGTAAATAAACATGGATTTTTGCAGGTCTTGGATACTCTGATTTCTTACTGTTTTTCACCTCTTCAAATGGATATCAGATTCTGTCTCTTTCAGGTTTTTCTCAACTGTTGGCATCTTCTTACACAGTTCAAGAACTTTGATACTAGTCATCCTCTGCCCTGTGTGTTTCTAGTGCTCTGAACGTTAAGACACCTGAAATCATGCAGATACTGGATAAACTTAACATCTACCGAAAAGATTTCAGTTGTCGACACCTTCATACGTCATTTGCTTTTTTACTTTTTTTCCTTTTCTTTTTCTTTCTCTTCATGCTAATCATTTTCTGGCTATGAAAGGATGTCGGCTCCTCATTGGGGGAAGGCTTTTGCGAAAAGGTGGGTTTTGTGTTGTGTTCCAAATGTAGTTGGTCTTAGGTTCAATCCCTCCCTTGCAGTAAGGACTCCCACAAATGCAGATGTTTTACTCCCATTTCCTTCTGGGTTGAGTAATAACAGGGTGGAGCTGGGAGGCGGGGAGGAGAATGTTTTGTTTTCATGAGAAAGGTTGTCTTGTTGACTTGAAAATGGATAGTGCAAAAAAAAAACAACCAAACCCTTTAAAGTATTTCAAAGACCTTGAAATGAAACCTGATGCACTCCAAGATGTGGAAGAAAGTGCGTTCTTGTCGTAAGTGGATTTCAGGGGACTTTTCTCTTTAAAGAGGAGGTGACTGGGTAGCCTGAAGTTGCACAAAGTACCCAGTCTCCTTGATTTAGTCCCCCATCTACAGCATAATGGTCTTGCTTTGTGTGAAGACATATTTTGGGAATCAGTCAGCCGTGGTGAGTGTCATCAAGGAGTGTTATTCTTATGCAGAACGCACCTCCAGGAGATACAGCTCACCTACCACAGTCTATGGAAACTTATTACAAATAAACACATGCTTGTTTTAAATGTTATGTTTTTAAGACAAACCCCACGTCTTCTTGAAGCCATATAAATGTGAACCTGGGAAAGAAGCTGAAATTGAACAGAGGTTTTGGGAGTCAGTGTGGTGACGGAGGCAAAATCCACAGAGTTGAGAGTCTACCTGGGAAAAGACAAATGACCTGCACCTCAACTTGGAAAGCAGAGGATGCTATTACTATTTCTCCAGGCTGAGAGTGCCACTGTTAATCTATTTGCTGAGGAAACTGCCTGGGGAAGTACCTGAGTACAGCCAGATGCTAAACAAGCCAGTGTGTGATTTGAAGTTTTCCTGGACCGACCTGTATTTTGCTTTATGCCTACACCATTTAGCTTCCCATCTACCTGTCACAGCTTCTTGAAAATTATTTCGTTGGGAGAAACACTTTCGTTCAGTTTTGAGTTTATGTTCTTCTTCCTTCATTTCCATATGCAAAAGAAAAACCATGTTGAAATGGAGAATCTGTTTTCTGTGGTTTTTAGAAAGCCTGGGTTCTGTTCAATATAATAATATATCTGACAGAAGAAGGACTTGCTGATAGATTTATTTATGTGAAGTGAAATAAAGTCCAAATTAGATATGGTTGCAAATGGCTGGATTTCTACAGGGTGAAGCACAGCTATGAACAAGTCAGTTGGAGAGAACTGAACCGCTTGGGAACGCACAGCTTGATACTCAAAAACCACAGCTCAAAAAGATCATATTCTTGAAAAGAAATAATCTGGGTTAGGGTGGAAATGCAAACCTCCATACAAGGAGATTGTGTTCAGTTTATCAGAGCTAGTCCAAATGAGTTCACAGCTGTTAATTCTGCCCTTTAAGTGCAAAGCTAGGAAGCATGGATAAGAAAAATGATAGGTCACAAGAAGTCATTTCTCAACAGAGGACAGTGAAGCTCTCAAGATGTATTAACTGGGTGGTTTACTATGTGAAATAGCGTTTATTAGTATAACAATCTTTGTTTGGCCTGATATTGTTTATATTAAGTAGGATATGAGTAAGATCAGTTCTGAATAACTTGCACACAGGTTCTCTGGGTTGGGAATATGTGCTACCTGATGCCCACATCTCAACTGCCTCACGGGCTAGCTCCGGACTACCATGATCTATCAGCTCGAGCACAAGACAGTGCAGATGCAGATACTCTGTTTCCAGAGTCAGTTGTGTGGTTCAAAAGCAACCTATTTGTTCAATCTGTCTGCTGGAGAGCCTAAGCTAACAAGCCCTGCTGGGAGGCAGGCTGGCTCCTGCTGAAGTCAGCTCCTGCACCTGTGCCAAGTGCCCGGGTGTGGAAGGGCTTTAGTCTGAATAATTCTGATACTCTCCTTTTTCTGGCGAGTTATCAACTTAGTGTAGTGCAGTGTAAGTAGTACAGTTGTATTCCTGGGATGCTGCACTTGAACTGAAACAAACCTTCCTCTAATATATCCAAGAAATACCCTTGTGGCCCTGTATGGAACATCCCGGTCCATGAGCAACACGGGCAGCAATGCAGGAGGATGTTGGCATCTAGCATCAGCAGTTGCTGCTTTTTTCTAGCTGGTCTGAATAATTTGATACTAGAAGGTACGAAAGGAGCTGACAGGGAAGTTCTCCGCAATATGTGTTGCAAGGTTTGTTAGAAGTCAAAGTTTAGGGGACTGTAGGGGATTGGCATGGCATTGCTAGTACACACAGGAGTGACTAAGATGGCCTGAACAACCAGCACCAGCCTGACATTAAGGACATGCAAAATACTGAAATTGTTGATACAGGATTTCACTGGCTTTAGTAGTTCCTTCAGCTGGTGACTGCTCTTGTTCTTCCTCTCTTTGAGAATTACTGATTGATAAACACCCCATTGTTGAAGGTCTCAAAATATTATTGAGAACATTGAATTGTTATCAAGACTTGAATTTTTACTGGATGTTGTTACAGGTGTGCTTCTTGTTCTTATGCCAAGTGGTCGAGAAGGAATGTTTACTCTTACTCCTGAAAACTAGGATACAGATTGCTAGAATATGAAATAGAGCAGGATGGGCAAATCATCAGGAACATTTAATATCCTACATGAAAGGAAACTCTGTGTTTCACTTCAGCCAAATGTGCAATCATGCATGTAAGGATCCAGGAATGAAAGTCATGTTGTGGTAAGGGAATGGGAAGCAAATAGCTCCTAAAAAGAGTTAGGGTCAGTGTTGGGTGGTCAGTTACAGATGGTTTTCTGCCAAGAGGGTTGGTTCTGTCCGTGTAAAATCAGTGGGGTGTTGAACAAGAGGTGCAGTCCCTGTGTTTAGTCCTAGTGCACCTACTGTTGGTATGGCATGTCCATCTCTAGCATAAGCCCAACAAAAAGATGTTTGAAAAATAGAGAGTTCTGAACACAAGTACAGGAAAAGTTTCCTCGTCTTTAATCATTTTTACAGCAGCGTATTTAGGGAGCTCAATATACCTATCACTTATTAAAGTGAAGGGGTATTGTGGTCATAGAAAATAAGTACCTATATGGGAAGTACAAATCTGGTGGCAGTGTAGTGGCCAGGGCAGTAAGGAAGCTAAAGCCAGATTGGTACTAAAACGTTATATACACCACAGTGTGTGTGGTTTTTTAAAACAGTAACTATTTAAACAGTTTTCCAAGAGTTGCCATAGACTTCTGTCAATAGTACTTCTTAGATGAAATGAATGTGTTTTTAAAAGTAATTTGATCACAGGTATTGCACTCAAGTTAACAAACCAAGGAACCTAAGATGCCAGAGTATATGGTCACAAGGTTACATCAGGTTATTAAATAGAGTGTGAACTTGCCAAGTGTCATGCAAGCATGGATTTGTTCGTTTGTGCCTGTACCATGGTTGTTAGCTCTTGAGGTATGATCTCATCTTCATGCTACAACGATTTTCAGACTAAATGTTTCTGTATGCCAGTTCCTTGATTGTCTCCATTGGGTTTCAGCAAGAGGAGGAGTAGTAGAAGAGCAAGATCTGGGGTTTCTGGGTTGACTGTAAATTTATTGCGTCATCTGCGGTGGAGGCAGGTATTTGCTCCACATTTGCAGGATGCTGAGCATTTCTAATACTTTAATTAGTGAGGTTGGTGTATAGGCCTCAACCATGATTTAAGAACATAAGGGGACCTGCTCTTTCATAAACAGGCTGTCAGGAAATGAAAAAATACTTTAATCTTAACCATGTGATTTAATGAATAAAGATTATTATAGGTATGATATATACCCATTTATTTCTGCAATTAATAGCTATTCTGGGAAACCAAATGAAAGGCAGAGAGTGTCTCAGATCTCTGTAACTGGTTCTCAGTTTGTCAGTGTCTGAGATTTCTCTACGTTAGGTAAGATTTCTTTCCTTGTTCTACAGGCTGTCCTGGGTATTTTCAGTCATGTGGTTTTGTAGGAACAAAAGTATAGTACAAGAGGGGAACCCCCCCCTTTTGTTATATTTTCAGTACTATTAAGTTACTCAATAAGGGTTAACATTTTGTGCTCTTCTTGGTTAAGCTTTTTTCGTGTTTCCTCTCCAAAGGCTTTCCTGCACTAGTTAGAACAGTAGTGCAAATGGGAAATAATATCAAACACCTCCATGTTTCATATCTGATTTGGCCATCCATGTAAGTTCCTAAAAGTGCTCACCTGCTGCCGCAGTTTGGGTGATGCTCCACTTGGTCTTTACCAGGTGATGAAATGGATGTTTTGTTATGAGCTGGGAACCTCTTTATTGCCCCCATCAGAGCAAAGTTCAGCGTGAATCTAAAGTTCGAGCTGGATCATTTGAAGGTTCCTGCAAAGGCGTTGCTAATGCTTTTGAATGCTGTGTGCTTCTCATCGTTGGTGTGGTTTTGTCTGTACTTCTCAGCCTTATTACCTGCGTGTGTTCTTGTTGCAGCACACGTCCCATGGAGACGGACGGCAGGAAGTTTCCTCCCGAACTGGGCGCTCTGGAGCTCGCTGCAGGAACTCCATAGCCTCCTGTGCCGATGAGCAGCCGCACATTGGAAATTACAGACTCCTTAAAACCATTGGAAAGGGGAATTTTGCAAAAGTGAAACTGGCAAGGCACATCCTAACTGGCAGAGAGGTAAAGTGTTACGGGTGTAAACAGCAAGGAATCGCTGTAGGTGGGCAGGTTCTCTTAAAATGGTATTAAGTCTGTGAACACAGAGCACATTTTACTAGAGATATTGCTGCTGACGTAGGAAAAAAGTAGAAATTGAGAACTGTATTTTTTAGTAATGATTACAAAACCATTTCTCTTGAAAATGGTGTCTTCTATTTGTATTTTTCACAAGTCCCTGTTCAGCTGAATTGTGTTAAAGTTTGCTACTACTATTCTTGGCTAAATCCTCCATTTTCAAAAAAAGAGATCAATATACAGCAACTAAAAAAGCTTGCTGGAAAGACTGCCTCTTGGTGTCTCTGTGCTGCACAGTGCAGGGCTATATTGAAGGGGAAGTCAGGAATGAGAACTAAATATCATCCTGATTACGGTGCAAGTAGCCCAAATGCAGTATTTTCTTGCCATAGCAGTGTGTCTCCCAGGATTCTGCTGGTGTCTGTAGTGCTGGGCAGCTTTGGGAAGATGCTCCAGTTTGTTCAGAGACAGTTTGTGTCTCACTCTGTGTGTGGTATAGACAAACTTTCTCTGGTATCTTCTCATAGGGTCTCACTCGGCTCCATAATTAGTTTCTGCATGTCATTGCAGTGTAATTAACCACTTGCACTTAATGGTGGTTCTGATTTGGTGAGCTATAGTCCTGTTTGCTTGTTACAAGAAGGTGTTTCTAGGTGATGTTTTATTAATAGCAACTCTTAAGAACTAAAAGAGGGAGAAACACCTTGCTGACCTTTTCTTGTGAAACCTGTCTAATGAAGTAAATGTTTACTGGTACCAGCAAGGACTTATACAGAAAGCTGTGTGGCTGACTGCAGTGCTTTAAGGGAATTTTCCTCTTCTGAGCTAATACGGAGTTCAGTAGCACTAGGAAGAACAGAGGGACATGGTTTTGAAAGAGCTGTTGAGAAGGATTTTTTAATTTTTTTTTGTAAGCTGACAGTTCCAATTGTCTTCTGATGTTAAAGTCAGTGCTCATTTGTAGAGAAAGCTTTTGGTTAATTGCTTTCCTTTTAAGTTCCCTCCTATTTCTGCTGATACTTAAAATGGGACATGCTAGTACTTGGTTAGTATTTCTTTGCTATTATTATAGGTATAGAACTTGGAGATAAGGTGTCATGTGACACACTTTGCAAAAACTGAAATCCTTTATATGCACGTAACTGTTGAATGAACTCTGGTTCATTATTTTTATTTGAAATTTCAGCATATAAATGTGACAGTGTAAAATTTTTGTCTGAATTTGGAAAGATTTGAGTACTAGTTTTCTTTAACTCTCATAGAATTGATGTCATTCAGTCAATTCAGAGCATAAATACTTTCCAGGATGTGGCCATTGGTCCTGGTTACCTAGAATGAGTGTCATTCCTTAGAAGGGAACAATCAAGCTGGTTTTATAGGAAATATCTTCAAGGTATTTTAAACTTTTTTTTTTCTTAAGAGGGAAATGAGTAAAGTTTCTCTTCTTGCTAGATGAACTGCACAATGTTGATAATAAATACATGTTTTAGATGTCTATGACCAGAATTGTTCACAATGTTCTGGACAGCAATTTCCCCAATGTCATTACTTCACCCTTGCCCTTACAGAAGTCTTTATCTGATCAATCTTTAGATTGTGGTAACCTTTTTTATGGCTACTAAATTGATGGGTTTTGCTTGTGACCAACACCACCTTGTACTTTATTGAATCTTGCTTTCATTGCTAACTCATCTCCAAGGTTGTTTAAATCAGTTTTCCATTGTATTTGATGGTGCCTCTTAACTCCTTCGACAGACTTAATCATTATGGTTTGACATCCTGTGCCAAGGCCACTGATACAGATATTAAACAAGATTGGTCCCAAGTCTTGCCCTTGAAAAACTCTTACTCATTTATTTCCAACCTGATATCTCTTTAGCCATCTTTTTTAGGAAAAAAAAAAGCTCTGTGCCCTTTTCAGCTTATCTAATTGAAAAATTTCCATGCATGCTCCTAGATGAGGCTTTACAATAGTCCAGGTAGTCATATCTTGTGGTTTTCCATAGGGCACAATTAACTGTAGGAAAATATGTTGCATTTAACCCTTCTGTCCGTTTCCCTGGTTTTTTCCTGGTAATTTTGAGCTCAAGAATTTTTACAGGAAATTGGAAAAAAAAAAGTTAAGTCTGATCATTTCTAAATCTTGCTCTGCCATTTTCTTGGTAGATGGTAGAAATCTGTGCTGCAAGAATGCATGGGGTTTTTTTTTTCTTCCTTAGACCTTCTACTCTTAAGAATTCCAGTGTGACCTTAGCCAGACGACACTCATCTTCCTGAATTTGTGATTTCCTGCTTTACACACTCATTCCTGCTGCCTGTCCTGTCTTTGTTCCTTTTCTTTTTTCCATCTTACATACCAAAATCTGAACTGAGTGATTAGTTTTGGGAGTCACACTTTAATGGTTTTTCATCTCTGCTGTCTCCTTGCTGTATTTGAACCCCACTTATCTTCTCCTTGTTATCTGTGTGGCTTTGTTCTTAGTGTTCTAAGTGTCTGGGTCAGTTTCACTTTATGGCAATTCCTTCTTTATATCTCTGCATTGATTAACTTCCAGATCTTGAAGCAGATCAGCACTTTTCTGTCACTTCCTCGGAGGAGGAGATGTTTGTTTAAGCATTTTTCTAGGCTAGTTGCTCATCTCCTTGCATCTGGAGTCCTTCCCTGTGAATTTTCCTGTTGCTTGAGGTGCAGATTTCGTGTTTCCAGCTGGAGTAGGTTCCAGGACTCTTTTCCGTTTCCATCTTCAGTGTGTCTGCAGGATGCATGATGAGAGCCCAGCCTCAAATTACAGAAAGGGAGAAATGATGAGCCCTTCAGGGGATGATCAGAACATCAGCCTAACTTGAGGGGGTTGAATTGTCCTGCAAGGAGTGTGTGGCCTTCAGCTCACTACAGAGCTTCACTGCACTAGAACTGGTGTTTGGAAACACCCTCCTTTGAGATCCTCTGCCTAGGAGAGTGTTATTTGTAGTCTGTCTGCCCTTTCCAAACCACGAATCTTCGTTGTCAATCTGCTTTTGTTCACTCTTTGACCGTAATCCGTGTATTTTCTGTTGTAGTTTTATCAAAGGGTGTTTCCTCTGACAAGTTTCCCATACTTGCCAAAATTAATCTAAAAGATAAAACTACCTTTTGCTGTTACTGAGTGGCCAAAATTATTATGGATCCTTCTGTTCATTAAAGACATGTGTTCAGTTAATAGCCAGGGAGTTGAAGTTTCCCAGTGAGGCAAAATTCTTTCAGGATCCAAGTCTGACTCCAAGGAATCTATTGTCATCTTCTTTCTGTTCTTCTCTTGGAAAAAGTGAAATTTGAGAGGCAGAAAACATTCTGAATGGTAGCAGTTTAGGCAATTTGCTTAGTGTTCCCAACTTCTGATTGCTTTAACTCCCTCATTCAAATCATGTAGGAGGAATTTTTTTAGTCGCGTTATTGTGAATGGTGAAAGCAAAGTTAATTTTAATTCTACTAACAATTTCACACAGAATATCGTGGCTAATGCAGCAGTGTAATAGTGTAGGTGGACTTGCATTCTGCCAGCATTGCCCATAGCACACAGTATTTGAAACTGTTCCAGATTCACGTCATGTAAAGAGAAAAAAGTTTCTGCTTTGGAAGGCACTTGGATGTTTTATTAACTGTGCTTAGTAAAATGGAGGATTTTCTTTCTCTGGCTCATCAGAGCTATTCTTGAGGGCACGCTCCCATTGCCTGTGCTTTGGAGACCTTATCAAGGCACTTGAAGTTGCTCCCTGTTCTGATGATGGATTCAAGCTCTCAGAGTCCATGTTAATACATTGTACTCTAAGTGTTCATATGGATAGGAATTCTCTAAACTCACCCTGCCTTTAAGGCTATAATTAGTGCAGCGAACAGGCCTGAGAATCTGTCTTTTGGAAAATTGAGGTGTGTACCTTCCCTATATCTCCAGGGCTGAATTTGTTTGACAGTGTCAGAGACCTCTTCTGATCATCTGGCACCAGTGCACAGCGAGGGAGGTGAGATGGTTATGCAGAAACCCACCACCTTAAGACTTTGTGGGTTGAAATGAGTTTACATCTTTTAAGATTGACCAGAATGGTACAGCCCAGAACACAAATGAACTTTTTCTGAGTGGAATGCACTTAACAAGTGAACAGCCATCTTCTGTGACATGGGTAGTCTTGGGACACAAGGTCACTTTCAGATAACATTATCTGCTGTTGACAAAGGTAGTGGTCACTCAACATCCAGCATGGATTTATAACAGATTGCAGGAAGTGAACAACTTTGAACTATTGTCAGAAAGTTAACAACAGGCATAAAAGTAGAGATAAAAATCTTTCATGGTTTCATACACAACTGCTAATATAAAAATACCTATTGCTTAATGTGTTTCTCTCTTGTGTTTGTATTTTTGAAGTGATTTCTCAAGGTTTGCAATGGAATTTTGCCTCAGGAAACAGTGATCTTTAATATCAGTAGCCTGCCTTAGAAGAAAATACTCCCCAAAGTAAAAGCATTCTGAGATGGCTACTTGGCTATGTCTCTTCATATCTTACATCTAGAGGGGCCCAAAATAAGTCTTGAATATCAGTTTCAGAAAACATCACATGCATTATATAATTCCATGATGTACCCAAGAGTTGAACACTGTTCCCCTCTTACCCTCTCCAGCATGATGATCCATCTCTGTGTTTTTGCACTTGAATGTAGGGATATGGATTTGCTTTGATGTAAGATATTCTTTATTCCATATGGTGCTGATTCCAAGTTAATGAGGAGCAAAGATAGCATGAAGCAATTCAGGGAAATGGGAGCTGTGGCTTGGGAAGGAGCAGCATGTACTGTTTGAGCCAAAAATTGAAGGGGAGTTGGAAGCCCTTGCCTTGCACCAATGAGGTATTATAATCAGCTGAGTTGCAGCATCTTGCTTCTTTGAGAGGCACCATCTCCTTGGCTTCTGTGGAGCTTCTTCTGGTATGTGTAGTCTTTAATTTAGAAAGGAAAAAATACCAATTGGCATGTAATTCTAGAAAGATTCCCATTTCCTGTTCTAACTCATCCAGTATCCAAATTGCATCACACTGAAGTTTCTGTTGCCTATTCATTGCTTCAAATCTTCAGGTTCTGACTAGTTACCATGGTACTGAATTTCTATTTTGCTTATTTTGTGACATTTTTATTTTGTTCTTTAATATTTCTATGCAGTATTTACTGAAAAAGATGAGAACCAGTAAAGGAAAGAACTTGCCCAAATTGTTGTACTACAGCCAATGGTTTTTTTATTTTTTTTCATATCCATCAGGAAGCAAATTGACACAAATATTTAGTGAATTTCAAAAGATGAGCTTAGTTCCTGCCAAATTTGTGTGAAATTGCTTTAAATTTGCTCTGAAATCTCTTGTTTTTGGAAACTGCCAGTGCCCAGTCACTACTGTATAATCTGTTGTGTAATTATACTGTGTAAATATTATCTGTAGGCACACTGCTCTCTATAGGGGCACTATCTGGTGTTGGAGCTTCCACTCTCATAACTGTGATGGAGTTAATGTCAAGTGAAAGACTCAGTGAACTTCTCTTTTTAATATGCTTAAAATACCAGGGGTTTTTCCTCTCTCCTGTTTTTAGTTTAAATACAAGTACATAATTTGCTGAAGGAACTTAAATGTTTTCTATGTAATTTTCATGTTTTACATTTCTGTTACTGGATTTGAGCATGTTGTAATAGTGTGTTATTGTTCCTATGGAAAATACTGATAACAAACTCTTCTTTTAGGTTGCCATAAAAATAATAGACAAAACACAGCTGAACCCAACTAGCCTACAAAAGGTATGTTTTTACATTTTATCTTTCAACTGTATTATAACTTGTTTCTCCTCACCACCTCCTTCCATTAACCCTGAATGCCTGTGCTGGAGAATCTGAAGCATTGCATACCTTGCACACATCTGAACTACTGTATTTAATAACTAGTTTTGTAACAGATATTTTTGACAGCCCTGCAGTTGTTCAAGCTGAGCTTGTACAGAGCTGTAAACTGAGAAAACGGTGGTATTAGCCACTTCCTTTGTCTCCCAAGCTTAGCTGACTCTGTAGAGAGGACGTTTTTGGTTTGGTGTCGTGCCCCCATGTCTCCTTCACGCCGGTCACTTTGTTAAACTTAGAAAGGCAAAGCTTGTGTTCTGTCCTCTTAAGCCGGCCTTGAAAATACTGCCTGCGGACTGAAGGCCAGGCTCCAGTCTGTGCTTTTCACGTGATTTGCAGCGGGAGAGGTGATGCAGTTCTATGAAACAAATTGGGGCATGACTATTTGGTTTCTTCCCTCTAGCTTTGAATGTTTAATGTGCTGTTACAGTTGTGTCGCCTTATCTGTTTTAGTACAGAGCCATAAACCCCACTCTTTCATCAAGCAAGCCAGTCTGGTTTGGAGTGTGTGCAGGAAGTAGATTTAAATGTTACTTTTACGTGGGACTTTTCTGACTTTGTCCTTTTAAGCGCTGCAGTCAAAGGATTTTTGTTTACTTTTGAGTAGTTTGATAAAAAAAAACTCCTTGCAATATTTCTGTTTGAACAAGAGAATACCCATAATTGAAGTAGTGTAACTAGAGTAAATTGGAGAATATACCCATTTGTATTTTATGCAAATACTAAAAAGATCAGGTGACTAGATATTTTTATCAAGATTAATGGTGCAGAAGTAAATTGGAAAAACAAACAAGTTCTTTTATGGTTTAGTTGAGAGGCAAACAATAACCTGTAGAAGAAAGAGTCCGTGTTCCAAGCAGGTAGCAACTTCCTACTGACTCTGTAGGCTGAATAAAAGTGGATACTGTGGTTCCAGTTTTCTTAGAATTTTTGTCAGTTTAATACCTGAGGTTGTTGGTGATTTCTGGGTAAGCAGGGTGGAAATAAAATGCAAATTAGGTAATATGATGGATTAGATAAAGTTGATTTGTGTGTCGGATCTGCACAACTTGGAATACCTGAAAAAGTTGTTAAATGCTTGAAGCACTTGAAAGATAAAAAAAAGCTGTGTGATACCAAGGGGAGGCGTCAGCACGTGGGAAGAAGGGTCAGAGAGAAGTAGAGAGGCCTTGTTTACAGACAAAAATGTAAAATCATAATTGTTCAAATGCCGTTATTTGAGATTGGGTTGTAATGCGAGTTTGATCTCATATCAGGGTACAATGCAAACCATTTTACAAATCAGAGGTGTTCAGTTGGTAAAGCTACAGGCTGGAAGTGTGCATGATGGTCCTTTGATTCCTGGGTTTCAGCTAGCTCTATCCACTCGTGTCTCTATCTCTGTTGTAATTTAATTTTTACTTACAACTTATAAAATTAGATTATAAAATGTGATTTGTAATTTGATCTTGTCAACCACTGGGTTTCTTAACTGGGAGTCTGGAAGAATAGTACAAAATAGCAGCAGGGTGGAAGTCCAGTTAGATCTGTGGAGTGAGGTTCGTAACATGTTCTCTCTAAGTTCATGTGTTACACGAGCACAGAAAAAACTTAAGATATGTCGGAGTTGTCAGTTCAGTGCCACAGCCTGGGTGCGTTTGGAGCCAACTGCGCACGCGACCTGTAGATGCAGGGGAGGCTGAGATGGAAGCGCTTCTGACCTTGCTCTGCTGGAGGGAGCGATAAAGTATTTGAGGTATGGTGGGGAGGGAGGGGCTGTGCCCAGAAGAGGGTGTGGTGTACAGTGTCTCAGCTGCGGTGTAGCTGCATACCCGAGTCATCCTTAGGTGGGGAGGCAAATGGTGATTAAGGCTGCCAGTTCTGATTGCTTTGTGTTACATCTTCCACATCGATACTTCAGCTGCCAGGAAGAAGTTAACCTTGTTAAGGACTTGCTTTGCTTTCCGGAGCAGTAATTCGTGGTATGCCCTCGCTGCAGCCCTGACAGCTCGATACTGAGTAGCAGCTCTTCAGAAGGGTCGGGTTTCTGTCTGCTACTGAGGAAGTCTGTGGCAGCCACATGCAGCCACTCTTTACTGTTGTTTTAGGACCTAATTGCTGCTCTGCTACTCTTGCTTAGCGAAGAGGAAACTGTAACCGGTACTTCCCTGCTTTGAAAGAAAAGGGAATTCTTAGAGCTTTTTTCCCATGCTGGTGGTGTTAGTCATAACCACTATTCTCCACAAATGCACTTGTGTACCCAGTTGCAGTGAATATCGGTCTCACTGGAAACAAATGCTGATGATACAGTATTCACTTCCTCCTAGCAAAAAAAAATCATTTGGGTTTTTTTTTTCTTTTGAATTAGCAATGCCATTATATGCAAGGGGTTTTTTTACCAAACCCATATAGTAGCACTAAATCACTTCCCATGTTCCTTTTTTAGAACTTGGCTCCTCAGCCAAATATTTTTGTTCATTATGTGCAGATGTTTTGCCACTTGTTTGGGCCATATTTTTTGTTGAAGCATTTTAGAGTTCTTATACGTCAATGTTAACGTGGACCGTGGCCTTTCTGACTCTCGGTCAATCAGTGTTTTAAAAACTGCAAGAAAAGGATGAGAATTGAAAATGCTCAGGCTTTTCTGTTTATGATGAGTATCCTTTTCTGTTTTCAAGTTATGGTTAGTTTGGGGCAAACTAATTTTGTAAATTTTGTGATTTTGTATTGTCTAAAGGCTTTTTGCTTGAGGCTTTTCATTATATGTAGGGCATATTTCAGTGAAGCAGTTACCAGGAGAAGCCTAATACACAGGTCAGACTTGGGCTAGCTTGGGACAACATCTTGTGAAAAGTCTCTCCTTTGGGGAGAAGGCAACCAGGGGAGTTTGGTGCTCTGCAGCTGACAACTGTACTGAGTTGCTTTTTAGCAAACTTTTTTCACATTTTTAAAATATTTTGCTACTGAAAGCCTTGCAGTAGCTGTTGCAGGAACACTTCTGATCTATCTTTTGCTGTGTTCAAAGAAAGTTGGCCTAAGAGAACCAACTTCCACTGCTGGCTTGTTGGGCTTTTTTTATTCAGTTTGTTGGCAGCAGCATTAATTAAATGCAATTCTTTCCCTGTATCTGACATGGCTTACAGTCAAAGGACCGGACCACAACAAAGCTGAAAGCCATTTGTTTGGCAGACAAGGATGTTTGTCTTTGCCTGGAAACATTTGTAGAGCTCCTGTTGACGGAAAATGAGCTGTTCAACAAGCTGGGAGTAGTTTTTAATCTCTGTATTAGAAATTAAACTGATGAGAACTGGTTTCTGGTTTTTGTCTGCCTTTATAGTCTTATTAGGACAAGTAAGTTCTTAAAACTAAGAAAATAATTTTCTGTATTGAGAACCTTCATGTTACATCTTCTGATATTATACCTTGTTCTGTGTTCCTGTGGCAGGGAACCCCAGAAGTGTGAAGTTTAGTCATACCTGGCTTCTGCAGTGAATTTTACTGTGTGGTGATAGTTACTACTTCATTTGCTATAAGTTGATTCATATAGTATTTGGGGGGAATGAGATCTATGAAACCTTTATTCAGCACACTGTATGAAAGTTGTATGATGTTTTACATCATATTCCTCTATCAGAAGTAGACTATAATATATAATACAATGTCAGGCATTTGCAGATGTCCCTGTGGAAGTTGCTATCTGTGTCAAAATGCTACATATAACAGTTAAACTGACAAACAGTGCACAATCTGAAGTGCATTTATCTAACTAAAATCATAATAAAAGAATACGGTGGCAGTTGTATCCTATTCTGAAGTATTTTTGTTTTTAATTTCCTCTGAGACAAAAATAGTCTTTTATTAAGAGAGCTTATTTCTAGTCACCCACTTCAACAAATGGCTCATAATGTAGAATCTGGTTTTTAACATGCTGCATTTGGTAATGCAGAGTAGTTGTCTTGTGGACCAATGTTTTGATGAGTCTGATCCATAGCCTTTACCTTGAGTATTGGGGGTGGGAGGTATCAGATATCAATTTAGAATGAATTAAAGTGTCTTCAAAACTGCAAAAACTGATCAGAGGCTTTCTGTTATATAAGCTGTGATTAAAAGTGTTAATGGAGAATTCAGAATACATTATACACCAGTTCAGCTGAACTGAATGAAAAACAAGAAAAAAATAGCTATAGATTAAACTGCTTTTAGGTTTCAGATGATCAGTAGAAAGATGATGTAGTCTGCCTTGTCTGATTACATATGAAAAGGCCCCAGAAATAACATAGTTTAAAAAAAGAAAAGAAGGCAATTTTACCTCTCTGGAGGATAAAGAAAACATGCACGCGTAGGTTTTGAAACTATTTTGTATGGCCAATAATTTACTTGATCAGTCAACCTCGGTTGCATTTGAGCAGCTTGATTTATTTAAAACCTTGCATTTTCTTTTGTTAAAAGTCACAAAGGCACAAGGATTTTGTTTTGTTCACTCTTGGGTTGGTTTTTGTTTGTTTCCGATGTTTTACTTTTTTTATTTTGCTTTTATTGTGTAAATACACCTACAGATTTGAGTTACTGGTAATCCATGTAGACATATTAAATGTCTTCACTTTATCTGAAATCTGGCCTGAGGCATATCTTGCAGCAGCAGTTTTTCTTCCTTACTGTTAATAACAATGCTGCTATCCTTTATTTACAAAACTCCTGGGTTTTTTCCCATGTCTGCATTCCATTGGAGGTGTGGACTTATGTTCTGCTTCACTCTCTTTACATTAGGTTCAAAATGATCTGTTAGCTTACTAGTATTCCTGTAGAAATTTGTGTTGGATTTCTTGTAAAACCTCTTGATTACTCCTACTTTTTGAAGCATGCTGTTAGAAAATAACTGATGCTTAAGAACATCAACCCTCTGGAGCCTTGGGCTGGCATAGAGAGAGCTGTAGAGGGAGAACAGCTACACACTCGACTGCCATATAGTGTGCTGCATAAAAAGAGAATTCTTTGGTTTTCTGAATACTGTAGTATTTGTGCTTCAAGTTTTTTGTAATAATATTTTATCTTGGAACTACTTTTAATTCATCTGCTGTTAACTAGCTTCGTTAAAAGCCATGCTTTACATTGCAATAACAACACCTGCAGCATTTTTAGTATTAGTTGCAAGTTTATGTGTATCTTAAAATTGTCTTTTGCAGAAGAGTTTTGAGAGGTGCAAATAATTAGCAACTGATCAGTAATAGACTTTGCCTTCATTTGTAGTTTTAAGTGTCATTCCCCTATTATTGTTCAGTTGCAGGAGGACAGAGTTTACTCTTTGACAGGCAAAGTTGAAATCTTCAGAAATAATCAATTACTCAAGCAAAACCCTCTAAACATGGCCATTGGCATGGTGGGGAGGGACAGACACAGGGCATGGGACATGACAAGAACCTTACAATCGGTGTGCTGTCTCTGGATTCAGGACAGTGGGTGTAATGTTATGCTGCAGCTTGAAATGGGCAGCTGTCCCTCACCACCCATCCTGCCAAAATAGATGTGCTGGGGTGGGCTAGAGAGTGCTTTTATGTGGGGGAGTTGTGTGTCTTATGAGATTTTTCTGTTAAATTAATTCCTAGACCTTGTGAGTCAGTCTGGGTTAACACCAGTGCTTGCATAAAGGGAAAGAAGCACGATGGGGTCAGGAAAACACCGTTTGTGTTCTGCCCTATTAATTTTGGCAAGTACGTTCATCGCGTTGCGCTGGCCGGGCAGGCTTGGAGACTGGATGTCTGGCAGTGAGTCAGAGGAGCTGTGCTGGCAGACCCAGGACTAGATGCTGCTGTCCCTCAGTCGCCTTGCAGGAATGCTTCTGAAGGGCCGAGGGGTGGCCTTGTCTTCCCATCTCTCCTTAAGACTTGCTCCTTGCTGGTGCACTCAGATAACACGCTTTTTGTGTGATACGAGCAGCTGGTGTTCCACCGGTGAGCTGCTGGGGCAGCACAGCAATTCTTTGGCTTTAATGAAGTATTGAAGAACGCTGAATTCATACTAGTAATGTGCTGCAGTGGTCTTGTAAAGATGTTCAGGTGGGGGTTCACAAAACTTTGGAACCTGTTTCCAAGTGAAGGAGTGAAGGATCTGTGAGATGTACTGGTCGGCAAGGAACTGCGTGGGCTCACAATGGTCTTGTGGCCCCGAAAGTCTGCAAACCACAGAGCTAAGGTCACTTCTTTCCTGAGCTATCTGGACTCCTTTGTGGGTATTTTCAAGTTTTTGAGGGCTGATTTGTTTGGGAGGGGTGTTAAAAGAAGCATACACTTAACTCTTCCCTCCAGTAAGAGCTTCTTTCATGGATTTCATTGAAATGCTAATAACGTTTGCCCTTTGTGTTTAAATAACTGTATCAAAATCATCAGTCTTCAGGAAAAATGGCTGTTTGTTACCAATTTCAGTAACTTACTTCATGTTTTATGTTTATTTCAGCTCTTTAGAGAAGTAAGAATTATGAAGATCTTAAATCATCCAAATATAGGTACCTTGTTTCTTTCACATAATTTCCAATTGGAGAAATTTTAGTATTTTCATTATTAAAATCGTTGTGGTATGAGTTTAAAAGATTATTTTGCGTTAGGGTGTCTGTAAAATAGCAGTAATGAATACTGTTTCAGAGCTATGTGTTTACAAAAAAAAACAAACAACAAACATTTTGGTCCCTTTGCACAAAACTGTTGCATAGCTAACTGATAATTTTGCTCCTTTTGAGTATAATACTGACTTCTGGTGAATTCAGGCTCTCATTAAAAATAAGTCCATACACCAAAATCAAGAAGTGGTCGAGAATTTGTTTGAGACTGTACATTTAAATGGTGTAGTGTTGTTACAGGACTGTCAGCAAACTGAGTGATAACTGATTTGTCACCATGTATGCCAGTTCAGTACATAGAAGTGGCTATTGTTGATGCTCAAATATGTGGAAGTTCTGCTTACTTTAGTTGCTTTCCCATGTAGCAGAAGCAAAGTATTGTTTCTTGAGAATATGTTGTTCTGTATGAGTTGACAAAATGTTTTATAGTACTTTCTGTCTGGGAACGTTTGACAGAAATAGCTTCTTTAAAGAGTCTGATATTGTCCAGTGGCAAGCAAATAGTTTGGGGTATTTTTCTCTGACAGAATTATCTGTGGGGCTAACATAATATTTGTGCAGCTAGTTAACTGGTAAATAAATGTCTTTCTTTTCTAGTGAAGCTATTTGAAGTCATTGAAACTGAAAAAACTCTCTATTTAATAATGGAATATGCAAGTGGGGGTAAGTACCTCTGCTGTGGTGACACATGTAAGCAAATTGCCAAGTAAGGGAAGTACTTGTTTTCTTTAAAGTTTTGCTTGCTTTTTCAGCATATCTTATCAAAGCAGTGTAAGATATTAAGGAAAATATTTAATATTCTTTGGGACTTCTTTGGTCAATATAAATATAACTTATAAAACCAGGTTCTAAACTTACTACTACTTAGTAACAATTTCTTTGTTTTCACAACTCAAATTTAGTGGGAGTCTTTTTTTCGGACATCAATTGTTCCTGTCCACAATAAATATTGCCCTTCTCAGTTGTTGTATTCAGTTGTATTTATTGTATTCAGTTCCCTGCCTCTGGTGTCCTATTTTGTGTAAGATAATTGGTAAAAACATGTTCAGATGAAACATTTCTGTTTCTTTAACTGTTGCTTTCAAAGCACAAGTACTGCAACTTCTGTTTTTAGATGTTGATGACATCTTACATATCTTAATCACAGACCTTCTACTGTCAAGAATTGTTAGGCTTAGCCTTATGCCATTTTAGGAGGAACTTGAACATTTTTCCTGATTGTAGAGGGGATGGAAAAATGCACATCATGAGGTGTCGGATATTTTCACCAAAGGTGAAATTAAGGTATTTGGGCTTACTGCTTGCTGGCTAAAACCTCATAGCACTCTGTTTGTCAGTGACCCTTTAGCATCAGCATCTGGAAATCTTAACTAGTTGAGGCTTTTCTTTAGTTTTAAGAGGGATATTGAGACTTTTTCTCAGGGAAAATCAGCATTCAGAATTCAGATTCTGACATTGGATTACATGAAGTTTAATGAATTACTACAAATAAAGCCAGATTCTCTACCTGCCTATGTTTTCTTCTGGCAGTTCCCTAACTGCTCAGCCAAGATTAGCCTAAACAGGAACAGAGTGGGTATAGTACCATTAAAATATTGTCTAGTACAGGTGTTTGGGGAAGCATCTATGTGCTGTTTGATGGTTCTAGACTTAGAAGTGAAGTCCTATTGCCATCTAGTGATTATCTTCTAGGAGGTAGAAAGGCCAGTGGTTCTCTAAAGCAGTGAAGATCTTTCTTAGGATGATAAGGGAGAGATACATACTGTGCTGGTCTAAAAGGCCAAGAGCAGTACCTTTTGATGTACCAGGCTGTGCAAGACAGGAATGGCTGGTAATCTCAATGGCAGGCTTCAGTTTCCCATATTTTCTCTTTATCAAGGTACAGGTCATCATGATGCACATGAACTCTGCCTGCAGGATGAGAGAAACTATTGCTACAGCTGCAACACTTCACATAAATTGGGGATAATTCTTTCTCTGGTGTGTTTTTCCCTGAATTATGAAGAAGTGTTCAGGTTTGCTGCTTCAAGGTTTTTTAAGAAACAGCTGTGATATACAACTGAGAGTTATCTGAGTTGAGTATTAAATAAAACACCACAGGGAAATAAGGCTATTTTGTAGGAAATCCTGACGTTCCCTCAGATGGCTCAGTTGTTGCTTTTCTTGCTGCACGACTGGGGTTTTCTTTAATTGCAATTTGGTGGAGTTGCTTCTTGTAAAAAATAAATGTGAGGTTACTCATCTCTTCCCGTGTGAGGTGGCTGTCTACAAAACAATGTTTTCTTGCTTGGTAGAGAATATTTAAATATTTGATCCACTTCTCAAAGTCTTACAATTTTTGCATATTAGTGAGGAATTTTTAAAGCTGCCTATTAGTCTGTGTTTGGAGATCTTATGTACAAGAGTGTTGGCTTTTAGTAATGAAAATCTCCCATGCTTTGACGAACAGTCAGTGTCTCATGGGCCAGTTGTCCTCACCTAAAGCTCAAACATTGTAGTCTATATTGATGTGCTGAAAAATGACTGCATGGATTAAAGGGGGGAAAAAACAAAACACAGCAGATCTTTAGTAAACTTCAGTCATGCACGGCCATACAACAGTGGGTTTGTTCAGGAGTAGTCCTTTTCAGTGTATTTTACAGGTCTGATGGTTGTGTGATGGATTATGTCAGTGTGTCCTGCTGTGCTCATTATTGTGACCTTCCTTGTGGGTATCTCTTCCAAGCCTAGGTTAAAACTGAGATTTCTGATTTTGTTTAGAACAATTTTATATGTGAGCACAAATTAAAATTCTATTGTTGGTATGATGGTATTTACAAATATCATCAGATGTTCTAATATTTGAAGCTCTTTTTTTCCCATGGGTCAAAAGAAACCGTTGTGAGAAAGTCTGTGAAGGGGTACATGTCATCTTTGTTTACAAAACAGAAGTATGCTGCTCAGTTTCTGTCCTAAGTAATTGGAAGGAAATGGTTTCCTTTGTCTATATCCAGTCACTCATTACTTTCTTGTAAAAGAGATGATGGTGTAGTAAATTGCACAGCAGTTGTGCCTTGTTCTCTTAAGCTATCCTGTAATCAGAAACTTGAAGTATAATCATTCCAGTGAAGCTGCTGTGGGCAACTGCTGGAGAGGAATTTCTGCATTCTGAAATTGGCATTAATGTATCTCATTATTGAATTGTAGGGGAAGTGTTTGACTATCTGGTTGCACATGGAAGAATGAAGGAAAAGGAGGCTAGAGCTAAATTTAGACAGGTATGTATAACATTCCTATATGTCAGCTTTCTCCCCGCCCCTGTTTTTGCTGAAATGAGTAAAACAGCTGTCCTCTGCATTTGACTTACAGCAGTGTTCAGCATGTTGGGGACTTGTAGCTCTGAGGGAGAAGAAACTTAGGTGTCAGTAGTACTTTGAAGGAGTTAGTAGTCCGTTTAGTGGTGCTGGTTTCCTTAGTGCTGGGTGCCAGGGTGTCCAGGAGTGCCAGAACACAGAGACTGCTTGATCTGGAAACGTATTCCATTCCAAAATGCATTTCTTCTCGGTTGATTTTGTATGTCCTTAGCCCAGCAGGTTTGTAGTATTTTGGAAGTTATTCAAATGTAACAGGCTACAAACAGGCCAGTTCCAAAACACAGACGGTGCGAGTAACAGGGGTCTGGTCACATCCATCTGCTAACATGAGAAGATGCTGTTGAGTAGTTGTTCTGAAAAGTCATGGAGAAGTAATTTTCTAGGCTTGTTAGTTAAGCTTTCTTTATGATGGATAAACTAGCCCTGCCAAGATGTTGGAATTTCATTGATCTGTAAAAAGCATTTCCATTCCACAGGAAAGCAGTACTGAACATAACCAGATATTTTTGCATAACTACTTAAATTCCAAATGTTTGCTCTCATAGCATCTAGAGTTTCATTTGCAGATCTGACTGGTCTGGTACACTTGTTTTCTGCTCGTGTGCAGAATTTGTCTGTTATTTCCATCCCTTTGGTCACTTGGATAACCTAGGTAATAATGTGAAAAGTAGAAAGTATCAAAATTATGCTCCAGCTTAATGACACATTAAAATAATAAGTAGAGACAAAAGTGTTATTGAATGATCTCCAGGAGTTTTGAACTGGTGAATTGTGGCAGTGATGTGTCAGCCAGTTTCCCTGTTGGAAGGGGAGGCTCGGATGGCTGCGCTTCCTAAGCGTAACCATACATTAGAAGAAATTTGATATGAGACTTCCAGGAAATTAATTAATGACTTTCACAAAAATGCTTTGTAAAGAAAATTTCTACACTTCTCTAGCGTGGTTAGTGTGACTGAAAAGAACAAATTAGGAACTAGGAAACTGTGCCACAACTGTTTTGCTCCCTCTGTCTCACATAGTAAGAATTGTGTGAAAGCAATATAAGCAATAAGCTTAAAAGTAGCAATGCAAGTAAAAAAACCCAAATGTATTAACCCAACATAAGGAGGCATTTCTATGAAATCCTTGTTCCTTTGTTTTCTGTCCTGTCCTTAAATCTTGTATTTACCCTTTTTAATCGTTTGGGGAAAAAAGACCCACCAAAATCACCACCACCAAACAAACAAAACAACCCAAAAGCAGCTGCAGACTTGATATCCCCAGAAGTAATTTTTGATTACTGGAGTTACAGAGCTTGATAGTAAGGAAAACTTTTCTTCCTCTTTAATGAAGTCTTACATGTCTTTTTAAAGCTGCTTCCTTCCCTTTCACATTCTGGCAGATAGAGAACTTTCCTTTGAGATGGAGGGTTTCTGGTATGTGTTTCTGTGCTGTGTTGGAGTAGATGTTACGGGATGTGGAGCAGTCGTTCCCACTTCAACCATCTCTTCTAAATCCCAGACTGTTGCCTTTCTCTTTGTAGTGACTTGAAGAGCTTCAGTGTAACATGAGAGGATTGACTGTTCTCTCTCACATGTGAATATTGAAAATTTCTAGTGATACAGTTCTCTGCTCTTGGTCCTCAGTTTCTTTTATCAGGAGCTGTGTGGAAAAAGATCTTGCAGTAATTGCATTGAAATTGCATGTTTGTTCACCAAATACCTATTTTTTTCTAATAATTTGACTCCCCTTTAAATGAAAACTTACAGAAACAGGTCAAACATGTTTTACAGGTACACTTAGTGCTTAATTTTATGGGATAATGTGGGTAGTACAGGATATATGTAGCTTCATTTTTCAAAAGGAAATGTGAAGGGAAAGAATTTAAAAGGGAGTTACCTACTGAGCTGGGTATTTGTCCCATCAAGAATTGGTTTTTTTTTTTTTGTACTTCAGATACTCAGCTTGATTTTTTTTTTTTTGTGGTGTGTTTTTTTCACTTCAGTAGAATAAATGCTGTTTGTAAAGATATATAGATGCCTTCACTTGTATGCACTGAAATACACAGAAGTATGTTTCCAGTTTTTTCTTGTAAGTCTCCTGGTGCAGGCAGCTGTGCTCTGTCGTCCCTCAGCAGCTGACTTTCTGGCTGCTGAGCTCAAGCAGTTTTAGAGGACCTTGATCTCAAAGATGGGAGGTTCTTGAGAGCTTCAAAAGCCTTAGTTCCTGGGAAAAGAAGAGAGAACCCTAGAAATGAGCTGAGGAGAGAAATTGTAGCACGAGCTGATTATGCTTTGCTAGAGGGAAGAGCATTCGTGTAGGATGAAAATCAGGTAACTTTGATCAGAGCTTGGCATTTATTAGATGCTGAAACTCAGGCTGAGGGACAGTGTCAAAGGAAACTAGATCTTGCTGGGTTCACGGGTCATAAAACTATTCATTTCACCTTACTGTAGTCCTGGAATAGCTTCGTATCGCTTTTAGCCATTGTTGGAGGAAGAATGCACTCTGCAGACCTTTTATCTGATGCAGTGCAGCTGTTCTCTGTTAGATAGAGACTTATGACATAATAGGCATTTATTTTTTTTAAATTTGTTAACTGGTTTAACAGACGGTGGCTCTTTTCAAACTGAAGAAACAGTTGTGCCCTGGTTTTGAGCTTAGTTCTTACAATAGGTTGTATTATATCTTGTTTTCAGATCAGGTTTCTTCTTTCAGTAGATGTGATTTCTGGATCAAACACTTGTGTTTTGTCTGAAAAGACACTTCCTCTCTAGCAGGCAAAGAGCAGAATTCAGTAATTCTCTCTTCTTTGCTTGTTAAAAAATATAATTTTTAGTCATTTTGTTAAATATAGTAAGGTTTTTAGCAGGAAAAAGAATGATGTAAAAGGCGGTAATCACATTATTCCAGTCGCACTTGACAAGGAACACAGGAGAAATTACAACTCTAAAAATACAGCTATGCTATAGTTCTCCATTTCAAACTCCTTCTGTGTAGCCATGTGTGAGAAATTCAAATCCAGAATGTTTTGCATTCTTAATGTTACCTTGTTCTTCCCCCTTACAGGCTTTCAAGCAGTTCTGGTTCAATCTCATCCTTTTTCCATAGAAAAATCTGATGCAGGGCAGGAGATCTCCTTAAATTCATGTGTATTAATTCCCTCTCTTTTCTGCAACCAATTAGATCTGGCCTTCTTCAGTCTTCCCCCTGTTTTCCTGCAGAAGTAGTTTAGAATTCTTAATGCTGGTAGATGTTAGGACAGATCTTGGAAAATAAAATATCCACAAAATACATCTTGTATGTTCCAGTAAAGAAACAGAATACTCCTGGCAGTGTGGAAGGGACCTTGAGAGGTCGTTTATCTATCTTTTTGTCATTTAATCCTTAAAAAAGATGGTTTCTCTGCCTAGAGGTAACTTGTTCTAACTTGTTCTTTAAAACCTATGTTTATACAGATTTTTGAAATGCCTCCTAAGAAATGTATTTCAATGCTCCAGTTGTTACCTCTAGCAAAAACCTCAGATGTTTCTTCTCCTCTTCTCACCTGTCAACTGTCAGAAAATTCCTCACACTCAAATGGGTTGGAAGTGAGGGACTGTCAATGGAAACAGTGATGGAAGGTAGAAGAAAAGAGTCAGTCTGATGCAGCCATGCTTTGTGCTGTTTTTCATTCAGTTATGGCTGCTGTTCTTCAATTATTAATGTCATATACATTGCCTTATTTTGCTTCCATGTGGATTGGACTCCCTTCTGCAGTCTCTGTGCCATCCTGTAGCAGTGCAGAGTAGTTCAAAAGCATCTCCAAAGGAGGCTACTGATTGATCAGCTGCTCAACCTTCCGCTCATAGACAGTCACAATGAAAGCAGTTCAGGAGTGAGTGTTATAGTGCTGTGTCTCTGCAGCCCTGAATAAAGCTTGAGGTGTTTGTCATGCTGTCAGCCTTGGGAGCCTCTGCAGAGTGAGCTTGTGACTGGTGCTAAGGTAACGGTAGCAGAGTGGAAAGGAAAGGAAACCAAAAGGATGGTACAAGCAGTGGCGTGGGAGCACTTTGGCAATTTCAGTATCTGTAAAAAGCTGAACTTGGAGTCTGAAAGAGGGAACCAGTACATAAAGAAACAAGCAAAACCAAAATGAAAGTGTAGGGAATGGAAATAGTACTTCAGCTTTTCATAGACTGCTTGGTTTCTAAGGTGGCATTGTGCACACATGTGATGCAGTAATACAGGGCACAAACATCCTATTGGTGGTTATGTTTCAAATACAAAATTTACTGGCACATCAGTTCTTTGGCCTACCAAGAACCTTATTTTCATCTACTCTGAATACTGAGGGAGAGAACCTTTGTTCCTTAGCAATACAGGAGGATCCTTACACTAAGCTGGGCGATGTGATCATGGGTTATTTTTTTGTAACAGTAGTGCTATGTCATCTTTCTGTATTGAAAATCTTCTTAATCTTGTATGGAGGCTGAAGATACTTTTTTTTTGAACATAGTTATTATTTTTTTGTGCAGTTCCACTTATTTTAAGAAGTCATAACATCTTCCTCAATTCTGACCATATATGCACAGCATTTGACTGCATTTGTGATAATGTAAGAATAATACTTCATCTGTGTTTTCCATACATGCAGAGTTCTGCAGCAATGCTTATGACTGAAGAAGCAATGTACTATGACACTGCACTGTGTAAATAGCTTATATAGTTTGCTATATAAAGCAGGAAAAACTTAAAGATATTCAGAAATTATGCTGGAAGAAATGATCCCATTACACTTGAGAGACATAAAGAGTTTTTTCCATTGAACTTGCTACTCTTTTGTAATATACAAAATACAATAAACCATATGCACTCAGACAGCAGATCTCTGTTAGATGTGTAGTTGCTTCTCACTGCATAAGTTTTGACAAACAGGCTGTTTCCCAGTAATTTTTCCAGTAGCTAAAGCCCACTTCTTACCCTTTTCTCTCTGTGTTGTGGCATGAAAAATCACCTTTGGAGAAGGTCTGGAAAACATCAGTCTAGGGGGAAAGCTTTTATAGCTGTATACAGTATTGGAATGGAAATACTTCTGTAACCTTTCTGAAAGTCATTGCTTCTATTGGTCTATAATTAGCCACACAGGAAAAACAAAATCCTCGTTCAAGTATAGGAGAAAACAAATAGATCAAATAACAAACACCCAAGCTTTTCCCCAAATATGCTGGCCACTGTAGTAGTTGGTTACGTAGCTCTGAGTGAATAAGTGTATGTCAACTTCAGTACACAATGTTGAAATCTTTTGTTATAATGTCGTGTTTCTTTGAGATGACACTTACATAATTTGGCTTGTTTTCTATCCAGATAGTATCTGCAGTGCAGTATTGCCATCAAAAACATATTGTTCATAGAGATCTCAAGGTAAGAAAAAGTGTGTGCAGTGTATGTGTGTCAGCTTCTCTGCCTGTGGGTGTGGTCTTTACTGTGCCAATTAAATGTAGTGTATACTAAGCTTTCTGATTTATTAATTTATTTGTTTGCACGTGTTTAGCAAGTTTTGAGAACTATTTACAGTTTAGAACCATTTCAAATGAAGAGGATTTATAAGGCTTTTAAATACAGAAATTTAATGGCTGCTGAAAGATAACCTGTCACCCTGTGGTCACATTCAGATCTGATGCAGGTCAGTGTTAGCTCAGAAATCTTTTTTTTTTTTTTTTTTTTGAAAAAGTAGTTTGATAGAAATATGACAAGTTTTAGTCTCAAACAGAATGAATTACCAGTAGTGATGATGAAACCGAAGTAGGGCTTCTTTGTAGCTTGGCACAAAATGTCATATGTCTTCTTTAAACTGTGAACTGTGCCTTTTTACTTGTTACAAGCTTTGTAACTTAAAAAAAAAAACAAAATCAAAAACAAACAAACAAACAAAAAAACCAAACAAAAAAAACCAAAAAAACCCCCAAAAAAACAAACAAAAAAAAAACCAAAAAAAAACCAAAAAAAACCAACAAAACCAAAAGAACACTTAAAAACAGTTTAAAGGTTATGTTTATTACCAAACTATTGCAGGAATGCCACATACCATAAAGCACAGATAGTGAGACTATATTTTGGTTTCATCTGAATAGACCAAAATGTAAGATGCATTTCTGTGGAGAAAATAGATAGATGGTAATAAGTTTTCAGGTAGCATAACAGCTCCTATAGTTTGAAGCCATTGTACAGAGATTTTTAAAATAGGGGATATGCAAATGATAGACTGAAGCATACCTAAACACCTTGCAAGGAAGGGAATGTTAATAGATATTTCAGCTTCTTGCCTTTTAAGAATAAGAACAAACAATAGCCTTCTGAATCAAGTATTTTATTCATCTTACAAAGCATTCTTTCTCTTCCAGGCTGAAAATTTATTGCTAGATGCAGATATGAACATTAAAATAGCTGACTTTGGTTTTAGCAATGAGTTTACAGTTGGAAATAAACTGGACACCTTTTGTGGCAGCCCACCATATGCTGCTCCAGAGCTCTTTCAAGGGAAGAAATATGATGGACCTGAAGTAGATGTTTGGAGTTTAGGTGTTATTCTTTATACTCTCGTGAGTGGATCTCTTCCCTTCGATGGACAGAACTTAAAGGTGCTTTTTTTGTAGAATATGCTGGGCATGATTATCTAATATTTTAAGTGATTTACTGCTTACAACTTACTGTCTGTTCTTCTGTTACTAAGGAACTTAGAGAAAGAGTGCTAAGGGGGAAATACAGGATTCCTTTCTACATGTCCACAGACTGTGAAAACCTCCTCAAACGTTTCCTGGTGCTAAACCCAACAAAAAGAGGCACTCTAGAGGTAATGGCACAAATAAGGTACATCAGAAAGCTAGACATCCTATTTTGCAAGCTGTATTTTTGAGCTGTAGCTTATTGCCTTACTGTTCTGAATAGTGTATTTGGAGTGGGTGCAGGAGGTGTGATGGTTGACTAAGGCACATGACTCCCTTTAAAGGTGTTGTTTACTGGGGTTATAAGACACCTGACGCCACAGTTACTTTAAAAATGAACGTGTCACTACACTTTCTATGTTATATATTTCCTGATGATTACCTTGTGGATTCCTGCATTAATGGATGATCCACTAGGACGTTTTCCTTGTTTTTCCACGTTTTCAAATGCGAACTGGAAGTATTGGCTGCTGTGGTTGCCTTTTCCCTGCCTTTTGTACCCTCACGGAGGAGAAAACCAATATCCTTTTGGCCTTCCATAGACCTATTAGACTTGTCAGAGTTGTCACACTGCTCCTGGTCTGGGCTACAGGCTTTTGGCTTTCAGCTGTGGGCTACAATACATCTAACTGGGAAGCAGCTTGGCCTGATGTGTGTCATTGATTCTCCTCACTGCAGCAAAGCAAAACTGAGTAGGTGCTGGGAATGTTCTGGAAAAGAAAAACTAGAAAAGACCTTAGTGTTTGGTAGATGGGGGAGTTGTTCTTCCCATAGCTTATTTTCTTTGCTGGTAAGTGTATTGTACTAACAAAACCTTTTCTTTCGTAGCAAATCATGAAGGACAGGTGGATCAATGCAGGGCATGAGGAGGATGAACTTAAACCTTTTGTTGAACCAGAACTAGACATCTCGGACCAGAAAAGAATAGGTAATCAAGTACTTTCCGGAGTCTGATATTGTTTGCTTCATGCAGGAGGGGTTTTTTTTCTCCTCCATCACTCTATTTGTTTGCCACTTGGAAAAAGTAACTAGTCTTTTAATACTATTATTTCATCAGGTTTATTTTCTCAAACTGAATAATTTTGTTTTAATTCTTTAAATGTTCCATGCTTTCTCTTGAACACTCAGCCAGCCTGAACATCAGAGTTTCTGTTACTTAGAGAATGTGTATTTGTTTTTAGATATTATGGTAGGAATGGGATATTCTCAAGAAGAAATTCAAGAATCCCTTAGCAAAATGAAGTATGATGAAATAACAGCTACATACTTACTGCTAGGAAGGAAGTCATCAGAGGTAAGTACCAGTCTTAAAATTGTAAAGAAACAAATCGGAAGGTGTCCTTAGCAAAGTTAGAAGCAAAAATTAAGTCAGTAACTATAGGCACTGCATTCCCACATAAAAGTCCATTACACTTAAAGTCACGTTATTCTAATCATCAGCAGTCCAAATGATGCTGTGTTTGTTCTCACCCTGATCTTGAGTCAGTAAACTCTTGCCTTTAGGCTCCCCAGAACTGCCTGTTTGCTCAGCAGTTACTCCTCTGAAGGATTTTGTTGCAGTTACTGTCCTGTCTAGTCTAGGAGTTTAAGTGTGAACATGCCAGCTCTAACTGTTTTAAGAGAGCCAAGGAGCAGGATGATCAACCTGAAGAAGTTCTTAACTGTAGTTTACCTTTCCATATGATGCCAAGAGGGCTTGGCACCAGTAAGTTGGAGGAGTTGGCATGTATCCTCTTTTTTTGTTAAAATATTGGAGAACTCTGAGGAAAGAGTACTGAAAATGCAGATGGATTTTCTTTTATCTGGTATCCTTTGAGGAGCTGCAAATTCCGCTGAGTTTTACCTAAGACAGTTGCATAACAACCTAAGAGAAGGTGGGGCCTCTAAGTAACTATCTGTGCCCCCTGAATTTTCCATGTAGCAGGGCCATCCTCCCTGTTCCTGCTCCCATAATGTGATAGATGCTTTTATTTGTTTCGTTTGAACTCCTTGTTTCAATATTCTCATTTTTATTGTAGTTGGATGCAAGTGATTCAAGCTCCAGCAGCAATCTTTCACTTGCCAAAGTTAGGCCAAGTAGTGATCTTAATAATAGCACTGGACAATCTCCTCATCACAAAGTTCAGAGAAGCATATCTTCTACCCAGAAGCAGCGGCGGTACAGTGATCACGGTGAGCATTTCTCATTTTCGGTGTAGCAGAATATAGTGACTTCCAGCTCTGCTGGGTTTCTGGATTTGTCTCCATCCCCCAAGTGTAAGGAGGATGACAACAGTGTAGTTCAAAGCATGGCAGTTAAATATTTCACTAAATAACTAATTTTTTTTAAAACTGGTTTTGTTATATAGCCTTCAGAAGCAGCTTCTAGAGGAATGCTGAATACACCAATTTAATTCTCTTATTCTGCCTTGTGTTGTCCCTTACATTCCTGACCGTGCTGGGAAAGTCTTGTTACACAAATTGAAGAGAATGTTGCAACCCCCTTTTTCATGAAAAGCACAGCACTCCTCCCCCATGCTCTTGTATGTCTGTTCAGCTTTTGTTTTCTTTTGACACTAGTAGGTCAGCTTGTGTCTAAAACTTGAAGAAATGTCAGTTTGCCAATATTTCTTGCTTCCTGTTTCCTGAGGGTAGTGTCACTTGATTGTCCTGCAGGAATTAAATTTGTTAAGAACAATGACTCGGACAAACTTACAGTTCTTCTGCTTAATGAGAGTGTAATATAGTAGAATAGGGTTTTCTAAATATCTTAAACATCTTCCTGCTCAGACACTTAACTCATAAAAGAAGTCTCAGTTTAGGTCTGTTTTGAAATATCTTGAGTGCATTCAGAAGTTGCTTTCCTTGGGGAGTCTTCTGGGATGACAGTTACTGTGGGTTTTGATGCTTTTAAGACAAGTTTTAGTTATATATTACATATATGTAAATATGTATTTATATGTATTCTTTATGTCTGTGTATATACATACACATTTTTTATTAACTCTTATTAAAACACTAACTACAAAGTTGATGTAACTTGATGTATCCTCTTCAGAGGTGTAATTGAGGTGTCACAAAGCACAATCCTGACAGCCCCACAGGCTTTTCCCAGTGTCCAGGAATCTATTAAAGCAAGAGGGAACTTGGGACTATTGAAGGGGCTGCCTCATTCCATTCTCAGGTGTGTTGGAGCAGTTTTCTGTTCCTGGCACACCCAAGGAGGCTGGTGGGGAACTGCTGCCACTTCTGGGACATTCTGAGAGCACAGTTCAACAGCCATTAGTGCTGGTCTGGGGTGATGTCACCAGGTACCTGTCTCAGGAGCCCTGTTTTATCAGAAATTGGCTTGAACAGCATGTACCAGCTTTGTGCTAATGAAGGATAGTCTGGTTTGAATGAGTCAGTTACTTGTTAAGTGTCTTTAAGACGACTCTAAAGGGTTTTTCCTAGAAAGCCAAACCATGAAATTCGTAATTCTGTCATGAAATTCATAATTCTTTCATGGAAATCAAGTAGTATCTTCATCTGGAAAGGTTTTTATTTTTCACTATTTTACTGTCTCCTGAAATACATTTATTTCAGTAATTTAAATAATTACCTTCTTGCAACTCTGATTCCCAGTGTTAACTATGTTGATTCTCATGTGTGAATACATTTCCACTGCGGTGAAAAATACTGGAGTTCTGAGGAGAAAAATCCTTTTCCTGTTTCTTTTGTTTGTTTTTTAAGCTGGACCATCCATCCCCTCAGTAGTGGCATATCCCAAAAGAAGCCAGACTAGTACTACAGACAGTGACCTCAAAGAGGAAGGAATTCAGTCAAGAAAATCCAGCAGTAGTGCAGTTGCAGGAAGAGGAATTGCACCAGCTAGTCCAATGCTTGGAAATGCCAGCAATCCCAATAAAGCTGATATTCCTGAACGTAAGAAAAGTTCGGCTGTTCCTAGTGTAAGTAGAAACGTTTATTTATCAAAACCATGCATTTTTTTGAGGGGTAAAAACCCTGTGATTTATCAGTGGTGCAGATCTTACTTTCCATTCCCCAAGAGTAAACATAGGTATCTCATACTGTTGCATTTTTTCCCCCCTGCAGTTAGTCAGCTACTCAAGCTACCTCATAGTAGTCTTGAAGTAGTCAATATTCATAATTAGCACTAGTAGCTCTTAGTGTCAGACATCATTTGGGTATTGAAAAGAAAAGTAGTTACATTACTCCTGATATTACCAGCTACTCTTCTGTGAAGAAAGAAATGTAGTTCTAAAAACTGTTCAAAGGTGCATTTCAGCCTGTATTCAAAAGCAGTGTGCTTGGGTTTTGTCCTTGTGGGCTTCCCCTGCCTGCCTCTAAACCACAAGAAGAAAGACACACTAAGGTGCAAAACTGGTGAATGTACATGGTCGAGCAGTAGGCAGAGTGCCAAAAGAAAGAAGATCCTTTGTTCAGCTTGGCTTTAGCTTGTGTATTTTCTGGTCCCTCCATCTGAGGCAAGGTTGGAAATCTGTTTTCATATAATAAAACTTGAGTCTTGTAACATTTAATTTCTAAAAATTTAGAATTTTGTATTGAAAAACTTCCTTCTTTTCAGAAGAAAAGCTTCCCAGTCCTTTAGTCAGCTTTTAGTGATTTTTTTTTTTTTAACTTATCCCACAAAGCTCTCATGTTTGGTCATAATACTCAGCACCAATACTTAGAACAGATGAGAGCAGAACCTCCTGAACTCACAGCTTTTTGACAGTCTGAAGCAAAAGAAATAAAATAAGACTTGTTTCACTTTATTGGCTCTGTATTGTCAGTTGGCTCAGTGGCTAACAGTGACTTGGCTCAAGACTTTCAGCCCAAGAGATTCTTTGGAAAAACACATCTACTGTAGCAGCTGTTATTCATAAATGTGAAAAAGAACTTGGGATTTCAGGGGACCCTTTTCTGATTGTTGTGGTCCCCTGCACTTTTCCTTCATTCTTGATCAGTCCAGAAACCATTCAGATTTGTTTTTTTCTCACATGATAGTTTTTAGCTACTGGATCTCAAAATTGTGGGGTAATCAAATCACTTTTGTCCTACCACTTCGTGTTATGTGGTGCCTTTTTCAGAAGCTTTGTGTCCTGGTTACGACTTATTTTACGTTCAGTATCTTTTCATCTGCTGTTCTATGATGCTCCCAAATCATGGAGATTTATTCCAGTAGTCTTATTCCAAATTTCTTAACTACTCTACCTGAAATAATATTTGAGCTCATAACCATAGGATACTTCTCTGACTTGGTGTGCAACTGATGCAACTGATCTTGTACAAGCAGTGATACAAGATGGTGAACATGGAATGAGACTTGTGATGTCACTCAATAATTAGTGTTTAAAATTGTCTCTGTTTATAGCTCTTCATGTCAGACAGTGCAAACTCTTTTTTTCCCTGCTGAAGATGAGTCTTTGGCTTTCTGCTGTGAGGGGTGAAGGGAGGCACTGACTTTTTACACAGTTCCTGCAACTGATTAGGAAGTTTTATTCCTTACAGCATTGTCATGCATCTAGAAGGAAAAAAAGGTTATTGGAGTTACCATATTGTCCTGAAGTTGAAAAAAGTTTGAGGTGAAGAGAGTTTGTATTCTTACTGAACACTGAAGTCCTAAAATCTGCAGTATGGTGAAAAAACACTGAAAAGACACAAAAATACTTTATAAAAACAATTATTACTTCAAGAGAACAGCAGAAGCAGCAGAACCAGTCCTTGCTGTGGAGACCCTTAGTCAGTTTTGTGCTGCTCTTGTTAAATAACAAAGCTTATAAGTATGCACTTAAGGTTAAGAACTGTGCTTGTAGAGCAGATAGTTAAGTCTGGGGTTGAAGTAAGGGGCTCCAAGCTGTACTTCTAAAGTTGACAGAGCATTTAAACTCCCGTAAACTAAGTAGTTCTGCAAGCTGAACAAGTGCACACCAAAAATCTTCAAGCTTATTGGGCAAATACGAAATTAGAAACAAAAACCTGCTACAGGGGTTGCATAATTAGCAGCAACTAGTAACTCCTTGTTTATTACTCACAGCTTTGGATTTTTCCTCAGTGTTGTAATATGGCTGCCACAGAACCCTTAGTACAGGTTTAAGAAAACTGGAAGAGGAGAATAGGTGGTACATTTGGAAAATCATTTAGGAACAAATACAATACTGGTGCTCTTAAATAAATAGAGTGATTCACTGCTGTAAGTCAGAAGCTGGTTTTTTTGAAAGTTTTTCATCAGTCCTCGCCTTGGTGTCTCTTAATGGGAAAACAGCCTGCCTAAGCAGTGCACACAAGACTCTCTCTAGGAAAAGAGGACGACTCTACCACAAACTCATCCTTTGTGCTGTGATTGGGCCTTGTGCATATGCTCACAAGTCTCAACATGTGCTTTTGCAGTGTCAGCACCTCCTGCAAAGAAGGCAGACAGTGCCACGAGGATGAACTTAGGCAGCTAACCCTGACCCTAGGGGTTGTCATTCCATCAGGGAGCAGGGTGCTGTTGATACCAGTTTCCTGTGCTGTGCAGCTGTGCCATTTAGTCATGTCCAGAGATTAGCAGCCTGAAGATTGGCTGAACAAAAAAAGTCGCAGCTGAAGAGTTTCCTTGATGAATCGTGAAAGGTCATATGCTAAAAACTGTAAAGGCCCTGATACCAAGACTGTTCTTGCTAAAACTGAAATTCGAATCCTTGAAAGGCTTCAGTCTCCTGACCTCTGAAATCTGAGCCAAACAGGAAAAAAATGTATACTGGTCCTTCCATCTTCGCCTTTTAGAATGAGCAGAAGTTTGTCCTTACAGTCCTTCAATTTCAAATATGAAAACCAAACCTTGTCTACTCACAGACCTGAAAAAGCATAGTCTTTAAGGTTTGGTCCAGCACAGAGATTACTGTCTTGTCTTTCCAGATGTGCAACATCACAGTGCATTGTAATGTTATGTGGTGTCAAGGGAAACAAATACTTAATGTTCAAAGGGAGCTAGTGGAAAAAAGGAAGCCACCCTTTATTGTGTGTATCTCCCACCAGAAAACCACTGTTGGATATTCCAGGTGCTGAGTTCTCTGGTATGTTAAGGAACACAAAACAAAATGATCTGCAAATCCTAATGTGCAATACTTCACTGTACCATTGGTTTGCAAGGCCTCCACTAAGTGTCTTGCACAGCATGACCTCCCAAGATCATATAAACAAAACTTCACCTTAGGTGCACAGCTTTCATTGCTACCAAGTTTAGTAAAGAGAGGGGAGTTTGCAAAGTGACAAATGTCAGAGGGAAGCAGAAGAATCAACGGTGGTTTTTTAAAAAATTAATAAACATATATGAAGACAAGGGAATAGACAAGGAATAAAGTACAAGGAAAGGGCCAGGAGGACTTACGATGCTTGGCACATGCCTTTCCCTAAGGAACATCCAGTGAAGAATACTTGAGAACCCTTCAGATAGCTACATCCATCTTATGATTTAATTAATAGCTCTGCTAATCTAAGTACTGTTGATATTCTTTGTACTTTTTGTTACCAGCAGGCTGCACACTTCACTGTTGCATTTTAATTTGTACATTTACGTAAAAAGATGTATAACAAAACAGGTCAGCAGTCTCTTAGGCAAGATGGCTTCATTGTTAAATCTGCAGCTCAGAGATTCTGTTGCTTGAGACTCCTTGGATAGCAAATATTTTGCCTTAAGGCACTGGAGGAACTTATGCTGGTTATTGAGAATACTCCACTTTAACAGTTTTGTTTCAGGTTCGGAAACAAAAAAGGTTTGGCTACTCTCCTTTTGTGCTTGAACTAGTTTTTCCTTTCTTTTTTTTTTTCAATCCTTCTTCCCATGACTCTCTCCTGTGACCATTTATGCGAAACCTTTTCTTAATGCTATTTTTAAAATCCGCTGAATTTCCCTTGTCTGTCAATAGCATAATTCTTCAATGAACTCCAAAAGGTTAGTTGAGCATGAAGTCCCCTGCCTGACTCTTGGTGGCCATCCTTACTCAACATGTGCTTATCCAGGTGCTGACCAGTCATTCCCTTAAGCTGGCCTCCTCCAAGACTTTCCCCAGCAGTGATGTTTAAAGTTAATAGCCTATTTTGCTTCCTGCTTTGCCCCGTGATCCTTTTCTTTAAGGAAAACTTTTAAAGGTTTTTTTCCACTTTCCAACCATATGCAGTTTCCTCTGTTTTGTTCTTGGGGTGGGGAGAAAAAAATACCAGGCTTGCCAGCTTTTACTTCCTCTACAACCCGGGGGTGCATGTTTGTCTGGACCACCATGCTTTTCCTACAGTAATTGCATCTAACTCTATAATTCTGTTATCTGTGAATTGCCTGTAGCTTCTCAGTCGTTCCTGGAAAATTGACCGCCAACTTGGGCATATCTCCACCCTCTTTCTCTGTAAAGACAGAGGCAAAGTAATTCTATTTCTTTTCTCCCCTCTTAAGTAAGGTCTGTAGTTTAAGTTCCCCTGGTTCTCTTGTCCTCAGTGTAGTATGCTTGTATTTAAATGTATATTTTTAAAAATGTCTTACTGAAATTCTCTGCAACTTGTCTCTTATTCTTCCCTGTTTTTAAAACTTGTCTAGTGTTTTATAGTATCTTAATAATTAAAAGTCCGTGTTTACCTTCCCACTGAATTTTACCACATTTGTTTGTTAAGTCTTTGCTTTTCCTATCTTGTTTAAGGGTTATGATTTTAACTTAATGGAAAATTCTGCAAGCTACAAGCGGTAAAGTATTTCAAAAATAGGCTATAAAGATACAGGCTATCCAGATGTAGATGAATGCTGTATATGTTGAGAATTTGTAATTCAAAACATTGGTACTTAAGAACCTTAAGCAGTATTAATTTTGAGTCATCAATATGAAATACAAGAACAACTTGTTTTATTTTTTCTGATTGCATTATTCCTTAAAAATAGTAGATGGTGTTTGTATATTAATTTATTTAGTCATTGTCAGTTTTATAACTGTATAGAACTAGCATTAAGTAAAAACAACCTTTGATTATATGTAGACTTAACCCCAGAATTTTGTAGGGAATAACAAGCCTGTGTTTTTTAATTGTAGAATAATACTACCCCTGGAGCAATGACACGGCGCAACACATATGTTTGTAGTGAAAGAACCACTGCTGATAGGCATTCAGTGATACAAAATGGCAAGGAGAACAGGTATATGAAATGTCTTCCTCTGGTGTATGTCCCTTGTCTTCACATTTCCAAAAAAATTGTAATGCTAATTTAGAAATCAATAATATTCTAATGTAATTCTTAATGAAAGGTGAGTACAGATCTTTGGTCATGGAGCACCTGTAAGTATGTTGGGGTTTAGGGGTTTTTTCTATACTTGATTTGTATACTCTTTATAATAAGAATGTAAGAGGAAATTTCTATTTTCTGGTTAAATACATGAAATGTTTGTAGCAGCCTTCATCTTAAACCTGTTGTGAACTCTGGTGGCCAAACAACATAGGCTTGCAGAATAAGCTTGTTTAGTGTCAGACCACAAAGTCCTTCTCTCTTGAGCTGTTCTTTTTTTACATTTCACTCTAAACTGTGCTTCATTAGGATTATTTTGAATACCATTTTTGCTATAAAGTCTCAGAGAGAAGGTACATTTTTTCTGAGCAAAGATGTAACAGTGATGGACTATCAGAGTATGAGTAAGGAATGCTATCAGTCCAAGACAAATTGCCTAATTGCTTCCCAGTATTTACAGAACTCATCTTGAGGAGGGAAGCAACTATCTCTGTATTCTGAGTGAAAACATTAGAGAAATAACGAGTTTCTTCATATTTTCCTGAATGAAAGCCTGATTAGAGCATGCAATGGAATTGGAGTTAACCACTTCGTGTGTTGGCACCATAGTCACATCTAGTGCCATCCTGTGAAGACTGAGAAGAGCTGTCAGAAATAATACAATAGTGAATGTAGATATTAGGTATAGGATGACAGTTGGGAAGAATACCACCAAATTTCCTGGCTGGCAAAGGTATTTTAAGTTCTAGCCCTTCTTCTCAGGATTTTGCTGTCGTCAAATGCTGGTAACAGTTAAGTAGTTGACCATTGCCAGGAGAGTGTCCAGATAGCTGATACTTAATAAAAATGCTTAAGCTTGGAGGAATGTGTACCCCTCTCCTACTCTTCCCAATTTTCTTCACCCCTTCCTAATTTTATGATATTTTGCAAAGAGTGGAAGGAAAATACCTATTTTCTAGCTTGTGTTGAAGTTGGTGAAAGATCAGCCGTTTTCTGCACAAAATTTTTCCCGCTCCTTTTGGCAGTTTATGAAGAAGAGTGGTGAAGTTGTGATGTTGAGTGGAAAGTCTGTCCCCTTTCTGCAAACAGAAAGTGATTAAGAAAAAAGTCAAGTATAAGTTTGAAGACTGCCAAAAGTCTAGTTGGCCAACTGGGCCTGCAGTCAACTGTCTTGTGAAGTGCAGCACAGCTATTTGGTACTGTCTCTTAGTGTGTCTGTCCCAACCTTCATTGGTTACTCCTTGTTAATGTTACCAAGTTTGCTTAGATTAAAGTTCACTATCCTTTCTTTGGTTTGATATGATAATAGCTTTTTTTCTTTCCAAATGCTCTTTCAAAAATGAATCTTTCTGTCCAGAAGAGTTTTGATCATTTTTTATTACCTGATTTCTTGGTTTAATATAATATTTCTTCATCTTTAAACTAATATCTTTGCAATATCTTGTCCACAATTTCTTTATTACATTTTTTAAAGTTACTAGGTACTGTTTACTAGGAGTGCTTGAGATTCAGATGTCCCCCTAATGAAGGAGTAACTTCATACTCATAAGGAGCTGTCTTTGGAATTTTTTTCCCCAACTTTGAGTTTCTCAGCAAACTGATGTCTTTCTGGTCTGTCACAGATGGACATTAATCTCAAAGTTAACACTGAGTAGCACTTGGCAATTATATCAGTAGTATTTTATATCCATAATTGGTTATCCTTGTGTAATTTACCTTTTATTGTCAATATATTTAAAGATCATTTGCTTTTCCTACAAATTAGCCTTATTTGGGTCATTTGAAATGTCTGAGAATTTATACATATGTGTATTTTTATATGTTCATTGTCAGGTAAAAAATAATTTATAGCTTTTATCATGTATGTTTGATTACTACATTCATTACTCTTCATAAAGGGTTAAAAAGAGAAAAGGTAATGGTAATGCATTGCTAATTGTATTACAGTTGGAGACTTGTCATTTTCTGAAATGCTTCAGTACTAAACTGCATGTTCATTTTGGCACAGTTTCAGAATTACTGTGATTTGGCACAGAATTCACAACTTATGTCTGGATATATTTTGTTGCTGTAACTGGGTAAAGCATTGACTGGTCACATGAAATGCAGAGGCCTTTAATGCAGGCTAAATCTACATGGCTATTGATGGGACTGGCTCTTCAGAATGAATCTCTAATGTTATTGTACTCTCAGCTTGGCAGAAACTAACTTTAGAAACTTGTTCTTTTTTTCTTCTGTGAAGCAAGATCTGAAGTAGAACCTGGGCTTTGTAAAAATCCAAGGTTTCGTTAAAAATAATTTCTGTGCTTTTGAAATGTCTATTGGTGGCAAATGTTGCAGGCAGGAGGAATTCCTATAAATGATTTGTTACAGATTGGATTTTAGATTTTCCATAGCCAGATACTGACTGTGACCCAGTCAGAACTTGGAGACTTACCCTAAAAGGCAAGATACACACGCTTAAAGTCTCTATTTTTTCTATAGAGAAAATGTGAAAATGTTGCTTGTTCTGTTTTTATCTTGCACATTGAATTCTGAGAAGGCACTATTTCTGAAAGTATGGAAACTTTGAAGATAGTCAGCTGGTACATTTGATGTTGGAGAAAGTAGTCTTGAAGACACCATGCCAGACTGGTAGAAGCAACGAGTTTTTAAGTCTCACATCTCTACTTTAACACATTGTGTGGCTGACACAGTCATTCTGCTGGAGATGATTCTTTTGGCTTTCCTCCAAAGCGCCTGAGCATTAATTAACGCACTTGGGGACTCATGAAACACTCTTCATAGTGATAGGCAATTGCTTTAAATCATTTGTAACACAAATGATTTACAACAGCTTCAGATTTTTAATAAGCCTTGGCACTAATTGGTGATTGTTAGCTCCCTGTTCCTGTGTTCCCAGGCCAGTAATCCAAGGAAGCTGATTTCTAGAAAAGCATCAGAGGAAAAGATATAAATGTTTTAATATGTGCTCTGGTCCCCCTTATTGATACCTTTAGATGTCACATCTTTGGAGGCAGGTGCCTAAATAAAACTTGGGTCTAATGTGTTGTAAAACTAGAATCTTTCTTTTCTATCTTTTGCAGCAAATAGAGAGGAAAGTAGTTAGGAGTCCTTGAGAGGCTAGCAACCAATTATTTGGGGATTACTTGACTTCAGGGTATTAGTTTTGAGACAAATGTTCATTTTCTTACAATTTCTTAATACCCTGGGGTAATTTAAATGCTGAGATGTGTCGAAGGCTTCATTGTAAGCAGTGCTTGTAGTTGGCATCCTGGTGATTTAGCATTGCAAAAAGATGCGTGCATGACTCACATGAAGTTTTCTAGATCCTGAGAAGTTAAAAACAAACCAAAACCAAGTATATTTTGCTAACCATCGTAGTCAGCCGTTCAGAAGTCTGAGCTGTGTGATGTTTTGTACTGGTGCTTTGGGAGCTAAGCCTGAGAAGTGGGTCAGCTGACACTTGTAGCTGGACTAGCATTCGCCTCTGCAAAGTCTGCCATACCACAGATAATGGGACTCGAGTTTCAGTGCATGCAACCATGAAGTAACTTGGAAGTGAACATGCAGTGTCATGAAACTGTCACTGACAATTGCTGACTTCATAACCTTGAGCAATATTTCTGAATTACTTTTAAAGCAAACTTCAGATGAATGACGTATGGTGATGTAGTCTGAAAGGCCCAAAACATCTTGTGGCCTCTCACTTTTCTCCTATCCTTACCATTGCTAGACAATGTGAAGGCTGCAAAGATTATTTTGGCCCAAAGAAAGAAAAATATTTCATGCTCCTGTTTTATCATATTGTACAGTTGGCAGCTCACTGGCCATTCTGCTAAGACAGTGCTGTATATATCTTCCCTCAAAGCCTGAGTGGTAATTTGGAAATTTACTGTTTGTGGCCAAGCAATATGAGGTGCTTTTCAACAGTCATATCTCTTTCTTCAGGGAACAACAGGTGTATTCATTGCCTACTGCATGTACAGGTTGATGATTACTAGTAGCCTTTTCCATTTGGCCTCTCTGGAGTTTTTAAAGATCATTATATTTTTGGTTTCAGTTGTACCTGTGAAGTCCCTCAGTTATCAGATGTGGATTTGACAGCTTGCCCAACTTACACTAATTTCTTTTTAACACGGATACATTCTGAAAACAAAGGATTTCACTGCAGTAATGGAGCTAACATCAGTCTTTTGGAGAGTGCATTTGGTGGGGGTTTTAATGCATTGTGTACTGTTAAGACCAATACAAGTCACATCAGTGCTCTGGCACAGAATTCTGAGTTACTCAGGTTCTGTACATCAAGGAGGGTATCACTGCAAACTAATGCTAATGGTAAGAGCATGGTCACTTCATAGATGTCAAGTGCTATAGTAAAGATGCTTTTTAAGGGAAGTGTAGGGTAGTTACTGCTGTTTACGTAGAAGAGGGCTGTTAGAGTTCGTGTTCTTTGATAAACCAGTTAATAGAAGGAAAAGTTTGCTTTTTTTTTTCTATGCAGTAGTTTGTTGTTGGTCCATCATGCTCTTCTTTCTGCCTCTGCCTGAACCCAAACCCCCTCGCAGCCTGACAGAAATGTTCGCTTACGCAGCTAGCCCTGCTTCAGTTTGTACCACATCCTTCTCCAGTGTTCGGCTGCGACATCAGAAGTCGATGTCCATGTCAGCCTCTGTGCACACGAAGATGATGTTGCCTCCAATAGACAATGGCGCAGATAACTTCAGGCCTATGTAAGAACCTGAAATCGTTGTGAAACTAACTTATACCCACTGCTTCTTAACTTTGTGCTGTGGAATTTTAGTCCTAGATTGTTCTAGTATATATCGCCCACAAGATGTGTGTTTCTTCATTTTTTTAGTCTTGTTTACATTTGTCTTGTGGTGTGTCAGGCTGTCTGTGACATAATCCTGCAATAGTGAACCTTAATTTTTTTCCTATTGTTAGGAGTATTGGACATTCCCTATTGTCAAAGTTTGTGGGAGACTTTAACTGTGTATCCTGAAGGACTTCGCTACTTGGAGCGGTTTGCTTGTAGAGAATTTTGTGTAGGATACTTTCAAATTAGCAAGACTTTCAAAGATGTATGTATATATAGAATGTGGAGGGAGAGACATTAAAGTTACCTATTGCTTCTCTTTCCTGGGAGGAAACTTTTCTGGTCTATTCTTTTATCAGTCTTCTCAGTGAAACATTGTATGCCTGGTTGATCTGGTCTTTTCCAGGATACTCCTGTTGCACTTTTCTGCCTATGTGGGTTTCTGTTTCGGCAGCCTTTTAATCCTAACTTCTTACAAGTTTTGATTCCATACAGTGCTGTAATAATGTTGGTATTTCCAACCCTGGCCTATATAAAAGTGTCTGCTTATGCTTTACTGTAGAACGTAGTGTTTTGTGTCTCCTGCTGAACCCGTAGTGCTTCTGTAAAGACGTTCTAGCGTTGTTTTTTTGTTTTCTGCTCTAGCACTATTCCTGATCAAAGAACTCCCGTTGCTTCAACTCACAGCATTAGCAGTGCAACCACACCTGATCGTATTCGTTTCCCCAGAGGAACGGCCAGTCGGAGCACATTCCATGGCCAGCTCCGAGAGCGACGCACCGCGACCTACAACGGGCCACCTGCCTCCCCCAGTCTGTCCCATGAGGCAACACCACTCTCACAGACTCGAACCAGGGGCTCCACTAATCTATTTAGTAAACTAACTTCAAAACTAACAAGAAGGTAAGCCTCTTAAAACAGCAGTGCAACATTTCCTTTTTTTTTCTTCTTTTGTTTTTATAGTAGAAATATGTAGTAACTCATTGCTTAGGTGGTTTTGTCCACATTCTCTGATTAGTAGCTTAATTTCTGCAACTTCAAATGCACTTCCTTATGATTTTTTTGTAGTTCTTTTTTGGTTACAGAAGCCATTTATTTTTAGCAGTTGAATCAAATGGGATTAAAACAGTTTGGTCTGTGCTGTTTCTTCTGTGCTCTTCAACCTCATGTCATGAATGCTGCAGAGATGAAATATTTCAGCTCGGTTGAAAAGCTGCTCACTGACTGTGTGGTCCATCAGTAGATGGCATAAACTGGGATCCCAGTCTCAATGTTTAATGTACCGTTAGCAGCTCAGATTATGTTTCCCAGTCACTCTGTCAGTGTTTCCAGAATAACCTTGCTGGCAGCACACAAACAGAAATATTACAGGTGAAAGGGTAGGAGCAGGGGACAAAAGCTTTTACTGGCAGTAGTGCTATCACAGGCCATCTTAAAATTGGCAGTACTAGGGTTTCAGTCTAGGCAGGAGTCTGGTCAAACCTTGAAAACCTATTCCTATTTTGACCTTTAGTTCATATGCAGATTCTGGGGTTGGTGTAAAGGTGTTTTGGTCTAGCCAAAGCCTAACTTAAGCAGTTGTTGCCCCTGCACTAACAGTTTTTATTCTAATTGGACTTCTAACTTCAAATCCATGTATGATTTAAATTGATTCCTACAAACCCAAAATTGAAACCCACCTTTTTTCCTTCTGTATTTAAAACCCACCAGTTCACATACTTAGACCACTCTGATATCTAGAACTTGTGTTTGTAGAATTGAGGGCTTGTTTGTCTTTGCTTTAAGATAATCACCAAGATTTTGTACCCTCCTCATCATCTGAAGTTTTTTGGACAATATTATTCTGATCTTGGCCTGCTAGCTTTTGTTTTAGGGTTATACCACATCACCACCAAGCCATTTTCTTCCTGTGTGTTTTATGACTGTAGATGACTCCCTCAGTACTCTTTTTGTAGTCTCCCTATTTGTAGTCTACTATTTGTAGTAATGCTAAGCCAAACTTCAGTTTTTCACAAATGGGTGATTTCAATTTAGAGAGTAAATTTCTTTAAAAATTTAGAAATTGATTCTGTGAAGAACAAAAACATGACAGTCTAGTAAATGTTTTAATCTGTTCAGTTCTCTGCCAGGTATCACTTCCCCGTGAAATACTATGTTGTAGGAAGTTGGGTTTGGGTTTTTTCCCCTTCTTTTTCTGCTGAGAGAGAGAAATAGAAGCTTAATTTGAATATCTTTAATAGTTAAGTCATCTGCTTTATATCAAGTGAAGTCTTAATCAGACACATCCTTTTGGCACTTCTTTCCTTCTGTAGTTTTGTTTGTAATATCCTTACTTAATTTTCCATTTGACATTCCAAATGTGGACGCTCAAACTGTGAACATGCAAACTTTTCACTCAGTTGTTTAGTCAGCATTCAAACTTCTATCATTACCTCCGAGTTTCAGCTTTTGCAGTGCAGTGTGGTTTCCTTGAAGAAGTTTTTCCACACGACTTTTGACAGTAGTTTAAATTCCATCTGGGCTTGATTAAATAACGTGCAGTTGTAACACAATGGCACTGTTAGAAATGGTTAGTTTGCACTTGGAGGACCTCCTACAGCTGGGGCTCTGTTATACTTGGTGCTGTACAAACTACTAAGGAGGTGGATAGTGCCATCAAAGGACAGGGTTACGTTTCTTCTCTTTAAATAATTTTTTAAGCATTAAAACTTGTTAGTTTACTCTAGCATTCTCTATGGGAAATCAAAATTCTTTTGATTATGAACTACTTATATTCTGGTGTAGGCAGTTGTTACAGCTTGTGCCACTAAATTAGCTAAATATTTAAAGCAGTTTTGGGCACAACATGGCTGATCTGACGTTATAAAGGAAGGAAGAAACCTAACTCTGAAGATGATCAAGATATAGTTATTTAGAGTTACTGATTTTTGTTTCTATGGGAAATATATGAAGAAAATCCAAACATATTTTTATGTGACCTTGCAGATTTTGAGTTTTAAAGTGTTTTGACACCAGTACGTATTTTCATAATACATAAATTCATAAGTACTGGTGACATATTTCCCTGAAAAATTTGAAAGTAGCAGTGCCAAGAGTTTGACTCTTCAGACCCTAAATCATCTGCCTGATCTGAGAATGTATTGAAGTGTAATTTAATTGTGCGTTTAAAATGAGATCTTTTTGCATGCTTCGCTCTAAATGCCTTTTTCAATTTATTTTGTACAACATTTTTTGTTAATCATTATTTTGGCTTAATTTCTTTTAGAAACATGTCATTCAGGTTTATCAAAAGGTAGGATTTATTTATATTTAAAAAAAAGTGGCTCCTGCAATTAACAACAGATTTGGCTTTTCTAGCCTTGGTTTTCTGAAAACTAAGTTTCCTGCTGAGAACTAAATACTTTCTTTCTTCAGAGGAAAGCATAGAATAAATCCATTAACTCATGATGATACTTAAGAATCTGTGGCACCTGTATAACAAGATGCTAAGCATGCCTTGTGAATTCTTCTTTCTTTGATAGAGTTGGTAGTGCCAAAGTAATTCTGTTCTCTGTACTAATACACTTAGCATGCTTATGTTTGAAGAATGAGGTGTTTGATAACAATGATGAAAGTATAAACAAAACATAAGGTTACAACCAAATAAAGGTAAGTGATGTTAAATTTACATTATGTCTTTGTTTTATGATATTTAAGAAGAAAAAGATTTGTTGTCTGCAGCTGATACAATAGAAAGCAAACCGAGCACAGTTGTGAATTGTGTGTGTGAATGAAGATGCAATGGCTGTGTATTTGTTTTAAAATGAGATGCATTTGCTAAAGTGAATTGCAGCTGAAGTGCAAAGAGAGCACTTCACTTCTAAACAAAAAATGCGTTTATGCAAATTTATTAAAAGTGAAAAGCCCAAAAGTCTGAATCACATTTCAAGCCCAAAGGATTTAATTTAGTTTTGCAGTTTGGGAATGAATCAGGCTGCTATATATCTTCTTAATCCATTATGATTCATGAAAGTCAGTTATACAATTTTGCTGTTCAGGTAAATTTTCCAGTGGAATTTTGTGATAGCCTGTTTAGTTGTATCATATTTTGGAGCTTCTTAAAGGGTGATACTTCCAATTTCCTAGTACTGATCAAATCCAGGGAGATGGGGCCAAAAACCAAACATCTGTTTTAACTTTCAAAATGCAGAGCTATGCATGTGACTGTAATTTGAAGTTTGTCAAGGAAATCCTTAGATTAGAGAGAGGCCTGAGAAGTGTAAATTAGTGCCTAAATTTGGATTTTTAATGTATAGTCCAAGGCTAAAGGTACCCTATTTGATTAAATGAGTAAATTCCATGCCATGGTAAATAATCAGTGCTCTTCCAAACATGACTATGTTTAAAGTTGGTTGGGTCAGTTGGCATTGTCACAGCTGACTTGAGGAAAAGGAACATGGAACAACTATTAGTTAAGGAAAGAAACCATCTAACACAGCACACAGATGAAACTGAGCAGTGGCAATGGTTTTAACTCATCATGCATCGTGAGCTGTGGGGTGCAGGCCACTTTGTTAGAGGGAGCTTTTGTCTCTCTCTGTAGTCACATTGCTTTTGAAATAAAGGATTGTGATCTGTGCAACTCTCCACAACTGGATGCATCTAAGTTTGTTACAGTGCTGCTCCAAAGAAAAGTGGGAAATGCTAATATGAGTACGGTCTTGAACTAGAAGGTTACTGTTCAAATTTGAGACTTAAGGTAATTTTTAGATAACTTAAAAAAGCTTCCTTTGACTGGAGGCCAGGAGTCTTAGACCGGTGCAGAAATAGCTGCTACAGCTTCCACGAATATGTCTTTGAATAAGAGATTTGCCAAGTCTTACACCACCTACACAGGACCAGACTGTGCTTTTTAAATTCTGTTTTAAGTGGGCATGGTGTCCCTCCTAACCTGATCTGTATGTAGGTACAAAAACTGAAAATTTGGGGGGGGGTTGCCAGTTTTTTTCTTGCTGTATGTGCTATGAATCTTACCTAAGATCACTGCATTTGATACTGAAAGAACTACTGTAACTGATTAGCACATATACATAATACCACAACATCAGTTCTAGGAAGCTGAATAAAAGTAGATAATCAGTCACTTGTTGTTAAACTGAGTTTTATTATTGTACTCAGTACACAGATACATATATATATATGTATGTATGTATATCTTGTACTATGCACTGTCATTGCCAATCTGCATATTGTGGAAGTCTAACTTTTTTTCTAACAGCAAAAGTGACTCAATGTTCTGGATTTTATTGCATCATTTCTCCATTTCCATGAACTGATCTTATTTTATCATCTTGCACTTTTTGTTGGTTTTCCATAGACAGTTTTCTTTGTATTTATTTGGATTTTTAAAACTGAGTATACAAAGATGTAAAGAACAGGAAACACAGCATAACTCAGGACAGATGTGTGGAACCAGTCTGATTTGTGAAAGCCTTTTACAAACCATAAGGGAGATAATGTGTAGGTATTGCGTGACAAATGAGAACATAACTTGCTCGTGTATTTGTTCCATTCTCGAGACCAAAGGAGCATCTTGGTCCATAAAATCAATTTATGTAAAAACACAAGCAAAAGCAGAAAATTTACAACACAAACTAACACAGATGTGAAGACTGTATTAGCAGTGAGGAGGCCTCAGGGCTGCATCTCACAGGCGCACGGAAACAATAGTGGCAGTACAGTAAGTGTCTGTTCCCAAAGCACCAGTGCTGGGCTGTACAACTGGACTGTAACTGTGTCCATGGTGAAGGAAGGAGAGGCTGGCACGGCTCTCCAAAGCTTGGCATCATCCAGAGCTCATATTTGAGGATGCATGTCACTGAATGCAGTTGCTCGTGCTCAGTGAATGGAACATTGATGCGTGGAAAAACTGAACAAAGTCATGATTTTCTGAGAGGGTGTTTATTATTTCAAAGTGGCAGGTATACTATAAATAATGACCTTTCTTAGGTTTAGAGTACAGTGGTTCACAAACCGCAAAGTTTGGCTTAATTTTAACCTGAAAAGGGTGTCAGAACATCATTAGGGAATTTTCCTTACAGACTTCTCTGGACAGATTCCAGTAACAGTAAGACTGTTCATTGTTGGGGAAACTGGTTATGCTCCTATTTGCTACAACCTTCAGCAAGTTTCAAAACAAAACACAAAAAAACCCACAAAAATCCATAAATGTTTGCACCTCTTATAGGAACAGAGGAGGCTCTTTAAAGATCAAGTACTCTCCATTTTCCATTTAAGCAGCATTTTTAACTCGATTGCTTTGCCCAGTAAAACAATCATTTGATAGGTGTGGGGCTGTTCAGTTGGTACATGTCATGGTTCTTTCCTACCTACCCCTTTTCCTGTCCTGTAGAGTTGCTGTAGAGGGTGACTTCTTGGGTGTACAGACATGAAAAATCTTTTTTCACCTTCCCATGAAAATAGGTACAATAGCTGCCCACTTGGAAACTCTAGAATTAGCCAAGGGCTTACCAGTTGTCAGTCATGTTACAAGGGTGATCCCTCACCGCAGCACTCAAAAGGAAGGAAAGGAAGAAATTAAGCCTTGTAACACCCCACACACCCTGATAAAAATGCCACTGTGCATCAAAAAATAAGCTTACTGTCTTAGATTCCTATCCCTAGACACCTGTCAGCCAAACTGCTGTAATAATTTGCATTATTCAGGGAAGCCAAGTGCTACCTTAGATAGTCTTGATAAGAGCATTGTACAGGCAGCATCCTTTTGAGCAGAATTGACACTGATATGTCAAACCATGCTACTGCAATAATGGGAAGGTAGAGGGAGGCAATTTTCCCCTCAATTCTTTTTGATCCTGGGCGTTTAAAATATGGTAGCTTTAAGCAATGCAAGAAGACAGAAAGCTTAAGCTTGCTCTTGGGTGTGGAAGATGCATCAGTGTGGGAATTAATAAGATGGAGTTACCACAACTTGAGAAATCTTGGATTTATGTCTTAAATTTTTGTTAAAATATATATGCATCTTCTTTTCAATTAAGGTATTTTGGTATTGTTTAAACACCTCAGATCTGATGTGCATGCAAATACAGAGGATGATCAGACTTGTGTGTAAATAGGGGGTTTTTTTCAAATAGATATTTTATTCCCAGATAAAACTTTTAAATATCATTAGCCTGAAAATAATTGGGAGTTATTTCTTTTTTAGGAGTTTCTTACAGAGTAATACAATCACTTCAGTATACTTTGTAACTTTAGTTTCACATTTTCTGCTTTTAGAACCTCAACTTTATTCAGTGAGTTCTGCAGATTTAATATACAAACATACACTGTTAAAATTAGTAATAGTAGTTTTAAAAACTGTAATTTATAGACTCCCATTTGGTTTGACAAGTTGTTATATTCTGAGTTTGGCCTAACCTACAAAGTTCTTTACATCTTTGTTGATTTGTATTTTAACACACCTTTTGTATGATTGCAGTATCTTTTAGCAACTACTCAGATATTGTATATTGTAGTGTAAGATTTGTCTTCTCTTTCCCACTTCCTTTTGCTTCTGCATTCTTTTCAATGAGGCTCCCGACTGAATATGAGAGGAACGGGAGATTTGAGGGCTCAAGGTGAGGGTAAAATTTTTGTTTAAAATGTTCCTTAGGTGAGTTTGAACCTTTCTCCCCTTGATTATGTGGCATAGTGGCTTCAGGCAGCAGCTTGTGTTTTGTGTAAGTCATTGAAACTAAATGAAGCATTTCTGTCTGCAAAACAAGCTATTAAAGCACAGACTGACTTGGTTCTAAACTTTCATCTTTCCTGTTTCCTTTTCCCATGTGTGGGGTTGTTTGGTTTTTTTTGCATTTTAGTCATTGTGATTTGCTGTTGTCGTGTAGATGTCTAGATAAATGGTCTCTAGTGAGGCTGCAAATGTGTGGAATAACCACTGAAAGGCGACAAGATATTTCTCATCTCCAAAATCACAGATAGTTAAATATTTTTCATGTTATATTCTTTGTCCAAAATCAGCATATCAAAAGATACTAGAAATTATTGAATTTGTGCTGGTTTTGCCAACTGTTTTCAAGAAGAAAAAGCTTTCAAAAATAAAAGTAGCATTGAATAAAAGTTGGGTCTTCCCCTGGCCCCTTACAGCCTTATTAAGTTAAAACCTTAAAACAAAATACTCTTTAATTTGCTTGATGAATTTTATAATATCTGGCATATCACATAGCTGGATTTGACAGCATAGTCCTATGACTCTCAGAGTCACTGGAAGTCTTTCAATAGAAGAAAAAATACGAAAGAGGTTATCTTTAAGAAATATATGTATTTAGTTGTGGCCTTGCTATCACTTTTTATTTAACTTTTTCATAATTGCCTGCTTAATGATATTAGAAGAAAAACATTGTGTAACCAGAAATTCATTGCCAACTGTTTTAAAGAGCAGCTTGCCTTAATATTGTAAATTGAACTTGGAGGCTCAACATGAGATTTCAACTGCATGGTTTGGGGTCAATTAGGTTAACTATTTTCAGGAAATAGTAAAGTATGACAGTATATTTAAATTTGAAGAGGCAACTGACAGTGTACAAGTATTCACAGAGCAAATCTGTTTTTTCCCTGGAGGTCCAGATGTAGTTCCTTATTCTTTAGCTGCGTGACCACTGATTTTAATTAAAGTAGAAGAATGATTGCAAACTAGAAATTTCTGGAACGTTTCTTTCCTTTGTCCTGTATGACTTTACTTATCCTTACCAAAGGAAAAGCTTTTTTATTTAAAAAAAAAGTTGCAGACTTGGGAAGCACAGGCTCAATATTTTGTGCTTCATCTTAAAACCATCACCATCTTTACAAACAACATCGAGGAGGTGACTTCCAAATCTTCTTCCTGCACTTCAGCCTCAGAGGCACTTCACTGCAGAGCTTGTAGCCACAAAAGATTTCATCACTTTACCTCTGTCAGTCGTTGGTATTTAACAAATTACTGACCAACTTCAGATAAAGCATCTCCTTGCTGTTGAAGGCAACCCCAGTATCCTGCAGTGTCTGGATCTCTAGGGATCATCTCAAACACACCACCACAGGAAGGCCATGGTGTAACTGAACCAGTCCAAATCTGGGGGTGCACAGTGACCCTGGGGCAGCAGGTGGGTGCCTCTGGTCCTGCTGTCCTTCTTCCTGCTTCCAGCCAACTACTGTGGGACTCCGTGGGCCCTCACAGTGCTTGGTCTCCGAGCTGCTGCACAGGAGGAGGTGCAGAGGAACCCCCAGCACTTTTCTGCTGGGGTCACCCTGGTGTGTATAAGTGGGCACCTCCCATGGACTGGCACTCCCTGAGCACCCTTTTGTCACAAGTAGCTGCTGTTTGAATGTTCCAGAAACTTCTAGCACAGAGCTGGTGTTTCAGCTGTCCACGTGGCCCAAGAATAGGGTTTTGAGCAGAACCTGCCTTAAAATCAATTCATGGGTGACGCATGTAGTTCTGCCTCCAGAAGGTCATTTCCCTCATGCTCCTGAATCCAGTGACTTCCAGTTGTCACACATTGTGCCATACCTTCGTTTCAGCCCCAACAGCTGATGCTTTACCCTGACTGTGTGTGGACAGCAGCTGGGAAAGCGGGGCTTGGCTCGGAGCTGGAGGCTCCAGATGCTGCTCTAATACCAGTAGTGTGTGTTGAGTGTTAGTTTGCTTCACTAATGTGACCCGTGGGGAAGGTGGCTGGCGCTGCTCACTCATAAATTCCTGTCTTTCAGCCGCAATGTAGCTGTGGATCAGAAGGATGAGAACAAGGAAGCCAAGCCTCGGTCGCTGCGTTTTACCTGGAGCATGAAAACCACCAGCTCCATGGATCCCAATGACATGATGAGGGAAATACGAAAGGTCCTGGATGCCAATAATTGTGACTATGAACAAAGAGAGCGTTTCTTGCTTTTCTGTGTCCATGGAGATGGGCATGCGGAAAACCTTGTACAGTGGGAGATGGAGGTGTGTAAACTGCCAAGACTGTCCCTGAACGGAGTTCGCTTTAAGCGGATATCGGGAACATCCATAGCTTTCAAAAACATTGCTTCCAAAATTGCCAATGAATTAAAGCTGTAACAAGAAAAATAGTTAAGTTGTAAATTAGTTAGCAATTCCAAGTGTTTTTGAGAATTCCGATGGAAATGTATAGAATAACATTTAGGCAATAACTTCTGCATCCTTCTGAATAGTGATATTAAAAAAAAAAGCTGCTGAGCTGGGAGGGAGAGTTGGACTTTTTTATAAGTGCACTACAGCATTAAAGTTGCCTACTATGTAAAATATTACCCCTTCTGCTTTATTTCCATTGCTCTTTGACAACAAATTGAAACACAGAATATATTCATTTAAATATGCCTCCTGTTTGTGTGGATGTGTGAATGTACAGTATGTGTGTAATATATAAAGTATTCTATGTAAACAATTCATTTACAACATCGAGCTGTACCAGTACCTCTTTTTGGGCTAATTTTGGTGCTAAAAATTGAAATGGCCAAGGAGGAAACACTTGAGTTAATATTTAAAATGACTGAAGCGATAACCAGTAAATGCAGGTTTACAGTTCACTGCTGTGTTAAGAAAAAAAAAAGTGTGTGAAGGGTTTGGATTTACGGTTGTGAACATGATTAGTCCTGTTTTCTAAGTAGATCTCATGAGATTATTAAAAATTCACTTTTACTGAGTAAGTCTTGCATTATATTTTGCCCACCTATTTATTATTTAAGTCTGAATCAAATTTTAATAATGTAGTTAATTCGTGCATTAATATTTGGGTAAACACTTCCATTCTTCTGCTTCTGCTAAACTACTAAAATTGTACCTTTGTCCTTTTGGCTTATGGGTATTGATCGCAGCTAAGAACACTTCTCTGTTGTTCCACCGTTCCCTTAGGGAATGGGGCAGTCTAAAAGGAGGTGCTAATTGCTGACTAGTTACTTTCTTTCAGAGCAAGTTTTCCAGGTTAGACTAGGTCAGACTGACACAAAGCACAAAGGGACTCTCAAATTAAGGCCGTACTTCACTGCAAGCTGCCACATCCCAGTCGGTGCCGCTCTGAGGTCTCGCTGCAGGTAGGGCAGTGCTGTCCCTTCGTCCTGGGCACACACAGCATTGAAACCCAAAAGTGGGAATCAAATTGGTTACTGATCTCCTGTGTTGTAATGTCCCAACTTGCTGAACTACAGCCATAGGCAGTAGCAGTTAAAACTTCTCCTTGCAGCTCCCTTCCAGCGTGCTTCCCCTTGGCTCCGGTTGTATTGCTTTTGATGGCTCTGTGCCAGTTGTGTCTCTGGCTCCTGCTGCCGAGAGAATCCTCTGTCCTCTGTTAACGTGCAGTGTGTGGAGACCCACCCTTGATGAACCCTCTGATGGCCAACTAGCTTTCGGTAGGACGTGAAGCTGCTCTGGGATAGTCCCCACTATTTAACCATCTCTGCAGTGAGCCGGATCTGAGTTTGCTGACTAGAATGAAGAGATTTCTTCATGCACTGATTCCTACTGATAACTCAGTTTATTTCATCGAGGACTTGTGTAGATAATATCCTGCATTATCTACTTGACTTTTTGTATTAATGTTTTGTGGTTATATTTCAGTGAAGCACTTAAGCATGTACTTAACATGTGCTTTAAACTGGAGCCTAAATTTGCATTTTAAATTTGCAGTGAGCTAATAGTTACTCATAGTACACAGTTCAGATTTGACCCCAGGTGAAAATGCAAAGTCCTTAATATTTTGCAAGTTAGTTCTTGTGATCTGTAGTCTGTGAAGGCAGCAGACTTCCCCTCTCTTTCCCCTTAAGCATTGATATTGATTATGCTAGTTTAAAGGGTAATCATAGTTGTTAAATGTAGTAAATATTCCTGAATTTACATTTTATTCTCTATATATTCTGTATCATGCCATGGCTTGAGAACTCCAGGTGCTACCGGAGTTCAGTTGGCTTTCAGTGCTCTGCCCGTGCCTGTGCTGCTCAGTATGGTTTTTTCCATGAAAACTCCATTTTGTAATAGCAATAAGACATTTCAGGGCAGTCATTGTACTTTCTCAGGTGAATGGTCACCTATCCTTTCACTTCCTACATTTTAAGCACTCCTCCAAATGTATTTTTTTCACCCGGCAGTGCACTTTGTTGTCTGAACTGAAAAAGTGTTCTGATAAATGATGTAAATCTGTATTCAATGGAAGTTCCAAAAGGTTTCATATTAAATGTTTTCTGAACTACTCTCTTCCTACTTTACCTGTTAAGTATGTAAGTGTTTCTAAAAAAAGTGCACCACTATCATTCTTTGGATATTTAAAGTTTGTACTTTGGGTTTTTTTCTTGAAGTGTTCTCAAAAGGTTCTTTCAGGGTAAATCTTTATTTGAGGTACTAAAAAAATCACTGATTATAATCAGAAACAGATTTTTAACAGCTTCCTTCCCAAATGCTTTGTAAAATTACCGAGTTGCAAGCATATACCCTTGTTTCTTTAGCACACTGCATGTTTGGTGTTCAAGCCTCTGGAAGTTGCCTGGGAAAGAAAAGTGCTTTCTTCAGCTCTCCAAACCAGAGACAAGCTGCTTCCCAAACACAGGCCTTTTACCTGTTTGTATTCCCTGGAAATCTGTGTAGGTTTGCAGGCACTGCTACTGATAGGACTCTGCAGAACCACAGCTGGCTTTTTTCTCCTTAAGAGGCAAGTTTTAAAAATAATCAGAGGTCATTGTGTGGTGAGGAGGTAGCAGGAGGACTGGGTGTTTTTGGGACACATGAAGAGCAACCAAGAAGTGTTTTTATGTAATGACATGACTGGTGCCCTGGAATGTGTGGTCCAAGTGGTGTTGGGGGGTGTTTGTAATGGGCTCCTGACTAAAGGTTTCCATTGCTGAAACCCATGTCATCCAGCTCTGAGAGTGTCTCTTGATTGCTGGGTCTGGCAGAGAAAAATGTCGTACAGTTTGGGTTGCAGGAGTTTACTGCATTAAATAAAAGCGTTTAAAGATACATACATCAAATAAATACCTGAACACTGAGCACGAACAAACAAGTCGCGATACCCTTTTTCTCATGCAAACCTTCCCTGTACTTAGGATTTCTAAAACACTTCAGTCTGTTTGACCTCTTCAAACAGGTCCCCAACCATGTTGAGAAGTAGAGAGAGGTAGCCTAGAGGAACAGCTAGGCCTACTGGTCTAAGTATTTTGCACACCACTTCTATTCAAGATGCAGCATCTGGTCCAATCTTTGTGAGTTCAAAGATTTTTAGTACAAATTTGGGCATGGTTAACCTTTTTCTTGTGTTACAATGAGGTTTCAAGATAACATATAGTGAGATACTGTATCCTAATTTTTTTCATTACAGCATTATCATGTCAAGGTAAATTAGATTATTTTTTTAAATATCTGAAATTAGTATCCATATATATGTTGCAGAAATGAAATGAGAGGTTCAGGAGTCCTTCTAGTCATATGGAAAGATTGTAGCAGATCTGGAATTTAAATGGAGATCTCTCCAGCTCATTTAAAAGCTGAGCTATACATGGGCCTGTTGAGATAACGTGTAGAGGCTTTTAATCAGTATTTCCCACAGCTGCTGTGTCATAGACCATGTTGTGGATTGCAATTTAATTAGGACTGCAGCCAACCCAGAGCCATTTTCCCTGTAAGCCCTGGTCTGGAGCAGCAGTTTGTACACGGCTGCTTTGAGTTAAAACCTGCTTGGTCAGGGTGGTCTCTGTGCCTCAAGGGCTCGGGTATCTCCCTTGGTATGGGCAGATGCCTCTGTGAACTGGTGTCACTCTGTGTTTCAGGGATGGCCTGGTTGGGTGTTTCTTGCTGTACAGTCTGTTATGAGCTATCCAAGACCACGTCTTTTCTTAGGAACCTAAAGAGTTAAATAGTTAGAGAATCTCGTAGTAGATGGTATTTCTCCTATCTGGGGGGGGGTGTCATACTAATGTGAATTTTGTTTTCTAATTTACATTGCAAATCTTTAAGAATAAATGCGGTTTTTGGAAAGCTGATACCACTGTAAATTAACATTTAATATTAAACACGTAGACTTGCAACTGTCCATACAACCTCATTTCTGTACATTTCCATAGAAAAGCCCTGGAGCTTTCCAGTAAAGATGGGCTCATGTTGTTACAGATCACTGGTGCTGCCAGTTAAACCCCTGATCTGACAATCTGATCAAGTGTGGTTGTGAAAATTCCACCTTTGACTGGAGTTTCTCCCTCCAGTAGCAGTGAGTTGTTTCACTGATTTCATCACTGACCATTACTCCATGGCTTCAGAGAATAAACTGTTATCCAGCAGGAAGGGGCGTGAGCTTTGGATAAAGCTCAACCTAGTGCAATTAATAAGAATTTTTAGAAGTTAATCAGTGTCCTGCATTACAACAGCAGTAAATGCTTAGAGAAAACCAAGAAAAAGGCGGATAGAGTAATTGCTCTGTGTGTGTGTGCTCCTTACTTCTGGCAAAATTAAGAGCAGGAAAAGGCAAACCAGTACACTTACTCAGAGAAGTTCATGGTATTCATGCTCCTGTTTCTGCCATTCTCTTCTTAGTGCACTACCAGGTACTGCCTCCAAGCAGAGGGGCTGGATAAAATGAGGAAAACCATGGAGGAACAGTGTCTTCACCACTCAGTGCTTCTGAATTTGAAACAGTTTGGTATTTGAAGCAAGACAATTTGAAAGACCCTTAACTATTAGCCTTCTAAGAATGTTTTAACCTTTGGTACAAACAGTGGGCTCTTGTTCCAGCAATAACTGAAAACAGAAGGGTGTCAATACCAACACCATGAATCCTGTAAATATCTGTGTGTAGAAGGCAAGTTCAGGCATTAATTGTCAGTTGTTGGGGAGTTCACCTTCACCTACAAGTGCCATTGACACCTTGTAGTAGTTGTGACTTGGCAGGTAAGATGTTTATTGCAGGGGAGAAAAATGGTTTTGCTTGGCTTTTGCTTACGTGTGTTGAGCACTTTGAACCAAGTATTCCGACTTGGATGTAAAATTCATGCAGAGTGGCCATGGTTATGGTTGCTGTGGGAACCACAGCATGGAATTTCAAGGCATAGAAATGTTGCAGTTCTCATTCCATTAATACCCTTATGTTACCATTTAACATCCTTACAAAAATTCAGGGCATAAAACCAAAATATTCGCACAGTTTGTGTTTCCTTGTAATTGCTGATCACGCTGAATGTATTGGGCAAATAAAATCAGATAACAAAGTACCTCACCATGAAAAGAGTTCTGTTGAAACGCCTGGGGATGCAAAATCAGAAAGAAAAATGCTGCTGATGTTACAATCAAACAGTTTTCAGTCATTTGCCTGTCTTGAGGTAAAGTCCTGTTTGCCTGGAGATGTCTCTTACCAAGACCTCAGCTCAGTGTGAGTGCTGTAACCAGCAACAAACAGCAAAGTTTTTAAGCATGGAATTATTTCCTCCCCCTGGCTTACCCAGCCAGAAGGCATATGAAATGAAGTGCTTTCACACGTGTTTCCACATAGATGGGAAAAACACCACCTGACAGGAGCTTGGAGGCATTGTTACAATTGTCCTGTATCTGTGGTGCCCAGAGGAGCAGGGGCTGGTGGGGTGTGGGGTACCCGCTGGAACGCTGGAAACCGGCAGGACCAAGGGGTGGAGGGGTGGATGGTCCCTTCTGTAAGGCAAAGCGAGCTGTAGAGGGACGCTGCAGTGTCTGCAATGGCCACAGGATGTCTCTCAAATGCAGAAACAACTCTGGTTGGGGTTCAGTTGGAGCGTTTTTAGAGAAGAGCTCCCAGGATCACTCCATGCGATTTCTCATCGGTTATCGGTGCTACCATCCACTCGGACACCTTGGACTTGAAAGCATTAGGGAGGAAAATGGACCACAAGATAGTGATAGAAGTTGTGTATTTTTCTCCTTGAAGTATAATGCTGCATTTAATTTTCCATTATTTTTTACTGCTTTTGGAGCTGAGGTGTAGTTTCAATGGGCTTTACCTTTGCCGTGGAAAACCTGTAGGGCTGCAAAACCCTTTTCCACTTCTTTGTTCAAGCTTGTTCAGTCTCCTTTCCTAAAAAATGACCATGTCAGGCAGTATGCTCTTCTGTTGAGAAGGGCAAAGGTCATATTGAATATCTAAATTAATTTTCAGCTCATTTTACGAGTAAGAATCTTTGTTTTCCTGCTTGGAAATTTAATTACTGAAGCTATTTTGCTGTTCATCCTTTAGTAACTGGTCTAATCAAGGCTGTAATTTGCAGCCAGCCTTTTCTGAAATAATCTGGGATCACTTGCCATTTATATTCCACTGTATTAGTAACTCTCTAAAGCTTTATGCCTGGCATTTTCCATGCCTGCAGTGTGTTTTATTCTTCAAACAAATCGTGTTGCTTGTGCTTCAAGTAGGCAAGAAGTGAAACTTCCTTATTTGCTCAGGGTCTTTTTTTTCAAATCACATGTTTTGCTCCAACTTTCGCTGGCATTGTCATCCAAGTTTTGCTGTTGGGGAATTAATAGTGGCTGGTACTAATATTTGTCGCTGGGATGTTTGGATTTGGTGAGTGGAAGTGGAGGAGCTGTTTATTTTGGTTGGTCTCGGGCTGCTCGGTGTTTTTTCTGTGCAGGAGCCCTGTGTCTCATCCCCTCCTTCTGCTGCTGCTGAGCCCTTTTTTGAGCCTCCCAAGGCGATGCCTGGAGCGTTGGTTGTGGTAGGAGTCACGGAGTGCACAGCGCTCACCGCTCCGTGTGTGACTGTGGTGGGAGCAGCAAAAGCTGAGCTTTGCTGTTGGGAAGTTCTATTCCTCATCATCGGTCTGGGAACAGCCACCAGAGCAAATTCGTTGGGTCAAATATATTTTAGTGGTTTTATCTAACTGACCCCTTGATGAACCTCTTTATCCCCGGCTTCTAAAACTTGTTGCTTTTTCCTTATCTCCAGAGACAAGGCTTGGCTGAACCCTTCTGGCTGAACACTTGGAGCTAAGTCTCGCTTCAAGGGACAGTCCCTTTTTTGAGGTCTCCTGTGGTGTCAGAGCTCCATGAGTCTCTCCAGACCAGATCTGTGACTGCCCTTTAGCTTGGGAAAGAGTACCAGTGCTCCAGGGCCCCTGAGGTATCTCCGTGCTGGTCTGTGGTACAGAGCGTGGCAAGTGCAATGGGGCCTGTTTGGTGTTCACTTGCTGAAGTGAATCTTCAGACCTGCAGAACAGTTTAGCTCACTTAAGGTCAAGGCTGTAATGAATGGTTGAATTTAGAGCAGTCCCTAGAATAGGAGGAAGAGAGTCATAGGTTCTGAATGACTTCAGTTCCTGGGTGTTTTCCAGGCCTCTCCTTAGGGAATCAAACGCCTCATCAGAATGCTCTGCACACGTGGGGGCCTGCACAGTGGTGGGCAATGTGTACATCAACAGAACAGCCCAGCAAGGGGCTGTGTGGGCTCTGCTAATGAGCAGGGGCAGGGCTGTCCAGTCACCGTGGCTCTTCAGGGACTGGCCTTGCCCTCAGTGTGAGGCCACCGTTAGCAGGAGGAAAAGCTTGTCCTGGCTCTGTTGCTGTAGGAAACCACTCCTGTTTTTCACCCCTGTGGCCCTTTGGCTCTCCTTAGGAGAGACATCAAAAGTAGTATTGCAGGGTGGGAGAGATGGTGGGAGTTACCAGTGGCAGAAGAGGAGCTGGGTGAGCAGCACCTGAAATGGCCCCTGGCTTGTGTGGATTTGAGTCTGGGGCTCAGAGCACTGTTTCCCATATCATCTGGCGCTCTGTTGGAGTGAAGCTGCAGTCCCCAGGGCCTGCAGGAAGAGGCCTCTTCCTCCTCTGAGCTCTGTGTTCAGGGGCTGGGCAGGGACGTTTATCTCCAACCTGACCGGTCTGCCTTGCTCGCTTGCAGGTTCCACAGCTACAGGGCCCAAGTGCTCACACACAGTGTGTGCCTACATAAGGCTTGTTCCACTGAGAAACCAGCCCAAAAACTGTGACAGTTCACAGCAGGGGCCTGAGCTGCCCATCCAGAGGCAGCTTGTCTTAAAGGGTCACTTTCCAGGTCAGAGCTGCACTTGGAGTAAATTGTGATGGAATAGGGATGAATTCTGCTGTGCACAAAGGGGAGCTGAGCTCTGGTTTGTGCACCTAATAGCTTGGCTAACTTAAAATACCAAAGACTCTTCTCCAAATTTCTTTCTGCCTCTGACATGATGAGCTTGGTGTGCCAGGGTGGGCGTTTCATGATGTAAAATAGTGAGGAAAAAAATTGTCTCGTATCTGGTTAATTCTGCTGAAGAAGCAAGGGAATGTGGAACCACCTTTGCAAAGCAGTAAAAGTAAAGGCAGTCACAAAAGCATTTGTCAAGGATAAAAATAAAGCAGAGGGATAAGAGCCAAGGTTTATGGGGACACACGCTGTTTATTTAACCAGCATCCAGCATTTCTCATTAACTTGCTGTTACCTCTATCTTACCCTCCCCTTCTGTCCTCTGACAACATGTGAGAATAAAGAATGTTTCATCCTTGCCTTTTTTTGTCACTCAGATGATGCCTTTTCCCAGTTTTCTGTCTTGGAAGCAGTAGCATTCCACATTTCATTGCAAAACTGAGTTTCATTGATCTAGCAGCAGAGTACAGGGAAAGCAGGGGATGAAAACAAGTTCCTAAATTTGGACCAAACCAAAGATAGGCATGCTACTAAATGAAAAACCAAAAACCTGGAAGTAAAGCTTTGGATCAGCACGGTCTTGCATTGAAATTTGTGGTTATGCTGATTGCACCTGTTACACTGGCTATGCTACAGGATTTTCTGGATGCCTCACAGCCAGGCTCTAGAGTGTGGAAGTGCAGCACGGAAGAGGAGGTACCCCCAGTCACAGTGGTGACTACCTAGGCTGGTATGACATTCAAGCTGAGAACTAAGCCTCAGTCTCTTCTTAAAGGGGTGCCTGACACCCACCCTGGCTGCAGAGCACCCTCCAGCCTGGTTTCTGGTGCAAGAGCAAAGGGCTGAGGCAGAAAAGCAGGTTTCCCTAACAACTTGTGGATGCCCTGTCTCAAACTGTTCAAGGCCATGTTGGACGGGGCTTAGAGCAGCCTGGTCTACTGGAAGATGTTCCTGCCTGTGGCAGGGAGGTTGGACCTGGATGATCTGTAAGGTCCTTTCCAACCCAAACTATTAAACTATTCTGTGATTCTATGAGCAGTTTCTTCAGCTCATAGACCCTCTCTGTGCAGCTTTGGAGGACCTCCCCCTGCTCTCTTGCTCTGATGAGCAGTTCAGGCCCATTAAGAAATCTGTGTATGTGCAAAGAGTCTGTGGCCACCAGCAAATCTGGGCTCCCAAACCAGTTCCTCTGTCTGTAGCTGCCAGTGCTTGTGTGGTGCTGCACAATTTGCTGTTGAGCCTGAAGGGCAGGCAGCCTCCTCTCCTCGTGTTTCTGGGGCGGACAGCAAAGGAAATGAGGTGTTAAACCCAGTAGGAGCTAGAACACAGCCCTGCTCAGCCTTGATGCCATTGGAGACAAAAGGCCTGCCAGCAATCCCACTCACCAGCTGCCATGTGGAAAATCCTGGAGTGTGCTGAGATTCAGGAAAAGGTACTAAAACCTGCCTTTGTGAGTGACAGGGGTCCCTAACTAGGCCATGTCCTGGAGCAGGAGACTGAGCAAAAGTGGGGGCGAGTCTAGAGGAGGAAAGGCTGGAGTGATCTGATCTCAGCTTCTATTTTCAAGCAGGTGGAATAGATCAGTGGGTTTGAAAAGGGAGTAGCAGCAGTTCCTTCCCTTGGCACACTTCTCCCAGGATTGGGCAAGTTTTTAGGACAGTCACTTGTTCCTCCTCCCAGTGCTTATAACAGGGACACCAGTGCATGGCCCCAGTGGTCACCACTGCTGCCTGCCCACAGCAAGGGTCTGGCCTGCCAGGTGTGGGGGAGTACCCACAAGGAATAAGATCGCCCACTGGCACCTCCTTCTCTAGATGTGGTTTTCCACAGAGGAGCACCCTGGTCTGCTGCTGTCTTACCCTGTGTCACAGAGCCCTGGCTGGCAGGGGTGGGTGCTACCCCGGGACAGGAGCGAGCTGGGGAGTGAAGGACAAAACTTTGCCTAATCATAGCAAAAAGTCTCTTCCTATCTCAGCTGGTTTCATTTCTCTATTCTGGTCTGAATCCAGGCTGGTTTGGGGCCAAGACGCTTCTTAGTCCTCATTTCTTGTTTAGTTGCTAGACCAACTTCTCCTTTGGCTGGCTGGGTGCTCTTCTGCTGCCCTTCCATGTGGCTGAGACTGGCCCCTGTGCGAAAGAGGAAGGAAAGGTCCTGATCTCACACAGGGGGAGTGGTGCAGCTTCTGCAAGTGTCTGTCACAAGGCAGGAAGAGTAGGAGTCAGACTTTCCCAAGCCTGGAGTTAGATCTCTTTCTGGCCGCTGCAATGAGTGTGGGTAGGCTGAAGTGTAGGACAACAAAAGCTCTCTGTTGGTAGATGTAAGTGGAGTAGTTTGAGAACATCCCAAATTTTCTTCTTGGCTAAGTGAAGCAATAATTTTTCACAATGCTGTGAGAACTTTCCTGAGATTTTCTGCCATGGAGAAGGGAAGAGGAAGGGATTTGCAGTATGCAAAGAGGAGCTTGAGCTTGTTTTATAGTCACAAGGCTCAACAAAGAACTAAGAGGAGACACAATACCACAGCCCCTGTGTACAAGCTGCTGCTGACCTTCCTGGAGGTCTTAAATGTTCAGCTAACTCAGATGGTCAGCCAGTGATGTCCCTGGGGAGCCAGAAAGTCTCTTGGATCCTCACTGTAAGGAGCTGGTGTCTGTCTGAAGGCGCTGAAAAGGGCTGTGTGTCTCCTTTACAGCCCTGGCCACGGCCAAAGTGTGCCCACCTGCATCAGCTGGACCCAAGATATTCCGTGCATGTGCCAGGGAGGGAGCTGGGGGATGCATGCTGAAGTCTCACTGTTTGGATGACTGTGACCATCTCACTGCCACCACTGAAGGAAGCAGCAAGCTGCTTTGTGAATCCCTTAGTCTGCAGCAATCCATAAAAATCTCGAGTGTTGGCTCTTGCTTAAACTGTCATATGCTTGAATTCAATAAAAGTTCTCTCCTTGGCAAAGAAGTGAAGCCACCTGTGATTCAGTGCTAGCCGGGGGCATCACCCCTTCCCCTCCTGCCCCAGCCCAAGCTGTTCCTGGGCTGGCTGCCAGGACTCCATGCCTCCTGCCATGGCCATGGTCCTGCTCTCTTGGGCAGCTCCACCCTACCTGTGACGTGCTGCAGACATTGTCCCTGGGGAATCCAAAGGAAGGAGCACTTGTCACCAGGAAGGACAGGTCTGTCAGGCGCCTTTTGAAGCCTCAGAGCCCTGGGAGTGGGCAGGGCTGAAGTAATGTGTTCTCAGAGCAAGAACACGCCAGAAGTCTGGAGGAAAAACAGTTATGGAAATAATAACAACAATGGCAATCAGAATAGGTGGGATCAAACTCAACACAAAGACAACACGTCAGCTGAAGCAGGCATCTGTTTCCGTGGAAAAAGTCATCTGCTCCTGTGATGAGCCTGCACCCTCCTTGCCCTTGGGGAGCTGGAAGGAGGAGAAGACAGGAGGGTTGGGGGTGGCTCAGTGCACTGGTGGCCAGACCTGGCAGTGCCTGAGCTAAAGACAAAGCTCAATGCCTTGGTGTGCACGTAGGAAAAGGCAAGGGAGCTCTTGTCCCCTCTCGCTGCTCCTGGACAACATCACCTGCAGCTTTTGTGCATCTCTGGGCCAAGCTGAACCTCAGTGGGGTGAACACATCAGCAAAAACCCTAATGCTTTACAGCAAACATCATGTCAGGTTTGGCCCCGTTCAGCTTGGTCGACTCTGAGGTGGCAGTAGTGACCATAGGTGGCTTAAAACAGGTCAGTCCCAAATTGCAGTAACTTCTTGTGGCCCTGAGTCTGTGGACTGCAGATGGATGGTCTGGAAATATGCTCCAAAAGTGAGTGGAGTCCCATCCACAGCCTGCTGCTGTGGGGTCAGGCTGAGTTTGGAGAGCAATGCGGTTGGAACTCACCGAGTCCTGGTCAGTGAAGGGCTGTGCCCTGCCTGCAGGCACTGTTCAGTGGTGGCAGCCTTCACCACCTGCCAGGTGTCCTTGAGCCTGGCCCAGACCCAGCTGGGTGCTGGGGGTCCCAGTGGTGGGTGCACTGGTGTGCTGTGACCCCATCACTGTACACAGGGCAGTCCCTGGTGCCAGATCCTCGAGTCTGGTGGGTGCTCACCTGGCCTGTCACCCCTGTTGTGGGGGTTGTCCTGCAGGACCCCAAGGGGTTGGTGCCATGTCCACCTCTCCTGGCCAGTGTTCTTGTCACCTGCAGAGTGACATTCAGGCTCACAGAGCATCACTCATGCCTGTGGGTTTTGCAAGCCCAGACTGGTGTGGGTCTGTCCCAGGGCAGGGCAGGGGATGCAGCCCCATGAAAGCACCACATGTGCAGTGGGATGGGGGCCCAGTTCCCAGGACCCATCAGCTCTGCCGCAAGCACCCCGGCTGTAACAGCAGCACCCTGCTCTGTTCCAGTTCTGCACTCTTTACAAAAACATGGGCATCCCCAAAAACAGGCCTGATGTCCTAATGAGACTTGCCAAGGATTTCTGCTGGGCTGCAGCTTCCACCCTGCATAAGCATCAGCCCAGCTGGAGATTAAACAATATCCTTTAATAGGAACAGACAGGCACCCGTTTCCAGCGCTGGGAGAAGAGAGCACTCCCCATTCAGCGCTCACACGCAGGCAGCGGGGCCGCAGCGGGACGGGGATGCCCTGATTTGGAAGTCTCTTGCTCGACCCAGCGACTCGAAAGGCGGCTGTTTCCTGCGCACGGGCCAAGGGAGGCTTTTTATTTAGAAGATTCTTCGCCTGCTCAGTGTAGAGGGGAAATCAAAAGATACCAGCTCGTGCTCCAGGCCTCCACCGACTGTGACTTTGACCTACAGCAGACATAGGAGCTACCACCGGTTTGCCAGAGCCACGTGGGCTGGGGCCTGCTGGCACTGCCATTTATGGGGCTCCAGCCCTTGCCCTGATTAGATAGTGCTCACCCAGCACAGGGGCAGCTCTCCCTCCTCTACCCACAGCACTGCCCTGCTCCTCCCTGGGAAGGGGCTGCCGGAATGCTCGTCTGCGTAAACAGGAGCTGCCTTTAAAAATAAACTGAGACAACAGCCAGGCTGGAGGGCATCGCTCCCGTTTCCATGAGAACGAGGGAACACAGCCTGCCAGGGCAGCTCAGCTCTGGCCTTGGCTTTCTGACCCTGCTTTTACCCTGCAGGAAGGTTTCTCCCCAGCCTTTCCCTGCTTGTACCCCTTTTCCTTACTGGGACTCCTTTGGTTGAATCCTTGCTGTGGTCCCTGCTCTGTGCAACTACTCCTGCTGCCCCCCAAGCCCTCTGAGCCTTTCTGGGGCAGCATAGCTCCATCCTGCCACTACCAACACCCCAGGGTGCAGTGGATAAGGGGTCCCACACCCCAAAATGGCCAAAACTTGGAGGACAAAGCCCAGCACCTTGAAAAATGCATTTGGGGACTGCAGACCAGGATTTGGCCACATCTGTTGTAGGGTGTTATTGCTGTCAGCACTTGGCTTGGCACAAGAGTCTGTCCCAAGCTGGGTTGGAAGGTGATGTCCCCTTTAGTGCCCTCCCCATGCTGGTGGAACATGACTTGTGGGACACACCAGGGTCTCCAGCTGCATGTGGACCAGAAGGCTCTTCACCTCCAATAATGTGCTTTTTACAGTCTTTTCCATTCCCAAGAGAAATTCTGCAGGAATTTTCTATTTCTGCAGGAAAGGCAGCAGGGAGAGGAAAGGTTGAGCTCTCTTGAGACCTTTGTACTTTATTTTTACTTTTGTTGTTGAGTTTTTTTTAATCTTGAGGAAGGAACAGACTAAAAGGGGCATAAATAAAATCCAGCTTGTTGGGACTAAAATACTTGGTTGAAATCCTTGCCCAGTGTTGTGAGTTTGTACATAAGAGAGACACTCGAGTAGGGGAGGATTCTGCATCTCCAACCAGGATCTTTTACTTTTTCTTCTACATTCCATCTGAAGAAGAAGAGTGACCAGGTTAACCCTCACCTCTGAAGAGGGTGAGTGGCACAGGAGAGGACGGTGTCCAAGAGCCCCTTCGGCCACCCTGTCCCCAGCCTCAGCCAAGAAGCTGTAAAATGAGGCTAATGATACTCTCCAAGGGCCAGTTAAAAGCCTGAATGATGCTTTTCTAAATGCAACATCATAGAAGCACAAAGTATAGTTAGCATCAGGCCTGGCATAAGCTGAAGGAGTGATCCTGTTTTCTTTTCCAATCCAGACTTTGGGGTTCTCACTGTTGCTGATGCCCCCAAAGCCCAGGCTTGGAGGTTTCCTTCACCTGGGTCAGCATCATGTTCCCTTCTGCCTGAGGGTGTGGCAGAAGGCTGTTCTATCTTGGAAAGGAGAGAAAATGCTGTCAAGCTTTCATCTGCTTGTAAAACATACTTTAGTTGCATGCTTCATGCAGAGTGTGAGTGCCATCGCTTAAAATAAATAGATTCGTATCAGTTTTCTTGTGTTACAAGGGGCCCAGACGTAGTGTGGTTTGGCAATAGTTTCTCACCACAGGTTACCCTTTCTGAGAGGATCATTTCCAAGTCCCACAATATCTTCCACAACAGCTCATTTGGACACTGCAGCCCCTCAGCCACCCCCTGTGTCCTGGGTGCCAGTGTGAGCTGTGGCCAGATCGCTGCCGCCGTCCAGTTCCCTCTGCCAGCTCCCCAGGGATTTCTCAGTGGGGTGGAAGGACAAGACGGAACATGTTGGGAAATAGCAAAGAGAGAATTATGCCAAGTTCAAAGATTAGTGGTTGGCTTATTAGGTTTTCCCCTAAGCTCAGTATTAAGTAATGTTAAATGACCCACACAGAAATCAGAAGGGAGGATTAATAAAGTTTAATGGTGGAGGTTTGTGTTTGGAAGTGTCATGGGACTAAGCACTGGCTTAGTGGTTTTTTCCCTCCTCACTGGTACCCACTGGAAGACGTTTCTTAGTATTTTTAAATTTTTTTTAAAAAAGGGTTTTACCTCACTTCCTAGTTTTATGAGTCTTTTCATAAGTGTTCCCATGCCCATTCAGCCTTACGTCTCTTGGATTTATAACTATTTCACTGTTTCTCCATATCTTTTTGATGTATTTATTCCAAATCTCTTCTAGGTAATCTAGTCTGTGGTTTTGGTGGTCCCTGCTCAGGGCTGGATTTAACTGGAAGTGAATAAACTGAGCTGAAAGGCACATTAGGTGGGCACTTAAACAACTCCTATATGAAATGATGGCTCTCCAGACGAGTTGTTCCTGGTGGAGGCTTCACTCTTGAGCTAAGTTGTATGAAAAAAATCTCAATGTGCACATATCAATGGCAATGGAAACTACCTCAAAAGAGAATGAGGGTGTACAGGTATCCCAGGAGAGGCTGAATACACAGACTATCCACAAAGACATGTCATTGCTGGTTTTGGCACTGATTTTATAAAAGTATTTGGATAAGATACCATGGCCATCTGCATCTTCGGCTGACCCACTGCTTGGTGTCATTTCTCATAAATACTGCTCCAGGGCCAATCTTTATTCCTTGTAAGGAAAAACAAAACACAACTTCAATCTGCTTTAAAAGCTGCATTTTATACCACATGCAAGGGTTTTCCCAGCTACCCGAGTCAATTCAAAGGCATTTCCAGGGGAAGCAGTAGGAGGCTACAGGGAGGGGTGCTCAGCCCCTGGAGCCACCCTGGTCCCCCCAGGAGAGGAGAGGGACGTGGAACCTTTCCAACAGTGAGGTAGCAGCCCAGGGCTGCAGCCCAAAACATGCAATCCTGTTGCCTGTGTGAGGACACAAGTGACCACCAGCAACAAAATGGTGCTGAGCATCTGTGACTGCCAGCGGGGAGACAGGCTGGATGCTCTAGGGGTGACTCATGGGGCCAAACTGATAATTCCCAATGGGTCTGGGGCCTGATTTTGTCCAAAATTTAGGTTACTGCCAGGAAATGAGGCACATGAGCCAGGGCAGAGCGCCGTACTTCCACAGGGGCCCTTCCCCTCTGATATTCTCAGAAGACAGCCCCCCATGCCAACAGAACACAGAAAACACACTGTGTTTCTGGGCTGGTCAGTCCCTGCTTGCTGGCTCAGCCTTGTGCCCAGGTGAGCCCTTGGCCCTGCCCCACCTCACAGCACCCCATGGAATGAGTGGGAGCAGTGGGATGACCAGCAGGCAGTTCAGAGATTCACAGCAGCTGCTGCATTCGGTGCCTCTCACACAGCCCTGCCCAGAGCTGGCTGGTGCTGCCCCTGCTGCCTCCCCTCCCACAGCTGATCATCTACCTGACTCGCTTCCACTCAATGCTGTCAGGAGGTGCTTTGCAGTGAGAAATGGTCTGTGTGGTCACCAGTGGCCAGGGACACTGGCCAGGACACAGCCCTTTGGGACAGTGGGGAGGTGCAGCCATCTCCATCAGTTACCTCCTGCTGTTGGGACAGGGCTTCGTAAAGAGCTGAGGGAAGTGGGAAGGATGGACATTCGGGGATGTTGTGAGAGCTAGTGTGGGCTGGAGATCAGCCTCTGGAGGGCCACAGGCAGAATGGGGAGGTGCCCAAGCACCTGGTGGACACAGAAGCTGAGCACAGAGGCAGCTGGACACACTGCAGCCCCTGCACATGTGTCCATGCATGCCTGGCCTTGCACTCCCTCCTCAGCTCTCCTCTGGCCTCCATGACAACTGTCAGAAACCCTCAAGCCTCTTCCGAAGCTCTCAGCAGTGGGAAACCGCTGAGCTGTTGCTTTCCACCCTCTAGAAAGTGCAAGGTTTGGGTCACTGCTGGGGCAGGGCCCCTTCCCAGGCTGGAGCCACCCCTCAGTGGGAGCAGAGAGCACCCTGTGCCACCCACAGACCGAGGAGGGGAAGGGGTGCTGGCAGCAGCCTGTCCCCTCGGCCGAGCAGGGGGAATTGAAGGACATCCCAGAGGCAGAGGGAAGGAGGTAAGGCGCTCATTCCAGCTCTGGGGAAAAGAGCATCCTCAAGAGCTCAACACTGTTTCCCCTTAAAATAATGACTTACTTTAAAAAAAAAAAAAAAAGAAAGAAAAAAAGAAAAAAAAGAAGCCAGCCATCACTGTCCCGTGGTGAGGAGCTGACACTCTGGGGCCATGAGTGCTCCTGTTCATCACAATCCTCTTCTCATGCACATTCCCACAAGTATTTCTGGAGCCATCTCTCTCCAGACAAGTCCCAACTCAGAGGCTGTTACAGAAACGATCCAAGATGATGGTATCCCGATGCCCTTTGCTCAATACCGCCCACTTACGGAGCAACACAGTTCCACAGCTCTCCTGGTGTTCATTCCCACCAGAGACCTCTCCTCTCCTGCCCGTCTGGACACCATCCGTCCCTCACTCACGACACATCCTCTGGATCGGCACCAGCACCGGGATGGCTCTGCCAGCTTCCTGGTAGTGGCAGGCGTGCTGTGCCCAGCAGCCTGGGAACAACATCATCCCGAGCAGTGATTAGTGATGATTCAGGGGATTTCACCACAGCGTAGAGGGAGACCGGCCAGTTTCTGTGGGCAAACCACAAGGACTTAGTGAAACACCAGCTTTCCTGCCCGAAATGACTTCACCACTTGTGCCCCAAAGCCATCTCGTTTGCATCTTGCTGCCTCCAGCCTGTCTCTGGCCAGCTGGGTCAGTGTAGCAGACAAATCACCCTTGTGCCAAAACCAGTGCCCAGGCTCCATCAGCTCCCATGGGCAGAGCCGGCACTAGAGCTGAACCTGCTACTGGTTTTCCCTCCAGCTTTGCTGCAGTTTGGACGTGCAGCAGCACTTGAACTGCAAACAGACACTATTTACACCCCATCAAACCTGTCCTCAGAGTATGTGCTCACTGCCCTGCCAAGCCAGGCTAAAGAACATGGGGTTTCAGGTGAGTTTGTTTTCCAGGTCGTCCATTCCCAAGTAATCCAGGAAAGCCACCACATGCTCGAGTACCACCATCAAACACCGTCGCAGTAAGTCACTGCAAAAATATAAGCTGACATTTCCAAGGTCTCCTCAGCACAGGTTATTCTCAGTTTCACTCTCTGGTCATCAATAATGGATGTGGGAAAAGCAACCAGACTGCAGCCAAACCTCACACCCACCGGCACTAAACACAGGGAGAAGCCGAGGTCCTTCTGTCAAACTGAACTTCAGTTCTGGTTTTATTCTGAGATTGTGTCACAGAAAGCTCAGGGTTGCCCATTCTGTATTTTTAGCTGAACTTTTCACATTCATTAAAAAACTTCAATGTTCACATTTTTCTACCCATTTTCCTGGGTGTTGAGCATGAGGCATTTTGCCCTTTGAAAGTTTAATTCACACAGATATATATATACACATGCATACATATATAAAAATATACACATATATATATATATAAATGGTTTCTCACAGTCTTACTCACTGGCTGAAGGAGAAAAACAAAGATGTTTGGTAGGTTTGGATGCATCTCTCTGTTTATTTTTACCCTGTCTGATACTGCAGATTTTCCCTGTTAATTGTCGATCACAGGCTGAGCCCACACTGCCAATTTAATCACTAGGCCCGCTCTGTGGGTGTAGCAAGGTAGGACTTCTCACCTGGTGCACTCAGCCTGGCTCTATGCAGCGTTTGGACAAAAATAAAAACCCAGATGGTCTTTCAAAAGGCAGGGGAAGCACAGTAGTTCATGTACCAACACCTTGGGCAGCCCTCGCCGCTGGCAGCCAGGGAGGTGCTGGTGGGCTGGGAGTCCAGGGTAAGTGGCCTGTGCCTTGAACTGGAGTTGGTCAGGGGCTTGTGTGATTTCTGTGTAAGAAAATAAATCCTAACATGTTAAAAACAGGGGAAGATGGTCAAGCAATGGAAGAGGCCCAGTTCTGATTAGCCTCTCATCTCAGCCCATCACTGGGCTGGGCTCCCCCTCCACTGGGGTCAACTAAAACCTGATGAAGCCCTATAATGGTGGGGAACTGCCCTATCCTGCTGCTGGAGGGCTTGAGAAAATGGTCAGCAGGGCTATTTCCAGCGTTGTAACCACGTTTTTTTACAAGAGGCGGGAAGGCAGATTAGCCAGAGGAACATGTAGGAGCCAAAGGAGCCTGCTGGCCTGCTGCTACCCCAGGGGAAAAGAAAAGCAAACAGGAGATGAAAAGGCTGTGATGCTGCCTCCATCCTCATAAGACAGCCCTGCCTGCCATGCTACCACATTTTTTGTGTGGGGGCGGGTGGGTGGAGATAAAAGAAAAGAAAAAATCACTCAAACTCTTCTGCTCAACCTATTCCATGTTGCGTAAAAGTCTGATTGCGCTCATCTGAGGACAGGCTGGAGCCTAAACCCTCCCAGGTGGGTGCTGGAGTCATTAGGCAATAGCACCTTCCTTTTCCTTCTTGGCCTAGAAATGGATCCTGGACAAAATGGAAAGCTGGAGGAAAGCATTGCCCTGCCCTTGGCTGTGGTTGGAGCTGAGCTGAGACGAGCCAAACAAGGATCCTCTGCAGAGGGCAGGAGTCGAGCAGGAGCCTCCTGTGCCCCAGGCAGGGCTCTCACCAGGCATCCAGCAGGTAAAACCACCTTGCTCCATCCCTTGTTTTTGTGAGAGAAGAGGCACATGGTTTGGTCACCTCAAGAAGCAGGAGCCTCCTTGGAGCACCTGGACCTGCTTGTGAAGCAGCTGTTCTGTCCCCTTGCTTGGCCAGAGGCACAAGGGAGCATGTAGGGAGCTCAACCACTTTGCTGAGGCCTGGGAGCCTCCCACATCATGGAAGGGTGCCCAGGGCTGGTGCCGTGGTGCTGAGCTTTACCACCATCCCTCCTGTGGCTGAGTCCACAAGGGGGTGAGAGACCATGAATCATTTTCCAGTAGATAGCACGGAAGTGGGATAAGGAGCATTTATGGGCAGTCTGCTGCCAGTAAGTGTAACTTGAGAGGTAAGTGGTTGATCTCTCGATCAAGGACCCTGGGGTGCCAGCAGGCAGCATGCTGCTGTGTCACACGTGCCCAGAGGAAGGGGACTGGCTGACTGACTGCTGCCAGCACAGCCATTGCCTGGTGCTGGCATCACACACCAGCCAGGGCTGGGCAGCTGCTCCCTGAGGGAAGCAGAAGGAAAAGACAATGACAAACAGAAATTCCCCTTGGAAACGTTATAAAAGTGGTGCATGTCTTGCAGCACCTCAGACAACCTGCCAGCCAAGAGGGCAACGTGACGAGGGGCTGCCTCAAGGCAGCAGGATGGCAGCAACTATCGCTGCTCCCCAATCTGTGGGTGAGAGAAACCCAGCTGAAATGCCATGGGTAAGCCTGGAGATGGTCCCAAGGGCTCCCAGTCCCTGTTCTCCCCCAGCCTGCACCCACACACCTCCAGCACTGTTGGGGACAACAGAGAAGCCTGTGCACTGCCCCAGGCCTGGTGAGGAATGATGCCATCACTGAAGGATGTGACAGGAGCATGAGCCAGATGGCTCCTTCACAAAAGCTATGGGACACGGGTGGCTCCATCAGCAAGGCAAATCACAGTTCCCCTGTACAAAGCACAGCAGTGACCAATAACCTCCCCTTGATTTAAGACCAAGAACCCCTGTCCCACAGCATTACCTGGCACCATTTTGGGTGCCCGAGGAACAAGCAAGTGGCTGCTCCATACAATCCACAACGGGCACCCAGGGCACGATGGTGAGTAATGCCAAGATCCAAACCAAAGCTTTTAAGGGAAAGGGGTGGGAGGTTTAATTTCTCTCTTAATCAGAAGTTTTTAGCAAGTCCCAGCTGGGGTAGGTCGCTGTGTCCAGCCTTTTGCCACGACATATTCTTTCTCTGGAATATTTTCAATTGCTTTGTACGAGCTGCAACAAAAGCATGGTCATGTTATTCCTCACAGCAGCAACAGGAGGGTACACAGCAAAGGTGGTGGGTGGGAATGAAAACCAATTAAAAGGAAGTATTTTCTAGTTGGATTCAAGCATTAAAGACTGGCTTGTTGCTTTGACCACAATGTTTTAGCCAGCTACTGGTGCTGTCTCAGACTGCAGGGACTCAGGGGCTAAAAGGAGACAGATGGAGCAGCTCCCAAGGGCTAAGAACATAGGAGAAACAAGATGCATAGAGAGAGAAATGTTTTTATTAGTCCAGCTGATATAGCTAGAAAAAAATAGACAAGTTTTCAGGCATCTCCTTCCATTAGGTAATTGCTGTGAGTGCAGTAACGACGCCGTGTTGAGGAGAGGCACCACTAAATGAACACTCTCTGATTACAAGAAGCAAAACCAGCTATTTGCCAAGCGTCTGTGAACAGTGACATGAAGCACAGCATGGGGGAATCTAAAGAATATACAGAACCAACCGGTTGCCTCTTGCACCATTTTCTCTTCCCTGCTCTCACAAGCTTCGTACAGAAAAATCCCTGTGCTGATTAACTCAAATATAGGAACACGCAGCACAGAACAAAACTCTTACATGTGATCTCCTCTCCCCCACCCAGTTAAATTTGAAACACACAGAAAGCTGTATTAAAAGAAAAAAAATCTGATCAGAGATGTTCACTCAGCCTTTTCTCACCAAAATTACATTAGCTTTACCCCAGCTGGAGTCATCTCCTCAGCTAAGTGACAGCCTGCAATCACAGCCTTAGAAACATCACAGCCTTTACAAAAGAAAGCTTCAGTTATCTATGCAAACCTATATAAAGCCACATGCCGTGGAGCTCTGCATCAACCTTTCATCATGCTCCCTCTATCAAAGCTGAGTTTTAGCTGTGGGTAGAGCTATTGAGCAGGTGCATCTGCATGAGCTGCAAAGCTGCTGTTTCTAAGGGTGTGATGCTCATAGTTATCAATACTTCTGGAAAATGTTGCTCTTGTAGGTTAATAATGTGATGCTTCCACACTGCAAGCACACATGTACAGCCATTCTGAAGAACACACCCAGAGAACAGCCTGAGCTTGCAAGCCAGACCCAGTTTGGAAAAGAAAACTAACTTACCATGTTGTAATTGACTATACCGCTCATTTTTAGTTTCATGGGACAACTGGTGCACGGGCCATAAAAAGCCAGCTGAAGAAACCAAATTATCTGGTATTTTCCTGTCAGCTTCCAGCCCCCCTCTCTTCCCTGGCTGAACCGAAATCACTTACAGAGAAGCATGGGTTTAATTAATCTAGATTTCACCTCACTCCTGAGCATCAAAAGAGCAATTGGTTGTTTACACCACCTCTCTGCAGAGCCTGAGAATGAAGACAATCTTCTTCCTACAAACTAGCTCAGGGTCAACAGTACTATGGGCTGAAGTCTGACCTCAAAGCACTGCTCAGTAGCCCAGGAGGAGCCAGTGGAGAACAGCAGCCCTCTGCACACCCAGCCCTGTCTCCTCTCCCACACAGGAGTGAGCCTGGCTTGCTGTACTCAGGATAGTAACAGTTTATAGTTGGTATGAGCAGATGCACAAGTCAAAGCCTTGGAGGTAGGGCATGTTTGCAGTGACTCATGTTTAACACTAGTTCTCAAATTTACAGCAACTACAATCAAGTTAAAGGTTCAATTTCTGCTTTAACATTTCAACTCAGGTGGTCTGCAGCAGCACAGCCAGGAAGATGTGCTCGCACACAAAACCAGCCCATCTAGCATAACTATGAAAACCAAGTCACTTAAATCTCAAAGACATTCAGTTAACATATCTAAGACATCTCAGGCCAAACAATAGTTTATTTCATTTTTGAGCAACATCTCAACCATCAAAAAAATAAACTCTAACACAGATGGATGGAAGACTTCTCTACAGTGTAACTAAGTGGGCTCTGACCCCAAGGGTTTGAATTGGAGTGACCTTTTATTATTCATCCAATAAGTTAGGAAGCATGAGGATAAAGTGCTTTATTTCTGAGCTGGCATGAGGTCATCAATGGACTGGCCTTTTTCAAGGCGTTTTTCCATTTCGATGAGCAGCTTCACACCATCCACCACCATCTGCACCAGCTCCACCTCAGAGAAGCCAAGACGATCAGCATTGGAGACATCAAACACTCCTCCAACAGCAGCTGTGTCCACACCACCTGCAGCAAGAGATTTAGTTAGAACACTGACCACAGCCAGAGCAGGTGAGTCTGCCTTTCTTCCCTCACCAGCTGGAAGTGGGGACACAGCAAGATGATTCTCTACAAGCTGCCACTGGTGTCTCCTCCTGTGTGCAGGGAGATAAAGCCACACATGACTGCCAACATGAACCACAGACCTAGTCACTAGGCCAGGTCTTTATTCTTTTGACCCATGAGCAAGCTAACCCCTGGTCAGAAATAACTTCTGACTAGCTGATAGCTCCAGTGGGTAAATCAGGATTTCCATCCCTGCTTACAATGCAAACAGCTGCCACCAGGTCCACCTTATCTGGTGCTCAGAATGACACACAGGACATAACCAGAGAGCCACACGCAGCACAGTGTAAGCAGAGCACCGGCATCCCCAACTCCTCCAATAAACGATTTAAAGACTTTTTTCTCTCCATGTGCTTTACAAAGGAACCTTTTGGATGGTCTGACAGGCAAGGACAGCGTGAACAAGACACAGCTCTGGCTGTAGCCAGGCTTCTGATGGTGTCTTAGGGCACACCAACCTGGCCATCAGTGTATCAACTCTCACCTGTGCCTCGTTTCTGCAGCCGAAGCCTCTTGAGGACTTCTCCGAACTTCTCATTTTTCCCAAGGTGTGGCAGCTTGATGTGCACACCAGCACGGAGCCCTGTTCCGAGGTTGGATGGGCAGGTCAGGATGTAGCCCAAGTGTGGATTCCACATGAACTCGTAGTTTTTGGCCTTGAAGAGAGTTTCTATCTATAAATAGAAAGAATGGATGTTTAGAGATTGTTCTCTGCCTGAAGGATGTAGGACATCCATTAGTGCTCATTTACAGCTTCAGTCACCTAGCAACAGCCACAACACTTGGAACAGCTATTTCAGTCACATAAGCCCCCTCCATTTGGAAAAAAGGGCCACCAACAAGGGGCTTTTAAGGCCTTAATCTTGCTCCTAGTGGTGAGACAGGCTAAATTTAAAAGCTACATTTCTTACATCACTATCTCCTGGAAAGTTTGATTTACTACATGTCAAGCTGACACATCTGTAAGGATCAGGAAAGGGGCTGGTAAAGCTGAAGTTCATATCAAAACTAGGAGAGAACAGCATCCAGCCTAAAAACTTGAGTCCAGCTTTGCCCATCCTCATTCAATTTCTCCTCCCACCCAAGGTGTCTCAGAGCTTTAGAGAACTACGTAGAATTTCTTTAAAATACATTTTAGACATTTGGATAAGGGTGCCACCATATCAGAAATGTATTCTAGATTTCATAGCTGCAAGGCTTTTTACCAATACAGGTGTTTTGGAGCCCTCACAGCTCAGGACCTCATCATGATGTTTCCAGAGATCCAGGCTATGAAACACAACCATGCAGGACTCGGGAGGGGGTTTGAAGTTTGCATTTCAGCTCTAACTAGAGAACCACATACCAGCTCAGGCAACATTGATTTACCTTTGTTAGCCCAGTACAGAAGCGATGAAATACTTCCTTCATGTTGCCACCTTTTTGCATGGAAATAACTCTAAGGTGATCCTCCTCATTGATCCAAACAAGGAAGGTCTTGTTATCATTGTGCCTAGGGGACAAAGCAAACAAGTCGTTGTCTTCCCACCTCTCATTTTGAAGAGCACTAAATTGCTCATCACTGTAGCTTTTATTTCAAGAGGCTCACTTAATTGCTTCATCAAAGAAATGGATCTTACTTCTTTTGTCTATGCAGTTAAGTATAGACCTGCTCTTCTCAAGAGGTAGTTTGAATTGGCCTTTATCTAAACGGGTCAAAGTAATAACATGGCATTACCTATTCTTACAATATCAAACCCTAAAATCTGCTCAACCCCCTAGCTCGCCTGTGGCCCCATTTTACAAATTTAAGCTACTTCATCTGCTCAGCAGTCTGCAAAAGGGTGACCAGTACAGACTCTGAGGCAGCCTTATGTTATGGACATCACTATACCATGTTGACCATGTATAACAGAGCTTTTTTATCAGAATTGTCAGATTCTGTTAAATTGCATTTTATATCTTATTTTCACTATTAATTTTTGATCAGGGCTTTTCAGGATGCTGTAAAAATCTCTGAACAATGGGACTCTCTTGTCCCAGCTTGCAGCTGACAGCAAGTACTCTCTCCAATGATATTTATCATGCTGGTAATTTCTGAACTTGATTAGGATCAAAAATTAGCTAGTACCCAAGGAAAGTTATTTATGCAGACATCACTAAGACATTACCCTTCAAGTCTGTGGATTAGTCATGCTCAGATGACAGCGCTATCTGGTGCTGGCAATCTGCAGGTAGATGATGCAATCTTAAAGGTGACCTACAGAAACAACGTGTGCTTCCTCTGGGTTGTACTGAAACAGCTGCAGTAATAAGACTGGAGCATTCCTGGTGATGAAAACCCTAGCCCTTTAACTTATAAGGGAGCAAGCTAATTATGCTGCAGAAGCTCCTGAGATGCAGAGTTTTATGTAGGTGACCTACATCTAACAAGCAGAATCCTTCCATTCCATACCTCTGCATCAGTCAACTCCTGTCACCGAGTCTCTGGGGACAGGGGGAAATCTTATCACTAGTACAGGTAAAGTCATACTAGTCCAGCACCAGTGAGTTTCTGCAAGCAGAAGTCATGAGACTCCAAGGGAGTAACTATGCATCCAGGATCGACTCTGAGCTAAGACACTGCTACGGTTTGTACCACAAGTTAGTCTCAACTCCTGGACAAGAGCTGAATGTAGTGGTACATCTGCTCCATTAGAAGTGATCTACTTTTATAAGCTGATTCAATTTTCCTCTGGTGCTTCACTAACCAGGGCTGGATGGGCAGGCTCTGGTTCCAGGCTAGCCAAGCTGGCTCGTTCCTACCAGCATAATAACACTTGTCCAAATTCTGCTGGTTGAGCTGCAACTTTCCCCAGAGGACAATACAGAAGTTTCTCAACAGATTCAGTATTACAAGTTGAAGCTGCTGTTTAGCCCAACAGTACCAGTCACCACCAAAGCTACAATATTTTTTTGCAGAGATCTCATACAACTCCATTCTTCCAGACATACTCACCAGATGCCCCTGGCATCAGGCCAGTCTCGTGCCATCCCAGATGCCAACAGAAGAGGAGAAACTGGCTTGTCAAACAAGAAGTGGTCATCAATCAGCTGCTGCTGCTCTGCATCAGTCATGTTCCTCAGAGCATAGTACTTTCCCTTGAGATCACCGTCCAGACTACCCAGAGCTGAAAGAGAGGCACTTTCAGGATGCGACCAAAGGTGTTAGACATTCCCAGCACTTTACAGACCACACACACAGGATGGCAATGTCTGATCTGCTGCGTTTGGTTCCTCCCTTGCTTTCATCTGCAATGGCAATGCCTTTGTGGCATTGCAGAACTTGAGGCAGTATCAGATGATGTGTCTGCACCTTCCAGGCTTATACAAGTAGTTTTTGTTCCCTTACATGCGGTATAGAATCATTACTGCTGCAGAACTTACAAGTGGACTGCTTTCTTCCAAGGAGAACCAAGGTCACGAATATAACAAACAGTATTATTCTAGTCAAGGACTATTACCCTGCCCTTGAGAGGTTTTGGAACAACCACTCTCCCAGCCTCCAGAATATGCACCTTGAGCATATCATCATTCTTTCACTTAATGGCATTGGAAGGCAACAGAAACAACTTCCAGCTGAAGAGTTTCACTGAAAACTAGGACTTAACTCTACTCAGCTGCAGATCTGCAGCAAGACTACAGCTCTAAACAAGCTGAGCATTAATGAAAGTAAATTAAAAGCAGCCATAAAATACTGCACACCCATGACTCAAGCCCTGTAGTTGCCACACACCTGTTACATTTCAGGTTTGAGCCCTGACGAACCAACTTCTTTCACCACACACAGAGAGAAGCTTTTGAGATCAGCAAAGGTCAACTGAACGCAGCCCGGCTTCCCTCTGACACGTGCTCTTGCTCTCAGCTACACACTGCAATGCTGAGGCAATGCTAACGCAATGAGCCTTTTCCAGGGAAGGCTTCATGTTCAGACCAAGTCTCCCGGGAGGTGGCTTTTGCCAACTGCCTCCATTTTCAAACTGCAAAGAACAGCTCTTGCACAAAGGACAGACATATTTCCCTGACGCAACCAGTTCTCACTTACCTTCAACAGAGAGCTTCTCAATAGCCCGCCTCTCTCCTCGACTACAGTGCGGGGGAAGGCAGAATCCACGGATGCTTCTCCCAGTTCTGACACGGGAACTTAGCACATAATTGGGATCCAGGTCATCACCTCCCTATAAGATTAGGAAACCAGTGAGTACAACCCTGTTACCAAGATACCTCCCCTAAACACATGTAGCTCCCATACATTTGAACGCGCACCTTACACTTGAGGTATTGACTACTTGGTCTGTAATACCGTGTCTTGCTGCAGGACTATTTCCTTCAGCATTAGGTCAAGTATGTGTGACACAACCCTTGTTTAGAGGCCAAGGGTACAGCTACTAAGTAGCCCTAAAAGACAGGGATACCACCAGACCATCAGTTTTATGTCCATTCCACACTACAGTCTGGGCTTCTGTTACCCCTTCAGATCTGCAATCTAGAAGTACCAGCAAGAGGCAGAACCTTCTTCAGGCAGGTGTTTACTCTTGCAAACAAAACTTATTTATTACTGTTCTCCGAAGTTTCTTATTTTCAGTATGACCTACAGCAAGCCCATCAACATGTCATCAGGAACTCCTAGAGTTTATAGTAACATTTGAAATCCATAAACCAGGCAGAAATCCTTACTCCTAGCCATAATATCTATTCTATACTATGACACCATCAGCCGATATTTAAGATCCAAGATCAGATAGCAGAAAGTGTTTAATTTTTATGACAGGCCATGACTCCTAGGACAGTGTTGTTTAGGCTTGACTACTACAGCCCACAGTTCATGGAAATACATAAAGGTGTTTGGCACAACCTGTGCCGCAGCAGCACCTGAGGCAAGCTCCTGCTGCATGCCAGCTGCCTGGTTCTACCCAGACACTGACATCCTACAACAGCAAACTCTTCAGTCTGACTGCATCAGACTCACAGCCCATGTGTCTGTGCTCCGTGGAAGTGAGGGGACAGAGCCTGAACAATCAGTTTAGGCAGCTGCCAACAACTTTACAGTCCTCGGACCAGTAACCTGTAATCGATCAAAGTTTATACCTGCAGGTTATCAGCATTCAGGTCGGTCTTGTGCTGATCGCTTGGTTTGTAGCCACCATGCCTGTCTTCAATAACTGGATCAAAGAGCTCCTTAAACACGTCATAGGATTCTTCATCACCAGCCACACATCCTACTGTCATTATGAAGGGATGGCCTGAAGTGGTAATAAAGTCAGAAGAGCTAAGTTTGGGTGACGTTTGGCTGTACTCCAGTGCAGCACTAACCAGGCAAGTTCTTTAGTGGCAAGTCTAGTCACTTAGAAATTCATTCTTACATAAAAACATTTGGAGAGACCCTACATTTTGCACTTCATCCAGTTAATCAAATGCAGTGCTATGGAAACCCATAGCTGTTGTCATTAAACCATGCTCCTTTGTCAAGCTTGGTTTAGGACAAATTTGCACAGTACATCTAATTTTACTAACTAATTTAGATCACTGGATAGAAGTTATGTCTAAACAATCATGCTTTGCTGTAAGCAAGCATGCTTCGCTTTTTTGCTCCTTCTGCTACAGAGCTACATTTCTGTAGTCTGCTCATAAATACCACCTCCACAAGATTAGTTTTAAGTCACCATATTCAAAAGCACCAGTTACTTCAGCTGGTTCACACGGAATATTCTCAACGCGTTTTACCAGGATTATCAACCCCAGTCTGAATGACATCATCCAGGGTGAAGCCACTGGGTGTGACTCTGTCTCTCAGTTTCGTGTACAAATCCAGGGTTAGAACTTTGGCCATGTGGTTGTTGTGGGTGCTCAGGTCCGGGTACTCCTCATCAGGAGGCAGTCTCTGATTATTTAGTTGGGCCATTTTGATATTGCTAGAGTAAAAATAAATACTGTAATGTTAACATGTAAACACATCTGCTCCCCCTTTTTCATAGAAGTGCTAGAGAACATCACATAACCAGTTTGGAATAAGAACAAACCAGGACAGCCAGGTAAGCCAACATTTCCCCCCCCCCTCCCTCCCTGGTTGCATTATAATTAGGATGTATTTGGTTAGAGGTTTTTGGTGGTGTTTTTTTTTTTTTCCTTCAGATTTAAAGTATTTAGCAGAGTAGTTACATAATTGAAGTGTCTGGGAATTGATATGTCAGATCACAGCATGGAACATGGCTTGAAGGAGCACAGCCTCTTAATAAGGCCATGCCTTTAGCGCAGTCTCTCAATGCTTTGCAAGATTTGCCCCTCAGTAGCTCAAGAGTTTTGGGTGCCGTTGTCAAGAAGCACTTCCAGTCAGGAGGGAGAACAGATCATTATGCAGATCTAACGGTCCCATTACCTGGGTTGTCAACCCCAGTCTGGATGCAATCATCCAGGGTAAATCCACTGGGGGTCTGTTTATCTCTCAATTTCTTGTACAGGTCCGGGGTCAGCACCTTGGCCATGTGATTGTTGTGAGCTTTCAGGTCAGGGTACTCATCCTCAGGTTTGTACTTCATCTTCAGGAGGTTGTGGCTGTTTGAGAAGGGCATGGCTGACCCTACCGTAGTCACTAAGGGAGAAAGAGGGGAAGCCTATCACAGGGGGCTTGGTAGCCTCCGAACCGCCCGGGGGAACGCCAGGCACCCAGGCAAGGTCACCTTGGCTCGTGTTCCACCCGCGCCTTTCACACCTTTGCTGCTACACCACTTTCCACAAGCGCCAGGAAGGAAGAAAAAAAACAGAAGTTCTTCACCTCCAACAGCCTGGCCCCGTCTTCACCATCCTGGCCACAGGGGCAGGGGCTCTCCCGCCTCCCGGGTAAGGGGACGACCCCAAGGTCGCCGGGAGCGGCCGCGGCAGCGCCGGGCAGACCCCGCGAGTGGCTGCGGGACGGGGGGAGCGGCCGGGCGGCCGCGGGGCAGGGGTGGCTCGGCCCCGCCGGGACCCCGATCCAGCGGCAGGTGAGCGGGGCGGCTCCGCTGCGCCCTCCGAGCGCGGCCGCGCCTCCTCCCAGCGCTGCCGGACCAGAAGGTCCTGAGCAGCAACGGCTGCTCCCCGGCCAGGGAGCGGAGGGGCGGGCGGCATCCGACAAGCCCTTACACAACAGACGGCTCCCTCGGGGGACCTGGACGGGGCGAGCATATGTAACTACCCTGCTAAATACCAGGTTAATCTGGTTTTAAAGCGGGGCCAGCCCAGTGAGCACCTGCGTCGCGCCCCGCGCCCCGGCTGCGCCCCTGCCCCGCGCCGTCCCCCGCTCCCCTCCTCAGCCGGACCGGCTCCACCCCACATAGCAAGGGAAAAACAGGACAAAAAAAAAAAAAAAAAGGGGAAAAAAAGAAAAAAAGAAAAAATACAAAAAAATTGAAATCCCTTGTCTTAAGGCTTCATAGCGGCTGCCCCGGTACTTACCGAGGGCTCCGCAGCTATAGCAAGGATGTCCGCGCTGCTCCGCGCCCCGTAACGCCCGAGCCGGAGTGGAGCCCCGATCCTGCCGTTGCGTCCTTTTTATATAGAGCGCTAACCGCCGCCCCATTGGCCGTTATTTATAGCCCATTCATTCCATTGGGCCGCGCGCCGGAGGGCGGGGCCAACGCTCCGCTGCCGGCCGGTCCCGCGCCTGCCGCCATTTTGCTCGGCGTTGGGGAGGCCGCGCGGGGGTGGGGGGGACCCCCTGGGGCCGCTCCCGCAGAGCCGAGGGAGCCGCGGCGCCTCCGCTGAGCGCCGATGTGTGGGCAGAATTCCATCTCTCTGCGCCATCGTGCACCAACATGGCCCGTTGCCATGAATATTGGCTCTTCACACCTCGGTCGAGGATTCAGCCGCGGGTGTGATAACGTGCCATCCCAAAACTGAGGGTTATGTAATGTCAGCACTGGCCGTAACTGTCAGTAACTGCCCCTGAGGCGGGTGCGGATCTGGCGCCCAGCCCCCGGCAGCCCGGCTCTGCTGAGGGAGGACCTGCACCTCGCCTCCAGCACCTGCGAAGCCGTGGGCTCCTTTTACAGTTTAATGTGAAAGGAAGTAGGGTGGTTGTGTAAAGCACAGCGAATCCTCTGCTTGTCATGTGCCAAAAAAAAAGAAGTCTTAAGCTTTTATTGGAGAGTGGGTGATTTCCTGCTAAAGATGGGCACAGGAACTCTGCAATCCAACCCATCTAAAGCTCACCTGAAATTCTCAAAAACAGTGACTTCCACTGGTCCCTTCGTGAGCCGGTTTGTCCCAAAGCCAAGATGCAGCTGAGAATCCTGATGTTTGCAGAAATAAATATATTAACAATGTGAATGACTGTCTTGATCTGACTTTCACCTTTACATAATAGTATCTTTATCTTTCTCTGATGTGTGTTTCTCACAGCAGAACCCATATTTATTATCCTCCTGTCCAAACAGTGTACTTATCCACGTGAATGCGGATCTGAGTCCCACAGTTGCCTTCCTTGATACAAGTTGTGAATGTCAGGAGACATCACCTAAAATTCTTTCCCTACCATAATCCTTTCAGCACCACAACCAGTACCCTCACCCTAACAACAAGAAGTGAGGGCACTTTACAGAACTGCTTAGGATTTAAAAATAATAATGTACATATAGAAAAAAATCATTGCAAAATAAAAAGCCTAGACTGCCTGAAATAAAAATATACTGTGTTTGGCTGCCATCCAGATTTCCGAGTTATTCCAGGTCTGGTAGACTGAGATGCTGAATATACAGATCTCCAGGAGAAGCCAAGGGCTCAGCATCTGTACAAGTCCGGCCTCTTATCTTCCGGATCAAAGAACAAATCCTCTCTCTAGGACTGCTCTGCACTTTTAACCTCACAGAATCTTCCCCTACATATTACTAGTTTCACACAACGCTCACACTTCAGAATAGTGTAAATTGCAAGTAATGCCATGGCTAAACAAGTATTAAATGAATGTAAGCATAAAACTGTACCCAGAGTCCTCAATAAATTAAAATATAAATATAGTATTGCTGGATTACCTCAGCTGCAAACACAATTCTGATTGTGGATTTTTCTAATGTAAAACATGTATTTTTAATATTTTATTTGAAATAGAAATAAAACTAAAACCATTTTCTTAAATTATACCATATTTTTGTGGTGGTGTTCTTCACAAAAAGAAAAAAAAAATCATATCAGGGTAGGTTCTCAAGGCTCCTTTCACCTTATTCCATAATCTATTGCCACACAAACAAAGAAGCAATCAACTGTTCTGTAATGTAAATGTTCAGTAGAGTTGTGGAGTCAAGGTCACCAAGATCCAAAATCCAAGGATCTACTTCTGTTCATTGGATATGCTCTTTCCCTCCCAGTCTTGCAGAACAGGGAACACCAGTCATTATAAGCAGGTAGTAGATCTCAGTGTACCATACATTACAGCATTTCCAACACAAACAGACACCTGTTTTTCACAGAACTTTGGTCTGAGAAGCAGATATGGAAAGAGAGTCACGGGTGCAAAAACAGCCGTATGTTCAATTTATATGTTTAATAAACAGTGCACTCTCTACCCCTTTTCCCTCACCACTATTTGACAAACTTCTAGTGTGCAGTAAGTCAGAAGTGGCTGGGTTTTACTCAGACAGCATTTTAAGATCTGCTGAAAGCTGTGTGTAAACTGGATCCTACCTTTGTCACAGCATCCCATGCCAGCTTCCCTGGTGACTTAATTACAGATGCTGTGCCTTGTGTCAACAGCCTCTGATCACCCGCTCTATCTGCCTCATCTGCTGGGAAACACTTGCTTTGGACAAGCCTGTATGGCCTGTCAGACTGTGATAAAGGCGCCAATACTCACTTTCCATGCTGGGATGGTATCTTAGCGAATACTGACTTATACATGTTGAGTTCTGCAGCTCAGGATGGAAAGCTGGGGTGATTACTCCAGAGATCTCTGCACTGAGCTTTAACAATGAAGAATTAAGGGAAGTTAATCATGGGCCATGCAGCTAACTTCCTAAGAGGCTTAATTATAAATGTTGTGCAGTGTACAACTGCAAGAGAGGATGGGTGCTGGCTAGTGAATGTGTCTTCTGAAATTACTTGCGTGAATGTAAGATGAAGCTGAAGATTTAGGAGATAAACATTTTCTTAAAAATGTAGAAAAATATTCCAAATTAGGAAACAGCAAGAGAAAGTAGTTTGCTATAAACAACTGAATTGTCTCCAGTTCTTAACTGACAACTAAATAGCACTTGAAAATTAAACATAACACTCATGTAATAGTAAATTAAAGAAACTGGTTATAGTTGCATCTGCTTAACTTGTCAAGTGAAACTTCTCTTCCCATTTATATTTATCACTTAAAATGTAATTGCCTAGTTATTATCCTTGGTGTACTTTTTCTCACTTCTTAGGCAGTCTGTTGAAAATTACTGATAGTTTCCAGTGAGCTGAGGGCCTGTGGAAACTAGGAGTTGCTAAGTGTCTCAATCTTGCACACAGTCAGGCCCACAGTGATCTGAACATCATCTCATCACGGGAAAGAAAGGACACGAGAACATAAACAATGACAAATATAGCCAATGACACTAAAAATGTCAGAAAATTAAACAAAGTGGGTGCAAATATAAAGGCAAAGTAGAGCCATGATTGCCAGTCAGAAAAACAGCTGAGTAGGAGTTTGCAGTTTAAGAAACCTCTGAAACTGCATACATTATGTTTAGATTAGATGGAGGAGAGTTTCATAACTAACAAAGACTACTGCAATTATGCTATGGGTAGGTCAACACCATAACAAAAAATATGTTCTCACTGAAGGTAATGGGAAAAAAAATCCCTTTTACTTGATGGAACCACAAAAAAATAACAGCTCATCATCTAAACAGATCTCCGTTACTGTGGTCGTGATTGTGAAAGGATGACTTTCTCCATTTTTGTGTATTACAGGTTACTGGTGAATGCAGCACAGTACAGAGCATTATCTGATTTAGCTGGGAACATTACCTGCACGGCCAGGGTGATTCACACGCTCTCTGCTATGCCCATACCCCTCCCATGCCAGGTGGCCTGGGCTTGTTGTGAGCAGAAGATGAGGCAATACTCTCCTCCTTTGCTTCTCCTTGCCTCCTGATTACATCCCCCGTACCACCAGGGCACACAGGGCTCTCCACATCACTTCAATCCTAAACATGAGACAAAAGTAGGAGTTAGTACCATGCTGTTAGGGGGTTAGATAACGATTCTGCTGCTTCTGAGCCCACATTGTGGTTTCTCCTGCAGCCTTATGAAACCCCTGTGAGGAGCCTGGTTGGCCTTGAGCTGCCTTTCCCCAAGTAGGCTGCCCTGGGGGAGGGCAGGCAGAACTTTCTGGAAGCTCCATTCCCCAAGCACTGGAGGCGAGGCTTGGGTCTGCTGATGGCAAAGGCAAAGCCATTCCCTGGGGAAGGGGGCTTCAGCCCTCCTGGTGGTGGTCCTCGAGATTCCTCACACATTGGATGGGTGAGGAACTCAAGTTCCCATTGGGGCCACCAGTCCCCATCATGGCTTTCAACAGTGACCCACTGGGACCTCTCAAGTTTCACAGAGAGGGCAGCTGCCCAAGGCAGGAGCACCTCGGCCAGCTCATCGAGAGGTGCCTGGGGGGCTGCTGAGGGCAGTCAGTGGCTGTCCCCCCTACTCAGGGTCCCAGCAAGGAGCACTGAGGAGGACGGGCGCCTCGATGGGACTGTGGGCATGGTGGGCTGAGGGGGACAGGCGACTCAAGGGGGCTGAGAGGTACAGGCGCCTCGATGGGACTGAGGGGATGGCGGGCTGAGGGGAACGGGCGGCGAGAACAGGGTCTGACCGCACCGGGCACTGGCGGCGGCGACTCCCCGGCTCCAGGCAGGGCTGGCGGGGGCGGAGGCGACGGGAGCGTCAGCAGCCTGCGACCGGGGCGGAAGGAGGCGCTGGGCGGGCTCCGCGTGTGAGGAGAGCCGAGCCGGGCCGGGCCGGGCCGGGCCTGGGGAGGTAACGGCTCGGGACGCGGGGACAGCCGACGGCTGCCTGGGGGACACGGGCGCTGAGGCGAGGGCGGTCCCGCCCCCCGCGGACCCGTCACGGGTTAACGCTGCTCTGCCGCAGGCTAATCCCGCCTCTGACCCCTTCCCTGCCCGGTCCGTGCTTCTCACCCCCCTCCCGCAGCAAATACCGCGTTAAATCCTTCGGGCCCGGAACAGCCGCGAGGTTCCCGGGGCCGCAGGGACGGGCTGATGCGCTGCCGGGGCGCGGGAGGGGGCTGAGGGGGGCTCTGGCATCGGGATCACCTGTCGGAGCATCGGGGTCACCTGTCGGAGCGCGGGCAGGGAGCGATTCATCAGCCCGGGGGGGCGAGAGGGTTGTGCTTGCCTCCTCCTCCTCTTCGGGAGCTTCCCCTGCCCCCATGCCAAGCTGCCAGGCTGCAGGAGGGGGAAGAGGCAGCCTGCCAGGTTCTTGTGGCAGCTGCTTAGGGGAGGGAGAGGTATACCTGGGCTGTGGTTGAAGGGAGCACAGAGTTATGTCAGTGGTTTAATTTGTGAGGCTGCGAGGGATCGCCTGGGTCGTTGGGCTTAGGTCGCTGCAGCCATGGCAAGGCCGCAGAAAAGTCCTGATCCCGTGGCAGGAGGCCCTGCCTCGCCTCCTCGCCACTGCCATTTCAACCACTGCCATGCCCCTACTCCCATTCCCCCATTGCCATTCCCCCACACACACACTGCCATTGCCCCCCACTTGGCAGCACCGTGTGGCAACAGCGATGCTCCTCCAATCCCCCGCCTGCTGCCCAGAGGAGAAGTGTAACACAGTGCAGGAGCCTCTACACTGGGAGGGAATGGAAAATATTTCAAGTGTTTGTAGCTCAACTCTGTTCCTTGCAATGGGGTGAGGGGAGGCAAAGAAACTTCCAAAGCTTGTCACAGACACCAATTTTACCCCAAGTGGATGAATATAATGTGCCAGATAGAGATCTGAGCCTGAGAGATGAGTCACTTGGGATGTCAGTGTGCACTGACATGGACTGGACTTTCTGGGCTTGATGGTCTTGAAGGTCTCTTCCAGCCTTGATGATTCTGTGATTCACTGCTGTGACAATTAGCTGTGTTAAGTGTAGTGGCTCAAAGGAAGGCAAAAAAATTGGGAACCAGTTTGTGTGATCAAAGGGAGATCTCTCTGTGTCCCTGCAGACATGCTGCAGGAATGTTGCTTTTGCACATGGGTGTAGTTGCAGTAAATACTGTGAAAGAAATGGACTACAGTGGAGATCCTTTCAAATGGCGCTGTTCTGAGAGCTGAAAACTGCACTGCATTAATAGTATCTACAATGAGAACTATAGGTATCATTTATGAGCGATTAAGGCATGAATGTAATCAGAAGGTGCAAGCTATAAAACACAGCATTTGTGCTATCTCACAACATCCTGTATGTATACATTTCTGAATTCATTCTTACTATTTCACCATACGTCCAGACAGGCCTGTTCTGCTTTGGCATCTGAACACCTTACGCAATAATCGTGTCATGAGCTTTGGAAGTTTTGCCCACAAGCACATCTGTTTATCAGCATCAGTGACTGAAATTATAAATGTAGCTGCTTAACAGCAAATTGAGCTACCTGGAGTTCTGGTCAACAAAACCAGACTACAGTTCCAGAACTGAAAGTTTTTAATTAAAACGATGAAGCAGGGCCAAGCTGCTACACGTTCAATACAAAAGTGCTGAAACCAAATCATTACTCTGAAACTAAAAGTTATGCTGCTTTTGATTATGTTGTGGAAGAAGTAGCGGAAATTTGACTTTCAAAGCCTTCTGTCCAAGGCTTTAATTTCTTACTTTGGGATCACCATTACTTCCTTAAAAAATTCATTCCACAAACTGATCAACCTGCAGCTTAGATATTTAGCTGCCTTATCTGAAAGGCAATGCCAGGTTTCATTGTAAGCTGCCTTCTGATTTGTAGGTTGTCTACTCAAAGCCAACAAAAGTTAATTGTAATTCTCTAAACAGCTCCAAGACCATGGGGCTGAAGTGATAGAACTGTTTGCATTAGTTTGCAACTGGTTGTTTACATTTAGCTGCAGCCCAGATTGCTTCCCAGAAAATTACTTTGCACCCCCAATGGCAAATTAAAGACCACAGTATTCTTTTTTCCCATGTAGTTAGTAAAATTTATGCATAAATTAATGCAGATACTGCGTTTATCCAATCTCTAAACCTCCAGCTGGAGAACTGTCAAGTAAACTTTAGTTAGTGGTCTTAATAACTAGTGATTTATGTCAAGGCAAGTAGTAGTATGTCTTTACGCTGTAAATCACCAAGAAATAAGCAAGAAAATGGGAATAAAAGTTACTGCTTAATAACATGCTCTGAGTGCTCATGAACTGGAATTGGACAAAGTACTGAAATTGGTACTAATTGCACTAACTGTACAAGTTTCTCAGTAGCATTTTGGTGCAGGCTGAGAAATTACAATGTATTTCCCGATTTTTCTTTAAAATGTACCATAAACCAGGAAAAATACTGGTTATATTCAAATCTGTAGGTTTTTCCATTGATTTTAATTGGATCAAGAGTGCAGCGGGGGGGGGCAGCTCTCTGAACCTCCTGGAGTTCTCTTCCTAATGTCTTATTTGCACAGTGTGGTTTTGTTCTGTATTGGGGAAAATAAAATTATTTGGGTTTATGTCTGTACTTTCAGATCCTGCGAAACTCTCCTGACCTATTTAATCTTTTCTAGGTGTCAATCATCAGCCAACAACTGTCACAATGAGTTTTATTGAATATGGAGATACCATAAAGGATGGTGACACAGCTATTGTGTTCTTGGGCCACGAATCCATGTTTCCTGTGAAAGTCCAGCATGGCACTGTAACACAGACTAAGTACGGGGTCATCAGGCACTCCACAGACCTCATAGGCAAGAAGTACGGCTCCAAAGTGACCTGCAGTAAGGGAGGATGGGTGTTCATTCTTCATCCAACTCCAGAACTGTGGACCATGAATCTCCCTCACAGGACACAGATCCTGTATTCCACTGACATCTCTATAATCACCATGATGTTAGAACTGAAGCCAGGCTCCATAGTATGTGAATCAGGTAATAATTACTATGTTGAAATCCTTTATTAAGAACTAACACCAACAATTCCATGAAAAAACTGGCTTTTCTTTATATTTTGCTGAAAGGTGAGCTTTTTCCCACTGTGATACAATTTTCTGAGCCTACACATTGAATAATTTTATTTCATGTGCACGTGTTACCAGCTGCTGTTTCTTCAACAACTGATGCTACCTCAGTAAGCTGGCCTCGTGTATGGATATACCTCTGAGTATGTGTTTGATTAATTCATCTGTTTAGAACAAGTATGTACACATTTTCACTTCCCTTTTCTAGAGCTGTTGTTAAGTACTTTAAAATGTTTTTAAATACACGATTTGAATCAAAAGTTGAGCTATGAATTTGCAGTTTCAGAGAATATAGTTGAGATGGCCTCATGGAAGAGATTCTGATGATAGGGTGTTGAACTAATAAGGGAAATAAAGTGGCAGTGTTTATATGAAGTGATACCATGTAAGTACATATATTTCGTTTTTCTCTTCCCAAGTGTAATCTACTTGTAGCACCACAACTACGTGCAAAATCACTGATATAATACAATGGATGATGTGTTCCTCAAAACTTGGTTTCATTTAATACAGCTTTCATGATTTTGCTTAATTTGGAAGTAAGGAGTGAAATTTTACATAAATATCTTCCTGTTACACAGAGTTTATAATAATGTCTTCGTAACTTTATTACTGCAGGCAGTATAAAGCTTGCTTGATTTGAGTGCATTTCTGTAGTTTGAAAAAATATGAAATGAGGTAGTTTGTCCTTGTTTTTTCTGGCTGTTTCCTTTGAGTGTTTTTATGAAGCAGTTTCATACTTCCCTTTCAAGCATAGATATGACAAAGGATCAGCATGACAGGACTGTGATGCACTGTACTTTCTTGCATTTAACATTTCCTGTTCCCACTCAAACATATTTTTGGGCAACTTTTCAGGCATAAGGACCACTTATCTCTGCATCCAGTTGTACCCTGGTTAAGAACCAGTACATTGAGCTGGTTGCTGTACAGCAGCACTCGAAACAGGCAAAGCCATGTGCAGAAGCCTCTGACACTGTGAAAATGGTTGGGTCCTTTGAGTTTGTAATTTGGTTTCTAGAACAATCGGGCATTTTTAGGTTTGTCATGGGGAGTAGCTTCATTAGGGAGCTCTTCACCTCTTTCCCTCCCTGCTATGTTTAGGGATGGGAAAAAACCCACAACAAATTAGTTGGGGGAGGGGGAGGTTTGAATTGTTCCATGTTCCTGCTCCCTTGGAATAGTCAAATGTACAGAGCAGCACTTAAAATGTTTTCAGTAACGTCAAAGGTGCCTAGAGAAAATGAAAATGTTACATTACTTGTTTATCTAAAGAGCTAAGAAATGGAAACATGTGATGATTTCCAAAAATGTTACAAGTCAAAAATCATAGCCACAAACAATTCTTTTTGCCAATGGGAAGCTGCCCCCAGGTTTATTTTAATGCCTGTGCTATCAATGTATTGCAACTTAAGCTGTCCAGGAAAAGTGAACAGTTTTACTGCTGAAGTTGTGCTTGTCTTGCTTGAAAGGCTCACTGTTCACAAAAAAAGGAAGTGCTGCATGAAATCTGTCTGGTTAACCTCGAAGCAAGAGATCTTACTGCAGATTTGCTTTGAATTACAAATTTTACAGACATTGACAACTAGAGCCTCCAGTGTGGTGATGTAATCTACTTTGGTGCCGTCCCAAATTAGATGGTATTCAGTGATCCAAAATCATTAGTTCTCAGTTAACCTCATGTGTGCTACACAGAACCAGCCCAGTGGCCATGAGTAGAAACAAGACAGGAAGTCTGGTCTAGCAATGACACTTGAGTCTGCTTCCTGCTGCTGCTGGTTCTAGATGTGTTTTGAGCATTAATTAGCATGGAGGTATGTCTTTTTTATTATTTGAAGTTGAACTTAAACACACAGTTGCTGTATGTACTGGCAAAGAAGGCTCTGTAAAGGGCCCAGGCTCCTTTCCCCTTGTCTTGCTGATTGGACTGTGGAATTGTGCCCTGCATTTACACAGTGTAAGCAAAGCAGAACTGTGCATTAGTCTCCACAACTGTGTGAAGAAAGGATTGAAAAAGTAAGATGAAATACCCTCTGTGTCGTGTTGTAATGCTGTGAATACGAGTATAAATGATCTTTTGTATGTGATTATTAAAATGGAGTAGAATAACCAGAAAGCTTAATTTTATATCACTTGAATTATATGGTTTAAATTGATTAGTCGTGTTTGTCATAAAAGATACAAACATATTAATACAGTTTTTACTATTTTTAATAATCTTTAATAAACACATAAAGAGCAAGCTTGTCAGCAGTACATGCATAATTAAAATGATCCAGGCATACTCAGTCAGGGAACTCTGCATCTGCCTGATGTTTCATTACGGGGGTGTAGGAATATGATCCTTTTTCTGTCTTCTGCTAATTTCTAATTTATAAAGGTATGTTAAGATTTTAAAAATGTTAGCACTAATACTGGAGCTAAGATCTATTGAAAGCATTGCTTTCTGGTCTGAGGAATTCCCTGCTTGGATAGTTTTTAGCAGCCTGATCTTCCCAGAATTAAAGGATACTCGAGAGAGCTGCTTAAATACCTGCTGTAAGTGGCCTGATAGTGTGAAAGTTTATTCTTGTCAGGTAACTCTGATCCAGTTTGTGTTCACTGCATGTGCAGCAACTGTCTAGATAAAGGAATAAGCTGAATCTTTCTTTTTTGTGTCACTCTCCAAAACTAGTCTTGATGTCAGCTTCCCAGGTAAGGCTGCCTGTAATATAACAACCCCATTTGTCAATAGATTTTGAGGGGTTTACATTTATTTTTATGCTACGTTGGAACCAATATGAAACCTTTCAGATATTTTTTCCAAACAAATGTGTGTTTTTCTTTCTAGTCTCCACAGATGGAGGCTTTTTTACTGTCCTGTCTCCCTGGTGAGACCTAAACAAATGTCTGTCCTAACCCTCAGAATTGCTCAGGGTTGCCCTCAGAATTACACAGTGCAGCACTGTGAAACCTCATTTAATCTGATAAATCTCAGAAATATTTTGGCTTTGATGGAGCATAGTATTTAGACAAAATGTAATTTAGTTAAAAGTACTTTAAGCACCATCCCAGTGATCCTTCAGCATTCAGCAAAATCAGACTCACATGAGCGAAAATGTTAATTGGATTTTTTTGTTTCCCTTCAGCTAAATCCCAAATTAAAAATTGCTAAATCCTATTCATTGCCACACAGCAATGGGTTTCTGAGCTCATGGACTGAATTTCTGAAGGCTGAGAACAGTGTTCTGGGTCCTCATGGTTTCTAAGTAAAGGGGTAATGAGAGCTGCTGCCCAGCCTTACACTAGAGCCTCTCAAAAACAATTATGAAATTTTCAAACTCACAGCCAGGGTATAGATTTTGTTAAAAGTACACTCATAAAAAATTAGTGACGACTTAATGATTCATGGACACTTAATAAATCATTAATAGTTTATTGTGGAGTCCCAGCAAGTCATCTGTCTGCTTATGACTCTTCTGAAGTGCTTATAGACTTTTTGACAAATCCTGCTCATGTCTTTAAAATTTTTGTGCCATAGGTATATGTAAATTGTTTGCAGCTCTGTCTTTAGTGTAATGGAAGTATTTGATTCTAGAATGTGCTCATACTAATTAATGTCTGTGTTTCGTAATGTCTCCCTTATCTACCTCTTAGCAGCTGTTCAGGTTAGAGTGAGAGAATTAGAAAACCTCATCCTTGTATAGCACCTCTTGAAGAATTAGAATGGCCTCATCAACACAAATGTCGCAGAGCACAGTATTCTCTTGCCACACCAAAGCACTGAACTGGCCCAGTTCTGGGGCCCTCAACAGAAGGACCATAAGGAGGACATGGACCTGTTGGAGCAAGTCCAGAGGAGGCCATGAAGATGCTCAGAGGGCTGGAGCACCTCTTCTATGAAGGCAGGCTGTTCAGCCTGGGGAAGAGAAGGCTCCAGGGAGACCTTATAGCACCTGCCAGTACCCAAAAGGGCTACAAGAGAGCTGGGGAGGGAATTTTACAAGGGCATGGAGTGATAGGACAAGGGGTAATGGGCTTTAAGCTGACAGAGGGCAGCTTTAGACTGGATATTAGGAAGAAACTCTACTGTGAGGGTGGTGAGGCACCAGCACAGGCCACCCAGAGAAGCTGTGGATGCCCCATTCCTGGAAGTGTCAAAGCCCTGGTTGGGTGGAGTTTTGAGCATCCTGGTCTAGTGGAAGGTGTCCTCCCTATGGCAGGTGTGTTGGAACTAGAGAATCTTTAAGATGTCTTTCAACCCAAACCATTCTGTGATTCTGTGATGATTCTATGAACCAAAAGTGATCACGTGAGGCATCACTGCAATGTATTCAGACTTGTGGCTGTCATGCAGCTGATGTGGAATGCTGTCCATACCCTAAAGTATTTGTTTCCAGACTTTCTGGGCTCACTTTCATCTTGTAATTTCACCTGACCACAAAGCTCACTTCTCATGCATCTCTGAACTTAACCATATTATATCCATTCTGTAGAAGACTCTTGAATCTCTAAGGAAATATTAGTTCTTAAATCCTTTTGTAGGCAGTGCCAGCCTACAAGCTTCCATACTATCCTTCTCTCAACTTCTCAGTTTGGTCAGTGAGCAGTGGCCCTCTCTGACCTCCAGCCTGCTGCCTAAAATTCCTGCTTCAGCGTGGTGTCCACAACAGGTAGGCAGGAGAGCGAGCTAATCTTCTGTAAAGGGAACTCCTGGACTGTAAGGGAACTTTTTGATTTGCTGTTTTCTCTTTCAGCCACCAGTTCATCTCCTTGAAATTCTCTCCCTCCCTCTCTTCCTCTTCCTCTCTGTCCCTGCTCTTGCTGTGTTTGACCTCTGGCACCATGATTTGTGCCCTTGACTATCTTCACAGTAGGATCTTTGGGTTAATTTCCATCTGATGCTTAATATCTCTTCATATATTCATTAAAAGTCATTAATGATTTTCTGGTTACATAAACTTGTCATGTACAGTGAGCAGTCTTCCTCTGTTCAGTGTTTCTTGACAGATTTTAGTTGTGGAGTTGTTAGCTTTGTCTAAAGATTAATTTTCCCTTGGTTTGAGGCTCCTTCCGTTCTCATAGCTGACTCATGACCCATCTTACAATTTGCTAGGTCTAAGTGGCGTAGCTAGGAGACAAACACAGCAACACTGTCATTGTTTTGTTGTATTTACTCATTTCAGAATATCTTCGGTAGCCAAATTTTGCATCAGAAGCTTTAGTTCTATTAAAATGTTACTAGATATTGTAGAAACCCAGAATTAAATAACATACTGTATACTTTTCTCTTTTCGTGTTTCCAAGCAATAAGAACCTATATATGCACTTAGGAGCTTATTCAGCTTTATTCCAAAATGATTTTGCTTAGGCACTGTAAACATCTATAGATCTTAAATCACGATTTGTAGTTCCTTTTTTAAAAAGAAGATCCCCTGATGAGAAATTTCTAGGGAAGGCAAGCCAAGCAATAGCCTGCAAAGAGGAAAGCTAGTGGAACACAGAATCAGGTCACTTATGTTTATGGCATGGATGGGATTCCAGGAGATTAGACAAATATCCCTTTGCAATAAGAAAAGCAGACAACAGAAAATAGTGTAAAAATGTACTCTGTATTCCATATCAGTCAAGCACTGTGCTCGATGCTGTGGTGACACCCGTGTTTCTCTTGATGGTATTCTGTGATGAAATGGCATGTGTTGTTTTTGAACAGCTCAAATGTTGTCCACTGCAACTTTGAGAAGGTGAGAAATGATCTTAACATGGACATTGTCTCCAGGTGGCTGAGCTGTGTGGAGGCTTCTCTGTGGAAAAGCCATTCCTTAAATAAGCAGAGAGTGAGAAGAACAGATCTATTGGAGGTCAGGGCCAGGATCAAGGAGTTCGCCTGGTCAGTAGTTTATTGTCTGCAATTGGAAGTATCACTGGGTGCTGAGCTAGAGTGTTTCATCTAGGTGTCCACTTGCTAGGATTGAAATCCTTCTAAAACTGCAGTATTTTCTTTGTCTTGGGAGAGGGCAGAAACACTCCCCTGAGCTTAAATGTGTTGGAGAAGGAGAAGGGCATGTGCCTGAGCCCAAGAAGGGCTACATCAGCCTGCAGGGTTGTAAGCCACCTAACCCGTATGGGTTTAACAGAGGATCTTAATTCCTGCCTTTGAACTGAGATGGACCACATTCCAAGTCTGCACACTGATCCCCTGCACAGTGCCACCTCCTCAGATCTTGAGCTTGGAGTGTGGCATATTGGGGACCCTACAGTGTCTCATTAATGCCTGCAATGCAGATGTCTGCTCTTTGACTAAGATGTTTGAGATCACAGAGTAGTCAGTGTGAAAGAGCATCACGTTTTCCAAGTGAAAATTAGCAATGACACAAGTGCTCACCTAAGTGAGCTCTAAAGGAGCAGCTGCTAAGAATGTCTTTGTTTTGTCGTTGTTTTACCTTTCTTCTGTAGAATCCATTCATGATTAATATGCAATAGTTAGATGGGCATTGTCCTGTGGTAGAGAGCAAACAGTCTTCAAGGCTATTTATAGTGCAGGCTGTCAGAAAGGGAGCATCCTGGTGTAAAAGTTATAAACTCTATTGTTCTAGCTGTCTTACATTGTTCTTCTAGGTCAAATGAGGAACAGAGGCATTTCACTGCACCTTTTGCGAATGAAAATCTGTTGAAGTTCTTCCAGTTCTTGTCTTGCCTCTTCTGATGTAAAATAGTTTTGACATTCAGTTTTTTGCCTGTATTTTATACAGGCAATTCAGCTATGATATCTCTGGTTTGGTAGCATTCTAGTACAGGGCTTCAGTAGTACTCCTTGCTGCTGTCCTGACTGATTCCCTGTCGTGCTAGAATACTTTCATTTCTCAGTGAAACTGGAAAGCTAGAACTTAGTGAAAACTGGTGCCTAAGACTCTTTGAGTTATTTTGCTGAATACTGCTTTTTTTTAGAAGTGATTTCAAAATAAGCACAAACAGAAATTGAAAATTAATTGAGAAGGTGGTGGGAGGACAGAAATGTGGAACATTGCAGATTTGCAGGGAAGAAGGTGAACATAAACATTCATTTCCCCTTCTACAACATCACGGAAACATAGGGTTGAACTCCTGACCTCTGTAGACAGTACTGATTGGGCCTTAGGGGCATGTGGTGAGTCTGGACTTAAGCCAGACTCTCATGTTATTAATGGATCACATCAAGTGTGCAGAACTATCAGGCACATGAGAGTAGAGAGTCATAATCATTTCACAGATCTGGATTCAGAATCTGTCATGTCTTCAAGAAGCGATTCGACAATGGTGTGTAATTCTTCACCATCTTGTTCTTTGTTTTCAGCAGTTTTGAGGATGTTGTTACAGAGAAGGCAGGCAGCATCGTCAGAAATACTCTCATTAACGATGTTAATGTGATAGAATTTGATATGTTAAAATGTGATACATATGTATTGTTCTCATGTTTGCAGTAGCCAGTCAACAATAAATAATTCCTGGCAACCTTTTTTAACAAAAGCTCTGCTGTAATACACCTGCAAGTAGTGACTTCCAGTCAGTCCTGAGTTTAGTTCAGGGTTTGGCTTGGAGTTAGTAAATAAAAAAGGAGTATCAGAAAAGAAGACAAAAAATCTTAATGGGTTTTCCTATGAAGTAGACAAACCATATCTTCTGTGGTGTTTTTAAGAGCAGATTTAAAAGGAAAGTGATTAAAAATGTAAAAGAATATGAACAAGGAAACTGGATACATGCACAAGCTGCCTCTCTCTTCTGCTTACAGCCCAGCTGTGCTGACAGGCCTTCTGTTCACTCCTCTAGATTAGCAGAGAGAGATGGAGAAAGTGTGCAGCATTACCCATTTGAGAGGTAAAATAATTAAATTCCCTCATTTTACAATAGTTCTCGGTTGTGTAATCCTCCCTTATGTCATTAAATGTAAAGGCAGAATTTCAGCCTTTAGCACTCTGTGAACAACAGTTCCCTGCTTTTGTCATTTAAAAAAAAAAGTCAATGGAATGCTTTTTCTTCTCTATGCACATATATCTTTGAGTTTTCTCAGCCACATGGCTGCTGTGCTCCTTTTGACCAGGGAAAAGTTTGTGTTGACATTTAAGAGCCTACAAGTGCCCTAACTAGATTGTTTTTGAGGTGAGCACATTTAAGTGTGTTTTGCTTTTTGTTTGCATTATTTCAATACTGGCACAAATGCCTGGATTTTCACTTTATTAAATGCATGTGTCACAGTTTCTCTCTTCCCTTGGACCTCTCTGAAGCCAGTGCAAAAATGTGTAGGTCCTTCCTCCCCCTCTAATCTGCCCTGCTAAAGCTGGGGGTGGGGGTGCCAGTCTGCCTACTGGGGTCAGAGCCCTCCCAGAGGGAAGCGGAGGAGCAGAGCCGATTGCGCGGTGGCGTTGGTTGATCCGGTGGCAAACTTGGGCCCTGAGCTCTGTTTACAGTCTGAAAGTCTCCCCTTTCAGAGCTGTCGGATTAAATACACTGCCACGACAGTGTTTCTCCCCTTGTGTGACTGGAGGGCAAGAACCTTGGATCTGTCAATGAACTTGGACTTCCTGTATGATTATGGAAAGCACTGCTCCAATTAAGCAGCTGTACCAGCCCCTGTGCCCCTTAATTAATTTCCTTTCTGAGCTGCTGTACGTCAGGTTCCGTCCCTTATAAGTGTTTTAAGATGTATGTTAGTTGAAAGAACTTGCTTCAGGTTGAAATTTAACCTGAACAATCATTGAAGATGGCTAGAAATAGATCTTCTTTCTACAGGAGAAATGTGTTCCCAGCACAGAATTATGAATCAATAAACACAGATAATTTGCTGAGGGTTTTTGAATTGGGTTGGTTGTGGTGTTTTGAATTTGGGGGGTTGCTCTCCTAAATGCCACTTGAGTGAGTAATTTGCAATGGGAATTGGTATATGGGTGTTTTCTTCAGTGAAAATGTTCGTTATTAGTCACTCATCTGTTTAATACTCCAGTGGATCATTTAAAATAAGTTTCCTAAATTATCAAACCAAAACAAGGAAAAATCTGTGCCTTGTTAGTCCCTGTTTGTACGTGGTAAATGCAGTTACCTACAGTTTCAGGTTTGTGATGGATCTCATTGCAGTAAGTTAAGATTGTGTAGGTGTGTGTGTGTAAGTGACACGTGAAAGCAGGTGTTTGGTCACTGTGGCTGCAAGGAGCCAACAGGCCTTAGTTTTGGATAATTTCAGTGTGAGTTGAGGATGTCTCTTAAGAGGTCTGGGCAAAGCAAACTCTGTATCCTGTAGGCCATTTGTTTGCATGGATATTAATAGGCTTTTCAAGCACGGACCCTTGCCAAAATCTTTTCTTTGTTTAATGAAGTGTTAGATTTTGAAAATCCGTTAAAATTTGCCCTAATCTCTTTTCACCCTAGAGGAGCCTGGTGCTTTGAAAAAAAACCCTCTCCAGTTAATTTCCCTGAATTTTTCCCATTGCATTTACTTCCTCACGCTCTCTTGTGGCAGTTCTTAAAGCTATAGCTGACCCTTGGCATTAATTTTTTACTCCAGGGAGATAGGACAGGTCCTGAGTTTGCCAGATGCAATGCTTTGAGGACCCTAAAGACTGTTTCCTAGGCCTCTTAGTCCCTCTCTCCCTGTTTCAGTATCTGAACCACTGGTTTCTGTTCATTTGGGTTTTGAATAAGTGTTCCAAGCAGGAGGACTAATGGAGAAGACTTGTGTTCTGATGTTTGGCATTGACAAAAGGCGTTTCATGAGTTGTTTGTCTTTTCTAGGTACAGGCAGTGGATCCCTCTCCCATGCTCTCATCCGCACAGTGGCTCCCACAGGACACCTGTACACGGTGGAATTCCACCAGCAAAGGGCCGAGAAGGCGCGGGAGGAGTTTCGGGAGCACGGGGTGGATCACCTGGTCACCGTGACCAACCAGGACGTCTGCAAAAACGGGTTTGGTGTCTCAAACATTGCAGACGCGGTGTTCCTGGATATCCCATCTCCATGGGAAGCCATAGGACATGCGAAGTCAGCGTTAAAAGCTGAAGGTAACTGCATTTATCTCTTTTTGTTCAGGAAGCACCGTGCACACACACATCTCTGCCTTTGAGCCATGCGCTAGATCTGCTCCCTTCCATTGTGTGATCACTGTTCTCAAATGCCAAAGTCTCTAGGCGTTTCTAAGGCTGAAAAACCTTCAAAAGGCATCTTCAATTTACAGTGGAAGATTTGAAAGGAGAAGAACAATTTTTTCCTACAGGCCTGTGCGAGCTGCCACAATTAGCATGGGCAGTTCATAAAAAAAACCCTTTGAACCTTTGTCAAGTGCATTTTGCTAGATCTGAGGTGTGTGGGAAGCAGAAGTAACAATAAATGCTGAAAGCAAATTTCTTGGGCAATTCAATGGAAAGGTGTTTGTATAAAAGGTGTTCAGCCTCAGTTCACATCAATCATTGCAGATTTGTGCCTATTTAACAGAGCACCCCATTGGTAATGTTAAAAAAAAATGTGGTTACACTTAAATATGCTTGCCAGTTTCTGCCCTAAATCTTTGCGGTTGGAGCGAGTGAGAAGTTTGCAGTTGGATGCAGTGGGAATGGAACATAAAGGCTGTTCTAGCTTATGCCAGTTATTCTGGGATGGTGACAGCAAGTGAGAACTGCTGTTGAGGTTTTGCACCAATTTCATCACTTTATTATGAATCTTTTCCCTATTGAAAAATAACCTTCAGTGAATAAATAATTCTTTTATCCTGGAATAAGTTTTCCCCTACTTAATGTTATATTAGTGTGGATCTGAACTAACTTGTGCCAAATTACTTCCACCTACGAAAGTGGCTTTTCTAATCAAGAGAGCATGGAGTGCTGAACAGTGCCCATGCTGGGACGTGAATTTAGTAAAATTAGATTGTGTGCCAAGGCCCAGTTCTTTGTTAAAATATGTAATCATAGGCCTGACTTCAAATGAATTGATAAATCTTCTTGAAATCACAAGATTTAAGCTTTATCTTAAAGGTCACTGAACATGCACTACCTTGCTGAGTCAGGACCAACCCCACTGTTAGGCTACCTCAGTTACTACTGAAAATTTTCTGGAAAGCTTTCTGATCCCAATATAGTACACACTTTCGTTAAAGGTAGAGTAAGACTTGTTAGCACTCTGTACCTGCAGTGGTTACAGTTCAATTTGTAGTTGCTTTCCAGTATGTCCTGGGGAAAAAAAAAAATCACTGCACTGTACAATGCCCTTCCCATGCTCAAATTATCTAATCTAGTGAGCACAACACTCAGCTGACTTCCCAGCTTAGAAGGCGCTGCATTGCGCAGACCAATTTGAATTATTTAAGTGGTGCATGCTTGGAATACTAAGCAGGGCTGCTTGAACAGTTCCAAGTTTTGAATCTTTGTATTACTACAGCCTTTAAAATCCTAGAAAAGGTATTATAGTCCCAAACTGGCCATACCATCTGGCTGTACTTTTCTGTGCTATGCTAAGTGGTTACATCTGCTTAGGCAATATAAATAATACTTCAAAATCCCACATTTTGTGTTTGTGAAGTGTCGTCATGCACTTTATGAACCACTCCAAAGGCGAAGTTGCTGATCCTTGCTGCAGTTTTTGCTGCAAACAGCCTCCTGTGTCTGAGATCTGGTAGTAGTCTAAGGCTCATCTTTTGGGCTTCATAGTACCTGACTGACTTGGGGCATTTTTTTTTTATTTTCCATAGAACCAAAAGCTGTTTTTATTTTCCATATAAAATATAATTGATTGCAGTAGTAATATGTGCATACTTACACGCTTTTCTGTTTTATTCCAAATCACGCAGGCAGTTTTGTGATCTTTTTACTGCTGCAAAATCTAAAATAGAACAGGTTATCTGTAACTGCTTCCTTTTCCCTACCACAGGCAGATAATTTTACAGTGCTCCTTTGTTTGTTTTCAAATAGTTAAAGCTCTTCTGCAGTAAGAACAGTCTGTGCACATACTGCTGTTACTCAACCTGAGGGTTAGTGCAGTGATAAAGCATCACTGGAGAAAATGAGTCCTGCCACTCTTTTCTGTCCACGCCCCCTCTCTCTCTCTCAGATCTGGACAGGGTCACATTTGAACCATTCACACTGTGGGTTTGGTTGTGATGTGCCATGCAAATATCACAGCTGTACTGCCAGACAGTGGTAATTTAGTACCTAAAGTCTTAAGATATTTTGAATGAAAGCACAGCTAAGCAAATTCAATATATAGCAAATTCAATTAAAACCACAATACCCATGGTAGAGTTCAGCTGAGACAGTATGTAAGAGAGAGTTCTTAACCTTAACAAAACCTTATCAAATCTGTATTTTCTCTCCTACTTAAGCTCAAGGTCCTGAGTAGTTGCAGCTTCTAGTAGGCTGAGTGTTAATGATCCTCTTTACAGAGTACATTTATCACTCACCGTGCCTTGCAGTATGCTGTAAATACACTACTTACAGCAGCTTGGCCTCCCATTTAAAGCAGTGCCAACCTCTGAAGAGCTGAAAGAATAAAAAATGGCACAGTAGGTTTGTGACTAGAAGGTTCTTGTTCTCTGGTGATGCACTCTGCCAACGCTCAGGTTTGCATCTCAGCTGCATCCTTTTGTGGTGATTTCACCAGTCATACTTCCAGCAGAAATGCTGCTTGTAATACCTCTCAGGCACTGCTGCACTGCAGAACCTGCTTTCGTTTCCAGACCTGCACTGTTTTTCTTTTGCAGCATCTGCTGATTAATGCTTTTCTGTAATCGTAGCTGCTGTTCCCAGTATCTGACCTTGGTGGTTTTTGCAAAGTTGCTGTTAACCCCTTCAGGCTAAATTTTTAAAAAATTAAGAAAATGAGAAAACTGTGAAGTAACAAAAATACCCTCAATATTCTGTAGTTCTCAAATGCCCTGAAACTTTTGACTCACAGTCATCTCACAGCTGAATACTGTAGTGCTTTGAATATAATTCTGCACCCACCTACTCTACCCTCATAAATACTGTCTATTTCTTCCCAGGCTGTGGAAAATGAGGGAGAAACTCACTGGTACAATACTTTTCATATAGATTTTATATTTTTAGGTAGGGAGATGAAAAAATACAGCCATATATTAGGTTGGGTTGGCCTCTTGCATTTTAAGTTGGTCCTTGGTGGTGTTTAACAGTCTGAGTCACAAAATTATTAAAATCACCCCTCTTTTATTGCCTTTCTTTCTTTAAAGATTTTACTCTTAAATTCAGACTTTCTGTTCCCTCTTGAGTATCATAAAGCCTCTAAATTATGAGTTTGTCAAATTGTGATCCTTGAGATACCACCTGAATCAGGCAACATGGTACTGTCAGTTCTCCCTCCCCCCCAAAAACTCTGCAGGTAATGTTTCCTTTGAACATCTCTCTGTTTGGCCTCTGCGTTTCCTGCCATGACAGAAGCCCTTCAGCAGTACTCTGTAGTACAGCTGGTTTTAATTTCCAAAGTCCTTTATTTCTTTCTCTTGTACACAAGGGACAGGTCTAGTTTGCATTTTTCTCCCTTGGCATAGCCATTGATTGTTGTCCTAACCTGCCAGGTTTGGTTATTACAGAGGCTGTATATAAGAGCATAAATAATGTCTCATCTCCCAGTCACCTGTGGTGCAGATAAGGCATTGCCTAGTTTAGCTAGTTTCAATTTTCATTTGGGCTTGCCTCCTTCCTCCCCTGGGATTTCAGAGAATACCATGTCCATATAGAAAGTCTCACTGGCTATTTTTCTTGAGCACCAGAGGTTATTTGTGGTCCCATTTTTAAACCACCCAGGTGTGGCTTTGAGGAGCAGCTGAAATCCGTGGCCATAACTCTCGCACCTGTGGTGTCTGAGTAGGGAGTACCCCAGGATGAGTCACACTGAGAAGGGGGCAGTGACATTGAGGCTGATGTTGTTTGGGGTCAGGCTACCACAGGAACACACAGGGAATGTGTTGGGGCAGGAAGAGGAGCCTGACAGTCTGGCATGCTGTCATCCTCCACCCGTGCAAGTGGTGCACTGGTTGGTATCACCACTTCTCATGTCCCCAGGATATTATTTTGGAACAAATGGATGAAGCAATAAATGCATGCTAAAATACCAGCACCAGCCTTTGCTTGTGTAGCACCTGCTTTGATTTCAAGGAGAATTAACTCAAGGGGAGATTAAAGATCCACAAACTGACTTTAATTGCAGCATGTACTCTCAACATTGAGAGGCCATCTGGTCTAGTGCAAAGCTGCACCACTAGGATCCAGGACCTGGTGCTAACCCACAAAACAGCTTCCTCTGTTTTCCAAGCACTGGCTGTTTGCTGAGCCAGCCCCAGTTGTTGTATTTTATGTGAGAGCATCACCCTGGCTTGGGTCTGTCAGGGATTGGTAGGTCAGGTGCACACAGTGGGCCTGGCCTGACGTACAAGTGACTCTCTCACGTGTAGAGAGTTAAGCAGAAGGATTCCTGCATCAAAATCTACACTGTGGAAAACCAGCCAAAGCTACTGGCTTTTACACGGTTTGTGAGAAGTAGTTCGGGATTAAAGTATACTTAAAGAAAATTGTTAGGTTTTCTTCCCCAATTTGGAGCCAACTGATTTTTAAATTTCCTTGTTGCATACTTTTTCCAGCCCATAGTAATGAGCAGGAATAAATTCCTTTTGGATGAAGCACCTACAAATGCAGAGGTTAAGGTCACATTTGCAGAAAAAATCACATCAAGATCCTATTAATGAGCTGGCAAGTGATTTGGAGAAAATTCTCTTTTCTGAATCAAGAAATATCCTTTAATTTCTTTCAGCAGCCAAATCCTCTAATTTCACTTGTCAGGGAAGCTACATCAAATCGCCCACGAGCACACGCACTTAAAGGACATTCTGTCCCCTTTTACAGAGGCAATATTTTTAGTGTCCTACTAGCACAGAGTAAATGCCACAGTGATGCTGCTCGGTGACTCTCCTGCCTCGCCCCTACACAGTGATAATGCCTGTGTGATTTTTTTTCTTCCTTGGGATCTTTGTAATGTAATCTTCCAATTATGACAGGTCAACCAAGTCTCAAAACCCAGAGCTGTGTTCTTTTACCAGAGGTAAAAATGCTGTGTTGTATTCTTTACATCACAGAATCATTTCTAAAATTACTGGCCCTTTTCCCTGAAACTTAATGGTGCTGCACTACATGTGTTCTTTTTGCATCTCCTGAATAATACTGGAATGATGAAAAAACTACAGCGTGTGTGACATATAACCTACAGAAGAGCACATTGCTTGGACACGTTTTCTGTATCATAAGCATGCACTGGAGTTCTTGTTAATTGGGTAGCACTGAGATTTTCCATTCTTGAAACCAAGTGCAGTTATTAGCTCAATAGAACTGGTAGAGGTGTTAGTCCTTGCTCAGACAAACCAGAAACAAAATTGTTTGTTGGAGTGGCACAGGAATATTCTGGGAACTGTCCTTGAAGAAGAAGCAATTTCTGAGGCACTGGCCTCTTGTAGAGTGCAATGGTGTGTCCCTCAATTACCAGCTAGATCCTGTCTGTTAAAATGTACAGTGCTATGTGGATTAAAATCTTCTCTTTAATTTGCCCCTTCCCTTAAACTCTCTTTTCTAATCATTGCAGTCTGAATCGTACTTCAGTTTTCGTATCCTCTCAACCCTCTTGCTGCTTACAATGGTTGCCAGGACTGTGTGGGCTTGTTCCAGCCTATGGATTTGGGACATTTAACCTCTCCATTAAATGCTTCAAACTAACTTGCTCCCTGTAAAATGGAAGGTAGAAAAAAACTTAAGTCTTTCATACAGTCTCATTATTCTCTTCTCCTCAACTGTAACACTTGTCAGATGCATTATACATGAATAAACACATTTTTAGACAGCTCTTCAGATCAAAAAGCTCACACAGCTTCCCAATGTGAACAGGATTAATCTCTCATAATTACTATATCAATTTATGATGACACATAGATCTCATTAACCAAATTTAGGAACGGTAGCTCTCCTAAAAGGAGATCTCTGAAAGAACACAAATGCAATTTGTGCAATAAAGTTGCCGTTCAGATGTTTTCACTGCTCACAAGTCTAGTCCACCCCCTTGTGATCCACAGACAGAGCAGGGTGCCCCAGTGAGCCAGTGAAGAGCGAGGGAGTACATGTCTTTTCTTCATTCACTGAGGAATCCTTGGCTTGGCAAGACAAAGCAATGCGTATTCAAGTCCTTTAAGCTCTAAAAGCCTCTTGGTGTCTAAAGGACAAGAGGGCTCTCAAAGAATCTGAGAACTGTGAATGCTGAAATCTAGATTTATATCTGTTTGGTGATTGTGACAGAAGGGGTGTTGCCTAGCTGGTAATCCTAGGGGGGTACAGAGGGCAGCCCACAGTGTGGAGAATTCAGAAGCATCTGGCCTATTGAAGATGACAGTGTCTCTGCTCCTAGGACAGATGAGCATGTCCTTCTGCATGCTGGTTTTCTACATTTTTTCTGGTCTAAACACACCATAGCAATTGAAACTTCCCAAATGTTTCTATTTTAGACAGCCTCTCACAGTCTGGAACTGCAGTTTCATTTTTGCCTTCCAACCTTCTGCTAATTGTAGCTTTCCAGTCTTCTCTTAATATCTGCTTAATCAAACAAATCCAGCCTGCAAGTCAGATCTGGCCTGCCTGATAGTGTGTACAGGAAAAAGCAGGTGGGACCCCTCTCCCACTTGTTAGGAACTGTAGGGATAGATGAGTGGTGAGTTTGCTTCTAAGCTATTTGTAGGTATATATATGTGGAGGGGATGTATAAAAATATCCAGAACAATAGGTATGAAAGGAGAAAAAACAAAATTGGCAGAACTACTAAAACCCACTGGATGGTCTCAGTTACATGGAATACCAGCAGTTCCACTGTTTTCTCACTCTTCATAGCTGAGAAGCTTCCAGCAGCGCAGTAAGTCGAGTAACATTATTTTTTGCGCTTCCCCTCTGGATATTGGCTATTGCAAGCAAGAACTTTCTTCCCAACCAAACAGCTTGGAGGCCTGTTTTCTGTAACCCTACTTCCCCCAGCAGTTGGGAGGAGGCAGGCTGATAAATCTTCACCAAGTTTGGTGTTGACAGTGCTGTGCTCAGCTGACCACCCCGAGGCACAAGGACGGGTGCTCTGCCTTTAATTGAAGCCTTGACAAGAACCGTAGGTGGCTTTGCAGCTTGTATGGCAACAGCTGTGTGCAGGCTTCTGAGTTTTTGACTGTAAATCTAGAGCATGTGAATTCAAAAGCCTAAACATATCTTAAACCCCTTGGAGTCGGAATAAATAAGAACAGGCTTATTGTAAATGTGAATATAATTCGCTTTTTTTATTGCAATATAAAACACCAAACCCAAAAAGCCTGAATGAAATAGTAGTAAGTCTCTGGTCGCTCTGCAAATTCTTGCTTTGCAGACAAAGAGTAATTGTGATCTGACATTTAGCTAAGTTAGACATTTGCTCAGTTCCCTACACAATAAGAATATAAAATCTTTTCTTTATAACAAATGTGCTTCATAGTAGCTTTCTAATTATGTAACAGATTTTTTTTTCTTAGCTTTTCTGTTTTACATCTACAGACATGGTAGAAGTGTGTAGTGCTTTGGCTAGAAAAGGTTAGCTGTCTGATTGGGAAACATTTTGGTACTGCTGGCCATCCTGATGAACACACAAATCTAATTTCATGGGAGCTAACGGACTGGGTGTGCAATTAAATCAGCATCTACAGACTTGATTAATGAAGTCACATACCAGCATTAATTTTGCAGGTGATTATTAGATTTGAGTTTTAATTGTCACTCCAGGGAATTAATTGTCCAGGGTACTTTGTTCCGAAGATCCATGGTAAGAACCCCTTGCTGCGGAGACTTTATTTCAGGACTAAAATTAAATCCTACTTAGTGTATGGTGGATTAGTGGTTGTGGAAAGAGTTCTTCCCCAGGCAGTACCCAGCACATCATTGCTGCACAGTAACTAGAGTGCTACAGTGATGCTTTCAGACCTGATGCTTTCTTTTTTTAGAGATCTGACTTGAGAAATGAAAAAGAAAAAAAAAAAAGGGGAGTTTGAGATAAAGCAGGCTTCATATAGTCCCAGCATAGCCTCTATTTTTAGCAGGATGCTTTGCTCTCACTTGCACGGGTTCTTTAACTACTTAGACAACTGGAGTTGGAAAGCTTGACTGGATCAGCCCGGGAGAGGACTGAGAGGGAATGCAAATCAGGTCAGCAGGCATTTTCACCTAATAGTAATAAGTAAAACAATGGCTAAAGCTGCATTGCCCAGTGTTCCTTCCTCCTGCACAAAAGCTTTTCAGGAAGGGCAGTTGCCTTGGGGGACACTGTGTCCTGGGTGAAAGCACATGCCCTGGCTTTATGGCAGACAGTGTCCTTATAATTCTTTGATCTGATTTGGCTGTGGCTTTTTGGAGTAAATCTGAATCATTCTATTCTCAGCTGCTAAGGTGACATTGTAGCACTTAGAAAGGTGTAAGGGGCCTATTAATACTCTGTATTTAGAATCAAAAATCAGAACTGTACACAGACAAGGAGACAAGTGTTAACTTTGTCACTTAAAAGTCCTATCCTAGAGTTTTACAGCATTTGCTGTAAGCCTGCCCGATGTTGTATCCAGTAAGCTTTAATGCTCAGGAGTCATGCTAGTCAGCTTGACTAAAAGGGTAAAGCCTTAACAGCACTCCATCTATGGCCTGGAGAGATCACTTTATTCTGCACACGCATACCATGGTTCCCAAATAAACACAGCCGCTTTTGTCAGGGGGTGTGTGCACGCGCGCTTGTACTCGAATGAAGGCAGCGCTGTACAGGGTATGGAGAATGACTTCTGGCTTTGTGTACGTGCCAGCTTCACTTTGGGGCCTCAGTCCAGAGCTGTGGATGGTGATTCCAAAAGAGTCCACTGCTCTGAAGGGATCGATTTTTAACAGTTTTGCTGTGAACAAATGTGGTGGGCAGCATTGGATGTGGGAGATGAATGAATTTGCTGTTGCGGTTTTTAAAGGGTCTGAAGTGGCTCGTGGGGTCGTCCGTGTTTGATTTTGTGCTGACACTTTAAACACGCAGAGTTGCCTCATGGAGTTTTTCTTGAGGAATGTTTTCACTTTGTCTGCATAACAGTAATTCTATGGGCATCTGGGAGACATTGAAAAAGATTAAAAGTGCATAGTTTTGGTTTTTTCCCTCTTTTCCAACACCTGTCTTATTTTGCAGGTGGCCGCATCTGCTCCTTCTCCCCCTGCATCGAACAAGTTCAAAGGACCTGCCTAGCCATGGAAGAATATGGTTTTACAGAGATTAACACCTTGGAAATTCTGCTCCGAGTGTACAATGTAAGGACAATTAGCTTGCAAATCCCTGACCTTGGAAAAGCAGCTGAGGATAATTCTGGCACTGGCTTTGACAGCAGCAACGCATCAAACCAAGGTAGCCCGGGTGCTAATCTGCAGCAAGGGACTGTGCAGTTCAAAAGTGGCGTGCCACTGAGGGAGATGGTGGGGCACACTGGGTACCTGACCTTTGCCACCAAGAGCCTGGTTTAGTACAAGCTGAGTTCGTGCCGTCTGGAGTGGGTTCTGTGTGTGTTCTGTTTTCATGGCGCTTTTCTGTAAGGCATCCAAATTTTTACTTGTCAGGGAATTCCATATATAGTCAGATTTAGTTGGAATATGCTTTGTTTAAATAGCACACAAGCATTAACCAGAGCAGCATCAAGGGAATGTTGAAATTCTGGAATGGTGCTCCACTTGCTGTCAGAAAGAAGATAAATTAATAGTGAATGGTCATTCAATGGAATGAGCAGAATAAAGATTTCTTCCGATAAGAAGGCAAAACAAACAACATACAAATTGCAAAGAAGTTGGATTTTTTCCTCCTTTTTTTTCTGAATTACTTTCCAAGGTTCATGGGGTTTATTTTTTCCTAGCACCACTAGACACTTTGGTTTTTAAACTCTTCTAGTGTCTGTGTTCCTCTTAAAAATGTGAAAGTGCCTCCTTCCTCCATTTTAGATAAGGAATTTACAAGATTACAGAGTTGCCAACACAACTGTTCACAGAATTAGTGTTTCCTTGGAATAGTGTTCCAGAGGATTATTGGCAGCGCTCAGGAACACAACCTCTTACTCCATTCCAGACTGGCATTTGCAAATCATTTCAATTACACAGAGGTCAAAGAAGCGTGGTAATTAATGGATTTAGTTTAAATTGGTATATTGTGCTCATCAGTTTGTAGTAGAAATTTGAACCTGGATCCATACTGTCACTTTCTAATGGAACATCCACTTTTATAGTTGATGAATCCACTGTGAAAATTCACTGAACAGCTGGTTAATATTATCTGAACACCTCTTTGTAAGTGGCTGAGGTTCCATTTGTTTGGTGGTTTCTTTGCATTATGGTGTATTGTTTTCCTGCAGCTGAATGACAGAAAGATTGCTTTTGGCAGGATTTCTGTCTCCAAATTGCATCAATAATGCATACTTAGTAAAATCCTCAACCAGCCTTATTAATTAAGTTTTCAGATCATTTACTCTTTGGTCTTCCATACAGAGCTGGTGGGTGTGATGAACTGTTTGAATGCTGGATTACATTTTGTATTTATAGATTAAAATAATTATGCAAATTTACTAAGTTCCTCCTTTATTTTATTTTTGAAAGTAAAGTCGCAGATATTTCTATTCCAGCCACTAGTGCTGTCAGTCAAAGCGTTTAGCTGTGCTTTGCCTTCGGTACCTGAACATATTGATTGCCCTGTAAGAGAAACAGCCATTCATAAACTGCTGCCTGAACATTTAACCTGATATCCCTCCCCCATTCTTGACAAAAATAAACAAAGCTAAGCTTTTAACGTGTTATAGCAGAACGCTAATCCATAACGGTTTAAAGAAAGCTCAACCGATCACGACAGCAAAGATAAACTGCTGAGCAGATTAAAGGCAGAAAGCAATTCTGTTGAGCTAAATCAGTTATGTAAGTTGGCCTACAACTGCAGCATTTCTCCCTAAATTATGTGAAAGTTCCCTTTCTGCCTCTGCTAATGTTCTCCAGGCACATGCAGTAAACTGCTAACACTGTGTATGGGGTTTGGTGGCTGTGTTATAATGACACGTGTGTGCATATGCACATGTTTGTGTGTGCTGGAATCACCACAGGAGCATGGCTGAGGTACTGACAGACACCAGAAGAGAGGATGGAGAAATGCAACCTTAATGCCACAAGGCTATTCTTAACTTTCTTCGGGGTGATCCTCATTCACTAACAAACGGGATATCCAAGCATCTCCAGGGATAATTCCAGCCCTGAACTTGATTCTTTTTTCCTAACAGACCTTATTTTAAAATAATGTAACATTTTAAAAGGATTAAAAAGGAGCAAAGTCACGTTTCTATCCTACAAATAGACACAGAATGGAAATACCAATGTGTCTTCATGGAGTTTGAAACAAGGCTGATGCCTTTTTGCCTACAAAGCCCAATTCAAAACCCCTTGAAATAAACCATTGACTTTGCTTGGTCCCTTATTGATTTGATCCCTGCTGAGGAAGGGCAAGCATTGCGTAAGAGGAGAAGGATTTCATTTCTGCCTTTGCAATATTAAAAAGGCTTCTGTGTTTTTGTTGCCAGTGGCAGCCATGGTCAGCAGCTCAGCACCGCTTCCTGCTGTTGGTTTGCTGTCAGGGTCACAGGGAGGATCCCACCCTGTCCAGCATGCGTGGTACTGTGCTGCCAGACCCCCCACTGTTTAATGCTGCTTATGGTCACCTGTGTTCTGCATTCTGGCCACATTCCCTCCTAAAAGTGCTAAATCAGAAACGTGGGTCTTTCCTGCCATGCCGCAGGAAATGTGCCTGGGCCACACTTCCAGAGACTCATTTCTCTTTTTAATACATTTTGGTCTTCTCCAGTCTGGAACGAAACACCTCTTCTTCCTGCCCTGACGCAGTTCAGTTGGCAGGTTGCGCGTTTTCACTGCTGCTGTGCACTTGGATCCCTCAGTCCTTGTGGACAAGCACTAGGACAGCTCTGCCTGACAGCCAGGTCCTGTTGTGCTCCGTGCCCCGGAAGCTGGCATGGAGAGCAGTCTGTGACACCTTGCAGCCTGCAAGGCACACAGCAGTGACTAAGAGGAGGCTTATGAAACACTCAGAGCTCTGCTGCTGTTTTTACCTGTGCTTTAATTAAAGCATCACAGATCTGTATCTCACTGTGGTTGTTTCCTGCCTACCTGCTAGGACAACAGTCGTCTCTGAAGAAAATCATAAATCCTGCTTCAGAACCTTAAAGGAATAAAGTAGCAAAAATGCCAAGAACTCACTCTTCTGCCTTATTTCCTGCTCTGCCTTCTCCTTAGGTACTTTGGGATACGTGATGGTGAGGAGATGGTTCTTCCTGGGAAGTGTTCCAGAGATGAGGGTTCTGGTTCACGCTCGCTCCCTTGAGAGCACATCTGTGCTCCATTAGTCCTGGTGAACGGGATGAGTGCGGAAGTCATGGTGACCTAGAGAGGAGGGGGGCCCAGAGATGCAGCGATGTCTTTGTGAATACGGGTGCTCATGAAGCAGGGTCTGCATCATTCAGGTGCAGGAGTGCGCTGAGCACCCTGTGTGTCCCTGCCTTACCAGGGTCTTTCTGGACAGAGCCTGGAGAACTGTGCCCTCCTGGGTGTTTGGTGCTCCCAGCTCACCTCTGTGCCAGTGGGAGCAGGGCAGGCTCAGAGAAGGAGGGTTGGGAAATGGCTGGGCTCTCGGAGGCCGTGGCTGGGCTCTCGGAGGCCGTGGCTGGGCTCCGTCTTGGCTTCTATTTGCACAAGTATGAGAGAGGCACGATAAGAGCAAAGTGGGAGAGTCAGCATTGCATAACCATGATGTTACAGCAAAGGTACGTGCAGCTGTGACCAGTCAAAGGGGGTTGTTTTAGTACCAGAAAGTTCCATCTGTGTCACCATGAGGGAAAGCATTTACATGCTGCTTGGCCTCTCAAGTGCTCCTGAGGAATTATGTTGTTCAGATGCCAAAAGAGGGGAGCCAGACTGTGTTATTTCCTTTCTCCCTACGTGACAGCTTCTAAACAGGAATGAATCTGCATCAATATCAACACAGGGAACAGAGAAACCTTGAATTAATTAGTGAAATAAAAATAATCCTCACTGGTATCCAGCCCTTTACCTGCATATCTCGCCCAGGAGCTCCGTGTCCTTTTGCAGCTGTTCAGGACAGGCTGTTCTCCTCTGCCACAGGGCCACAGCTTTAAACTCTGAGGTGAGCTGGCTGATATGCTGATAGAAACAAACGCAAAAGCCAGCTGGGAACACTGCCCTGTGGGCATCTCACTCTACCTGCGTGTTTCTACCTGGCTGCTAAGGTCAATCACCCACAACTGGGCTTCCCTTGCCGTGAATGGTCCCTTCCCATCATCTCCCTGCCCCTGCCCTCAGTCCCGGAGCCGACAGCTGTACTGCTGCCATACACCAGCTCTTCCTGCTGCTCCCAGCGTCACAGACTTGGGTTGTACAGCCAGGTTTTGGGCAGAGGCAAGTGGTTTCCTCTTCTCTTTAGTGGAGTGCAGGAGAAGGGCTCTGTTTTGCCGCCCCATCAGCCCTGCAGGTACGGCTGCTGTGAGGTGCTGAGGGGAGAAGCACCTGAGTGCTCCTGACCAGGCACCCTGTGGAGAGCGGCGATGCTGCCGTGGCACAGCGCGGTAGCATTCGAGCTGCTGAAGACCTGAGCCTGAAGTTAATTCGGTGGAGGCTGAGTGGGTTTATGCTAAATACCGAATTCCTTTATAGTTGTTAAGAGGGCAGTTTGCGTGAGCAGTTCCAGTGGAGCTGTGGAGATCTCCCCAGGAGCCTGGATAGCTGCAGGATATGTCAGAGGCCAGGACTGAGTGAATTCACAGCTTCTGCTCCCAGAGGTGCAAACTGAGCAGTCAAAGATATATAAGTAGAAGAAGGAGCTTTTTCCAACTTTTCCCGAATTCTGATCCTGATTCAGCATGAAGCCCATGTGCATGACTAGGTCTAGTCAGCTAAGAGAAACTGTTGCTTTAGCAACCTCCCTTTGTATTAGACACCGTGCAGGAAGGGGAAGTCTGCAGGGGGATTTTCCTCTCCCTCATGTTGCTTTGGGGGAGCTGTAGTCCCCCCTCCTTCCTCAAGTCAAAAATACATTTGCAGTAGTTACCCATAACACGTGTCTGCAACTCAGCATGGCTGGTCCCTGGGCATGTGGAATGAAAATTTATGTTGCCAAAATATTCTGAGACAGAACTTATTGTATTCCATTTCAGAGGTGAGGAAGATGATGATTTAGGCTCTGTAATACTTGTTAACTGGTCCCCCATGCCCTTAGAAATTGTCCATAAAGCACTTTCAGAATAATTAAAAAAAATCAAAAGCCACCTATTTGTAGGTATCAGCTGGATGTGAAAACCAAATCTGCTTGGAGGAATAAGGGAAAGAAGCAGTAGCAAGGCAGAAGATGATTTCTGGGAGAAGGCTCTTCCTTTCTGGACATTTGCAGTGAAGAGGCAATTCCCTGGGAAATTCCACCTTCTCCCGTGGAAAGCCATGGATCAGAAATGCTCATTAGTGAGGATGTTGGTTCAATCAGGCTGTTTTAACAAAGCATGTAGGGTGGGATCTACAACTGATGGAGTGGAAAGGAGGGAGGGAGAGGAAAAGAAGTCTGCAGTCAGCTCAGCCTGTTGGATTACACGTACATCATGTCACACTTTGTTACAGGAGTCACAGTATGGTCTAAATTATCTTAGCAAAATACACAATTTAGACAACAAAGAATCACCCACTTCAATACACTACTGGGCAAGAGCATGGAAAAAGAAAGAGATCTGATTGCCTCTGTTGAAAAATCAGGTTTAACTAAGAAACTAGCTGTAGTTTCTGCATGTTCTCTTGATGTGTTTTTGTGTCCTCTGTCAGATAAGGTGGAAACATTTTAAAAAATGGATAATACTTAAGTGGAATATAAAACCCACAAGCACACAAATCTTCCCAGACAGAAGCTTGACTTCCACTTTTTACCACCCAGTGCTCCCAGGAGGATCCTTTATTGTCAACATTTCCTCACTGATCTTAAGAGCACTTTAAAGAGAGGGGAAAGTGCCTTTTTTCAGTGGAGAGAACAAATATTCATGTGGCTGCAGCTGATTACCAGCCTGTGGACACACCTCAGAGCAAGGATGGCAGCACTGGACTCCTTAAGGGTTTCTATACAGACTGCAAATGGGACTGTGTCCCCTCTGAAGGGGTTGCTGGTGCTACACCCAGCCCCTGTGCTCTGCTGGCATTAGAGCAGCACCAAGAGGCCCAGGTGGGCTGAGCTCTGTGCATGAAACCTGTCACAGCTGAGCGAGCCACCAGGAAATCGGGCGTGCTGTGACCTGCACACGACCACCCAGGGCTTCCTCCCAGCCTTGGGAACAGCCTGGGTCTGGAGCATTATCCTTTGGAGCATTTTCTGCCTCCAAGGGAATATGCAGGGCTCGGTGTTTCCTTCAGACTAAGTGCCTTTGCACCTGCCAGCTCCTTCTGTACCTCTTCTGACAGAGGTGTAGTCTGAGAGTCAAGGTGCAGCGTGTTTCTCTAGGAGAAGAAAGTGCAATTCTTCTGCATGATAAATCTCCATGTGAGACGTGATTTCTGCTTCGTAAGGAAACAGTTCCTCATTTCTCATGCAGTTTGACTTTGATCCTGCAAACATTTACTCAGAGAGGGGAAGGGATTTGTAAAATGGCTGCAGCAGGAGATGGAAGTACCTGCTGCTGTTGTGAGAGCGTGGTGGTACCTCTACTTTAGGGAGATTTCTCAAAGGAGGTAGAGGGATTTCAGGACCCACCTCCTACTGACTTTCTTATTTATTTCAGTGGGATTTCAGCACAACTCCCTTGATCACCTAGGCCTTGGTTGCGTAGGCTTCTTTGGGAATTGTACAGCACTATGCTGCTTTCAAAGGCTGATGCATAAGGGGATTGTGCAAGTCAGTGGCAGGATGGAAAACAGGACCTGACATCCCAGATCTTCCCACTCCTAGAAGGGTCACAGGTCCTTCCTAAATAGTGTTCTCCTAATGCTCAGAAAGAAGCTCCTCCCGAGCAAAGCTGCCACATGGCAGCACCTCAGTGCCCACAAGTTCTTACAGTACCTGGATGCAAATATAGTCAGATAATATTCACCATGTCATGACTCATTACTAAATCAGAGCATGCAGCCATATCAATGCTTTGTGATCTTCTGAAACTTTAATTCATTTTACTCTGTAGCCATTTTCATTAATTAGCTGTATTAATTTTATACAGATTAAAAATGTAAGTCTCCCTTTGAAGCAGAAAAGTGGCATTTTAAAAATCTATATTCTATCCCAAGCCTATAAATACATCTGCCTCATAGAAATCAGCTGTTTATGGTAGTTCTTATAGCAGAGAGGGTGACTCAAAGAGGCTTATGTGCTGCATTAGTTTTATCAGAGCTGAAAAAAACCTCCCAAATTCCCTGTGAATTAGAAGGATCAGTGACTATAGATAGATCCTGTGCTTTTTCCCCACCAGATGAAACATGGCACTGGTTTTGGATAGTCTGGATCCAGTGCAGTCACACTAGCAGAAAACAGTCACATCTTGTTGCACTTTTACAGAATACCAGCCAGCATGTGATTTTCTCAAGTAAAAATCAAGAAAGCAGCAACACCACAAAGGCTGCTAATTGCTCAAAACACCACATAGTCAGTGTTTTCCTCTGCCCCTGCTCCACTTTCTTATAGAGTGCCTGAGAGTGGTTGAATTCAGTGGTACACTCCAAAATAATAGACCCCAAAAATTAAAAGACCACGAGTAAAGCTGCAGAGTCACCCATGCAAAAAGCTAGGGAATCTAGTAGGATTAAGGCATTTTCTGAAGCTGTTAGTTGTAGGATAAATAAGGCTGAGTAATGGATTCAGGGATAAGGGACAGAGGGTCGGGGTCCTGGTTGGGTCTCGCAGGAGTGTGGAGGTCACGGATGGCGTCCCGGCGTCTGTGCTGGTACTTGTGCAGCTCAACGTTGTTATAAATGACCTGGAAAAAGGGCTGAGCACTTAACCAAGGGAGTCTGCTGATGGTGCACAGCTATTTATGGCAATAAGGATGGGGAGAGTTTCTAAAGAACTGCGGAAGGACTTTACAGGTGAGTCCTTCTTAATGACTGACTGGGCAATAAAGTGCAGGTGAAACTCAGAGCAGATAAATGCAAAAGGGGGAGGGAAGAGGGCAACTGTCTTGGACAGTGTGAGCTGATGGATGCATGGTACCAGGTGTTGGGGCTGCAGCACCAGGAGACAGAAGCTCAGCACTCAGCAGGCTGCTCCAGGCTGAGCAGCGCCGTAGAGGACCACTGTCATCCTCTCTGAGGGAAGGACAAGCTTTTCCTTTTCACAGGAGCTGTTTTCAACCTCCTTGCAGAGCGTGACTAAGTGGAGCTAATCTAGGAGCTCATGCCCATTTGCTCCAAAGCCCCTCTGTACTTTCCTGGCAGCGATGGTCTTAAGCTCCGTGACACTTCCCAAAACATGTAATGGCTGCTTGCTGCAAAGTCAGAGTCAAGTTCCAGTTGTGTTTTCAACCACATAATAAGATTTATCTTGAAAAACTCTAGTGGTTCTTAACAGCACTTTTGCCCACTTGTAAGATGGGAGGTTTTCCTTCTGACTTTTGTTTCCCAAACATTTGCAAGCCTTTGAAAACCAGAGGGCTTGCTCAGCTGAGTCCATAAACATTCAAATTGCACTTGACTTGTTTTCTGCCCTGTATTTATCCTTTGTGTTTAGCAAGTGCAGCAGTCCTGTGAGACCAATGACAGAAGGAGCCTCCTACCTGCAGAGCAGCCTGGGGAGCTAAACCTCCTGACTCTCGTGCCTGAATTTGTGATGGACCAGAGAGCAAGACTGTTAAATTACTTGTTTAAACTCCATTACACCCCAAAAACAAGGGCGACAGCCACCGTAGCGCCAGGAAGGGCCCATCACATTTCAGTTTTTTCTGACAACTGGAAGTCCAACTCTTCCACTTCTTTTCGGGAAAAAAAATGCAATAAATACACACTGCAATTTTCATGAAATTTTGCACCAGCCCAGGCTAAAATCAGTCTTTATGTGCCTGGAATTTATTTAAAATAATTGCTATTTATGCTTTTCTTTTGGCTTTTACCAATCTAATCAGCATAATTTGACAGTGCTGGAACAAATCTGCAAGACTCCAGAAATGCCCTTACAGATCATGCAGATTAAACATGAACTAATTAGTAGATTTCTGGATCTCCAAATCTGCAGCTTTGGAAAAAGCTGACAATGCCCATCAGTCTTCACACAGAAAGAGAGAGACAAAACCCAGACACACTAGAAAAATGGCTACAGATGGAGATATGTGTGGGAAGTCTTTGCAAAGGAAAAAGATTTATAACATTAAAATAAAATAAAATAAAGACATTGGGATACTAAGCAACAGCAGTTGATTTTTTTTTTTCTTAATCATTTCAAGAATAAAGACCTTCTTCTGTCTTTAGTTCACTTTTTTGTGGAAATTAAACATGGTTCTGTAAGAACTAGTGGCCATAAACCACCGTGGGATAAAAAGGAAAATGTAGCAGAAGCTGCAAAGATGAATATTGAATTCACCCACGAGTTAGTTTGAGCACATCCAAAAGCCATGACGTCAGTAAAAAGGAAAAAGTCTGACTATGGCCCTGGGAATGAAACCAAAAAATCGCTTTGCCAATATGCGAAGGTTTCTTCCTTCTAAAAGTCTTCTAAAAGCTTCCTCAGGGGACAACAATAACTTGATCAAAAATGTTCCAGCAGATGATGAAGAACAATAACAGCTGCTGAAAAGCTCACGGCAAACAATGGAAAGTCCCAGTTGATTTGTTCAGTCTTGAACGGGGTCCAAAATTCACAGAATTTCAGAGAAGAGGTAAAATCAGCTGTCTGCCTGCAAGAGCAGCGTTCATGCAAAGAAGGAACTGGGCCCATAATTCAAGCTCTGTCCAACAACTGCCACTGACAGGCAAGAGCCTAAAAAAATGCACTGGAAGATTGGGCTCAGCTCTGGTCCCAAAGAGGAGTGCTGCCTTCCCAGGTTTGGCATTTGATGGGATAACGTGGACAAACTTGGAAAGGTCTCTCTGTAATTAAACCTGTCATGCATAAGGTGACACCCTTAAATCCCAGGTGCCTTAAGGAGGTGTTTTTGCCTTCCTGCTTGGTTAGTTACACACAGTCAAGGTGCCCTCCTGATTCCACTGGTTTTATGGGAGGTCTCTCAGCTGCATTCACTGGCACTGAGCTTGTCATGCTGGATGGGCCAGGCAGGCTCTGCTCTGTGGTCTGAGCTCATTAACAGCCCAACCCTTGTCACCTTCCACACTTACTTGGGGGATACCTGTACAGGAGGTGGCTCTAACGATTCTCCCTTGTCATCACCACCTAAGGCTTTCCTTCCTTGCCATTCAAGAGCCAGAGGCTGCCATGTCTCTGCCTGGAGTCCCTGTTCCCATGCCCAGTGCAATTAGGGCCCATTCCCATACCCAGTGCAATTAGAGTTAATGAGGAAATTTAAACGAATAACACTAGAAATGTGTTTGGCTCATTATCTTTGAAATGCAGATGAAAGAGGCAAAAACATCTGACAAATGTCCTGGTGCTGGAGTCTGAGTTCCAGCACGGCCACAGCACCCAGGGAGTGCTGGGCTGAGCTCCCCGGGGGCACAGGCTGTGGGTGGCGGCTCAGCCCTGCAAAGAATTTTGGTTTGGTTTAACCACGGATAAGGAACTGTGCTGCTCTGGGGGGCAACAGCATAAGCAGTGGGTTTTGCCAGCAGAAGGACAAATTCCTCTTTCACCTCTGGAGGACCTGGAGCGAACCTGCTCAGCGGAGCTTTGTGCCTTCCCACGGTTCAGAGCACAGCGGCTTTGCACTGCAGCACAGTAGCTGGGGAAAGTCAGCAGGAATAAACTGAATCCTAATAACATCCACTCCGCTTTCACAGCTCTTCCCCCACCACCACCTTACAGAAAGAGAAGTAGTTGGGAAGTCCAAGAGACACTTTCCCCACGATGCGGCTTAAAGTTGGTTTCAAAAAAAACACCACACTTCTCTGCCAACCAAGCTTTAACTGCAGAATTACTTATTTAACAGGAAGATCAAGACAAAAAAAAGTTAACCCTAGTCCCAAGCCTTTCACTAAGTACATGTTTATTGTGTCATTCCTCACAAAACCACGTAGTCTTTTATTTGAAGGGAGATTGTGTTGCTCATACCCTTTTGGCTAGGTAAGATAAATATCCTAAAAATAATCCTAATAAACCTTGTGCAAGCATGCACATTATAAGTATTCTCCCTTCCCAAATTCCTGTCCCTGCCTCATGGAACTGAAATCCATGACATGGTTAAAGCCTGTGCACAGTCTGAACATAGGCTCTGGATCCTCGTCCTTGTAGTTAAAATCCCTCTGGAATTTGTGCCAATTTATCCAGAGGGCCACTTGGAAATACAGTACAGGGCTTAAACCCCCCTCCTCTGTGCTATTTTCAAGCACAAGCTCTAGCAGCTCTGAAGCATTTATTCAATTGCTCCCACAACTTTTCATTTTGGTCTCTTTAATGTGTCAGTTTAAATCTCTTCCCTTCCTCAGGCAGCTCCCAGGCTGTGCAGTGGCACTGGGGCTGATGCCCAAGAGCAGGAACAGTGCAAGGTGCTCTCACAGCAGCGGCACCTCAGGGACAACTTTCCCACCTCGTGGCTTTGCGCATCTTGAGTAGGTCAGTTTATGCCCCAAAAGGCATGTTGGTACTTGGGCATGTGCAAAGGCAGTGAAGTCAGCAGCCTTTGCTTTATCTCCCTAATCACTTCTATAGTTTCCCTGCCTGCATCACTCGTTCTGTGACTTCAGACATTAGTTACGGATGGGGTTTTCTTGCATTAAAGGTTTTATTTGGGGGAAACAAAGCTGTTGTGTCCTTACCACAAACAATCCCTCTCAGCCATCAATACACACTTGCAAAGCAAAGGCTGGGGAGCCACAGAAAGTTCCCCTCTGAGGTGGATGTTCCCCAGGGGCAGTGCTGCTCTGAACTGCAAGAGCAGGAGGATCACAGGTGTGCAGTGCCCATATGTCCCTGTCACCTCTTGGGATGCTGAAGTTATCCTGCTAGAGGTACCATGCTGTCTCCACATTTCTCACCAGGAGCACATGAGGAGGGAGGAGGCGATTTCAGGAACTCACGCCCCAGAACTGGGAAGGCTTTTTCCATGTTCCTTGCTGAAATTAGTCTTTCCACTTTTACTCCTCCTCCTCCCAGTCAGGCCTGTCGCAGAGGAAATGCTAAACTCCAGGAACGCCAGTGCCAATCTGGGGAGGGCACAGGCAGGGAGGCTGCCCCCACCCCTCTCTGGGGAATGAATCCCTCCATCTGCAGGGCAGTTTCTTGCAAATTCAAAACAAAGAAATCAAGGAAAATGTGATTACCTACAGGAAAGCTTCAGCAGATGGAGCAGGGCCAATGTCCCTGCTTGCTGCTGCCAAACCAGTCTCTGTGTTCAACCTTGGATGGGTCATTTGGGTCCAGCACAGCATTATCACAGGCAAGGACTCTGCAGTCAGCCAGCACGGGGCCAGACACTGCTTGTGGCTCTGCCCTTAGCATTCTATTGTCCATTCATTATTCATTTTAAGTCTTCTAACATGCTTGTTTATAATATTAGTTTCTACTCTAAGAAAGCCGCATGGACATGATGATCGATTATATGCAGAAAGCAAAGTGAAGGGTGCTTTGTAAAGTCAGCATATTAGTGGTTTATTCAGTAAATTAATGTATTTTAGAATGCTTATGTACACTGGAACAAAGATCTGTCATAATTACATCATTCAGGTTTACAGTTTATATTTCTGAAAGCCTGGGAAAGGTCCAATATAATTCAGCCCCATCTCTGCATGAAATAAGCACTCTATACTCTTCATCTAATATGAAAGCAAAGTGTTTGGAGGTCTCTGGAGCAGAGTTTCAATAGCCAAGCTCAGCTGTAACACACACTAGCAGGGAGCCAGATTGTGGTAGTGCACATTAAATAGGCAGTGGTGTGATGCAGCCTAGGGCATCCCCTGCTCCTCTCACCTGCATCCTGCTGGCCTGGGTTCCACATGGGCAGTGCTTCAATTTAGTAAAGAAAGTGATCTGTCATTTTTCCCCAGATCTTCACAAGATATAGCCTGGTCAAAATGTAAATATCAAGAATCTCAAAAAATTCTTCCTCGCAGCACACAGGTAAATGAAAATGCCCCTTCCTTAGAGCCAGCAATGTTTAAGAAGTTTTAATGAGCTTCTCTTATTCATAAAAATGCTTTGTTTTTAAAAGCTTGCCATTTCATTAACAGCTTTAAATGTGTCTTTTGCATCTCTACAAATCTGCAACTCTTTTTCCTCCCACTTTTCTCCAAAGTCCATGTTACGGAGTATATGTGATGTGGTCTTGCAGCTGCTTCTCCCTGAGGGAAATCCAACAGCTCAGCAAATGGCAACTAGGAGAAAATGCCAGCAGGGAAAGTTAATTATAATGAGAAGAAAAGAAAATGCCCAGAGACAAAAGTCAAAGCCAGTTTGTGCTGTCAGTGGAAACTGCTTGGTCCTGTGGGATACCTGGAAATACTCAGAGGACTTGACTCATACAAGGACCTTTCTTGGATCTTCTCTCAAACTTTCTGTTAAGGTCCAGTCCGGCATCACGTAACGTGGACATCTTGCTACACCTGCATGATGTCTCTCTCAATTCTGCCTGCCTGCAAAAAATTGAAGAATTGGCATTCTCTATTAGCTTTTTTCCAAGCAAGAACTATTGTTTCCATTACAGGTTTTAACATGATATAATGTCACTCCTGTGCTCTTGGGTACCCTGCTGTGTGCTTTTGCAGAGCAACAGTAGTATCTGGCAGTGATAAGATCTATAAACCTGTTGCCCTTGTTAAACAAAGAGGACTTTGATTCTATAATAACATTGCATTTGGTGAAAACTTGATTTGCAGATAGTCCTTGACCTTCAAAGGCTTTTGTGTTCATGTTTAGTAAGGCAATGGCAAGTGAGCACCTGACTTTCACCCCATTTGTCAGAACTGCCATTGCTGGCCACACCTCAGCCCATAACCTTCAGCCATGGCTTTGGAGATTGTAGTCAGCTCTTTTACCACCTGAGCTCTTTGAAATGCCTTTCAATCCCATTGCAAATGGCAATACTGGTGATAGGGATAGATTAAAGGCTGACGGGGGATGTCATAGGAACTATGGTATCTCTCCAGTTCTCTGCCAATATTTTCCAGGAGCCTATTTCCTCTTATATATTAAAAAAAATTGATCTGCCTTAGGCAAATACTTCTTATCAGCAGATAATGCACTTACACCACCAGGCATATGCGATTAAGGAACCCAGGTTTGAGGTGACACAGCAGTAGCACATGGTACCGTGCAGAACAGCAGCTGGACTCCTTCTGTCTAAAAACTTGTTTGTACTCCTTGTATAAGGAGTGAACCATTAAGCACAAATGATCCATTTAGCAAAATGCTTTACAGAGCACCATTGAGTGGACCCTCCAACGTAGCCTATATGTGCCAGTTCAGAATTGGGGTGAGGGGAAAATGTAGTTTTAATCCCTTAAACTCTTGATATTAGCAAAATAATATAAATATGTATAATACAAATTGCATGTCTATGATCCTGGGTGCTATTTTGGCACCCAGAAGGTCACCAGCAATGCTTCCTTTCTTCTCAGAATGGTAATTTGGGGACCAGTTTCCAAGGCTGTGATGTATTAAGTGTTTTTCTCAAGGAAACCGTTCCCGGGATTTGGGGATCAGACCCACGGACATCATTGGAAACCCTCCCATTGACTTCAGCAGCCTTTGAATTATCCACTTATTTCTGTGGATGCTGTGGGAACAGAGATACACAGTGCTTTGGCAGCAGCCTTTTAAAAAATGTATTTGGGATAATTTCTCCCTCTGGCAACCTTTAGTTTAGCAGCTTAATCATCAGACAGGAATAAGAGTGGCTGAAAGATCTTCCACCTTCCTGGAATGAGTTAATTTTCTCCCCTGCTATATTAGCCGTCATCCATCTATATATACTGTCATTTGTTTCTCGCCCTCCTCCAGATCAGAGAGCTGCTTAATCACTGCCTGTCAGCTCCCACCTTGCCATATTTCAGCCTGCTCATATGAAATGTTGTTATTTGCTCCCTGGGCAGCCAGTAGTAAACCAGAGAAGCAATCGATAAATGTCCTTAACCAGAGCTCAGGCTGCAAGCGGAAACATTGTCTGAAACAAGGGGGGGAGGATAAATCCCTGTTTCCTTCCCCTGGCACTGCTGACTGCACATATGCACTGATTCACTTGTGAGCTTGCCACTAGCGGACTCTCCCTCTCAAAGCAAAGGGGTTGTGAAAGGACAGAGGGCAAAGCCACACACGGGAGCAGCCCCTGCCCCCGGGCCAAGCTGAGTCTCCTCTCCTGGCTGCCCCACCCCTCCCACTTGTTGCCTGCTGCATCAGCAGGAGCCAGGAATTTCCTTCTGGCCTCGAGCAGCAGTAACCCCACATCCCAAATCCTCCAGACCCATAGTTCTTGTCAGAGCTGCAAACACTGCTCAGATGCCAGCGATGCCCCCCCTTCTCCTGCTCTCCCAGCCTCCTCTATCAGGATTCTTTGGATGCAAACCAACATTATTATTCTCCCTCCAGCCCTCCATTTGGAAACTAGAGAGATTATTCTTCTTACCAGCACTTTACACTTGGACAATACCACAAGACTACAACAAAACAAAATGAAAAAATCCATCCCAGGTGTTGCCTACTGCAGTTAAATTCAAAGGCATTGTCCAGACTGAAAAGTTACCTCCTGTTGTAATTTGACAATTAAATAGAGGTACCAAGTGCCTCTTTAAAGGGCAGCTTAAATAAGGGCTGTTAATTCCACTGCTGGCACAATCAGTAATTGATTGGAAAAGAGTTGGCAGGTGTAAAAATGGTAGAAAACAGTTTTATTTTGTTCTGCCAGTGATGGAGCTCATGTAGGTGACTCTGTCCCTGGCTGCTCTCACTCATTTCCAAAGCTCCCACCAGTCAGTGTGTGGGTCACTACACTCCTGTTTGGCCTCAGTTCCTGAGCAGATGTTTCCATGCCATTTAATGCCACTGTGATTCATGTCATAAGGCATAAACCTGGCATTAGATGAACAACAGGGACATGAGCTACCTCTTCTGGGGTTGGTGAGGTGCCAGACTGACTCCTTGGGGCTGGAGGAACTGTGGACTCAGGAATGTGCCAAAAGTGGCATGGGAAAGCAGTGGCACAGCCACTTTGGCACTGGGTGTACAGACTTGTTTCTGTGCTCAATGATGAGAGCTGGGAAACCCCATCTAGGTGCAGATGCCACTTGGTCATTATTATTTCATTTTTAATTCAATACTTGTGCTCTGATCATTGTTGTTGACCCAAACGTATCATGACAATTCTCCTACAAACCACAGAGAGTTAGATGAGAAGTCCCTTCCAGGTCAGCAAAGGAATTCCCAGGGGTGCTAAAGCACATCTGAAGTAGATATGTGATACAACAGCTGCAAGTAATGGAAGGAGGGAATATTGTAGGAAAAGAGTAAAGGAAACAGAAGGTTACACAGATTGCTCAAAATATCCTTTAATTCCTGCCACATATTAGCCAGTCTTGTTGTTACCATAACATGTCTTCTACTAAAGCCTAAGAAGCACCATTCTCTACACTCCTTCTCCAAATGTGATCCAATATCTTCTGCCTTGACACTGGAAGCTGGGAGCAGGCACCCAGCTGTCACATTTGCAGCTGCCAAGATGGGGAGAAAAATTCAGGCAATCCCATCTGATCCACTCATCTCCCAGTGATCAGCTGTCAGCAGTGACTGGCTGTCCACCTTGTCCTGTCCCATACACTCCCTGAAACCAGAGAGCTACACACACAGATGGACCTGGCTCACACTTTTAATTAATTTTTCCTTCTATCTCCATATTTGCTTGCAACAAACCATCTCCCTGGATGGCTCATACTACAGAAATACTCCACTGCAACAGCTCTTAGGTACAACCAAAGTTTGAGAGACGCTGCCATGGTGCTGGCTGGAAGAAAAAGTATCTTGTAAACTCTTTTCTCAGATGACAAAAAGTGTCACATGAATCATCCCCATCCCATCCAGAGAGCACTATTAGTGTCAAGGACAATAATAAAGAAGATAAGGAGCGCAGAAAAGCGCGTGTAGCCCACCCTAATTAATGCCATCACTAACAAGTCAATGAATCGAAGCATGAAAGTGAATGTGTGCAAAAATGTGTAAAGCTGGAGAAAGCATCCCTTATTCCCTGAGAGAGAGAACACCTGTGTCAGCAAAACAAAGCTTCAAAAGCAGTATGAGAAGTTAAGCCTGAAGTTGTGCTGGCAGTGCTGTGCCCTTGGGTGACTTTGGATAATATCAGTCTCTCTTCTATGAAATAAGGATGGTGCCTCCCTTCCTGCACTGTTGCTCATCTGGATTTTGTGTTTTCCCAAGCTCCCCTGGTAGGTGACCATCCTCTGCCCAGCACAGAGGAACTCCCACATTTAGGCAAGAATCCTCAACAACCTAAATAACAATCTGCACAAACTGTGCTTGCCTGCATTAAATGTAGAGGCAGTGAGACAAGAGGCTCTGTAGTGGGCTGAAGACTACTAGATGTCCTCTCTGGGATCAGGACATTCCTGTGAGAAGATTTAAGGTGTCCTATTTAGTGCTCTTTCTACAAAACAATCATCATTACTGTTCCTCTTTGAATTCCTCCCTCTTGTCTCCACTTCAGAGGGCCTGTGACATTGCAGAAATTGGCAGAGAATGAGAGCATCCAGGCAGCTTTTAATCAAACCATGCAATTAGGGTCTTTCCCCTCCTGTTCTGCCAGCCAGGGATCCTCTCCATCTTGCTCTGTTAATGCCCTCTGCTCTGGAGCAGGAGCATCAGCTCAGACCCTGATTCAGGTTCTCCATGTCTGGGAGGGAAGGACTAGTTCACAATCTGATTCAGAGACTCCTGAAACTCAGGAAAAGAACTCATTCTAGTCCTGATTCACTCTGTTGTGATCTGATTCAAACCCTCCTGGCCCCGCAAGGAAGTGGGACCGTGATTCAGAAATCCAAATTCAGAGCAGGGTGACTCAGGACCCCCACAGACCACAGCTGGGACAACTTCTCCAAAAACACCTCTGCTCCTCTGCTGCCTACTGGGGGACGTGCTGCTGCCTGGACCCTTGCAATGAGCTGTTCCAATACGTGCTTTGGACCAGGTCAATACAACAAAGAATGTTCAGAGAAGAGTACGGCACCAGAATATTCAGGCTGAAGTCGCTCCATGGGTAAATAGGTGCTAATCCACCTCCCTTGACTTTCAACCTGTTGCAAGAACCTGCCTGGCACAGCCCCTCCTTCTGACACAGTGCCAGGTCTTGTTCTGCAGACGCTGTTGGATTGATTCCCTTTGTGTCCTGCCGTGAAGAATTCAATGAGCTTTTTCAGCATCGGCAGCTCAGGGCTGCTGGGTTTTGTACCTTGTGCTTACACTTATGGGACCTGACAGTGGCTCTTTAATTCTTAATCCTTCTGAGAAGCAGACTGTGTATTCCTTCCTGCTCGCATCAGTCTGGACCTCATTAGCTCCTCTCACTTGGTTGTGCCCAGAGGAGGCGGCAGACGTACAGACCCAGGAAAAATTGCAGTGTGTTTGCAGTTTTACTGCAATCCAGGCCCATGAATTTTATACTAAATTGGAACTGAACTCCTCATTAAAAGCCCCTGAGGCTTCCCTGGTATTTCTGATTTCCCTTGGTGTATTTTCCTCTTTTGCCTTGCAGATTTCCACTTGTGTTCAGAAGGGAGGTTAGAGTGGGCCATGGGATGCAAAATGCTGATACAGTCTATCTGGGGGCCCCTACTCTCAGTAGAGGTGGATGTTGACTGGCCCCACATCTTCAGGGGCAGGGATTTGAGTATGTGTACGTGGGGGAGGCTGGAAGCTTCAGAAGATCTTCGCTGACATCACTGATGAACAGTGGGAAGAGCAATTAAAAGCTTTAAAGAATCCAGAGTAGGATCTTGTGAGCAGGAGTCTTCTACTGGTGCTCTTGGTGGACACTGTCCTTGGATGAGGTCTGAACTGGTCACCTTTCAGGTGAGCTCAAGGCATCAAACATATCCCATTGGATCCCAGTGCTCTCCCCAGGAACAGAGATGTGTTCCTTGGTGTGTGCTTGCACAGGGTTGGATCAGCCTTCCCTTGGTATCTCAGCTGTGAAAAGCATGCACAAAGAAGAGAAACGAAAGGAAAAAAAAGAGGGGAGAGGAAAAGGAAGAAGGAGAGGAAAAGGAAGAAGGGGAAGGGAAAGGAGAGGGGGAGGGGGAAGGGGAAGGGGAAGGGGAAGGGGAAGGGGAAGGGGAAGGGGAAGGGGAAGGGGAAGGGGAAGGGGAAGGGGAAGGGGAAGGGGAAGGGGAAGGGGAAGGGGAAGGGGAAGGGGAAGGGAAGGGAGAACCCTCCCCTGAAGAAAGATTGGAATTTCACAGCTACTGTGCAGAAGACATTAGCTGGTTTGGGGGTGTGCTGTGAACTTTGGCAGCTGATTTGGGTCTGTTTGGACCAGCCTGGTACCAACAAGTACCATGGCTGCAGATTGGGCTGTGGAAGGCGGGTTCTCTAAAAGGACGAATTCTGATCGAAATCAAACACACATAAATATGTCACTAAATATAGTGGCATTTGACTCCTCCCCACAGGCCTGGGAGTCAGGAACCAAAGAAGGAGAGCTGGATGTCTCTAGCATCAGCTGCCTCTGGCTGTTGGCAGAGGGCAAGAGTGAGGGAACCCAGCTCTCCAGCTTGAAGCCTCCACACCACTGAGGGTCCAACCTCCTGCAAGGAGAATTGTGGCTTTGAAGCCCAGTTCACAGCAGACCCCAAGATGCTCTGAGACCAAAAAGCACTTTTAACGTGGAATTTTATACCTAAAAATGCAGAGTTTCCTTCTACTCTTTAAGTTTGCTTCCTCAGAGTAGTGTCTAGTTCAGAAAGGGAAAAAATGCCTGGCACGCCTGAGCACTGCCTGAGCACTCATCATGGAAAGAGGCAGAGCTTCTCCTGGGCACTGCAGCCCTGAGATTGTTTGCCTTACTAAAAAAAAAGTGGTCCTAACTTATCTTAGCCCTGAGATCCCTGTCATTTTCCACAGTGCACCTTGGATCAGTCGCAGAGAGCTGAGGCTCATATTGCTTGTACTGTGGGACTTCAAAATGCAACCAGAGTCTCGGATAATAAGCACCAGTCTTCCAACGGTTAATGCAAAACACACTGTAGGATGGTTAAGTAATTCCTTTTTACATGATGCAGCTGCAATTTGTCTTTCATTGTCGCTAAAACAAAACAAAAATTAGGAGTAAACTGTTTAGTCAAATCAGGACAGAGCTAAATGACCAGTTATCCTGCTACTATGTTGGCCCAGAATGTATTTTTTTTTCCACAGATTGATGCAGGCTGAGATATTTGCATGTGCTCACTCACTCTCACATGATCAACAGTGTTTCACTCCCCCAATTTCCATCATGAGAGGTATATTAGCAGACAAGTAGTCTATGCAGCTATATTACCATTTTCTCTTGCTGAAGAGCACTGTGTACCCTGCAACGAATCACAAACACAGCCAAAATACAGAAATCCGTGACTCTGGGCAGCAGGGACAGAGAGGTAACAGCCTGGCTTTGCAATATCAGCTGCTCTTCCAGTTACATCCAACACCGTTGGGGACCTTGTTAAGGTTTCAAGTAACACACGCTGTTTATCTGAGCACCCTGTCAGCCAAATGTAAGCCTGCCTGGGATAAACTGAGTCTCAGCTGCTTGAGTGAGAGCTATGTGTTTCCATGTTTGCCTTTTCCTAGTAAAATATTTCGTGGACCCTTTTCCAATAGAGGCAAAACTGGTAGATTGGGTAAAACCGAGGTAAGCACAGTCAGTCGGAACACAGTCAAACAAATGAGTGGTAATGTGGTTTATGCTGAATTAATAACCTGGGCCTCAGTTATTTCAAGGTTGTAGCTCCACTCGTTTCACTGCCCTCTGCCTGTTCATGTGGATTTTCTTTTTGGCCCATACACTCAAGACCATTTTGTTGAAAGGATGCAGCACCAGACCTCTCCATCACCACTGCACCTGCCCCCTGCCCTGTTCCCAATCTCATCTTGAGCACAAGCCTGCTGATGTCAAGGCTCTTTGCACACTGTGGAGGCCTCCTGACATCCAAGTCACTCTCAACATCTTTTTATTTTTTTTTAATCAAAAAATCAAAAGGAAGTACATTCATCAGAGAAATTATGTTTTTTATTATCCAATGTCCATCCTTGAAAGATGAAGGTACAAGAAAAATGCTGTTTGTGAAATAAACAGCCTTTAGCTGAAAGAGGTTCCGACTCTTGTTCCTCAATCCGAGAAATCTCAGCTTCATTATTAAAGTCACAATCATGTTCCTTTACTTCTGATGGTTTTTTGTTCAATATATGCACAAGTTCCAAGCCCCTGCTCTTATCTGACCTTTACTAAATGACCCTTCTTAGACCTGGCTGTTCAGCACTATGCTGCCAGGCATCTCCTTCCTTCACGAACTGCATGGGAGCTGATTTACTTGCTCTTTAAAAAAATCATCTTCCCCTAGACATTTCTTCTTCTAATTACCCAAAGCTTTGTTTCCTTTTCACTGCCTGATAAGTGCTATTTATATCCACAGCTGTTGAAGTATCTTCTTCCCGATAGCAGGTGAAGAAGATTCCTATCTCAGCACATACTCTAAAAATCCTAATCCATTTTCTGAAGTCATTTGATGCTACCTGTCTTTTGCCTTGTGGAATCTGCCCCTCTGTATTTTGGTGGCATGTACAAAATGACAGGAATGTCCCTGGGAGGGGGGAAAAACAATGAAAGGAAAGCACCAGCACAATACTTCTCAGCTGATTGCAGAGCTGAAAATGGTGGTCCCACCTCCCCACCTCTACAATGAAGCTCTGGGGCTTCTCCAGCTTTGTGGAGGAATCAGACAGCTATTCTCCTTTTCCTTGTAGGATTAGTTTTTCAGATCTCCTTAGTTTTTGGCCATCTCCTTGAACCTCCTCATTCTACTGGCACAAGAGGAAAAGTAGAAGCAGCAAAGGGAGAAGATGGTGGAAGAAAACAGCTATCCCATACATCAGTGGAAGTCTGCTTGGGTTTGGAGATGTCTGTCCTGGGGTATTTATTTTGATGGAGTTATAAATCTGCCCCAAACTCAGAGGAGACATGTGGAATGGTCAGACAGGAGGTCAGTTGCTTCTGACCTTGTAGCCTGTGCTGCAAACCTCATCCAATGCTGCAAATCACACTCAGACTATGCTGCAAACCTCAGGCAGACCCATTCCACACAGCTACACCCAGGCAAACATTCCCAGGGTCAGCAACACCTGTGCTGCAAAGCCCAGTCAGATTTTCAGCTTCTTCCCTGTGGAATCAAGAAAACCAAACCTTCGTAACACCTGGAGATTTTGAGCTCTGCCATTTTTTGTCCTACCACAGAGCAGAATTCACATCTAAACTCAGACAGGCTTGGATCCCTTTTGTGTCTGTTAGGCTTCAAAGCAAATGTGGTTAAAATTGAAGCCTGTGTTAAAACTGACCCTCATATTAGCAATTTCATTGTAATTATGGAGAGCCTTTTCCATTTACCCTGACATAAGAGTGCCTTCAGGCTCAGCTGCGTGACCAGTGATTAAAATTAAAAAGTCCATCCTAGTCAAAAGAAGACAATGCTATAGAACCAGCAGAGAAAGGAGCGCAGGTACGGCTCTCTGTACCTCGAGGGCTGGTTTCTGCTGCATGAAAATTTGCAGACCAAAGCACAGAGACTCTGGTAAGGGCATGGAACCTACCCACTGTTGCTGTATGCCAGGCACCACAACTGTGCAGCCATCAGGCCTCAGTCTTTAAAAGTTTTTCGGATGCTCCTTGTGCCGAAGGAGGAATGAGCCAACTGCGTCTCTGTCCAGAGAGGGGTCAGTAAGCTGCACCCCAGCAAACTGCCAGTCGGATGATGGTCTCTGCTGACCTCAGCTTTATCAGGCACATTGCAGGCACCAGTGTGCTACAGCAATTAGTTTTAATTCAAGCACCAGCACCTTGTGCTCAAGTTCAATGTCCTGGCATCTCAAGTGAGACTAACAAGATGTATCACCATTCCAGGAGCTCTCTCAGCTCTCCAGTGCCAAATACTTTAAAGGGACATTGATGCTTAAGGGGTGCTCTGAATTATTTGCACCAGAGGCAGCTTAGTTAACCCACTGTAACATACACAGGGACAACTCCCCAAATAATCATAAAAAGTGCAGAACATGATGTGTCACATGAAAACAAAAAGCAAACATTGCTGTGATCCCTGAGCTCCATGCCATAAAGAGAAGCAATAACTCCATATTAAAACAGTTACAAGGTTTTCCAGGGAGGGAAGAGGGGAGGAAGTCAGAGTCATGAGAAGAGAAGAATGTTCCTGTTAGAAATGAAGAAAAAGTCTTCAGCAGGAGACCAAGCCATCGTGAGCAGGGAGCTGAAACAGCACTATGAGAGCATTGATAGACTGCAGTATGGCCACGTGTGTCTGGACTCTGAGAGCAAAAATGCCAGTCTTGTGCAAACACCTCTTCCAGGACATATTTACTGTGGTTTCTACCTGCTGTGCCAGGCCAGCATGCCAGTGCCTGTGCATCACTGGCTGACACCAGTCAGGCAGGCACTGTGTCCTGGGAATGCTGTACACATGTGTGCACGGGTGATGAAGAAATGTCTAGTGATACATTATGTGTCACTGGAACCTCTACTCACAAAAGTCACTCTGATTTTGGACCTCTCTGCCTTGGAAAGCCAAGTCTAGCGCACATGAAGATGTCCTGAGAAACCACCAGGTAAAAAACCCCACAGTCCTCGTCTCAGTCCTTGTGTTGGGGTCCTGGGAACAGGGGTGCCCTAGATCCATCAGCTGCATCCTCCAGTAAGCACCATGCAGGCCAGCAGAAGGGATGGCCCTTCTCTGCAGCAGGGTCACAGCAGCAAAGGCCCCTCTGTGTCAAAGGCTGATAAGGGCAAGTAAATGTCCTTTGCATTCACCAGGATCTGTTGCCTCCCTTGGTGCACTGTCAAGGCCATTACTCATGAACACTTGGTAAACAGAGGTGTGTTTGCTGCAGCGTGTTCCTGACTGGGCCAGTTGGAGCTGCCGTGGCAGGGCAGGGAGAGTGAAGTATCCGCCTTTCATGTGCTGCAAGGCATGTGCCAGTGGCACTGCGCCAGTGACAGCCGTGCCATGGGGCTGGAGGCTCCTTGCTGTTCCTTGGAAAAGGTCAACATTCTCCAGGGGTCCCTGTCTATCCCTACAGCCCCCATGCACACCCATGTTTATCTGTGGGGGGCTCCCACCACAAGGTCCTCTGAGCTTCCCTCGGCCAGTGCTGGTCCCCACCCACCACTTGCATCCCTCCTCCTCCTCCAAATTCCTCCAGTTTGCACCAAAATAACCCGACCTCGTTTGTAGTAGCCTCCCCAAAGGCGGCACACATGGAGACCTCTGCCTGTGCCCAGCCCTCAAGGATTGCCCTCCCCCTGCAACTGCCTGGTGCTGGATACAAGAAATCCCGTCTGCCCTGTCCCTTCCCAGGACAGATTTACATATTGGGTCAGCCACTTGATTTCCAGGGGATAATATTATTCATGAAGCTATTTGTGGTCCCCAAATCCTTGGTTGCTGTTTGTTTGCTTCTTTCTCACTCCCTCTTCCCTGCTTTTTACTCCCCCTTGGCTGTTGGTCTGCTAAAAAAAAAGTTCTCCCTTGGCTGCATTTTCAGTAGGACATTTCAAAGTCGGGCTGAGATGGGTATTAACTGAGGATAGATGCCAGGTTCCTTTTCACTACATCCCAAACTACTAGAATAGCACCAAAAGCTGTAAATTAGGTCAGCTTTGCACAACAGATTCCCAAGCCTTTGCTGGGAGCGACGCTGCACAGCCTTCGGGTGACTGTCGCTTTAAACAGATCTGGTGCAGCTTGTCTTGGGGGACTGGTGTGATGCAGTGAGAGCTCTCCCAGGGCTGTCCCCTCCCCTATATAGACACAGTCTGGGACCCAGAGCTGCCCCTCTGAGGGTGCACAAGTCAGGGGGAGGCACAGGAACCCCACAGCACCACAAGGCTGGGGCCTGATAGAGAGGATAAATATGGGGCAGGGTCCCAGCCCGCAGAGGGGAGAGGCTGTGTGCTGGCAAGATGGGCAGCAGCAGCAGCTTCTGAAGGAACAGCAACAGGCTGAGCAGCAATGCTAAGGTCTGAGATTGGCTGGGGGAGCTTCCCATCAAGTCCTGTGCGACTTCCCTGAAGAGGTACGTCCTGAAGAGTCTCACAAACTTATTTTTGGATATCAAAAACTTCTTTTTGGATACAGCCGATGAACCAGGAGGATTGCTGGTGCCGAGACGATGCACCCTGCACCTGTGGGCAGAGGGACAGGCAGCATGGGTTCTCTTGCCAGATAAGCCATTGCCACCTTGGTACAGCATTCACAAGGTGAAGCCAGGTCCCTGTTCCCTGTGGTGGAATATTAGCTCCTGTATTTTTGAAAACCTGGAAACAAGCAAATGGGAATATGGCAGGGGATATTTTCAGAGAGATTCCTGGGGAAGAGAATTACCAGTCTCATATGACTTTTCTGACTTTGCAGAGCACTTGCTGGTGCAACACAGAGAAGAGCTACAAACAGAGCAAAAATATGTTCTCCTTCCCCAGAATGCTCATCTAGCTCCCTCTGACCCACAGCTCAGGGACGTCCTCATTTAGGAGTCAAGTCTGTGTGTTTAGCAGCCCTGAGAATATTTGCCTTCGGTGGAGCCTGTGTAACCTTGGGGTAACATATCCCACCCTTCAGATTTGTGTTTGGGGAACATGCAGGCTGTCTCCTCTCTGCTCACGCAGATTTCGGAGTCCTGCCCCATCCCATGCGGCACCCTCAGCGCTGGCTCTTTGCCTGGGACAGGACCATCTCCTGGGGCAGGGACAGGTATTCTGGGAGGAGTGAAGGAAGGAAGAACAGATCCAAGTCCTCAGCCACTAATGGAAACGCAGGAGCACCAGGAATGTAATTAGCCTCTTGGCATAGCGCTTGGGAAAGCCAGAGAGGCACGTCAGAGAGGGGAGGAGAAAGGGATCAGAGGATAAGCCAGGGAGCAGAGATCACAAAAACAAAAAGCAAGACATAGGGCCAACATTGTGAGACCCTTAAAGGCTTGGGCAGCTCTACTGTGCCTCTTCTGGTGGCTTCAGGGACCTGTGGGGCCTTTGGGGGTGTAGGAGACAAAGCCTATGGTGTGAAAGGATTCTTCAAGGACCTGCAATCCTTTCCAAACCCTTTCATACCTGAATGCCACTTCTGTGGTTTCCATGGAGATGTCATCATCAGGAGAACAAGCAGAGGTCCCCACATTCTGGGTGGGAAGGGAAGGAGCAGCAAGAGCAGTCTCACTCTTTTGCACCTATTACAAGCCTAAGCAAGTACATAGACACAGATTAGCTAGGAAAAACTCCTCACTGCCCTGACCCTTGCACGAAGCACCATGGAGGTTCACACATGGTATCCCCTGGAGACCTTTGTGTGCTGGAGGCAGGCAAGAGGAGATAGAGAATGAGGGGGATGGAGAGCTCCTTACCACTTCCAACTGAGCTCCCCAGTGGCAATTAAATCCAAAACAATGAGAAAACAACCACTTTCTACCCGAAATGGCAACAGCAGGTCTTCAGCAAAGCCTTGAGTTGGTTTAAATTGCAGAAGTGAGCTGCAGCTTGGCTCACCAGAGCCACCTGTCCCTGTTCCCTCCCCACAGCATGGCCATCACCCCCCGGGACAAGGACCGGGCAGTGCAGTAGTGGTCCACAAACAGGGAGGAGGGAAGGCTTGGACTTCACTGCTGAGTGTTTATTTGCAAGATGATGTTGTGTTTGGAGAGAGTTCCAGGCAGGATGTGTCTGCAGTAAACACAGGAAAAGGGCTGACGCTGTAGTCGAGTGGAAAGGCTGGCAATAGTTTCAAGTTTTAATTAACATGGCCCCTCTTGGGTGGTGTGTGATTCCCAAATGATGGCTGATAAAGGCAGGCCAGCTGCCGAGGGCTCCCTCCTCAGGGTGCTGTGGAGGTGCATTGGCCTTTTGAGTTTTCTTTCTAGGAATGTCCCAGGGAGACACCGGACACATCTGGGAAAATACATGCATGGATTTAAACACTAAAACATCTCCTGATAATTTTCTTTACCTCCAAATCAAGTGTTTGAGACAGAAACAAAGCCTACACTGTGCAAACACAGTTGTGCACAAGCCTTCTTTCCATTGCAATCCTCCTTCTCAGACAGGGAGTGAGAAGGATGTTAAAGAAGCTCCAGGCTCCCACGTCAGGCCCTGCAATGTCACAGTTCCCATGCTCAAAATGGCTGAAGGACAGTGGATGGATTTTCCATAGAGCACTGCCCCCTGCTGTGGGCTTGCCATTCCCACACGTTTCACTCCTCACAAAACCTCCTGGTAGGAAAAATCTGCAAAATCATGGCGATCTCACGAAATTCGGGGCCATTCTCTGCCTGTGTGTCCACTCAATGTTCTGCGGCTCTCCCGTAGAGCACAGGCTTCCTCAAAACATCAGGAAGAAGTAATCCCAACAAAACGAAAGGGAGGAATAAGGGGCAAGGAATTTGGTCAATGTATCCCTTTACCTCAGCGAAATCCCTGACTGATACCTGAGATCTGGGGGCATTTGGGTCTGCAGCAGCTGCAGCCCAGGCCCTTGACACCAGAGCTTACCCTGGGGTGAGACACATTATGCAGCCAGTGGGGGTGGGTGGGACAACTTGAGCCCAGTTGCAGATACCACTGGAGAAGCCCATATGTGTGTGAAGGGCTTGATTTTACTGCTCAACAGCAACAGAGAAAATACACATTTCTAAAGCATCACTCGTCTCAGTGCTAGCAGGGTGCTAGCACGAAGTTGAACCCTCAGCTGAGATGCTCGGGGAGTTAACAGTCCTGCACAGCAGTAGGAGAGGAACCCCGGGAAAGCTCAAGCTGTTCGTGGGGATCCCCTCTGTAGGAGCTCTGTCCAACAAAATGCTGCTGTCAGTACTCTCCCAAAATTCTCCCAACCAGTCAGGACATAAAAAAGCCTCCCAATGACATTATATTTGCGGCCACCAAACCTCTCACTTGCTGGCACCGAGCACATTCATTGGGAACAACAACATGATTTTTACAGTATGATTCTTTTCTCAGCACTTCCCAGAACTAATGTGCAAAGTCTTTGTGACATTTTAGCCATGCTCACGGTAAGTATGGTAACTCAGAAGTCTGATTTCTGGTAACTTGATCTGTCATTGAGTGGTCTGCCTGCAGCTGTGCTGCTGGAGGGCCTCATTTTTACAGTGGATAAAGTGTTTCAAAGGTGCCCTCATATCCCATGGAGATGATGCTGGTCCTCTCATGTCTGGTAGATGAATGTGGTAGCTAAAGACCCAGCCTTTCACCTGCTGAACTCCATCACAGCTTCGCCCCTGTCTTCAGGAGAAGCTGGAGCAACTTTCAGTTAAAGGAGGAAAAGAAAAGGTAGAAGAATTAAAGTCCTGTTAGCATCCCAGCTGCAAGAGGAAAGCTGGATTTTTACAAAGAGGACACAGGGAGGATAGAAAATTTTGGAAACTGCATGCATTTTAGATTAAATGAGCTTAAAATGCATTTACTCTGAATAAACCATGAAATATCTTGGACAAAAGTCTACCCTACAGTAGATTGTAAAAATTATTATATGGTAGATTATAAAATGACTAGTGTGAGAATACCTTGATTGGCAGATAAGAAGAGGTGGCTGCTGTAGTGCGATTCACAGAATGAAGCCCGGGGGCACTGCTACCTACAAACAGCAATTCCACCCACACCACAAAGTCAGGGCTGCAAGTGAAGGGAAGGGGGAGTTTCTCTCATGGCTGTAATTGGGACCTTGGGGAAGCAGAGATAGAGATGGCTCTGAGACAGTTTTTTTAAGCCAGGAAGAAGGCTTTTTTGGTTGACATTCATACTGGGAAAATCTGTTGGTGTTGGTGAACTGCCAAAGATTCTGAGAATCATTGCAGCGTTCCCTGTGGGTTTGGGAAAGACAAGGTTTGATTCTGCAACTTGGCTTCTTATTCCCCACGTCAGCAACTCCTAGCAAAAGGTAGAAAATTTATCTTTATAGTGACATCTGTGGCTGAGCTAGGAACTGAAATAGCAGGTACTGAGTAATAGCTCTGCTGGCCTGGAAAAGTCACCAAGGTGGTGCAGTCTAAGGTATATTTCTGAGTCCTTCATTCTCTTGGCAGTCTGTCTGAGAAAGCCAAAAGAAAAGTCTTGGGACTCATTTTTTACCTCTCCTGCCATTTGTTTTCTTGATGTGGCTCAATGCTGTCATTAAATTAAATGTATCCAGGTTATAAGAGAGTGAATTTATGCAGGGATTAAAACAGGCTAACGTTATGCCATTGAAAAATTACTTAGCTTGCTACTGAATGAAAGCTCAGTGCTGACCTGCACAAGTATTTCTGCCCAGGAACAAAAACAGGTCTAAAAGACAGAACTGAGAAGACAGCTGGCAGGATGAAATGAAGAAAGAGAGAATGTCAGCTGCCTCTCTGGGGACCAGACTACTTTGAAATGAGCCCTGCCAGACAAAATAGAAGCCTTGTTGCTGGGCTCTAGCAAAATGTTAGCAAAGGCCAGATCCTGTAAGCCTCAAGGCTGGGGTATATCAGTGTAAGATAAAAGTGATAAGCGGGGGTGGAATGTGAATGCTCCAGCTCAGCAGTAATGCTCCTGTCCCACTGGTCTCTGCTCCTCGGCACATCCAAGAGAAAAGGGACAAGTGTGCCATGGCCCTAAGACTGGCACCCATCAATGCTGGGGGCAATCTCTGGTGTTACCCCCTTGTGGTAACCCCCTGCAAGGGATCAGGGACAAGGAACTATGCCCAGTTTATCGGGAAGGTGGACAGAGGGACCCAGTACTGGTCTTCTTCTCACAGTGCCTTGATGATCAGTCTCAGGTTTAAATAGGGTTTCCCACTGACAAGCTAAACCGTTGGCTGATGTAGGCGGACTTCACATGAGCTGAGGAGCTTATTGAAATGTCGCAAAATGACAGAAAGGTTTTTCCTTTATTGTACTGGTATGACTGAAATCTCAAAGCCAGGAGGGATTTGGACTGAGAGAGGATCCTAACCCACCTCTGGCCATAATTATTTCAACACAGCTGTTCAGACAGGGCATGGGCAGCCTTTGTCCTGCCATAATTAATTTTGCAAGGGTTTTTTGTTTGTTTTTTTTTTTTAATTGATATATTCAAGAAACAAACTGTTATAGGATGTTCACTGTTATAGGACTCACCCTGCTAGCCATATAAGTCCATACTGTGACTGCTACATGGGACAGATTAATAACAATCCTGTACTTACTTATATACAGATAAGAATAAATATTCATACCAGTAACTGGTAAATCCCAATTCAACCACCGTAGTTATATGACTAATTCTCTTGGTGCAGAAATTTTTCTGGTATAATGGGTATATGTGTATATATATATATATTAGAAGAGGACAGTTATTTCATTTCTCTGCATGAGTAGCTATCCCAATGTATTTATATCGGCACATCTGCAAGAGAGTAGGTCTACCCCACTAAAAAGAAGTTTTGCCATGTTAACTGTGTGCATAGCTCAGCATGAGGGCACCTTCCAGTCAGCAGAAGCTATCAGAGAGAATACAGTCTGCTATAACATGTACTCTTCTGCAAGACATGATGAGCAGCTTTCCTCCAACAACACAGGGAGGAAATGACCAACAAATAAAGCCAGTGTTGAAAAAAAAAGTAAAACAGGTGACCTCTGATATCAGGAGAACTTCTTCAAAGAAATCGTGTCTTTCTTCCACTGAGGAAAGCAGAGTTGTTTGCTCATACTTTGGTCCAACAGAGGTGGGTGTAATTAAAGGCACAGCCTGATTTGTTTGATTCATTGGCAACCTGAATAGCCACCCCATGTTCTGTTTGGCCACATGAGAAGCCAACCCCTTTTCCAGGCTGAGATTTAATGGGTGAACAGCCTCCTTTCTAGGGAGCCTCTCTTTTCCCCACAAGCCGCCAGGTTCTTTTGGCATTTGACACTTCTGTAGAGCTTTTTCTCCTGTGGGTTTTCATATGGCTATTTTTGGGAGATTTCAGACTTGCAACGCAATCTTCGCCTGTTCAGCTTCTCTCTGACTGTAAAAAAGCCACCCTGCACCTCTAATCATCTCAGTGTTTAGTATTAAATTATCCATCAGAGCTCCTTTGGTAGCAGAGGGAGTTGATTGTACTGTTTTTACAGAGGATAAAAATAGCAACTGTAGCAGGCAAGGGCAGAGGGGAGGGCTGAGGCAAACGGAGGCAGCGGCACTTCTGTGACAGAAGTTGGTGCCTTCACCTGCTGACAGCAGGGATTGGTAAAAAAGGATCTTGTTTCTGCAATCAATCGAAGTGTAAACAGCAGTGTCTGAATTCATACAGATGACCTTGATCTGTTAGGCAGGGAACAAGACACTGGATACTGAAAATTTCCCTGCAGCAGCCTGAAAACTCCCAAAAACCTTGCCTGCTTCTTCAGCTGGTTCCAGAAGACAACCCTGCTTCCCTTTTCCGTGCCAGTGCGGTGCCAAGCTTGCACACCCCAGCCTTTCAGGAGGCACGATGAGCTCGCTGGGCTCTGACAGGGAGGAAACCAGCTCCTTGCAATTTTTGCAGCTGTTAAATAAGTGGGGCATCCTCCTACCCTGCTCCGCCGAACCTCCAGCCCCTGCCCACCCCCTTCCAGCTGCTCTGCTCCTAATCCAGGCTCTGACATCCTTGCTTCACCCAGCCCATTGATGGAGCGTGGCAGCTCTGCCTCCAGACCTCTCTGAGAACTGACAAAGGCTGTTGCTTGTAGCCCAGAGGCAGGGCTGACATGCAGAGGCAGGAGTCATTTGCTGATAGCGTGTCCCGAAGCAGGGAGGAGGTGGGATTTGCCTCCTCTGGCCCACGCACCAGAGAGCCTGTAGTCACCAGAATGTGTTGTGCTGCTTTTCCTGCTCCCTCAATGGGCTGGCCCAGGAGAGCACAGCCATCTGGCAGCTCTGATGTGTGAATGATGCCACTAAAGAAATGAGGATTTCACATTCAGATCCCTTTTTTTGCAGAAGTGCCAATCAAGCACGTGCTACTTGAACTGGGAAAATGCTTTAAGTTTTTCAGGATTAATGGAGCTTCATATCAGTTTGAGTGGAAAGGAAATCAATAGGAGCACATTTCCCTGTGAGTCCAGGTAATTTTGCATCCATAATTTAGCTTTTCTGGGGTTGAAGCTCTGCTTGGGTGTAGAAGGACCCCAGTTATCAGGATCATTTCAGGAGACAGCAGAAGAATACAATCTACATAAGTGCAGGTCAAAGTGCAGCTTTGAGTAGTGAGTTTATCTCCATCTTTTAGAGACAATGATGTGCTCTGGTAGCAGACCAGAATCAGATCTCCTTTTCACTGGTATGAGGTACTTGTGTCACAAATTTCAGGGATCTAAAGCTACATCCTATTGTACAATAAGAGAAAAAAAAAAGGTAGGGAATCCTCTACTGTTTTCCAGTACCTTCTAGTGCACTGTTAGAACTCATGTGTCCCCACAGACACACACCTGTTCAGCAGCAGCACATATCATTTATTTATCTGTGATCACTTTCTTGCAATATTAAGCTTTTATTAATCCATAACTGGAAAGCTGTATCTCAGAAATACTGATGCTCTGTTATTTCAGCACTACGCATATAGCCAAGGGCAATCCTTCCCAAAAAACCAGTGAACCTAGTCCATCCACATCCCATATGCTTTCTGGGAGCACCTTTTTGCTGGCTTATGCTGTCTCTGAGAGCACATCTCATGCTTTCACATGCAAAAAGTTGTGGATACCTTTGGAAATTAGACATGGTACTAAATTCCCAAGAACTTGCTTGGGAGGCGCAGAGCCAAGCCACCATTGTCACAGTGGAGCTGCAGGCTGGCTCCTGAGGCTATGACTCATGTGAAAGGAGTTCAGTGGTCCCGCGTGGGTGCAAAGGAACAAGATTCCACACATGCAGACATCTGCAGTCTCAGAGGGACCCAAACAAGGAATATCTACCGAGTCCCGAGTCTTTCCAACAGCTCAGGCGTTTCCAGGGCGAGAGCTGAATGCAGAAGACCGTGGGGTGGGGGCAGTGAGAGGCCACACTGGGGCTGAATTTGGTGCACACAAATTGTGAGAATCTGCCTTTGAGTTTGTGTGACTACCCACAAGTTACGTGTTCAGCCCTACCAAAGTTTTAAAGTGATGTAGACACACCAAGGCATGGAGGAGAAACAGTCCAAAATGATTCTGCTTTGCTAAAACTTACATCTGCAATTTATAAAGCAAACTGCTATGATAAATAGTGATCAGTAAGGCTGAATCATCTCCCCATCCTCTGCACATTTTCACTTTGACATTTGTTGTCCTTCTTCCTCTGTGTAATGAGTGAGTGAAAGGTATTTGAAACTCACGTCAGTGCATCCTAGCAATTGAAAAAGTATTTTAAAGAAAAAAAAATACATTTAAAAACTGGTTAAACCTTCTCAGTGTAAAGAGAGTATGTAGAATGATTCACCTATGCTGTTATGAATTTTATTCTGGTCTGCAGCAAGTCAGAAATAATAAATCTGAAGATACAAAGCAATTAATACAAAGCAATTTTCTTTCTGCCTTTCATTGCCATCATCTCCATTAAGACTTACTTGAGTAAATTAAGTGTTGATACTCCAGGTTTACATATTTCACATATGAGATGTGCATTTAGATACAGATTTTATATATATATATATATATATAAAAATCAATATCTTGATATATATCTCAATTCTGAGATAAATAATTTATAAATGTATAAAATAATAATGATAGATACATAAATAATATCTCTCAATTCTGAGATATATTATTTAGGAGAACACTGAAGTTTCGTGACACCTGTAAAAAAGATGAGCATTTCATACAGATGAGTTTTCTGAAGATAGCAATGTGATGACTGGTCTCTGGGTTACTAACACTCCATTAGCCCTTTTTCCAGACCATTATTAAAATCAGGAAAAATGTGTTTTTCTAAATAACGTTTATTTTTTGTGCAATGTCACCCAGATCTTCACAAGGCAAATATCAAATGCGAGGAGCAACAGCCACTGAAAGAGGTAAACCAAACCACTTGATTTTATATTCTTTGCAAATGTCCCAGTGGTGTGCAGACACCACCTTTTCTTTTTTAAATGGGAATAAGTTGTTTTGGGTTTAGGGCCAAAGTTATTGCTAGTACAAACTAAGCAACTCTTCACTGACTTGAATAAATTGCAATAGAATCTGGCAGGACCAAATCAGACCTAAAGCCAGCCTGGAAAATCCAAACAGTCAACACAGCTTTCTGCAAACAGACTTGGAGATCAGGGTGGTTCAGAGCAGTGACTTGTTTTGCAGAGAGGAGCTGTGCCATGACGCACAGAGCTGTAGGCTCAGTTATTTATGAATCCTGGGTTGATTGGTGGGGATCCTTGTCAAAACCTGAGAATGTGTTGAAAACATCAAAAGGGAGCTCAAATCAGGAGCTCTGCCTGTTACCCAGTGCCAGCAGGACCTCACCTATGAAAGATGCTAATGTGCTTTCCCAGACTCCACCGGGTGATGATCATGGAGCATTGCTAAAGTGGGGGATTAATGTCATCTGCAGAATTACCTGTTCCAGTGTGCAATGCAGATGCATGGACTGAGCTATGGCTATGCAGCCCTGCCGTGCCTGGCCTGCAGTAGTTGGTGAGACACCGAAGGAGAGAGAGCACAACAGGGGCAGGGGTGCCTGTGGGACAGAAAGGGGGTCCTTGTGACAACTCTCTGTGGCAAGCAAGACAGTTGCACATGCAGATGTGTCAACTCAAAGGGAACAAAGGTGAACACAAGCAGCAGGGAAGGAAGGATGTGCAAGGCATGGTCTGATTCATCTCTCACTACTATTAAAGTGCAAATTTAAAAGAACAGGTGGATATACATATTAATAGGCAGAGTGCATATCTGGTAACTGCTTGGATTGGGTTGGTACATCTCTATATGAGAAGCAGAAGATGAGCCCAGACAGTTACAGCTTGAAGGGAGTCCTCCAGGTAAGACTTTTAAGTTATTTACTAGTTAATTCCAGACACGACCAGCATCAGGTTTCCTGCAATTCCAGAGGGACATCAAACTCCTCCTGACACATCTGAATCTTGCCCAGAGCTTCTGTGTTTGCCATGTCTTGCACTCCCAGTGACATCTCAGGCCCTCTCCTTGCACAGAAGGACCTGCTGCCTAGTGAGGGACAGGAATTGCCAATAGCAGTACTCGAAGCTACACATTTTCCGTGGACAATTTTGTTCCTTACACACAGAATGCCCTTTTATTTACAAGGGGAAGAAGAAAGAATGTTTGCTTCCCAGCCCAAGGAAATGCTGCAGTCAGGTTGTACATCACTGTGTAAGAAAGTCAAATAATTATTCCCTTGACAGAGTTATACCACTCTTTGTAGAGATGCTCTACCCTTAGTTATTATGCCTAAGGCATCACACTCTTCCAGTGATAACATATGGCAACATATTTATCCTAGGGCTTGTAGGGCTCTATGGGATAAACTCACAGGTATAAAATTTGTCCTTGTGACCCTGTGACATTTCAAGCCAACACAAAATCAATAAAGCACATCGAATCACCAGCCAGCTTAAAAAACTAACCCAGCTGCAAGCATCATTTTAACAGCGACAGATGAGCATCACTATTAAACAGTCAGAAGTGTCATTTGTCCCCAACCTGCTCCATTGCTTTGGTCTTTGGGGTATTTCAGAGCAATTCCTTTCCATCGTGTCACTTAAGCAGTAAAGGAGAATCTTTTATAAGCTGAGAAAGGGCTGTGGTAGCAGCTGACATGATTTATGTTTAATAAAGGCCCTTTAGCGCCAGGAAAGAGGGGCCCCTGCCAAATCTCAGGCGTCTCTGGAGCCGCTGCTATTGTCCCTGGGGCAGGAGCACTTTTTAGGTTCCCTCTCCAACCCTGTAAACAAAAGGACAGCTGTACGCTTGGCTGGCTCCGGACCGGGCTCTTTGTGCTCGATTAGTACCCCGAGCACATCATTCATGGCTCTTGAATAAAGATGACCTCTCGCAGGACGGGATGGGGGAAAAAAAGCCTCTTTATTCAGCAGGGCTCAAATTAGCATAAGGACAAGGAAACCGTTCCTTGGAAGTCACAGGAAGAGCTAGATAAATAAACAAGCAAACTACAGGTTCTCTGCAAATACTCAGCGTTCAAGAGTTGGGCCTGGGAACTGTAAAATCCCAGGGAAGTTGTCCCCACTCGCAGTCGCTAACGCGTGTGCCGCCCTTCGCTCTGTGGTCTGAGCTCCTTTGTCACAGAGGTTATGGCCCACAAGGAGGAAAAATGAAGCATACAACATGGCCAACGTGAGCTGATATACACCCCCTTCATCCTTCCACCTCTCTCTTGGCAATGCCCCAGCCGGTGGCTCTTGGAGTGACAATAATATTCGCCTTTATTTTCCCGTCCTGTGTGCAGACCGGGTCAGGCAGCGAGCAATGCAAACAGACAATGACATGCTGGATTTTTTCACATGCTGGGTTTCCCAGTCGATGAAAGGCAATTCAGCAGCTTATCACCATGTACGCTGCTGCAATTAAGAGCCCTGTGAGCAGTGGCAAATGAAGCTCTCCTTTCCCGGCCCCCTCCACCTCCCATCCCCCCCCCATGCCCATAGGAACAGGCTGTCTCTCGCCACCCACCACACCAGCACAATTGCAACCCTTATACTCGGCTCTGAGCTCCACTGAATTCTCTGTGACCCAGCAGCCAGGGGCATGGCAATAAGCACTAGGGTGTCCTCCAGACCCAACCTTCACATCAGATTAGTTTTCAGATGAAGCCCTGCTGTGTCAACTGTAATGGCCCTTAGAAACATGGATTTCTCTCCTGTAAGGCTTAGCAACAGTAGAGTTAGCTAAAGGCAGCAGACAAGGAATGAAACGCAGTTTAAAATTAAATTAAGTCCCAAAACTGTTTTTAAAGCAGCATTACCGCCTTCTTTGGGTTTCAATGCTCACTGTAGTTGCTGTTTTTCTGCAGGTCTCACCCCCTGAACAGTATCCCATCCCTTTTTTTTCCTTTTTAACTGCACCCTTTCCTCTGGGAAAAAACCAGCCTGAAAATATGGCCCTGGCTGTAGTCAGAGGCTCCAAGTGGAGGAGGCAAACGTGAAAAAATAGATATTATTTTATGACTTGTGATTTTCAGGTCAGTCATTAATTCTAACTCTCTGCAGTCAGCAGCACAATGAACAAACCAGAGTCTTCACTACCACTTTTGTGTTCTGTAAAAGTTTCATGAGTCTCCAAAGAATCTGCAGCAGAAAAATGCATAAAACCACAAAACAAGGTTAATTACTGAGTCAGCATCAGCCTCCTCCAGTGGTCCGGGTTACTTTAGGGTGGAGATTAACACAGGCCAACTCCAGCCATTGGCAGCAGAGTGATTTACACCGGTGGGCATTGTCCTCCTCACTCTTAAAAGCATGAGAAGCCAAGTACCTTGCCCCAGTGGTGTGGTTTATCACTGGAAATCTGAGGAGTTGGACATTACCGTTTCATGTAAACCGTGCACCCACATGGAAGGACATGACACATGGAAGACTTCTGAGAGTGCATGGTTAAAGAATATTGCTGAAGTAAAGGCGTTTCCTGTTGTCCATTAGCCTTTGGACTTTAAATGACAGAAAATGAGCCATTTGGAAGTTATTTCCATGAAAACCACTTGAGTGTTCCTCACATTTGGCTTCTTCTAGCTCTCTGTCCAGCACCTCACATGTGTTGTTTGTTTCTGTTCATCTCTGATGGGGAAAGCAATATTCTGAGTTTAACTGAGGCTAGACTCAACATTTGCAATGGGTACCTCTGATATATGTGATAACTACACACCTGCACCATTAACAGCCCTGTTGGAGTTGCAGTAAAACAATGAATGAGTCCATAAAGGGCTGAAATACAATAAAAATTTCTGAATGAGGCTGTGAGAAAATTTCAGTGCATCAAAAAACTGAATGAAGGGACTTCTGAGGAGAGTGAAAAAAGATTGTCGAAAGTGCTTGTTATTTAAGAATGTTATAAATACATGGGAACTCCTGCCGTCCTTAGAGGTGCTCTGCCTCTCTGCTTCATTACGGAAACGCTTCCCTCAGGCCCCATCTGCCTGCAGGTTTTCTGCTGCAGATGAAGGTGACCCAAAGGGAATTCGTTACCACACATCTCCTACGGCAAACCAGGGCTTGCTGCAAAGGAGGCAGCACAGCCTGGCGAGCGCTGCCTGAGGAGGCTCTGACAAACTCATGGCTGACAGGATGCCACCATCAAAAAGATTCTCATGTGACAGTTTGTGCTTCCCTCTCATGCAGCTGGATGTCTTGGCAGCAGGCAGGGCTTTGGGGGAGTGATATGACTCATGTAGGGCTTTTTCTGGGAACGTGCTCCAACAGGACATAAATTATGGTGTATGCTTGGATCAGGTGCTGTCCTGGATGCAGGCATGTCATGAGAGCTACACACAAAAGGGATGTCTCTTCTAGAGAAATCAGACAAAGTGCTGCAGATCTCACTAAGGGAATATATATATTTATCTCTCATCTTCCATCTCTTTTCTAGAAGGATTCACAGATTAACCATGAAGTACAGCTGGGAGTACTAAGGCAGGCTTCACTAGTCAGTGTTAGTAGAAAACACTGAGGCATAAAATGTGAAGTATTTCATTAAAGGCCAACAAGAAGTCATAAACAGACCTCCTGCCTGTTTTCCAGTATTCATGACAAAAAAACAAACCCCAAACAAACAGTGGAATTAGGCTTTGTCAGCTTTAAAGGGAAAGATAAAATACATAGGGACAGAGTTGACAGTAAAAGAAGATTCCCATGTGAGGCCGAGCAGTGAGACCCTCAGCCTATAAGTAAAGCCACAGCCCATGTGACCATCAGATTTCAAATATGTGGCACCTTTTAAATATGTAAGTGAATTAGACAAAAATGAATAATCCCATAAATCAGGGAGATGAGAGGGGGGTATGAGCTGTATGGCAAGCCTTGACTTTGACTTGGAGGACCAGGATTATCGGGCAACCCCCATTTCAGGTACAGGTCATTTGGGACAAGCAAGCCGTTGGAGCGAGTTTCTTGGCAAAAGCCGAATCTCATAAAAACTGTTGGTAGTGTTACACACCCATATGACTCAGGCTCCCAGCTTCTTCAGCTTTATTCCACAATAAAAAGAAACACAAATGAGAGCCTCTGTGACAGAGAGGCCCTCGTAGCTTTGGCCAACAGTATTTATGAGGGTCTATCACCCTGCAGGTTTTGTAGTGCCGGTCCAGCAGGACTGATATCTTTGCACTGGCCCTCAGTACTCCATCTGGGATGGCAGGACTTACAAAAAGGAGATGCTCAATGCTTCTGGGAGACTTTGCCCTGCTAAGCCCTGTGGTTCCTCTGCTGCTGTTGCAAGAGGATGAGGGCCTAGCAGAGGAGACATGGCATGAGCCAGCAAGTCGCCAGGAGTATTCCCAGCAGACAATGAGCTCAGCACCTTTTCCGGCAGGATGTTGGGCAAACATCAGTTGGGGATACGTTTGGGAAGGAGATTCCCTCCTCCCTGATGCATGCTGCTCCAGGCTCTGAAGTATCACACCCTGTGAAAAGATTGCCCAAGGAAGGGGGCCATTGCCTCCTCTCCAATGTGCAAATGGTTAGCAACATAGCTGTTTTTTTCACATATCCATGGAGCTGACTCACTGTTCTTCTGGGAGTTTTACATCTTTACTAAACCCCAGCAGAGGCTGAGGGATACAGTCCTGCGGGGCACATATGGGAGTAGGAAAGAGAGCAACAGCATGTGAGGGAACAGGGCATGTGTAGGAGATTCCACATTACCAGCAGGACAGGCAGCACAGAAAAATGGTATTTCAAGGGTTGATTTCTGCAGCCTGTATTATAAACCTTGGGGCTTTTAATCTGTTGCAGGAGGAAAGCCGCAGTGCTTTGCCTGTCTCCTGCTGGCTTCATGTGGGTTTTCTCCAGCTCCTTGAATTTCTAACCTAGTTTTTGCTTAAAAGCTTTGATTTCAGTGTGGGGCCATGAACTCAGACTGGTCTGATGGCAGAAGCTTGTGTTTTCTAGTGAGATGGCACTTGTGTGTCACTGGGTGGAAAGAGATGTTCAGGAGGCCATGTATCTTTCTCACTTCCCTTAGCTGTGGCATGTCCAGGTAGAGAAAACAGAGGCAGACTCAACACCCAAACTACACTTTTTGGTGTATGAATGGTCCTCAAATACCTCATAGAAAAAGACTTGTCCCAAGCCTCAACACAGACTTCAAAGCACTGAATTCTAATCTTTGCTGTAGTGTGGCAAATTGATGCAGTGTTTACAAACATTTGCAGGCATAACATGATAAAACAAATGCCACCAGTCCTCCAGCAAAATGCATGATTTATTTTCTATTTCACACACAAATATTTGTGCTGTTCTGTCTTTGAGAGCTGCTGAGAGCAGTGAAGCAGCCTCTCCAGGTGGCTTGGCCAGGAGCTCTGCTTGTACATGCCCCTCCAGCCACAAATGGGAGCAGAGATAATGCTAGTGGTCAAACTGGAACCTGGCCTGGCTCCCACAGTGGCAAATTGTCCTGTAAAAATTCGTTTTGTACAGGCTGTAATCTTTCTGAATGGGAGGAAGGTTATATTTATACTAGGCAAAAGCCAATGGGACTTTTTTTTTTTTTTGCTAAGAAATGATAAGATAGAGTTTATAGTTCATCCCTTTGCTGTGATGGACAGAATTAGTGACAGATATATGAGGGAAATTTAATGAAAAGCCTGTAAGCATCTGCTCTAAGACTATGAGAATCTCCCAGAACAGTCCCATCCATCCTCCACTGCTGCCCTCAGTGTTGCTCAAAGGGCTGCCCAGGTAGAGGGATAATGGGGAGGATGCCCAATCTCTCTGCCCATGGAGTGCTGATTTACAGCATGGAGAGGGGACACCAGTAAGGGAGCATTTTGTTCCTTCTCCCACTCTCCTAGCACCAAGTTAACTCTCAGAGGATTGCTTGGGGAGACAGAACCCACAGCCCATCAAACCACCAGCTGGAAAAAGTACAGAAAAATGTAAGTGTGATTTCCTTCCCGTCCACAGCATTAGTAAGGGGTTCTCACCACAAGTGGATGGGACAGCGATATAAATACATTTACAGCTCAGGGGAATTTGCTGCATCACCTCCTCTGCTGCAAGCCTCTCTGCAGGCTCCTGTTTTAGGGAGATTATTTCTCCCAGGCCCCGGGGACAGAGGTTGCCCTTGCCAAGGTAGGATTTATGGGAGGAGGTGGCTGCAGAGAGAGGTCAGTTTTGGGGAGGCACATCCTCACCACAAAAAGGCATCAGGGCAGACAGGGCAGCAGGATACCAGCACTAAACAGCAGAAGCACGGCAGGGTTGATGCGGGTTAATCCAGCATCCACAGGGAGACACTAAATGCAGGGAGGGCTCAGGTCCCTCAGCCTGGGGCAGCTCCCAGAGCTTCTTTGGTTTCGTGCAGACAGCAAGAATTGGCCTCTATTTCTCCCCTAAAGCATGTTTCCACTCATCACTTCTGTATCCATGCTCCATTCGCTTGGACTGATGGCATGATTCCTGTCTGAGCGGTAACCACTCGTATTTACTGACCAGGGCAGGATCAGCTGGGGAGGGGATGAATCCCTGCTGATCTCTGCTGCTCACCATGCGCTTTGGTTCCCTTCCCTAGACAGACCCAGGCAGCTCATCCCTCCATCTGGGCACTACTGGGAGGATTAGTTAGCATACATGACATGGTTACCTGAGATAGCCCAGGGCTGGATTCAGCGACTCAGGAGCTCCCTCTGTTTCTACTGTTTGCACAGACTTTTAAGACAGATGCACTAAGCACTGCACATGACTGTGCAGCAAACTGTGTCTGCTGAGGGCCAGATGCTTACAGCAAACAGGGATGCAGCTGGGGAATGCTGCCAATGGATATGATGAGCAGTTGTGGGGAAGGGGCTGGAGTTTGACTGTTAGCAGGCATGACAGTGCACATACAGCTTTGATTTCTTTCTCCTTGCAGAAGGTGCACATAGTGGGGTTTGCACCCCAAGCACGCTCTGCAGCTGTGGGTGCAGCACCCTGGGATGCTGGAGCTGAATGCACCAGACATTTGACCTGATGTCCCACTTCCAGGGACCTTCCCCAGGCTACCCCCACCCTGCCACCCTCTCCATGACATTGCTGTGGGCAATGAACCATGGAGGCCCTTCAAGGGCAGACAGGAGAAAAAAGAAGACAACAGAGACAGCGGTAAGAGAAAGGGGGTGCCTGAGGGCTGTGGCAGCCCTGCACCCCAACACCAACTTATGCTTACCATAAACTTTGGGTCACATTAATCAGACACAGGGGATATTTATTTCTTTTCCTGCCTGAGCTGTGTCCAAGTGCCTGCCCATATGTTGGCTCACTGGCAGCTCTAGGCACCTGGGGTGCAGTGTGCCTGCAGTCAGATGGTGAGTGGCTTCACCCCTGCAGGGAGCTGGCTCTGAGCTGCATCCTCAGGTGTTGGCTCTGCTTTCCCATCTCCCACGTCACCAACTTTCACCACAAGCCAGCCCTGACTATGGCATTATGCCCTACCAAGTGTCACTGGGGGACCCTACTACAGCTTCCAGACCTGGCAGTATTCAGATATTGGCCTCTTTGGGATGCTTAAAATGAGCACAGCAGCCTGCCCTGTTTTACAGAGTACTGCTGCTCTGAGTCTGTCCTTCTCTCACACTTAACTGGGAATTTGTCTGGCTGCTGTGATAGCTTCCTTTCATTTCCATGCCATGCTCCCAACCTCCCTGTCCAAAGATGCAAATATCTGTAAAAAGCAACCCCTGTGCAACCATAATTTCCACAGTGTCCTGTAACTCTGAATAATACTGGAATTGCTGAACATGGGACTGCTTTGTGGTCATTATCCAGCTGCGAATTTAAGGGGCTGAGAGGAATGCCATGCTAAAGGCCTTCCCACTTGCTTCCCGGGAATAAAAGAAAGGGAAAAGAGAACAACCAGCCCTGATTAAAAGCTTTTTTTTTTTTCTAAAGCGGTCTCCGCATGCAAAGATTTGGTTCAAGGAGCATTAAAATCACTGCTGTCAGTTCAGAAAGAAGGGGCTGAAGGGAATCTGGGCCATTGGCATTGTGCTAGGGTTGCTATGGCAATCCTGCAGAAAGGCAGCTTAATAGGCTTTCTTCCCAGGAAACTCAAAACTGCAGCTCACAGGCTGCAAAGTGGCGCGTGCAAAAATATTTTCATGAATAGCATCTCTGTGGAAAATTTTGTTGGCTGTTTACGCCCTCCCTTCGGAAGCAGGGCAGCCAGGAAGGTGGTGGCAGATCACATAGAGGTGGCTGGTGACATGGAGAGGGGACAGGACAGGGGACACTGGGTAGGGAAATGCAAAGGGAATGGCAAATCTCTCTGCACAACACAGGCGTTGTGAATGACTTAAAAAAATGATCCGTCTTTGCACACCCAGAGATGCTTTAGTAAACAGGCAGGACCAACAAGCTGCTTGCCCTGAATTCTGTGTCTCCATTCAATGTTATTCCCGATGCAAAGTCTTACTGTCTCTCTGCACTTCCCTGTAATATTTATCATATTAAAAAAATAATGACATTAGCTAAAATATTCATGAAGGCTGGTCCAACACACTGCTTTTTTTTAGTGAAAGCTTCAGAGAATTTCAATGATTCAGGCTGTACCTGAAAAAGCCCTTAAATATTGTGGATTAGGGAAACATATTTTATCTTAATGGAAAGAAAGAAAGACTGGGGGTTAAAACATGAGACTGTGAGAGAGGATATCTCTGGCTCTGGCAGACCTGCATTTCATGACGTCTGGCAAGCCACAAATCCCTCTGTGCTTCTGTCCCTCCCTCCCACCTGTAAGCTGGTAATATTACAAGCAAATATTTACTTTCCTGGTACCACAAGATTTCATTATTTTGGTGTTCTTGACTGCATGTTAGTTATATAATATGTAATTTAACATGAAGAAATTACAATCAAATATGTATGTGTCCATCTTATTGGGGAAAATACAAATGGCTCTCCAGCCTAGCATATTACAAGGAAGATTTCCCTTTTCTTCTGCAGTACATGCTTTGGAGCAAAGACACTCGAGTATCTCTTTGCTAAAGCCAAGAAATTCCATGTTATAACAATGTGTAGCACAGAGCTAACCCACAAGTCTTAAAAGGTCATGAGTTAGGTTATACTTTTTGCTATTTTCCATTTCATCTGCAGTTCTAGTGTGGATCTCTGATCTCTCTCAGAGCAGTGATAATTAGTGCATTAGTTGAATAAAACCTGCACGTATTATAAAAGACAGATGTGTGACTGGGAGAAAAAAAAATTTAACCAGAATTACATTACATTTAAAAAATCAGAAGAAACCATAGAAAAAATTACTTGGGATGAGTCAGGGTAGGAAAACAATAGATAAGGGTCTGAATGCTTTGCTCCCCACTGAGTTCACAGCCGTCTGGCAGAATTATGCCATTTCCCCAAGTTACATAAAGAGATTACTGCCCTCGCAACATTAAGAGGGGAGTCTGAGCTCCTAATTTTTAGATTCAAAGTCAGGCTCACGTAATGAAACAGAAATCAGAAGAAGCTGAAGACCTTGGCATCTGTGACATTTTTTTGTAGGCTCATCTCAGCTATAAGAGAGTTTAACAACTAATCACAAAGGGATGAAAAGATGTGCATGCCTTTTACTTCTCTCTGTTGAGTGAGACAAGTCAGATGTAGGAAATCCCATGTAAACTGTAGCAGTCCTTCCTCTGTCGCTAGTGGATGGTAGTGACAAGAATGTAACAACACATTAATTTGTAATGCTTGGGAAAAATGATGTCTAGAAGAGCAAAGCAAGTCCCCGCAAGATCCCACAACCTGTGAAGATTTCTTGAACATCTTGAACTTCAACACCGAACTTCTCTCTTAACTTGATTATATAACTTAATTAGATTTTGTATTACTAAAAATTCAGAACTTGGTCTGTTCTTTAATCTATGAGATAAGGAAAAGATGGTATGGAGACAGAGCTACAGCTGCTTCATTGTACCCAGGTGTGCACTGAGAAAACTCCTACTCCCTTGTTAACTCTGTTCTTCATAGCTAATGACTACAGGACAGTGCCCTCTGTTTATCTTTCAAGCCTTTTCAGAAAGGTAATACACAAAAGGCAGGGGATGCTCTATTTTTCAGGAGCCAGGCAGCACATGAATAATTTTATCAAAGTTTTGTGCCTTGGAGCCAAAGCTGGAGGAGGGACTATAGTACTTTAGGGACCTCAGACAGGTCTCTAAATTGAAAGCTACATTGAATCCAATTTAAAAAAAATGCAATTTATATGTGATTATAACTCGTCTGTATAAAATGCAGTTGTTTCACTGCTATTTTTGGCAGTCTTAAGCTTCAACAAGTCCTTTTCCTCACACTTTCAAAATTACTCATTTGCATTTCTCATTTTCTCACCTTTGTTTCCCTGAAGCCCTGAATGTCAGAGGATCAAAGGATTATCTGGGTTACCCGGCTGTGGGGATTGCTGAAGACTACACTGGGACCTTGCTTCCCTGAGCCTCCAGAGAGATCTTGTGTTTGGAGCTGAAACACCACTGTATTATATGAATAACCGGGGCTTCCCTGCATTCACAAAACCTATTCTTACAGCAGATATGAGCACTTAATCCACTCAGTTTTGCTCCCTGAAGATTGAACCAAAGTTTATCCAGTGCTGGCTTGTCTGAAGGCATTCAGAAATTGCCACAAAACCTCCTTTGGAGCAGCAGCTAAAGCAGCCGGGTGATTACAATGGATGAGCTCATGCTTTTCCCTGTAACAAGCAGGGCTTTGTTCTCAGCTCTGGGGATGGGAGCCATGAATGGCAGGGAATACACCAAATATCAGGGTCATATGATGCAGGAGTAGGAAATTAAATTGTTTTCAATGGTGAGTAGGTTAGAAAAGTTAAAAAATAGATTTTACAGATATGGTGGGCAGGAAGGGAGAATTTTGTGCAGAAATCGTTCAGCCCTGCTGTCCTCTGCATGTGAGCAGTATTTGCCCATCCACTACAGAGCTCGATCTCTGTCTCATTGATGCCAGCTACAAAATCCTGGCTTCAAGCAGCAGAACAGAGATTTTATAGTCTGCAGTGCTGTTCTGCAGTGCTAAGCACGAGTCCTTTCATTTCACCCTTCAATTAACGTCACTACAATTTTTTCTGTAGAAGCATTAATGTAGAACCAACAGAGTAATAATAAACTACTGCTTGTATATCAGAGTGGAAAACACTCTACTGCTAAAAAATTATCAAGGAACAAAACGGACAGGCATTTTAAATCTTCTGTTTTTATCTAGATATGTAATTCTGAAAAAAAAAAGCTCTCAGGTTAAATTCTTCCCAAGTGAAACCTCATGCAGAACAATAGCAGAGACTGCAAATACCGTTAAATGGCTAAAAAGGTTAAGAAGGGATTTATGTGGAAAACCTGGAGATCATTAATTCAGGTTCCTATTTTGAGATCAGCTTGATGGTAGGAGATTAAGACAAAGACAGGCACAAATTCAGAACAGATGCCAAGATATGCTAGTTTACTACAGAGAACAAATGGTGGAATTATTCTGCTTTGGCAAAAATAGTAAACCGTGTAATAAATATTTAGATAAAGAAACATTAGGAAAACATGGAGTTTCTGTACTTCTCTTCCTTGGATTCTTATGTATTAAAACAATGGAGTAGCTGGATGATTAATTTTGCAGAAATAAAGAAAGGGTGTTAACCTGAAATGAATCACAGCTCATGAAGTTTATGTCATATTCTTGAATTGAAGGAATTTCCTCCAGCCCAGGAACATTGTGAGTGACATCTCTGCTGAACAGCATGCTCAGAGTGCCACCTGATGGCTAAGCCCTGCTTCCTCCTCACTCAGCTGCCTCCAAAATGTAACAGGGCCATCCACGGTCTCATCACTGTTTTCCTAAGTTATTACCATACAAGAAAAATCTTCTGCCTAAATTACAAATGCTCCTTTGCTCAGGAAGGGGTACCCTTGATGTTACGTTCCCACCTGCTATGGCCACTTTGCTAAAGTAGGCTGGTCTACTCTGGATCTTCATTTCAGTGGGTGTATTTGGGGGACACACTGTGGCACTCAGTGGGGCTCAGTGGGCTCTAGGGATTGAACATCCAGAGAGGATAGGCCTGGGAGATCATCCACAGCTCCAAATCACCCCCAGGAGATAGGAAGGAGACACCTTCAAGCTTCAGAGAACCAGAGGCCTATGGATTTGAAAAGATACCTCAAAATCCACATTTTGTGAATTAAATAAAGCCATCCTCAGTTAATACTCCATTCTGCCTGCTAGAATTCCTCCAGATTCGCAAATGAGGATGACTTTTTCTGGAAGCATATGCTGGGTGAGCCAGGTCACATCCACTGAGCTGCAGCCTGGAACTGATTCCTCTGTATGGACATTGCAGGGAAAACGAGATTCTTTCCTGACCTCTGCCAAGTCAGCAAGAGCAGGTTCTTCCTTCAGCACTCTGTATAGGAGCCAGACATGATCCTGTCCTTCAATGCCTCATTGCTGCATAGAAACAGGGTCATGGTCACACCTTACCTTGCACTCCTCTCAGGTTTTGACAGAGGGGGACAAGAGCATTTGCTCTTCCCACTGAGAACACTAGGCATGAACTTGCTTTCTGGGGAGGAGGTGTCCAGGTCCACTTACAGACAGAAGCACAATTCCCACTGACTTCTACAAGGAAAAGATCTCATTCTCTTTGATACCCAGTTTTAATGTAGAGGGGCTGCACTTTGCCACCTGCATGGGCCAGCACCTGCCAAGCCATAATGCAGCCTGAGGTTTGACTTTGTAGCTGAAACAGGCAATCATGGAACAGCTGCAGAGGCTGCTGCCAGAATACAAAATAAGTATGATTGAAATATTGCTTTGTGTTCTTATGTATCTCTGGTTCCCAGGAGAAACTGCAGGCAAAGCTTATGCACAGCAAGCCATGGGTTTATCTTTCCCAGAAAGAACCAAGAAAGAAGCTCATAATTGTTTTTAAATAACTATACTTCGCCTTTAGAACAGTGTCTCTCATTCCTCCACTGGGCCATGAAGCTGATAAGATTTCAGAATAATCATTCATTATGGTACTGTTTGCAGGAAACCATTATCAAGGACAATCTTACTTTATTTTAATCCTTGGGGGGTAAAACACAAATCCCTCTAAAATCTCATACCCTCTACAGAAAAACAGAAGAGGCAGCATTCTTACAAGCCAGGTGTATCAGAGGAAGATATTGATCCAAGCAATATTTCACTGTGACAGGATTGAGACACTGGAGCAGAGGGCCAGAAACAGGTAGACTCTCCATCCCTGAAGATATTGAAAACTTGACTGGAAAAGGCCTTGAGCACCTTGATCTAACTTCAAATCAGGCCTGTTTTGGGCGGGAGGTTGAGGTAGATGACCTCCAGGGGTCCCTTGTAACTTAGATCATTCCCTGTTTCTACGATGCGGACGAGGAGACTGATCAGCGGTCCATGAATTTAGCATTGCCTCTCTCTCCATGGGAATGTTGCACCAACCTAGAGCCACCAAGTCACTGATTCACCCAGCAGTCAAGTCAGGCCAAGTCCTGCAGCATCACCCCTTGGGAAGCTCCTCTAACTGAGGCTGACCAACATGCGTGTGTGTTGTCCCACATTACAGTAAACTCCCAGAGGTTATTACCACTAAGAAAACACAGTATTTTAAAGCCAGCTGACAAAATGAAGTTTGGGGACTGTATAGCACACCCTTTCCTTTTGAAAGTCCCCATTAAATGTAGGCACATTTCTTACTCATCACACTAGCTTTCCCACAAAACCTTCCTCCAATCCGTATGTCAGAAACGATCCCCTTTTCGTCATCCAGAAGTAAAGCTTCTTTATTAAGAGCAGCTGTCAGCTCATCCAGCTAGGCCAAGCTGCAGCTCTTGCTGGGCTTGTATGGACCTTTCCTGTGTCAAGAGGGCTTTTTGTTTCTCTTGATTCCTTACAGCCTATCCGAGATGGACAAAATACAAATTTCGAAAAGAACTTTTCCCTCCGTTCTCTAACAGAAAACACTCCTAAAGTTCTCTTTGGGTTAGTGTTACATTTATTATCTAAGCTATTTCTGCTTTGTCATTGCAGCCTATGAACACGTGGTCCTATGAACACAAATTTAAACAGTGGATCTCTGCTTCATGTTTTGACTGGTTTGGATTGGAAAATTCCTGATCTAACACCTTTTTCTGCTCAATTTTCACTTTATATTTGCCTGATTTTACAGCTACTTAGTTGACTGCCCTTCATGGTCTGAAAGCCTCAGAGACAGCCTGGGGAGAGACACAGGGACATGCTTGAAAAGACACTCAGGGTCTTCTTATGGATGATGGCTGACCTCACAAATTTCCATGTGATGGTGCAAGAGGGAGTGAGCAAGCACCCTGCAGCACAAAGCACGTGGCCAGGCACATGCCAAAGGCAGGCCAATCTGGACATTTCCCTGACTCTGCTGCCACCAGGGTCCCCCTCAGTAAGGTCCCCCAGGATCAGAGTAGATCAGGGCTAACAGCATACACTGCCTGCCCTCCTGACTCTGCTTAAATTACTCTCACGCTGCCAGACATGACTCACAGACAAAACAGAGGCAGTGTTCAGTGTGATTCCTGCTTAGCCCAAACCAGAGTCTCTGCCACTAACTCCAGCAGCAGAGGAGAATTATTTTTGCCTTGTTGTGTGGACATGTATCTACTGGGACTCGAGCTCGTGACATGCTGCCTCACAGAGAGTTAGCAATAAGGAAAATGAATGGGCTGTGTGTCATGCTCAGAGTTTAATTAAATGTCCATTGAGTAGACCAGCTTTCTCAGCTGGCAAAAATCTTCTGGAGGTACTGGGACACATCGACCTCTGGTAAAGTGCCATGGGATCACTGGCCACCATTCTCCTTCCCCAAGGTCACCAAAGCATTTGGCAATGCATCAGTGCTTTCCTATTCACTCTGAGAAGAGCAAGACCAGCAGAGTCACCAATTCTTAAAAAATCTTGGGGTTTCAATAAAGCCCTGGAGGCAAAGGAAGAGAGGAGATGAGCCCATGGTGGTGTGGCCTGACATGTCTGTTCACTCAGACACAGACTGGCTGAGAGCTTGTGTTTGCTCCTGATCAATGCAACATCAGAAACAAACCTGCCAGCTGAAACACCGGGTCCTTCATGCAAGCCAAAGCAAGCTTGACTTTATAACTGACTTCACTTCTTTCCTTGACCTCACACAAACAACTGCAAGCCATCTCCAAAAGTCACAGCCCTGTGAAATAGTGGGGTGAAATAGAAATGGAGGAGATGCGGGCAGGAGCTGGTGGTGGCACAGGCAGCCTGCAAAGGCAATCCCTGGCTCCTGGGGTATTAACGTACCCCCAGAATATGCTCATAAACGGTTTCAGCAACCCCCCTGCTAGTCCTCAATTCCAAAAAATCTTTGAAAGAGTCAGTAACCTGGACAAAGCACACAAGGGCTGGATGCATGGACAGTTTGTGCTCCTTCTTCAAGCATCCCAAGGGCCCCACGGAGCACCATGGCCATCACAGCACCAGCACAGGGCTGAGCTCACCCAGTGCCTCCATTTGGGGTTGCTGGGGCACGTGTAGCTCCAGGAGCAGCTCTTCTTGCCCGGTCCATGCTGGCCTAAAGCTGTGGGAGGAGGTGGAAATACTGCAGGGGACAAAGGCAGGTGGATGAGAGGGCCAGAGTTGCAGCGTGGTGCTGGCTTGCTTGGCTGTGAGTCTCATGGACCAAAATACCTCAATTGAACACTGCTGAAAAGCATATCATGTCTGCCACTGATTTTGCTGCTTAATTCAAGACTCCTGAACAGTTCGGGGGTTCTCAAAACCAGAGGGGACATTACGTTTGTTGTTTGCAGTACTAAATTATTGCTGCAAACTTCTTCTTAGGGGCTTTGGAGAGAGAAAGCTCTTAGGGTGGAAAATATAGTGTACTAGAAGTGAACTTAACCTAAAGGACACAAGTGTGGACTGTCTCATGGGAAGCATGGTGCAGAAAATGCCAGTAAGGAGGATTCAGGGAAATACAAATTTATTGGTGCAGCTCAGGACATGGGGTAAACTTTAATTTCATACAGAACTGATGTTCCTGAGTCTCTTTTTCATTGCAGAGGACAACAGAAAAGGCCATCTGCAGGGCTGTCTGCATGGATAGCACATCCCCAGGGGAGCTTGGTCCTGGGTGTCCCAGGTCACTAGGAGCCCCTGGAACATTCTTCACCTCCTGCAGGCTGAAGGGTCATGGAGCCACACCACATTGGCTTGGACTCATCACTTCCCCTCCTTTTAGTGTGGTTTCCTCCTCAGAAAAAAGAGCTGATGGCTGTGCCCTCTCTGCAAAAATGCTCTGAGATCCCTGAATGCAGAAGTGCAAAGGGAAGCTGGCAGCTGCTTACTGCTATTGCTACCACCCCTGCTGTCCTCAGGAAGGGAGGCAGGGCTGCCAGGCTGAGCCTGCTGGTTTGTTAGCAGGTGAATTTACAAAGCAGAGGACAGGCACCAATTTCCTTTAGTTTATTCCTCAAAAGTACATAAAAACTGTAAATACTTTCAGATTTCAGCCATGGGGAAAAATCCAGGCAGTCTTTTTCCTTTCCAACCTTACCTGGTTGCTCATCTTCTCCCCTGACATTTGCCAGGTCTCCTCTGCTTCATCTCCATCCCAATCACACGAGCGATGCTCTGCTCTCTCTCTGTTCATCCAGTCTCCCCTACCTGGCACTCAAAGGTATAAATACACAATGTGGCTACAGCTAGAGCCAGAGCTTGCACAACGAGCAGTCCCAGCGCTCAGAGAAGAAAAACCCAGAGCAGAAAGCCCATGACATTGCAGAGGACATCCGTGGAAACAAGTAGACCAGTGGTTATCTGCCAGACCATCACTGCCCACTTCCAGGCTGCTCTGAGCATCTAACACCAGAGCTCTAAGAAACTCTGTGGCTATTCAGGGAATGTGGATTTCCCTCTTGAGCCCTGAGCCACAACCACTTGGTGCCCACAGCAGGAGGGTGAGTGCAGCCCTCTCTCCTCACAGGTGGAGCTAATGTGTTATATGACCTTCTACCATCTCACGTTTTTTTGCAGACAGGGCTGTCAGGCCTGGCTGTCACTTGTCCCGCCAAATCTCTGAGGCGGATCAGTGTTGGCAGAGAGATGGAAAATTGCTTCCTCCCCTCTTAGCTTTTATTCAGGGATGTTAAAAAAAAAAATCCTAATGCTTACTGGCAAAATTTGTGGAGTTAACTACAGGAGATTAATAACTGCTGGATTTGTATATTGTTTGAGACTACTCAGCACAAGGATAACAGCTGCTTTTTGCTTCTGAGAAAGGTCCAGAATGAAACCATTACTTAGCTATTCAGCCAGGTGCTTTTTATCGAATGAAAAGTCATTTGCTCCACAAGGAAATGCTCCTAAATTTGGATTCACCTCATCAGGAGGGTACCAGGTACCTGTGCTCTGTGCTGTGAAGGTCAGAAGAAAAATCCATCCCTCATGCATTAAATACTGGGCTAGGGAGGGTGGACACTGGTGGGGTAAAAAATTAGGGAATGCAATATCAACAAAGGGAAATGAATGTTGAGCAGTGTTGCGTGCAGGTACCTGTGTGACAGCAGTACACCCTCTGTAGAAGCCTATTTTTATCCCTCTTCTTTGACTCAAATACAGCAAACACAACACTCTGGCGCCGTCTCCAGACAGCAGGGCTGGTTCTTGGAACAACATTCCTGTTAAAGCATCTGCACCTCTCACACCTACCAGCTTCTGTTCAGTATCTTGAGAGAAAGTGGGCAGTTTTCCAGCCTCCTGTGGAGGAGCAAGAGGATTTACTTTTCTCAGTGCCCTGGGCGACTGTAGCTGTGTGCAGCCAGGTTGGTGTCGCAGAGGCAAGGCTGGGGCTCTCCCAGGGCAGTGAAGGTGCAGTGGAGGGCAGGGACACCTAACTAACACAGCTGGCCACTGTCACACAGTCTGGACTCACAGAGACAGACCAGAGATCATAGTGGGCAAAGTAGCCAGCAATGTGCACAGATGAACCTCTTTCTGAGGAAACATGAGAGACCTTTGTAGAAACAGTGAGAAAGTTGTTTATTGAGGGACAACCTTGGCACATCCAGGCTGGCAAAATGTGCCCACATGCCTGAAGACAGAGACCCCAAGGAAACTGTGCAAAAACCATGCTGGCACAGGCTGCCACATGAACACAAACCGACCCAGGAGATGATGTGATTTTGAAGCTAAAGGACAAAGCCGGCACAAGGACAAATGGTTGGTTGTGAGCAACCTTAAGTGGGACACTGCCAGACTGTGGCTAGCAGGGAGGTTTGAGAACAGGGTAACGGGAGTATTTTGGGAGTGACTTGGTGAGTTAAAGGAGGGGATTTGTATGAAGTGGTGTTTGCAATAGCCAGGGTCAGCAGGCAGTGACCCACACAGTGCCAGCCAGCACCGTGCAGCTGCGTGCTGGCTTTGGTCCCCGCGAGGGCAAAGGACGGTGCCTGCCCGGTGCTGACCTGTGTGCCAGGGCACGAGCCCGCTCCCCACTCCAGCTGATTTCATGTGTAGGGGCCGTGCTCACGCCGGGCAGCTGTGGAGCTGTTTGCTGGAGATAGAGCCAAGGAGCTGGAAGGGTGCCCTGGGTGTGTCCCACCGCCTATCACATCACCGACGGCCTCCGATTGCCTTCATTTGCTTACCCTGCCATACAAACAAGATGGACAGCAATTCTTGGAAGTGCTGCCCTTCTCCATATGCTAAACCAGCAGGAGCAGAAGAATGAAGTCCCTGGGTCAGCACGTTGGGCTTCCCAAATACACATCAAGGAGAAACTCAGGATCGAATTTTTAACAAAGACTTCCTATGAGCCATTTCTGTTCTGGCCATGTTTATATTTATTTGTTGTTGTTGTTGTTGTTGAAAGGTAAATCTTCTGTTGTTATATCATCAATATAGGGTGTTCTTGGCCAATAAGAGCTGCATTAGGTTGGGTCTTCAGGTCATATCAACCCTGAGGTAAAAGCTCACAGTCCCAGGCAGTGTTAGTTCTGCTAAGCAAGTCATAAATGCGATTGCATCTGGCCTTTCATGCTGTCTCCTGTGCATGGGTTTGTACATACAAATGACTTTGCTGGCTGAAGTAATAGAGTTTGCATTTATGAGCCAGAAACAACTGAGAGACAAAAAAAAGGCTGGCTAAGCACTAGTGTCATGATGTTTTCTGAAAGGAGCTCTATCAACCTAAACCTCCTCCTGCTCACTGAGTTTCTTAGTGCTTCTCTTACCATTTACATTTGTGAAGAGCTTTTTTAAAAAAACCTTCATGCCAGCATTTATGTTGATGAGTTGTATTTAAGAAATATACTCAGTCTGAAAAATGCAGACACATTCCTCTTTTTCCATTTTAGGGTTTCATTTTTGCAAAATCACAGTCTCTTCTTCTCTGGGCACTCAGTGAGAGAAGCTGCAGTGCCCTGTCTGAGCTATTTATCAAACCCCTCACAGCCTCACACCTTCAGGAATTTAACACCAGTAGCTGAAGACATATGAGCACCTTGTAAACATCTGCCAGTGCTTTCTTGGCACTGTGAGCAGACAGGCTCTCCTCTCTCTCCACCCAGGCCACTTGAAGTGAGAAGAGGCTGAGGATTTTGCAAGACCACATTCCTGATAGCTTTGGAGAACCATGAGCTGAGGGATGAAAGTCAGAGCTGGGCTCTCTAGCTAAGTGAAGAAGCTGATACTGTTCCCTGTAAATCCACAGGCAATAATCCCTCTGACTTTCTGCACTGCCAAAGTGCCATTAAACTATGTTTGTTTTATTTGCTCTTCTGGTTGTTTTGTAAAAAGGTGAAGCCAGCAAAGTCATTAAAGCCCTGCTGCTTTCAGTTAGAAAAGTGACAAGTCAGGTTGGCAATAAAAGCCCTGATGAAAGGAGGAACTGCTTTTCCTGTTCTGCACCCTGTGACAATACAGCAGCCACTAAGCTTATTTTGAGAAGTGTGTCATGCACTCCAGTTATAGACAGAAACCAGCAGATTAGATAGTGCCCTGTTTCTATCAAGACCTTCATGAGATTTAGGGGACCAGGCACAAGTCTGGTGTCCAAGCACAGGAATATGTCAGACAAAATGGGTAAGTCGAGAAGAAATGGAATTGCTCACACCCTGCAAGGCAGCAGCCATGCACAGCAGAGAGCAAGGATCTGGAGCGGTGTACAGAAATAGAAAGCTGGTACTATCCCTCCCCCTTCCTTCCCAAATGAAACCTACTTCCACCAAACTGCAGTGACACCTTAACTAAGGGACCATGTGGCTTCGTGCTTCAAAGTAGAACCATCCTGGTGAGATTAAAAGGTCACAGCAAATACTAAATCAGAAAGAAAATCAAGGAGCAGCACAAGACACTGCAAGGTGTTGTCAAAGGTAGGTTTTCCACCCACAAGGAGGAGGAGGAGAGATGAGACATCCCACAGCAGAGAGTGATCTGCTGGAAAGATCCAGGCAGACAGCAGACACTCCCAACACACCCAGCAGCTCATACAATGGCTGGAAGTATCCAAGTGCCTGTTGCAAAGAAATTAAGTGTTTAACCCTTTCTGACTACGGATGAAAGCAACTCCTTTCCTCATATCAAAGTGTGAGGAAAGGGGTTGCTTTCATCCGTAGTCAGAGGCTCCTGCCTGTGCTGGCTTCACAGTTTGAGTCTCATAAACAGCTGGGGTTGCCTTTTGTCCTACTATGTTTCTCCAGGTGGGCCAATGGCCCTTGGTGAGGATCCACTGGGGGAGCAGATTCTCCCTACAGAGTCAATCCATCTGAGGGAAAGGCTGAGATTAATTTAAGGTTGGCAATCACAAGTGGGTATTTTGGTGCAGGTGTTTTTACAGGAAGGTGTAGATCTCACAGAAAGGCCTTGGAGAGAGCTAAGCTGACATCTCAATATTTACATTCAAAAATCATACTGGAAACAGGTTCAGTGACCTGTGAACTGCTTAACCCCTGGGAAAGGTTTCTCTGCTGTTGGTTGTGGTGGCTTATCTTCAAGTGGTGGCTTATCTTCGCAGTACCTCCATCCAGATGCACCCAGGGTCGGAGCTGCTGTGGGACACTGAAGTCAGGCTGGAAACTCCAGTTCAGCCCATGGGTTCAGACTGAGGCAGGTATTAAGGTCGAGCACAGCCTGACCTTTCTGCCCAGTGTCACCAGTCTAACTTCTCACAGTGCTGGATATTGCACCAACACATAGAAGGATCTAATCATTAATTTAGGAACCAGCAACTCAAGGGCCAGATATCAAAAGATTTTCCCAGGCCTGTGGTAACGATTGCCACCCACATCTATCTTCTTCCTTTTAAATATTCTTCCCTTTCAAGCTAGAACAGAGATGAGAAATACAGAGTATACAGAGAAAGCCTCACCTTAAAATACAGCCTGGCAATCACTAATGTAATGATCCAGTTCACTGTCTGCCTTAATCCAGACTATGTGGAAGAGAATGTGTTTGTCCCCAAAGAGCTACACAAGCCTATAAAACCCCAGAGAGTGTGCCCTTGATTGCATGAGCAGATGAGCATGCCAGAAAGCAGAAGGCACTCCTATTTTCAGCAGCTGAACATGTAACACTAAGGAAGGGTGTGGGAATCAGGAGAAGGCTCAGCAACATGAAAAGTTTCTAGTGAGATCTTTTTAAGTGCTCTCTTAGAGCTCTCATTCTCTGGTTAAAGACCTTCCCTTCAGTTGTCCATCTTGATAATTCAGGGAAGAAAAGTTTCTGCCTGAATCCTTTCTGCCTTTTGAACTTTCGGAAGATCAGAGGTGGGACAGGAAAGGATCTGGAGGTTGCAAGTTTTTCAAGCATCCACAAAGCTTAATGGCACATAGGATGCCTGGCTGGGCAGGAGCCATCTGGCATCTCCATTCATGTGGTGGGGCAGTGGGTACAAGCTCCAGGATGCAGCTGGAGTGGTCATTTTCTGGTGGGGCTGTTTGGCAGCTGGTCAGTGAATCCCAGATGGTGGCAGCCAGCCATGGCTGGCACGGGGAGCTGTGGTGCAGGCAGGAGCCTTTGCCTGGCACAGCAAAAACTTGCTCTCACCCTCACTGCAGGCAGGACAGAGGCAGAAACCAGGGTCAGGAGTCCTGCATTTGATGGGTAAGATCAGACAGGTCTGGGCTTATGCAGGATCATGTGCTGAATGTGAGTCAACTGTGTGCTGCTCTTGCAAGGAAGGTGTTCTTGGCTGTGTTTATAGGACTGTAACAGCTAAAATATGAGAGGCAATTATGCCATGCTATTAATTGCCAGTGACTCCCCAGATGTAGTCCTGTGTCCATTTTTGGGAATAGTACTTCAAGAAATAGGCCCATGGTGAGCATCTATGGGAGAGCCACCTCAGCGATAGAAATGTAAATAATGTGGAGTTATTTTATGATGGAATACTGAAGCTGTTTGTGTGATTCATCTCTAGAAGCAAATGCTAAAAGGGGAGCTGAGGAAACATCTATTTTCTGTGAATAATAAGGGATTAGTTATTTATTACTAATCATTACTTATTCTCCAGATTGATGGTGATAGAATAAGAGGGAAAAAAATTAGTAATATTTAAATCTTCAGATGAAGAGTCAAGCTGTTAGGAAAACACTTGCTAACTATAGAAGTACTAAAGAGCTAGAACAGGCTACCTGCAGAGGATGTGGATTCTCTGAGAAGGTTACACAAATACTAGTCACTCATGATCTGTTGATACTAATCCTCCCTTAATGCAAAGGTTTTCATTAAATGCTCTCCTTAGGTCCCTCCCAAGCTGATTCTGTGACTTAATGTCTGCCAGACATCTGCTTCCTGGGTTACTGTTAAAAAATGCCTTCATTTGGTGGCTGTGGGCTCCTGAAAAGTGTGCTCCCACACAGTCAGTGAAGGCATGTTAGAGATGAGCATGTAAATTTTAACATCCTGCATACTGAGTACAGTGAGGCATCTCCCACCAACAGGTCTCCAAAGCCAGTTAGGAACAAGGAATAATAACAGCCTGAGCTCCCCGTGGGTGCTCTGAAATTGAACTCATCAATGTCAGTGGAATCTGCTGAGGCTGTGATGAAATTAGTAATGGTATAGTCAGAGTAGGATTTATATTACTTGCAGGAAATTATATGTGAACCCAGATACTGAATAAGGAGTTTCAAAAGAAATATTGAATAACTTTTTATGCATTGTTACTTAGCCACATTACCATCATAGGATGGCTTCGTGTCAGGAAGAATTGAACAGAACCTTACAGCTACTCTGAAGTGGACAGTGCATTATTTCCAAAGAAGGGAAATAATAAATAGAAATAATTAATAGAAATATGTGACATATACTAGCACATCCACAGAAGATTTAAGAATTAAGGTACTCGAGGACTCAATGTTATCTCTGGGGCAATCAAGTCAAGGCAATATCTTATATAGCTTCCTTCACAAATTGTCTTTTTCATTTCCAGCTGGCTCATTTTTATTCATTTGTATTTTTGCCCACATCATCCATTAGCTTAAGTAATTACTTTTACATCTTTGATACTTACACTACTATTTAGAGAGAGCAATCCTATGTTTTATTCTCACTTTTCATTTTTCTGGGCTACAAAACCCAGCTCTTTTAATGCCTTCCACTAGAGCAGGCCCTTCATTCCCCTGGTCTGTTCTGCACCTCTTGTGGTCATTAAGCTTCTCTGAGTGGAGGAATCATATGCACCAGAAGTACATATGATATTTCAAAGGATGTTTTTCTATTGCCCTGTGCAATGACAGGAATGTTTCCCTTTCTGTAATGGAGATATTGTCTTTGATGCATTGTAGGAACATCTTCATCGTCTTTATGTCCATACAATAGGGACAGATGTGCAGAAATACTCCAGAAAGCTCTCTGTGAGGCAGTGCCAAAACTGAAAAGGATGCTGCAGGGACCACTCAAATTTCCATGTGAAGTTTTGTGCAGCTTTGGTGAGTCAAGGTCAGTTGGCCTTACATTAAATACAAATATTGCGTCTTCTACTCTTCAGTCATGCAGCATCATCCTATGGTAAGCAAGTCAGAATGCAGCTTCATCACGAACTTTGGATGTTCAGGTGTGTGGCTGACTTTGTATCATATGATCAAAATTGCATAGTTGCTGAAGGGCCAGGCCTTTTCCATGCTCAGGTCCTTGAAATATGCAGCAGCTGGATTTATAGGAATGCAGCCTTATGAGCTGAGACCAATACCAAGTTTCCCTTGGTTTATCCTCGTGCTGACTCAATCACTGATTATTTTCCATTACCAGCTCTTCAGTGCTCCCCTGCTTAACAAAGCCTCTCTAAAGCATTTTCATCTTTGATTGTTATCATCCTTGACTATTTGGTCCTGGGGCCTTGACCCCAACCCTCTGGTTGTGTTCCTGGCCTAACCTCAGACCTGCTTTATCGCCAGCCTTGTCTGGTGATCTGGATTCCTGGCAGAGCCTGGATATTGTCTCAGGACTTCCACTGCCCTGCTGTCATGCTGCCTCCTGGAGCCCCATCTCATTCTCCATCTTGTCTCCCAACACCTTCCATCAGCTGAGTATATCAGCAATATTAGTATTTTTAGTCACCTTTTTGGCTGTTCTTCTTCCCTCTCATGTTTTCTTATTTGTTGCTGGAACCTCTTAACGTCCTCTTTTTCTGTACCAGGAATGAAGTTCATAAAAGTCCTCCCAGCTGCCTTGTTGCTTAAACAACTTTTTCACAACTACCAGAGCCTTGGCCCCAGAGATCCACAGTAATTCATGTGGAGACCATGTATTTTTTCTGTGTCTCCAGGTCTGACCAAGTGAGCAAAATTGACCTTTGCCAGAGAAATGCACCCTGAATATAAGCTGTAAGGTTTGCACTGGGACAGAGAAATAATTCAGCCATTGGTCAAGTGTTGGAAATAGTGCCCACAAAAGAATTAGTAACTTGGGAAGCAGCCTGTACTTGTGAAGAACAAGATGGACCAGATATGATGAAGTTTGCCACAAAATTGAATTAATGGTTATTAATGAAAAGACAGAGATGAAACACATCAGAAACACAATAGCTCTGTAGAAATAAGAGACAAGAAATTGGCTTCTGCTCTGAAAACAGGGATGCTGAGAAATGTCTCAAAACACTGAGTTGGAAGGAGGCTATTCTGAGGCTTCCCAAAGCAGCCACTGCCTCAGTGATCTTTCCAGCTAGCGTTCTGCAGACTCCCAGTGATACCTGGCACTTTTAGAAGTTAATTAGCCATACGTATTTTTTGAGTTTATAATTTGAAGAAGATTGAAAACCACAGCACACACCCCATGCAAGTGTCCACTTGTGTATATATGGTCAGCAAGGTGTTTTTTAGTTTACTGGATTTTTTTCTAAAAGAGTTTAGTACTCCTAATAATGAAAACTTGAAATCACATCTATACATTATAGCAATGTAAATCATCCTTCTACACTATGGCCACACTTACTAAGCAGTCTCCTGCCTTAACTGATGATTTCAAAGAGCTTTGTCACGAATGAGCATGGACTCTCCCTGGGGAACCTTTTAATCTAGTTTGGATACTACTGCACTTGCCCAAGTAAATTCATACTTCCAGTCAAGCAGAATGATCAGCAAGAGGTTCTGATCTTCAAACAACACCACACCTACTACTGCTGCAAAAAAACCCAAAAATATAGCAGAGGTTGAAAATGTTTCCAGCCTCTTTCTACAGTCAAAATTATTGATTGCTAGAATATCCAAATGGCAAAGCAAGCTGGGCATGAAGACAATGCCATGAAGAAAGTACTAAAAATACGTAATTCAGTTTTTTATAATTTCACTGCTAGAGATGTGATTATTTTATTTATTTCCTTTGAAACAATGCACCAAACAATGTAAATCATCCTTCTGCCCTATGGCCACATATGTCCTGTATGGAATCCTACTTCCAGTTGGAAGTTTTAGTCTTAGATACATTCAGAACTGAAAAAACTCCTGAGAGAAATTGAAAAATACTATTAAAATTTTCTTTGGATTCAGAGAATAGAGATTTTCAAAGGAGTTCAGTCTGTTTGGGTGTATTTGCTTGGTAGCCAAGCAAAACAGGAGCTGAGAGGCAATTCAGCTGTGGCCTATAAATATATTGTAGACTACACACTCGGAGAGAAGAAAGCTTCTCATGAATATGTTTATGCTGGAAATTAGAAGGTTACTCAGTCCTCACAGCAATGATGCTTTGGAACAACCTTTCACTGGAGGAATGAGGCAAAGCCATTTTAAGTGGCGTCTCGATTAGCTGCAGGGATGATCCCACGGTTGTCTGTGACAAGAAATGACAGAGTGTGTGGGTCTGTGGATGGTCTCCTTTTCAAAACAAGCCCTTACTTGTCACAGTGAGAACTTTGGATGCTGAGTGTTTTGGAAAATCTGGCTTTTACTAGATGTCTCAAAGTGGGCAGAGGCCATTCATTAATATCCATAGGCGGCAGAGCTCTTCAAACCTCCTTTTCATGTGGTATTAACATGAGGCACCTGGAAGGTAAGAAAGAGACATTTGATCATAGGCTACAGGTTGATTTGAATAAATCAATGATATGAAGAATTTTCTTTAAAAACCTAATAAATTCAGCACAAACACACAAAAGAAATCTTACTTGGACTTGCTACCAGTTATTATACAATCCCTTCCAACTGCCAGTTTATTATAGGATATAACCTTAGTGTTGCACACTGCCTTTCTGTAAGCCATCTGGTATTCCAAAATTCTGCCATGACCAGACATTTCAGAGAGAATGAAGGTAATTATGGCATCCCTGGAGATGGGTGGCACCCTCTTCCCCAAGGGCACAGCAAGGCTAACCCCCATCAGCCAGATGATGCCCTGGAGGAGCACTTAGGGTGACACAAGATGGAAAACAATGTGGAACTGCAGGGTGTAGACTAGGTATAACTGCAACAAGGCCAAAGGGAGCTTTGGTTTGCTTGCTTTTCTTATATCATAAAACTAAGTCTGTCAACCACTCACCTGACAATTATACTAGTTTTTTGCTTTGTTTTCCTCCAGCCTTCCTTGAGATTTTGATTTGGTTTACAGACTACTTGGTGATCATGATCACAGATTTGATTTTGTGTATGTGTTCTGGACTTCATTAGGAACATTTGACTGCATCACTATGTTTCCTCTCTCGTGAGATGTTTTTGAATAGCTGCCTGAAAGACAGGTTTCACAAGGAATTCCTGTAGCACAGAAGTTTGTCTGGCAAAACTAATTGAGGAGAAATGGTCCAATTAAGAAACTCATTGTACTTTTCCATTTCTAATGGCAAACTCTGCAACAATTTATGTCCTGTAGGAAGAGTTTGCAGACTTAGAAAAGGTCCTCATTATTTTTGAGCTGACAAGCAGTGCAACTCATGCAATCATCTGTGCTTGGCAGTCCCCAGAACCAAATGCTGCAGAGAGAAAGGGTAAGTGTTGTGGAAAGCCTTCAACAAAAGCACAGCTCATCTTTTGGCTTCTTCAGTTAATGACCAGCTTTCAGCTGACATCTACATGCCTACTCATAGAACTGAAAGCATTATGGACATCATTGTTTCATATAGCAAACCAGAATCACACCCAGGTCAGCCAACTCATACATGCCCCACCATAGCTCAGCAAAAACTTTAAATGTAATTTCTCAGCTTCATCTAAAACAGAAAGCCTGACAGCATTTCAAGGAATATTTCCCTAAGAATCCATTTTTTTAATGAAAGCTCATAAGCAAGAGTGGAACAGATACAGAGCTTACTCAAAACATCAGCTCTGAAAAACATCTGGTTATGTCTCTGCTACCAGTTTCCTCTACCAGGAACATTCTCCTGGATCCTGCCATTTAAATGTCTCCTGCTGGCAGCCAGCTTGAACCCCCAGGCCTTCAATCCATGAGCTCAGTATTAATGTCCTTCCACACCTTCAAGTTCTCAGCTGAGAATTCTCCAAAGGAGAGGATAAACCTATATGAAAATAAAATTCGGAGTTTTTTCAGTTAAACCATTTCAGGCACCAACATCTGCCTGTCCCAAACACACACAAAAAAATCCTTAGCAAAGTAATTCCCTCCTTTGATAAGCAAACAGGTGATCGAGACAAACAGGTCAGCAGCTGGCTGAGCCACATCTACGGCCATGGCCCAGATGACTTACTGGTCTTTGAAGAATACATTTCCTTCAAATAAGCTGTATTGTTAAAAGAGAGAGAAAAAAGATTAAGTTTTTACCTGTAGGAACATTCAACCTTTTTTAAACTTTATTCTTACCTGTCTTCTGGGCTAGGCTTATCCAGACTGCATGTAGTACATTGACAAGATTGTATTTTGTCCAGAGGTTGGACTCATGGATCTTGGAGGTTTTTTCCAACCTTAATGATTCTGTAACAAATGATCACTTGTGACACGATCACAAAAGTGCGATTGAAAGCAACTGGTTTATTTTCCATACATGATTCATTTGTGTTGCCTTCGTCATATGCCATTACTAAAGCAGAAAATTCCTACTTCTCTGTAGGAGTCAACAGTGACACCTTTCCTTCTTCCTCCTCCAGTTACTTAACTATGCAAGTTGATCTAATGACTGCTACTGAAAATCTTACCCTTTGCTCCCTAGCCCGTGGCTGCATGATCCACCCCTTCATTTTGCAGCACTTCTGGCCCATATACCTTCCTAAAAGCCATTTTGGCTCATTAAACCCCCCCTCCTCCATTTTTGTTGTTTGTTTTCTGCCATTTTATTGGATTGGCTCATTAGAGTTGGCCAAGCAGCAGAAACTGCACAAAGGCAGCAGCTTTCTGGGCAGAAACAGAATTCCCGATTTCCATCAGCAGCGAGCCGATAACGTGGCTCACTGCATCTCGAAAAAACACACCGAGCCACCAGAACAATCAGGGAACCTGCCTCATCTGCACAGTTGAAAACCAGATTAGCTAAACTCCTGCTAGAGGTTCTGGAATCCACACTGACTTTGCGCGAAGAGACTCAACGCCATCCGTTTTGCCAGCTCATCTGTTCCGGCAGCATCCTCCAGCAGGAAAAGTGGAGAGATGTTAACACAGCCACCAGCATTCCTGCAGTGATCACCCAACTGGAACCCCGGAGGATGCAAAGCTGCCAATGAAGAAGGAATGCAAGCAACAATGATGTGATGTGAACTCAAGGCTGAACGCAGAGAAAACCAAAAGGCAACAGATTTACCAAGTAGGAGTGGTTTCCACACAAAGAACTTTATTTTCATAATTACAGCAGTGAAAAAGCAGACTTTTAAAGAAGGAGAGGAGAAAGAAGAGAGCTTTATGTCTGCATGTTTAATAAAAACACTTTCTCTAGGACAAAAATCATTTACATTCTGATAACTCACATTCAAACATAAACAGAGAAAGGCATCAGGGCATAACATTCAAATGAATACCTAGCAAAAGTAGTAATGTATTTGTATTAATAATCAAGAATGTAACACTGCAATATTTAATCTTGAATCTGTATATACAAATGCCATATCCTACACAGCAATAACTGAAGACATATACACCATGAAGAGCACGTACATCGATTTCTGTTAAATTGAACAGGTAGGAATTGTACTTAACAAAAATCTCTTCCAAACTGGTATCACACAAAAACCAATCTGAGTGGCAAACAACAAAAATAAACACTGAAATAACTAAAGAAAATTAGTTTTAAAAGAAATTCAATTAACAAATAGGAATCACGATGCAGGATTACCTCTCCCCCAAATGTCCGATCGATTATTTTCCTCTAAGTTAAATAACACAGCACAAAGAAAAGTTATTCTATTTCAGTATAGTACTAAAACACAGGCTTTTGCCATTTGGTCCATTTACATTTTGCTGATTATTTCAGCCTGCTGTATCAGAAAGAAAAGTTGTGTGTCTCTCGATCTTTGGATATAAAAAACCAGAGAAATTACATTCTTCAGCATAGAAGCAAATTTTTGAGAAATCTGTGCATTTCTTTCTCCTTTTTTTTTTTTTTTTGGTTAAGCACATTTATTTTATTACTTTCATTCATGCAAAAACTGTGAACTGATCCCATTCCAGATGAGGATTTTACCATAAAATTTAAATAGTCAATTTATTAGATTACAGAACAATGGAAAAAAAGCTTAATCCACATAATACCTTGCTACTGAACTCAGTTAAAATTGCACTAACCTTACACATTTGCCTTCTTAGAGATGCAGGCGTAATAATTCATTCAGAAAAGCTAAAAGACAAATTTAAAGTAGAACAGATCTGATAACTATACTTATTCATCTTTACATAAGAGGCTCAAACATTTATAAAACTACACGTAACCTCCAGAGAACACAGACACCAAATTGTTTAAACAAACTACAAGTAATCACTGCAGACCTGACAGTAATATTAAAGAAAAATTAATAATGCTATCAAAATCTTATCTTTCCTAAAACTGTAAGTGCAAATCTGAAGTTGCAGTTCAAACGTGTAGAAAGGTTGAAATGAGTAAAATAATTCAGGTGTATAACACTATTATTGTTCTGTGTTAGCCACACAGTACTCAAATATAGATTGGAATTTTAACCAGGGGAAATTTCTTTTTCGTGAAAGAAAGATAAATTCAATGGGGTTGTGTCTCTGAAGGAGCAGGAAGAATCCTCCAAAAAACATTCTGTCATTGCCAAATTGTGCCTTAGGCACTGCACTCAATTAGATCAGTTTTGGCAAGCAGATTTGCAAAGCAAACACCTGTACAATCACAAACAAAATCTATTCACACTCTGAAGGTATGCAGCCTTCAATCAGCATCTCATAGTATATTACAGAACATATTCTTCTTGGAGCAATAGGCATAGAAGACCTGCCCAAAGTCCCCCACCTCCACATCAATGCTTTAGTTTTTAAGGAGAATCCATATTTCCCAAATCTGATACTCATTCTCGGGACTCTACAGGACAACTGTCACCTATTCTATCATGTTAACTTGACATATCCTATAGCAGAATTAGATATATATGTGAAAAATCCAGTTTGCAAAGATTACAAACGTAACAAGCTGCCAGTAAACAGTTCCTGTATCTACATATGACGGTGCAAGTTAGCAGTGTCATAAAGGCACTTGTCTCTCACAGACAGTACTGTCTTCTCTAATCAGACAAAAATAGATCTTAAAAATATTTAACATCTGAAATGGTTTTTACTCCTTAAAGTGGTGCAAATCATCATCTATAGAACAGTAATTCCTTAGTTCATCATGAAAGAGCTGAGTGCAAATTATCCATAATTGAATATATCTTTATAATTAATTCGTTTTAATGCCATGCTCTCATAAAATGCCAAAAAACATGCCATAGTAGAAATGTGATTGGCACTAGCAGCCACAAACAAAAAGGTAGGTGCATACAATTGTACAAGCAAGCTTATTTATGAAGATAATAAAACAATTAAGTGATGAGTTGCAAGGAGAGACATTTGCCACAAGTCTTTTCCAAGACATTCTTGAAGCCACACCTGACCATGTATCACACGTTTACATCATTAGGACATCTTTATAGCTAGCTACCTAATTTTACAAAAATAATTCCAAAATGCTCGTTTCACTTCAAAGTGAATTCTGTTTGTTTTCACCAAATGTGAAAACCAGATGCAACAGCAGAGTTTTAAAAGACACCTAAGCAGCCACTAAATAAAGTTCAGTGCAGTTTTCAAGGGTTTATAGATGGCAGTTTGAAATCCTCGAAATCCCCTTTATCTGTTTGGTATAAACGCACAGATTTTCCTCTCCAAGTCTCAGTACCTTAAAGCAATGACTTGAAAGAGTTTCCACCAACAAAAGACGTGTTTTTGCAAATCAAAGGGCTCAGGTATTATAAAAAATTGACATAATTGGCTTTGCCTATGTAAATGCTCGTTTGCAGTTGGCATTACAGCTCCATTAACTGAGAAATCTAGACGGTGTGATGGATGGAATAAATCAAGTACAATCCAGAAGCCAGCAGGCTTTTTGCCCTTAATACTTTCTGTTGTAACAGCACATTAAGAGTATATCCAGACTGCTGTGAAGTTGCTGGATGAAGCCTCATGCTTGAATACTAATTTTCATGTCCAGTCTCTTTAAATAATTTTGCCAGTATTATACCATAAAGAAGTTTCTGTGTCTTTGAAAAATCTGCATTCATTGAACATTGCACAAGGCTATTGAAACAAAAACAGGAGAGAAAAAAAGAAAGAAAGAAAAAAAGCCATTTGTTCAAGTATTAAGCTATTCCTTCAGAGAATTGCACTTCTTTGCTTATAGCAGTGACCAGAATTGCTGATGGTGTACTGACAGTTGCCATGGCAAGTGGGTGACTGCGTGGGATAGCAGACATATAGCCAAGTCAACTGCTTATGCAATCTCCGTGATTTCAGCAAGCACAGAACACACCACTTTATTATGTGCTGCCAATGATCTGCATAAAGTGCCAGAGGAAAAAGTGTTCTTCTGTGTCAGGCCGTGGCTGTTTCAGTATTCCCATTCATCTGTTTTCATGTCCAGGTAGTAAAGAATATTCTGTGCAAGCTTTACTGCCTGCTTCCTGGCAGCCTTACACCGCTCGTCACCTTGTGGATCAACAGCATCCAGGGCCAGAAGCTGTTTTGTAAGAAGTTCTTCCAATCTCATATAGTTTTTATCCGTTCTGTTTCCATCAAATGAAATCACCTCTTGCTGAATTTGAGACAAGTTTCCAAGAACAGTCCAAACTGCTTTATGAGACTGATGTTCGGCAGCAGTTTGCTCTGGATACATTTGCCTTTTCTCCAGTGCTTCCTTCAAATCAATATATGTTATAAGAGTTTGAACTTCAATTACTGCTCTTCTCCTGGCCTCTCTAATACAGGGATTTTTTCCAGCACTCACCTCATCTAGGTGGGCAATCAATCCCTGCAATTCTGCTTTGGATCCCAAATACAAATCAGAAGCATTCTCTGTTTTTAAAAGTAAAGAATTAACTTCCTTCATCTTCTTGCGGATCTCTTCTATTTTTAGAATGGACTGATTTTGTGCCAAATCATAAGCGTGAGTAGAATTTGCTTCCTCTTCCAAGTCCAGGTATTTCTGCAATTTATTGATCTCTTCTACTACTTCCTTTCTGTAATTTCTGATTTCTGTGCGACCACAGACATCCAAAGCATCCAAATCAGCAATGAGGCCTGTAAGCACACAGGACAGGTGCCTGCAGGTGTCATTTCTGCTCACTCCCATCAGAAGAGCAATAAGAGTTCCTCTTGCTTTGTTCACATCACACATTACAGAGTTAATTTTGGCGACAGAAGGATGTGCATCATTAGAGAGTGGCAGGGACAGCTGTTGCTTCATACCATTTTCTATAATCTCCTGAACAGCACACACTTTTGTCAGAGTGCGATACCTTGCTTTGCGTAAAGAAACTTTCCCTCCAGTTTTCACCTGGGTAAGCCTCAACACAATGTCCTGGATTCCTTCTTCAAATTCGTCACTAATACAGTTTCCTCCTTTGTAAAAAGGCGTGATCTCGCGTTCCACAAGAGACTGTGCCTCCTTGAATATGGACTCTATTTCCAGTCTGCGCGGATGGTTTGCATTTTGTTCCAGTTCCTTCAGCAGCCTCTCTGTTTCCTGGGCAGCTCGCTTTCTGGCTTGCTGGATATCCCCCTTCCCTTCCGTGTCTACAGAATCTATTTCAAAGAGCTGTTTAGTAAGGCTCCTTTCCAATTTCTTGTAATCTCGGTCGGTAGACAGACCACTGAAGACAGCCACTTGCTGTTCAATCTCTTTGACTTCTTTCTGTATTTCATGCAACCGTTTTATGGATGGGTGTTGGTTACCCATATCCATTCCTCTTCTCTCGTCCAGTTTCAGATGAACTGTAAGGCAAAGGAGAACAAGACTTGCTTAAGTGCTACGCAAGCACAGGTCGCAACTTTCACTTCCTGAAGCACTTCAGCACTAAAGCTATTTTAAAAATCTCTAGCAATAAGCATAAACCACTTGGCTGATACTTCACCGCCCTTTCTCTAATTTTTTTACACCTATCTCCCAGTCGGGCCGCAGGGGTGATGCTTGAGTTGCCACACCACCAGCTCTCGGCGCTCACCCACAGCCTTCAGCCCTCCCTTCCCCACCTGCTCTGCAGCTGAAGCCACCGCAGAACAAACAGGACACCCGCAGCCCAAGGGGGAACCCGGAGGGGAAGGGGAGAACAGCGGCTGAGCGGAAAACAGCGGTTGTGCCACAACCCCGGGGCAGCGCCGCCTTCCCCGCACTCACCTCGCTCCCCTTCAGCACCCGCCGCCCGCGGCCCCTCCACGGCCGCCACCTCCCGCCTCCCCCGCGGCGGGGCCCGGCGGGGCGGGCAAATGACAACGGGCTGCCGCGGGGGCACCTGCGGGAGGCTCGTCCCCGGCGCCCCCGCCCCGCCGCCTCAACTCACCCTTCGGCCGCCCGGCCCAGGACCCGCTGCCCGGCCCGGCTCTGCGCCACGGGCCGAGCACCGCGAACCGCCCGAGCCCCGCCCGGCCCGGCCGCGCGGAGGGAGGCGGAGGCGGGGGCGGGACCGGCCCCGTCCCGGCCCCGCCCCGCCCGCTGCGCCCGTGCGGCACCGCCGTAAAGCGCCGGGACATGGCGGCCGTGCCGCTGCTGCGGGCGGGCGGCTGCTGCCGCCGCCAGCGCCGCCTCCTCATCGCCTCCTCCTCCTCCAGCTCCTTCTCCTGCTCCCCCGGCGGCGGCCGCGCGGCTGAGCGCGGGGAGCGGCCGGACGGCGCGGTAAACCCGGACGGGGGGGCGGCAGCTCCTGCGGGGGCCGCGGGGGAAGGCTCGGGGGCCGACGCCTCCGCGGAGCCCTGGGCGGGGAGCGCTGGTGGGGCGGGGGCGTCCCGACGGAAACCCGCGTTCCGCACAGAAACCCGCGTTCCCCGCGGCCTCTCGCCGCGAGTGTGTTTGCCGAGGTCCCCGGGGTTTGTTGTGGCCCGGCGGGGCCGTGAGTGACGGGGCGGTTGGGTAACAGCTCTGCCCGAACCCGTCCGGGGCAGGTACACGCTGTGTGTGGTCACAAAGATGCAGGAACAACGCCGGGCTTTGGTAAACTTGGAATCACAGAACGACCTGAGTTGGAACGAACCCATAAGGATCATGTAGGTCTGACTCCCGGCCCTGCACAGGACAGCTCCAAGAATTATACCATGTGTTTAAGAGAGTTGTTCGAAAGCTCTTTGAGCTCTGTCAGCCTTGGGGCTGTGACCACTTCCCTGGGGAGTCTGTTCCAGTGCCCAACTACCCTCTGGGTGAAGAGCCTTTTCCTAATATCCAGCCTAAACCTCCCCTGGCACCACGTCATGCCATTCCCTCAAGTGCTGTCACTGGTCACCAGACCTCAGAGATCAGTGCCATAAAAAGCTTGCACACATGCTAGTTCTTGCCATCACGTATTTTAACAAAGTAGAGTGTTAGTGATAGAAAAATGAAAACAAAAAAAAAGATGCTTTTAAAAAAACATGCTGTGATTCATGTCTATGGTAACGGAGTCAAAAGTATCTTCTCTGTAGTGCATTTTTGAGTAAAGGTAAATTGTAAATGTATCTCATTGTTCTTGGTTACAGTAAACGAACGTGCATAATTTCGGAACTTATTATGCTTGTATGTTTTAAGGTTGCGTGGAGTTTTGGGATTTATTTCAAATCAAGATACGAGCCGAAGTGCTCATAGCAGAATTCCGTCTGTGTTTCCCAGGGCCTGGGTTTCAGCCCCCCCGCGCACTCCCACAACGACTGGATCGGGCCCCCGGACAAGCATTCCAACCTGCGCCCCGTCATCTTCTACGTGCCCCCCGAGGAGTCGCCCCTGGAGCGGCGGCTGCGGGAGGCACGGCAGGAGGCCCAGGCCTGCAACCAGCGCTTCTGGGCACGGCACAACTGCGCCTTTCGACAGGTGAGCCTGACACAACACCCGCTGCCGCTCAGCGCCTGCCTGCACGCCCAAAACTGGGAGGCGTGGGCTCCCTGAGGTTCTGCCCGCCCTTAGTGGCTGGTAACTGATACAGTTTCTTTTAAAACAGTGTCTTTGCAGAAATTACAATTTTTTTGTCATTCATTTCTTTAAAAAAATCCCAGAATGTTTGCCTTTTATCCTGTCTTGTGCCGAAAGTATAAAGTTGTAGCTGCCCGACATGCAAGACCTGGCTGTGACTAGAGCAGCTGTTGAAAATGATTCTGTAGCTTGTCTTCTTCTATCCTAAGTGAGAGAAATTAGGTGTAATCACCACAGTTAAAAGAGGGACATGCACTGTTTCACCCCAACAGTGCTAAAGTGAGGACTTTTCAGTCATGCCCTGTCTTCTTTCCTGATTTCAGCGTCTCCTAACCAATGCTCTGGGGGTTTTTTGAAGCACAGTAACAGTTCAGTAATTCACCATCATTTGTGATGAACTTTGAACATCATATCCTCCCAAAACTTGCCAAGATCCCAGACAAAAATCTTGGTGGTTTTTTTTTTTTAAATTCCACAGAAATGCTTTTTAAGTTTGAAAAACACACAAATATTGTGTTGCCATCTAAGTAATGTTAATTTTTTTAGGTGGTATATTTTTCTCTGTGCTCAGAAACTCAGTTACACAGTACAGCACATCTCCATAGTTTGTCTTATAAATTGAAAGTTTGAATCCTGTCAAACAGTCCTGAAGCTCAGCTGTAGCATTATTCCACAAGTAAGTTTTATAAGTATCAATAGACTGCTTGCATGAATTAATTGAGGCTTGCAGAGAGCAGGATCTAAGTAACAAAGTTACGGGTTTAACTAACTCACTGGATTGAGGAAAATGTTTAGTTGACACTTCCAAGTATAATGAGTTGTTGCTAGTTATTTCAGAGGGTGTTAAACACCACATTGCTATGTAATTAAAAACAATGGTTAACTTCAAGGACTGACTACATCAGATTCTAATGTGGAAAAACATGTTTTAGGAAAAAGAAGAATTTATTTATTCAAGACTGAAAGCCAAGGGTCTGGAAATGAGAGATGAAACAGGTTAGTGAGATCTTTGTTTAAGGTTTAGGATGCATTCTGAATTCCACTTAACTTTGAATTTTGTTAGTTTATGCTCTTTGTCTCCTGTCAAAAGTAAATCTTACAGGTAGGATTTAGAAGTGTTTTCAGGAGCATGATAAAAAAAGAAGAGAGGAGCTCTTCAGAGATGTGCACGTGGGGGTCAGATCATCTGTTGCACTCTTCTTCCCCTAATTCCTTCCCTGCAGCGGGAGGGGATGTGCTGAAATCTTAGCTCAGTAATAGAATAGTTTTATAGCCTAGGGAGGAAGGGGCTTTTTACTTTCACACCTCCTAACCCAGTGAGCTGGCTGAGGCAAACATATAGAGCGTTTGCCTCAAGTGTGTGTTACAATTGGGTGGATAAATTCACAATCTTTGCCTTCAGGTCCGTAGTGTAAACAATGAACACAATATTTTTCCTTCAGGGGAAAGAAGACAGCTTCTGGGGAGATGGCAGCTGCTATCTGCCTGTCTTTGCCTGAGCACAGTTGCTGTAAAATAGTTGTCTCTCTAATTCATTATGTGAAGCTGAAAACAAAATGCCTTCATAATAACAGTGAATTGGCCATTGTAGTATGAGGTTGAACATTTTGTTCACAGAATAATGATCTGTTTGAGTTTAGTAAAGCAACTGCTCTGACGTTCTGTGTATCACAGACCATTATTTTTTTTTGTTTGTTTTTATCCTGGTGATCAGTGCATGGTTGAGAAGTAATTTTAATTAAGTTCTGTGTTGTTTTGAAAACACTTCTTTTATGTTGCTATTTTGTATTTGTTTTGTTTTTATACCCTAGAGATAAAAAAGAGTGAGCATGTACCTTCCTTAAAAATATAATTATTTTGACTGCATGCATCTATTACACAGCTGTGAGTGTATTTAAAAATAGGGAATAATCATATACATGAACAGTTGGAGAACAAAATTTACTGTTCTACATAATTAATCAATTCTGCTGATACCAATATTCAGTAACAAATTATAGGTTTTACTAAGGCAGCCTTCAGATAGTTTTAAAGCAAATTTATCCCATAGTATGATAATCCATTGTAACATATTAGTTTTGTAAATAATGACAAATAGAACCAATCAATAATTTACACTTCTGTGATCAGTCTCAGGAGCCTTAAAATGCATTTTGAAACAGTAACAAGTTGAATATCACAATTCCGTCTCCCTCACCATATTCATGTTCTCTGGGACATTCACATTTGACTCTCATTGTAGGGACATTTTGTTCCAGAACGTTTGTATGGGAATTGTCTGGTAGAGTTGAGAATATTTGTTGGTTCTCAGGATTACACATCTGTGCTGTATCCACAGGTTTTCCTGTCCCTCGTTTTATATTCTGCTGATGAATGGCACATTCAAAATCATCTTTCGTTTTTGCTTCTTCACAAATCACTAGATTGTTTGTTTGTAAGTGTGACATCTCAGAACATACACTTTTTGGTGTAAGTTACTTGAAATTTATCAACAGTAACAGAAAAACCCACACATCTGAAAATACCATGTCAGTTATGGATAGTGTTCTTTCAATATTTGCTTTAAGGGGGGAAATTTAAATAACTAAGTGCTCTTACTGATATTGTTTAGACTTACAGCCCTGTGAGAAATTAGTTTTATTCAAAGGATAAATGGGCTTTTTCATAGGGGTTCACTAGTTCCCTAAATCATCTAAGGGCTGATAAACTTAATCACTTCCATAAATAATAGGGGCTTAGGAACTGTGTCAACTTCAAAATTATCAGTATTTTTAATCTGCTGTGTTCCCTAGCTAAGTTTTGAAAAGTTGGAAGATAAAATTCAGAGTTACACAGGAAGCTTGTAGGAGCAAGGAGTCAGACCTTGCTCTCCTGCATCTGAACCCAGGGTTTTAATCCAAAGAATTACCTTGACTTTGTTAAACAAACACTTATTTTTAGGTCAAAAAGCAACACTGAATGCAGAAGAAATGGCTGACTTTTACAAGGACTTTCTAAGTAAAAATTTTAGAAAACATATGCAGTATAACAGGTATGTAGAAGGTATTTATGTTGACCATTATACATTACAGACTAAGACAAAGATAAGGTCAAGTTTAAAATTTGAACATTTTTCCCCATAATTGGTGAAACAGCACCTAAAACTATAATTTTAGAATTTTTTTGCGCTATTATGAGTATTTGACAGAAATTTGCATTATTGTTTGAGTTCTACTGCTGCTTATTGTTTTAGTGGAAAGATGAAGCTTGTGTCTGAGATTTAAAGAGACAAGATCAGGCACTCAATTTTTTTATCTTAGGGCATGGGTCTTTCCATGCTGCTAATTGAAACTGATAAATATGCAAATAAACTGGTTGAAATTTCTGTATAACAGATTCTAGTTGACTGTTAAATGAGGACTAATAAATGTGATTTATTTCGAAAGAAAATTGTTTCATTGAAGTAATATTTAATATTCTTGGTTCTATCATTTTGCAAGCATATAGTAAAAATGAAAGTGATTAGCCTTGAGTTTGAGGGTTTTTTTGTGTGGCAAGGCATTAGTAAATCGATTGCCTGAACTCATCCTGTGTAGAACCTCAGCTATACCTTAGTAAACCCACATCCACCTTTTCACAAGATCTTTGTTTCATTGTTTCAACGTTACTGTTTGTACAATAACTTGATAAACTGGGTTGGGGATCTGAAAGGACTGAAAAATGACTTGTGAACACACATAACCCCCCTGCAAGTAGCTGTGAACACTTGACAAAGGGCTAGAAATGAGGAAGGACAGCACTTAATCCAGTCACAGTAGTACTGCCCACTGAATATGAAACCACAACTTCAGTTTCCTCTCTGTATTGAATTGAAAGGTTATTGGGCTCAAAAGTATCAAGTGTTACTGGGTTCCTAATGGTGCAATGCTAGTGAGAGTTCTGCTGTCACTGTAACTGATCTCTAACAAATTGTGGTTTAAGGTTCTTCCTATGTATATCATGCATAAACCATAAAATACTACCCTTTAGGAACAATTTAACTGTAAAAAATATTTAAAACAAATACAGACATCTTGTCTTGCCCATGGGGGACAGGGCGGCAACCTCACTGTAAACTGAAGCAACAGATGGAGAGTAAGAAATTGCTTTTAGTGGAAGGATTGTTGTTCAAATTGCCTATAACTGATAAATGGGAATGCAAGTAGTTGATCTTGGTACTGGTCACCATTTGCCATTGTTGGAGTGACCTTTTGATAGTGTCCCATCCTCATGGTGAGAGAATTCAGGCTTTGTGCTTAAATGTGATTTTCGTTGTCGCTGCCTTGTAAAATCAGGCAGTGTCAGCTGCATCACTGTAGTTTCAAAGTGGAACTGCACAGCCCTGGAAGCAGCAGAGCTTTTTACTGGCACTCTAATTTTGAGGGGTCATGTTATAAAAATCTGTTTATGCATTTAGCTGTATGTTCTTTTGCAGTATTGCCAGCTGGCCTGAAAACTGTGGCAGCTGAAGTGTTGCAACTTCTAAAATTTAGATAAAATGGAAGCAATAACTGTGCATAAATACCTTGAATATTTAGTTCAGGGTACCTAGACTGGAAATACAGTCTAGTTTAGGAAAAAAATTCGAGAAGGATATAGGAAATTAAACATGAAAGGGGAAAAGAAACAGTTGCAATGTTAGCATGATATTTTGATTTAACATGACATCTGAAGGGGTAGCTCAGTGTTGCTTGTCAGTGTGAATTTGGCTACTGTCCTTACTGAGAGGTTAGTGTCTCAGGCTTATGTTAGATCTGTGCATGCAAGATTTCCCACAAAGATTTCAAGAGAAGACCTAAATCCTAGTGTTTAATGTTCCTTGCTAGTTCTATGATTCTATGTATTCTATTGCTGCTTGTGCAGCACTTTACAAAATGGGGGCAGGGTTCTTGTTAGAAATTAGAAAGAAATTTTGATATTATTTTAGTTTGTAATAAGGGCAAGAATTTGAAGCAAGTTCTCAGAGGTTAAAAAGGGCTGATACAGACTATTCTGTGTATAACTTGAACTGGTTCCAGAAGCCATGCACGCTTCATAAAAATTAAATTATTTAAAGATGTAAAGACAAACTCCGGCAATATTAAAGGCATCATCTTTAAAGGATACTGCAGGAGAAAGATAATGTTTCCTGTATTGGATTATACAATAATCTTTGCAGTGTGATTTGATTTTATTTTTCCCTACCCTCACAGGTGGCCAACTATGCCCTTTTTGACACATGTATCTTCATCCACTTACAAACAAATCTTAGCCATTGCACAGCACTGTCAGGAAGTTATTCTAGATAGTTTGGTGATCAGCTTTACTTTTGAAACATGAGATATAGTTTTAACTACTTTATCTTACTTGATTTCAAATACAGTTAGAACCCTGTAGTCCATTCATGGATGTGGATATACACGTAGACTTTTTCATAGGTTATTTAACTCCTATTAGGCAGGAAAAGTGTTGTCACAAAGAACACAAAATGCAGGTTATCACTGAATTGTCATTTGTCAATGCCAAAGGATATTTTAATGTAATTGTGTACCCTTTTCCTGTTCTTGTTCTGTGTGCTGATTTTTTCTTGGCTTTGGAATCCTAGAGACTGGTATAAACGTAATTTTACGATCACATTCCTCATGGGACAAGTAGCACTGGCAAGAGCTCTGAGGTGGCTTCGTTGGAAAAAGAAAAATGCAGAATGTTAATCACAGCTCTGTGAAGAATGCAACACTAGCTAGGCCTGGTATAAACATGTTGTTTACAGTGATGTTCAGAATCTGAATGATGTAATAATTGCCTGAGTCTGTTTGTTAAACTATGTCAATAAAAGTCAATATTGGTCTTAATTTATAATCACTACGTAGATTTCCTTTACCCTTTATTCCAAGAAAATATAAAATATTTCTCCATCAAAATAAAACTAAGAAAACTGTTAAAAACTCTTTCTCGTTTACATCAAATGGAATGGGTAATAATGACTGTCACATTTTTACCACAGAACCATGGGTACTAAATAACATGTGATTCAGTCTGCTCTCCTGAACTCTGGTCACAGAATGATGTCTCCAGCAACCATATTAGTATATAAAGACAAAAATGCCTCATTTTGCAGCAGTTGCCTGTCTGGGGCAGTAGCAATCCATATGTAATACAAAATCAGTGAAGGAACAGGTATGATTTGTGAGTATATACGCAATCAACTTTGAATAATCCTCTCTTCAGTGTGATTGTTCAATACTTTTAGTAAAGATTTAAGATAGGATTTCCTATAAATTACTAATGCAGTAGGATCTTCATAAATACATTTTTTTTTATTAAAAGGAATGTGTCTTCCTTGGAGAAGAATTCCTCTAACCTATAATTGGTAAAGATTTTAGTTGCCAAGCAATAAAGCAGATGCATTGCAAGCCACTTAATCTTGGTAGAAGAGGAAACTGGTAACTGCTGTAAGGAGAACAACATTACTACAAGTAAGCACTACTTTCTCCTGGTTCATTTCTTTCAAAAAAAGATGCTGTTCTCAGCAGTTTCTCTGAGGCACTCAAAACTACCCACCTGAGGGTGATTTTTCTGGCCTCCAGGTATGTAACATCAATGTATGTAACTTGGAAGCATGTTGGTTCAAGTGTTATGCCATGTATTCGTAATTTAAAAGAAGTTTCATTCCTCAGAATTTTCTCTCTGCCCTTTTATACAGTTAAATGATTTTTTTATCCACTGCCTACTAAGAGGATTCTGATAAAAAGAATGTATGCTGTCACATGAAGTGTATTTTCCTAAAGCTTTGCTGAAGGGGAGGTTCTGCTTTTGGAAACATCATCTCAGTAGCCATTGACCTGTTTTTCATATCTAAACATGACATGATTTATTCACAGACTTTTTCAGCTGGAGCAAAAAGAGCTTTGTCTGTCGTATCAACTGTAATAATTCCTTTGCAAGATGAAATAAATATTAATGATATAGTAGTGGATCTCACTTGCATACAATGATGATATTATTGGTGCTAAAGTGGTCACTGAATTGTGTGAGTGTTGTGTTATTAATAAACTAAAACAGTAATTGCTGAGATAATAGCCAATACTTCTAGCAAAAATATTTGTGAATGTTACACTGCATCAGTGCTGTAATTAAAAATTTACAAAATGCCACCTTTAGAAAAATAACTTTTTAAAATAGACTACTGTGGGTATGTAATGTAATTCTTCGGGGTTTTACAGTAAATCATATCTTACAGCATACAAACTTTGACCATAATGTGAATGCATACATTAATAAATATTTCTGATGTAAAACAATGGATACTGTAAGAAAATACCCCAGAAAGGGAGGGACCAGACTGGTGGTTAATGGCCATATGTTCTGACAGCCTGTGTATAAGATCCCTGAGGTAGTTTCACATGCTTTAAGTGGGTAGAGGTCAATCAAAAGCATTTTCATCTCCTGAGCTGCTCACTTCCATTAACACAGACATTTTTGTGTCTGCCTGCTGAACCAGATCAGGAGATTGATTCACTGCTAGAATTAACCCAAGGAAAAAACTGTTCGATGTCAGTTGAATTAATATGCCTCATCATCAGATATGTGTTGTTTGGCATGGGGGAGCTGTGGGAATTCAGATGGAAGGTTTGGATTGTCCTTCAGTAAATCACAGTTAAAACTGTTTTCTGAACATGTAATTTTAGTATTGATCACCTAAAACCAATATGAGCACACAATGGATCATGCTAGGATTCTGCTCTGAGCTTCTTTATCTTTTAAATACCTCCAGGGACAGTGACTCAAGTACTGCCCTGAGCAGCCTGTTCCACTGCCTGACAACCCTTTTGGTGAAGAAATTTTTCCTACTACCTGACCTAAACTTCCCCTGGCACAATTTGAAGCTGTTTTCTCTCATTCTATCACTTGTTATTTGGCAGAAGAGACCAACTCTCACCTCTCTACAACCTCCTTTCAGGCAGCTGTAGGGAGCCATAAGGTCCCCCTTAACCTCCTTTTCTCCAGACTATGTTTAGTCTCCAGTTCCCTCAGCCGCTTCTTACAGGACCTGTGCTCCAGATTCTTCACCAGCTCCACTGCCCTTCTCTGGACTCGCTCCAGCACCTCAATATCCTTGTCATGAGGGGCCCAAAACTGGATGCAGCACTCAAGGTGTCTCAACAGTGCTGAGTACAGGGGGACAATCACTGCCCTGATCCTACTGGCCACGCTATTTCTGATCCAAGCCAGGATGTCATTGGCCTTCTTGGCCACCTGGGCACACTCTTGACTCATGTTTGGCTGCTGTTGACCAGCACCCCCAGGTCCTTTTCTGCTGGGCAGCTTTCCAGCCACTCTGCCCCCAGCCTGGAGTGCTGTGTAGTTGTTGGGATCCAAGGGCAGGACTTGGCACTTCACCTTGTAGAACCTCAGACAACTGGCCTTGGCCCATCGATCCAGCCTGTCCAGATCCCTCTGCAGAGCCTTCCTGCAGTCCAGCAGATCAACACTCCTGGTCAGCTTGGTGTCATTAGCAAACTGACTGAGTGTGCCCTTGATCCCCTCATCCAGATCATTGATAAAGTTATGAAACAGGACTGGTCCCAAGACTGAGCTCTGGGAAACACCATTAGTGAACAGCTGACAACTGGACGTGGCACCATTCGCCACCACTCTCTGGGCCTGGCCAAACAGCCAGTTTATTACCTGGTGAACAATGCACCCATCTGAGCCGTGAGCAGCCAGTTTCTCCAGGAGAGTGCTCTGGGAAACAGAGTCAAAGGCTTTACTGAAGTTAAGGTAGACAACACCCACGTTTCCCTCATTCTCTGCGGGTCATCTTGTCACAGAAGGAAATCAGGTCAGTCAAGCAGGACCTGCCTTTCATAAACCCAGTGCTGGCTGGGTCTGATGCCCTGATTGTCCTGCCCATGCCACATGATGGCACCCAAGATGATCTGCTCCATCACTTTCCCCAGCACTGAGGTCAGGCTAACAGGCCTGTAGTTTTCCTGGATCCTCCTGGCCCTGTAGATGAGTGTCACATTTGACAACCTCCAGCCAACTGAGACCTCCCCATTTAGCCAGGACGGCTGATAAATGATGGAAAGTGGCTCAGTGAGCACTTCCACCAGCTCCCTGAGTACCCTGGGGTGGAGCCTCTCTGGCCCCATAGACCACTGTGTTTCTAAGTGGTGTAACAGGTCACTGACCATTCCCGCTTGGATTATGGGGGCTTCATTCTGCTCCCCATTCCTGTCTTCCAGATTAGAGGGCTGGGTACCTGGAGAACAACTGGTCTTGCTATTAAAGACTGAGGCAAAGAAGGCATTAAGTACCTCTGCGTTTTCCTCATCCCTTGTTACTATGTTTTCCTCCCATCCAATAAGGGATGGAGGTTTCCCTACATAATCTCATGTCATGCCTGTAGTCCTCCTTAATTGCCTGCCCCTACTTCCAAATGTTATAAACTCTCCTTTTTTCCCTGAGTTCCTCCCACGTCTCTCAAGTTCAACAAGGCCAGTCATCTTGTCTTTCAGCACATGGGGACGGCCCATTCTCAAGCACTTCCATGGTTTCTAACACATCAATATCCCTCGTGGCTTTGCTGCCACATATGTCCCCTATCTCTCCTGAGACAACAGACTGAAGGACCTCCCCAGCACACTGTCCCTCAAACACAGGCCTGTTGCCCCCAGGCTTATCTCTAGCAGGCCTGGTTTTATCCATTTGCCCCTTCAAATTCATTAGGATTCTGTGTGGAGTGCTGAGTCCCTTCATCTAAACTCTATTGAAGAGCTGAGGTATTTATCTATTAGGTAAGTGTTGAGCTCTGATTTAGAGTATCTAATAAAGCCACTGTGAAAAGATATTAAAAATAATCCATCTGAAATATTGAGTCTCATTACCAAAACCCACATACGTTTACTGAGATGATTACATTTTCTGAACAGACAAAAGCCTTATCCTTTTCACCAGTGTTGCATTGCTTTTGGTTTGTTTTTTTCTTGACTCAGAGCAATTGTAATAATGCCAGCAGCTTCCAGATATTATTGATCATAAAACCTTTATACATCAAAGGAAAACTAAGGAGCTGCCAAAGACTACTAAAAATAAATTTTTTTATATATATGAAGGCCTGCTACAGTAGCTGAAGCTAGTGAAATAGATCAAAGAGTGACTTTTCTGTGCACATTTTCTGAGTATGGGAAAAATACAGGGGAGTGTTCTTAACATTTAGGTATTTAGCTAATCCTGTCAGAAGGAACAGCAGTATTTAATATTTAGTAGTGTCAGCATGTGCCTTTTAATCTGTCTCATGCACTCAGTAAGTGCATAATAAAGCAACAGTATTTTGGTAATATTTGAATAGTTTTAGTTAGCTTGAATTGACTTGGGGTGGTTGTGTTCTGATAATCTATATGGGGGTTTGCTATTCACTGAATTTCTCTACTGGAGCATTAATTCTGATAGAATATGAGAGGAGTAAGAGGAAGTGTCAAATGGGGATTGAGTGGCAAACTGACTAGAGGTTGGGTTGAATTGACTATAGCACCTTTAAATATGATTGATAACAAACTGTACATCTTAAAAAAATTAAACGCATTTCTCAATTTCATTGTGGATTTTAAAAGTAGTGGTAGCAACTACTAAGAAGACAGCTTCTATGTTTAACTGAACATTCCTAGGGATAATATTAAAATCTAGTTCAAAACTCAGATTTGTTATTTAGGAGCTGACCCTTCCTGGCCCCATTTTAAGCAGACTGTCCTGTTGGCAATTTTTAGCTTTTACTGTCACTAAGCAAGATTGGTACCCTACAGGGTAATCAGATTTAGCCAAACAAGAACTTAATTTGCATCCTGTGCAGAGCCCATGGGCCAGTCTTTTGCATAAAGACTGGAAGGTTGAAATGGTTTCAGGAAAGGATAATATATGCTTGGAACTGTAATATGCATAATAACATTTTCATATTAAAAATTATATCCACTGATCATTGTAAACTGATTCACAGAATAATAACCCCGTAGTTGAATATTCAGGTTTATTTCACAGGAAAAAAAATAGTAAGGGAAGCACAACTTACTTTATTTCTTATCAGTTTATGTCTTAAAAAGAGTTTATAAGTACATGGAATGTAATTATCTTGAAGTATATACTCATTAATATTCATTATTATATAAATCACTTCTTTGTGCCTTGACTTTGCATTCATTAATGGATTAAGATTTACCCAGGTATTGTGAAATTTATATGACTGACACATTCAAATAGCAGATGCTGTGGAAGTGCAAAAGCAGTGCTTTTGGCTAGAAACAGTAAGGGCAAAAAAATTGCGTGATCCCTTTTTAAGTGTGATCTTACTCAGGAGTATTATTTTGTAATAATTTCCCCACTGTCAAATGCTCTGAAGACTTGGTTCATTTCATATAGTGGTTTGTGTTTTACTAGTTCAAACCAGATACAATTTAAATTGAGTTTCTTATATTTTGCAGGGAAAGGCACAGTGATTTTGCTTGTCGGTGTATGCAGGTTCTCATCTTTAGGGTGGTCCCGGGGGTGTTGTGATCAGGGTCTGAGACAGCAGGAGGCAGGAAAAATGACTGTATACATCTCCCGAGGCTGGCAGGAGGCAATCAGCACTCATCCTAAGCCAGGGCAGCCCTGAAGCTGCACCTGTGATGGACCATGACTGGCATGAGTTTCCAGCAGCCCCCACGCCACTCAAGATTTTCCGTCATTCAGCAGTGCTCTGTTCACACCGCTGCCTCCAAAGAGCCCACTGATATGATTCAGCTGCAGAATTGGCTGTGATACTTTCATCAGCTGAGCCAAAACACATTAACAGGGAAAACACAAGTTTCAGACTCATAAGAAATTCAGGTCACTATTCATATCTCATTGTAAAAGAACTTCCTGTTGACAAATTGTAAGAAGTCCCTGCCATGGAAAAATTCTCATATGGTGATCAGGGTGTAGCAGACATTGGCTGTTTTTAAAGGATTCCAGAAAAGTTACAGAAAAGTTACAGACTTTAATTTCTAAAATGACTTGAATAATTAGAAGTCTAAATTCTTGGGGGAGGGCAAGGGGGGTTATGTCTTGTTTTGCAAAACAGACTTTGTAGTCAAGGCTATTTAAGAAGACAAAATCCATGAATTGCAAATTTCGAAAGAGATTAATTGACTGCCTTGATTGCCTTCCAAGTGATTGTATTATCCTGGAGTGTCATATAGAAAATAGCTGGTATGACACAGCATAAATATTCTTTAAAAAAAAACAAATCAAGACAGTTCTGACCTTAGTAGCTGTAAACTACAAATACTTTGGTAGAAAACTCTTATTTGTACAAAATTGTAGGAGAATAAAAGACAAAATGGAAACTAAATTCTAATGATTATGTAAGAAAATGTCTTCTGGATTTACCCACCTTCTTCTCACATTTACCAAAATAGTATTTCACTTTTACTGTCATGTCTGGAAAACCTCCAGTTTCCTCAGGCCTCATGAAAATTCCACCATGAAAAACAGAACAAAATACTAAGCTGACATATGAGTAAATAGCCACAGGTGCCAATTTGTGCCAAAGAAGAATTCAAGCTCACTTCAAAGAAAAAAATCAACTCTGCCATAGGTTATTATAGAGCAACTTTACTTGAAAAGAGATGCTAAAAATTAATTAATTTGCTGTGCTCCTCTGATGCTTCTCTGATGCTTCTGCAGTTGGGAAAAGAAGGGTCTATTCAGTGTGACATCTGGAAGCTTGCTGGGCTTGCCTAACAGTTACCACGGTATTGTAGCCATAAATCTGAGTGCCACAGGACTGAGTAAAACAGGCTGACACTGGGACAACGTGGCTGAAGAGCTGCCCCTGGACAGAGTATGTTTCCATCTCAGAAAGATTCTTGTCAGGCTTTTAAATCATGAGGTTCACACTTTCTCTAAAAGCAGCAAAGCAGATTATTACTTACTGTCTTGAGTCTATAATTTATAGGTATTATCTAACAGCCACTTAGCAGTCAGTGTTCAATTTTATATCTAATTAACAATGCCCTTTCTGCCTTTAGTTCTACTATATGTTTACATGTAAATTAGAAAAGCAGTCTCACTTGTTTACAATGTGAACTTCAGGTTTGGGCACTACTCAACAAAGTTCACAATCAAAAATTCAAAGAGAAAGAAAAGAAGTGAAATTACTGAGAATGACAGTTAACACAGCATTCCAGCCTCCTCTGGCTGCAAAATGAGTGGGGTGGGAAATGACAAACGTGTGAACCATCCTTTAAAGATATTTAGAGTGCTTTCTGCATTGGTGCACGATAAACCTGGCAGCAACATTTTGTAGTTATGCAATTAATTACAGGGATATGGGGCATGTTAAACTGCTCCCCACAAAGGAACCCTTTACTGGGCAGATTTCTGGGCGGTGTTATACACTGAGGAAGGAAGATACTGTTACTCATCAGCCTATTCCGTGTGAGTCATGGCAGTTTTCAGACATATGGTGATGGTGTACTTTATGGCCCTTCAGCATGTAATAAGAAGTGTAACACTGTGTAGGCAGAACATTTCACTTTCTTAGCTAATTTATATTTATCAGTTGTTGCCAGCTTTCTCCTACTGTTTACTGAGGCGTGTGTCAGTTCCTGTTTACAGCTACGTTATCTTCAATAGGTAGGGTTTGATACAAAACTATGTAAAACTGCACTATATATATGTCTTTGAAACAATTTCAATCTATTTCAGCTTTAATTAAACAATCGTTTTAAACATTAAAGAATAATCTTATGTTAAAATACACAGATTCAAAATCTAAAGTATTGCATATGGCATGTTTCAGCAATTCCCCAGAACTTCCCCAGGAGACTGTAGTTAATTGATGTGGCAGAGTGAACTGCTCCGTGTAATCAAAACACCACCAGGTGTTTTAGGTGACAATGGTGTCATAGAGAACTGTGGAAGCATGATTTTTTTTTTTCCTTCAAAGAAAAAACTATGAGCTCTGCTCTGTGAATTTTACCATGCCCACCTGGCCACCAAAGCCAAAGGTCAAGGAGCCCTGCTTTAAATTCCTATCCTGCTTTAAATTATCTGTAATTATTTGTCCTCTAAAGCAAAATTGTAGCCTCAGAATATCTGTAATGACCTACATAGTGATGAGATAACTTCCTTCTTAGCCAGTTGCTGCATAAATTACCTAAATTACCTAAATTGAGTCTAGCCTTTTTGGCTCAAGGCAAACTGCCAGAACACAATGTGATGCAGCAGTATCTGCCAAACTTGATGAATTAATAGCATCCCCTCACTGTTTTTTCCTATACATATACTGGTCAATAAAACACCTATATGCAGATGTATGAGGAATTCCTTTCTTCAGAAACAGAGACCTACAAGGCTAGTTTCTAAGGCCTCCTCTCACAATCTCTGATATAGGGAGTGGATATGCTGTTTGGATAGGCTAGATTACAGATGGGCCCCAGGGAGGTCCTGGGCAGAACTATCACATGGTAGCCAGGTCCTTGTGGTTGTCCAAATCACACAGGGAGCAGGGAATAGTACAGGATTGAGAAGGCACAAAGTTGGTTTAAAACCGTTCTCTCAAACTCTTCTCATTTTGGGTATCAGTCTCAGTTCTAGAATTTTTTTTGGAGACTGTCCACAGGTTGAGCTCTTCAAGAATATTTGCTCTCAGGTAACCGACAGACAAGGCTGAAGAGCTAAGTAAGACACACCATCCCTCCTGTAGGAGTGAATTACACAGTCATCTCATGTTTCAAATCTAAGACTTGATAGCAGTGATGTATGTATCTTGTTTTCTTCTGTATCATTCTGAAGATACAGAAGAAGTGAAGAGTGTGTTCATGGACCGCCTTTGAACTTAGTACTTTTCAATGGATTTCTCTGTAAACTGGAAAGAAAATATTTTATTAAAACAGATAGAAAAATATAGAATTACAATAGAAAGGATAGGAATTATAGCATCTGAAAATTAAGCAAAAACTCCACAGTACATACTTGCTGTAGGAAGAAGGAGGCAGCAAGGAGAGAGGTTTCATATCCAAACCTCTGGGAATAAGATCATCTGTCCTTATCCTGCATCTGCTCTGTTTCCCAGGAGACAGGACAGGGAACAAAATATCTAGCACAGGCAGTTCTGTTTGCTATTGATTTTTAGAGTGACTCTGCCCTTCTCAGCCCCACGTACTGTCTACCATCCATCTTGCCACAGGCATATTCACAGAAGCCATTTTCTGTAGAGACATAATTGGTCACTGGCACAGAAATGACAGAAACAATTGTCACACAGCAGAAACATTTTCATTTCCCTTTTCCTTGGGGCAAACTGTATTACCATGAATTCCCCAGTCCAGTGCAGCTGGGTACTGCCTTGGTCTGAAGGCTAATCCAACAATGAAAAGTGGATGTAAAATGGCCTCTCATAAAAAATGAGAGATTCCAATCAACATTGGATGCCAAATGAATTCAGTATAATTCCATATAGAGTTTTAGTTGAGGAGAGAAAAACATTTAACAGAAGAAAGGGGAGTAAAGCTTTGGCAATTACTGTGGCATGTGCAGAAAAGAATACATCAAGTGAAAGGGAGATTACTGATAAATCAGACAGGAGCAAGCATTTTCTACAGTGACCATGGCACAAACAATTGCAGCACATTAGACTCAAGAAAGATGAAGCAAATGGGAACAGAGAAGGACAAATTGAATAATCAGGGAGATGTAGAATCTCTCTTTAAGAGATTAAGAGTTCAGTTTGTTTAGCCAAGCAAATTGATGGTCGGGAGGGGAGAAAGGAATGCAGAATCTGCTAGACAGGTGAGTGGAGGAAGGACCAGCTAAGAGGGTTATTCAGGGAAGAATCTTCTTTCTCTACAACAATTTAATTAAACATCTAAAAGAGAAGTGTTACCTTTGAGGACGTCCTTAGAAATGCAAACACATAGAGAAATGGGGCCAATCACTAGCCGGGGAAAAGAGCTAGAAAAAAAAATACCACAGTTTGGCACACTATCTGTATGTATATATTACCCTTGAGACTGAACACTGGAGGAGTGAGGTTCTTGGGCAGGAAGAGTAAGATGCCTGCTTGGTTTTCAACAGGGTTTGATAATTACATTTAGAAAAAGACCAGATGAGGTGGTTATCTGTAATGCATTTTAGACTTTGGAGACTTAGTTCTCTTTCATCAGTATGTACAAATTTCTACTTGGAAAAGGTCACATACAGGCATACACTGGCATTAAAATTTCTTGTGATTACCTTACACATGAGCTTTAATAAAAGGCAGCATCTGAAAAATCATAACTTCTTTCTTCTGTAAATGTATGTAATACTTTTAAAGAGAATAAAGAGAATACATCTCCTGTATCTCCATGAGGAAGCACCAGTTTTCCTGGTACTCAGATGAGTTCATATCCCAGTCTGTATCTCTGCCAGGTACTGGATGGAGAAATGAATGCCCTTCCTATATTTTCAAAGATTCGCTTCTCAAAATAAGAAACGTCTCATACTGGTTAATGAAATCATCCCAGATTTACATTGATGTGTGACTGAAATTACAATCACAGACCTCACAGGTTGTTTTGTGTTTATTGTTTTTGTTGGTTTTGTTTTTTTTTTTTTTCTTAGGAAAAAGCATTTTTCATAATGAAACTCTTTAGAATTTAATGAGAAAAGGTTATCTAAAAGCCTCCCTCACCATGGATCCTACAATGACTACCGAGATGATGAGTATCACCTAATCTACTTGCAAGTAATCTGGCAGCAAAGCCTGATGAATTAGCAAATCTCTGTAAAGGAATGCTGACAAGCTGTACAGGGCTGGTGTTCAAAGAAAGGGAAGGGGATAATGTAAGCAGCAGTAAAGCAGGCATTTCGAATTTTGCTGCTTTTAACTACATGTTCCTGGGTTTCAACACAGACACAAGATTTTATGTTTGGAAGAGTCTATTTGTTGTGTTTGTGGAATAAACTTTTTCCTATCAATACTAGGCCTTATCCCAATATAAAGGTAAAAAAGGGAGCTGAGTCATAGTTGGGAAGTAAGGATATGGGAGGGTGAACAGAAGTACTGTACCACAGACCAAATGTTCTTATTCCAGTAGTGGCCAAAACTGTGATATTCCACCAAGAGTGTGTTTTTTATTTCCTCTGGAATATTTAATACACTTCTGCAATGGTTCAGTGGCTGAGGTAGGTGAATACAGAAATAAATGTAACTTCCTGTGACTCATATGCAGCAATTAATAATCCTCATAACCTTGAATGAGCAACTGGAACCCCAAGAGAGAATAAATTCACTGAGAAGCGAAAGTATAGAGGAAGGAAAGGAGGAGCATAAATGGAATGTTATCTTTCTTCATGTAAAAGAACTAAAAGCCATGAAGAGTGAATATAGAGAAGAGAGTATCTCCAAGCTAGAAAGGTGCTCGTAGTCAACTATCAGCCAACTACAGAATATGGAAACAAGTAAGAAAGAAAGTTGCTTCATCTTTCAATGAAATGAGAGGGATGGCAGAAGTAAAGACAGATCAGAAATTGCTGGTTGAGCACAGTAAGTGTGTACTGGTGTAAACATTCCCTTGTAGAGGTGGGAACCTACTCCTTGAATGCACAGAGTAAAGATACAAGTTTAATTAACATCATGAGCTCTCCTCTGCAGACCTTTAACCTGTTGGGAATTTTGATGCTTAGAAGTAGGATCTTGGAAAATACAGTATCTGTAAATTCATACAGCATTGAGTATTAGAGGTTGTCAATCCTTAGCTCCTTAATCATTTACTATGAAGATAAAAGTGGAAATTGGGATATATAAATATAGCTGTGTTGCTGAAATTGTGTAGTATTTATCTTTATGTTCATATTAATATCGATGTGCAGATTCTCTAATATAAGTTTCTAGCTTCCCAGTAGTTACTTTACCTGTATTACCTGAGGTTTAGAAGTCTGTTTTTCATAGTAGAAGTGTTTTAGAGCTACTTGAATATGCTGCTTAAACTTTTCAGTCAGTATCTTTTGGTCTTGAGCAACAGCATAGCTCTATAATAATTGAGAGATGAAAAAATATCTTGTTAACAAAATGTTTATGTCCAGTGTGAGCATTCTGCTCTGAAAAAAAATAACAGAAATTAACTGTTAAGAGTTGACTTAACACCGCATGCTTTATTTTCTTATTATTTCTCTGTGGATGGAAAACAGAAGGGAAAAGTACACTGGCTTTCATTCATTACAGCTTCCTAGAAATCCCTGTGACTCTGAAAAAGAGAATTCACTTGTGTGTAAATAAAGCTTATTGACTTGGGAAGCAGGATCATGATCAGTGTTTATTTTACTTAGAATTAATGCCTTGCCCAACAGTGGGTTCCCAATGGTAAGTTCAGGCATCTTGACAATGAGTCAAGTGAAGTAAAACACAGTCCTTTCACCCAAAAGTGCCTGAACTCTCTGCTAACAAGGTAGATCTGCATGCAATAATTGCACATATGCACAAAAGAGTTGGGCTCAAATTGTGCCTGGGACTCTGTATTTGACACTTCTGAGTCCTAAGCAATGATTTTTATGTTTCCTCTTTTCCATAAAAGATGTTCTTGTAGGAAAGACAAACTAAAAGCATATGCAACTGTCAAGTGACTGTGATGAAAAGCCAGACAGGTTGCTGAATCTGGCCTTTCAATATTTATTATTGCCAGGATGCTTTTAAACAGCACTTTAGAAGCAGTTGAAATTATTCCAATGTAGTGCTTTATTGTGACCCTTACTTCTAAAATGAAGTCATAGATTTTACAGACTGTGAGAGTAGATTTTAAAAAAATAAAATTCTCTTTCGGTGGAAAGATCCTCTAAGACAGATGGATTTTTTTTTTATTACAAAGCTAAAGTAAAATGACCCACACTTCCTAAATGAAGTGAACCTGAATTTCTTTAGAGAGGCTTGTTCTATTTCTGGGTGTCAGTTAAACCGACCTAAGTTTGCTGTGTGTATTTCTCACACTGTTGCGCTTCAAAAACCCAAGGGCTTTGTGCTGCATTAGTTGAACTGTTTGCTTTTTGCTCCCCCACTGTGAATTACAAACCTCCCTCTCTCTTCTGGGAGAGGAAGGAAATTGGTATATTGAGAATAAAGAATCCAGCACTGTAAATAATGTGTTTTGGGGTTTTGGTTTAGTATCCACTCAGATGTCTGCAGTAAACCATGGTGACCTTGGTGGTGGTAGACAAAAAATATTCTAGAGACAGCATGTCTAGATAATTTAATCCAAAAAGCAGGGCATACAGCATAACTAGTTCCCTAAGAGAAAATGGAAATTTGGGCAGTAAATAGTTTTTATGGCTAGATGAACCCGGATAATTTTATGTAGATGAGACAGGAAAAACAAGATCCAAATGGAGAGGAACTCTGGATATTTCAGATCAGGCAGAAGCCTTAAGGATGAGGTGCATTCCCCAAATCTCTCCTGTGTCTATCTGTGTGCCATAAACAGAGAGGAGTAAAACTGCACTTTAGTTCCACTGAGCTAATCAACCTTCCTGCAGGAGGGAGCTTATAGTGTGTGCTGCTTATGTGGGAAATTGCCAGCACACATATACTTGATTAGCCAGCATATTATGAATCAGGGTCATAGCTGGAGTAGTTGCTTTGTTCAGAGATGCTCAGATCCCTCGGGTAAACAGCTAATTGCAGGAAATCTTTTAAAGCAAATGTGTGATAGGAAGAAAGCAATGAATATTGTTTATTCAAAAGGCAGGAGTGGTTCCTTTGAATCAGTTCTCTTGCATAATTATGTAATTAGGGCATGTTCTATTTTTAATTAAGTCTCCTGCATATTCATGAAAATACTCTGAACTTGTAGATCAATTGGCATGACTCTTTAAAATGTAGTTTATATAAAGGAATGCCCTTCAAATCTTTTTTTTTCCCCCCATCATATTACTGTGCAAACACATATTTCACATTGTTATAGTTAGGTTGTATCACCTGTCAAAAGTAAAATATTATGGTAAACCATCAATACAAAATTTCCAGAGAAACATTTTAAATGGAGATGAAGAACACAAGAAGCTGTTGCTCTGAAATAATAGTATCAAAATTGTTTTTTGTTGTACAGCTTGACCTTGTAAGATACCAATCAGTGAGTGGAATTCAGTAAGTATACTTCATTTCCCTCAGCTTTTCAAATCCAACAGTAATTCTCTGTATTTGCAGTGTGCAGACTATCCATGTTCCTCTAACTTTGTTTTGTTTCTTGTGGGCTTCTGTGGCTCTTCCTGTTCTTCTGCCTCTTTGACAACAGCATTAGCTTTGATTCATCTTCCGACTTCCTGCTTATTCTTAGGAGTCTTGCTTTCTCACCCAACTCTTGTTCTCACATCTGCCATTCTGTAGACTTGCTCAGTGCTGTATGTGAGGGCAAACAGATGTAAGCTGTGCTTTCCTTGAATATTTTTAATATTACCATTAAAGTGAGGCTGCACATTTTGATTTACCACTATACCTGTGTATGTTTCCATTAGCTTATGATTCATACCCTGTATGTACTTCAGGGTTACACAAGGCAGCAGGACTAGATGGTCTTTGCAGGTCCCTTCCAACTGAAGAGTGTTATTCTATTCCATGTGGAGCTCAGATGATAATGCACCATAATATAACTCTTTCATAAAGATAGGTTGTCACTATCCCCTGATGACTTACAATGTTCATTTTACTTCTTTGCTATATTTAACAGTTTTCTTTCACCTCAGACCTCAATTCCTCCCAAATCGCAGGGCTTAACTTCTACCTAGTGGAACACAACATAAAGAAAATACTGTGGCTGTGCCTTCCTTTCTAGCGAGAGTGGGAATGAAACTGGAAGCTGAAGCAAAGAAATAATTCTTGTGACAAGTGTCACTGAGTTGTCACAGAAGTCTGCCTTTTCATGTGTAAACCTGTAGAAGAGTAGGGATTTTTCACTTAGTTCCATGTGGAACAAAGACAAGGGCATTGAAATATATTAGCAGCACACACTGAGCCCTAAGGGGGGGGCCCAGCCTTCACCACAGAGTTCGTCCTTCAGACTGTTTCCCGCGTTGTGACTTGCTCCATGAGCCACCGCATGCTGTGGAGCTCTTCACGTGCATTTCATAGAATCATCAAGGTTGGAAGAGACCTTGAAGATCATCCAGTCCAACTGTCTACCCTTCACTGCCACTGAAACCTCTAAACCACATCACCCAGCACCAGATCCAGACACCCCTTAAACACCTCCAGGGATGGCAACTCCACCACCTCCCTGGGCAACCTATTCCAGTGCCTGACTACCCTAACAGTGAAAAATTTTTTTTCCTAATATCTAATCTGAATCTCCCTTGTCTTATCTTAGGGTAATTTCTTCTGGTCCTCTCATTGCAGGCACAGTAGAAGAGACCAGCTCCCACCTCACTATACAGGTACTTTCAGGTAGTTGTAAAGAGCAATGCGGTCCCACCTGAGCCTCCTCGAGTCTGAACACCCCAAGCTCTCTCGGTCCTTCCTCATGTTTTCTAGACCTTTCATGAGCCTTGTTGCCCTTTGATGGATATTCTCCCACACCTCAATGTCCCTTTTAAAGTGGGGAGATTTTCCCAGAGGCGTTCGACTGAGACAGAGGCATCAGTTTAACGAGTCCTACAGTCACCACAACCCTGAACTTTTTTCCACAACACTGGGCTAAAAAAACGGCGCAAAGAGCATCAGCACCGGTGCCCCGCTCCGGAGCGAAACGACCCCAAGTGTCAGGGAGGGCGCCCCGAGGAAACGCCGTGTCCTGCTCTCCGCTGACATACGCTTCGGGCAGACAAGGCCCTGTCGAGGTCTAGCAGCCTCGGGGATGCACCTGAGCCCTTGACATCCCTCGGGAGCATCCATGGCTACGGTGTCCCGCTGCCGGGGGCAGGGATGACGCCATGGGTGGGGGGCGGTGGGAAAGAAGGGCGCGCGGGCGCTTGTGGGAGAAGGGGGGGGGAGCTGCCATGTCAGGAGGGGCGGGAGGGAGGGGAGGAGGGAGGGAGAGGAGCGCGGGGCGGGACAGGGGCGGCGGCCGCAGCCGCAGCAGCAACAGCAGCAACAGCAGCGGGGCGGTGGTGGCGGCTGCCGGCAGCTGTCAGCCCCCGCTCCGCCGGCGCCCACCGCCCGCCTGTCACCGCTTCGGGGGGGGGTAGGGAGCACTGAGTGCGCCGAGGTGCTGACCCGCTTCCTTCCTTCCCTCCCTCCCTCCTTCTCTCCGGTCCTTTCTCTCCCCCCCCAAAAAACCCTTTTCCTTCCTCCCTTCCGCCCGCCCATCGCTGACATCCTCCTCCGGCCGCCTCCCCGCCCCGGGCTGCGCGGCCCCCGCCGCCCCAGCGAGCGCTGCGCACATCGCCCGAGCTGCAGCACCGAGCGGTGAGCGGGGGGAGCCGCCCGGGCCGGGGGCGGCGGGCCGGGGCCCGGGCAGGGTGTGTGTTTGGGTGCGGGTGTGCGCGGCGTTTAATTCTTTCGCCTTCTCATCCGCCGCTGCGCAAACAACAAAAGGCTGCGCGGGCCGCCGGGTCCCCCCGCAGCGCCGCCGCTGACAGCCGGCCCCGTCCTTCCCCGCGCCCAGGGCGGGGCGCGTTTCTGGGGAGGCTGTTTTTTGGGGGCGTTTTGTCGGTTGCGCTCAGCGCTTTGGCTCTGGCGAAGGGGATGTCCCCCGGGATGGGGATCGGCTCGGCTTTGTCCCCGTTTCCTCTCCCTCCCGGCTCCCCTCGGTGCTGCGGCGGGCGCCGCCCTGGGAGGGAGCGGGGTGAGCCGGCCCTGCGGCTCCGGGCGTGCGGCGCTTTGTCTGCGCCTCCCCCGGCCCAGGGGGGTCGTTCTGCTGCCGCTTCGGAATCGGTGGAAGGCGAGGCCAGGACAGGTCTTCCTCAGGCTTTGTACATAGTGACCGGATTTGTACATTGTAGGTCACCTGCCGTGCTGTGGTCGGAGGCGATTCGTAGACTTGGGTCTTGACCGGCTTTCTACACCTCTAAAATAAGGAAAACACTGATGAGGGATATGTTATCCTAGCAAAAATACACAGCTGATTTAAATGATAACTGCGTCTTTAGGGCAGTCATTAGAAGGAGGCTTTAAAACCTTACTCGTTTTGTCTTCGTCCTTCTCGTATTTTTAGGTAACAAGATGCCAGATTTGTAGGTCTGCATAGCAGTTGTCTGTAATCACAGGGAGGAACTTGACACCTTACTGAATTTTGTGTTCTAGGCACATTGAAGCATATTTTAATGAGCAAGGTGGCATCACCTAGTGTAATGCTATCGCCTGACTTTTTGAAGGCTACTAAATCAAATGATGGTGCTGTTACGCTGGGTTTTTTCCCCCTGCTAGTGATTTACATCAGTGGATGTGATGTAAATGTACCATTAATACTCAAATACTGGTCATGGAACCAAAATACAGACTCAGAAAGTAAAACCAGCTAGCAAAAAATTAAAGTCTATTTTTATAGTTTGCTTTGAACAGCAAAATTGCGAGCCAGTGTCATTCAGGATATAAAATGCTTTCATGGTTATACATAAAAATACATAAAACTAAAACTGTTAGAATATAATTTTTAGCAGTTTTGTGATTGGCAGGAGGGTTTGCAACAATTACTCTGCCAAGCAGTTGTCTCTTTCACTTCCAGTTTTGCATTTGCTTAATAGCAAATATCACGTAAATAGGAAACTTAGGCACAAAGGGTGTGCATTGGAAGCTAAAAATGAACCTTCGAGATTTTAGACAGCATTTTAATTAAAAAAAACCCAAAACTGAAAGCACCACCTTTTTGAATGCACAGTTGGTTTAAAACTCTTTTGGAAAATAGCTGTAATTGAGTATGAATTCCAAAGCTTCAGCGAAACACGATAGAGGATATTATAACCCTAGGATTACAGATACAATTGGAAGTTACACATTCAGCATTTACTGGCAGCAGAGAGAAAGCTGATCCATCTGGTGAGTCTGAGCAGAAGACCTTGTAAGTCACTTGCACAATAATTTTTGTGACCACATGGTTTAAGAGGACCTTTTCCCTGAAATTACAACGGATATGGAGAACTCCAGCAGTTCCATTGAGATGCTCATTTTATATAATGCAGATGCATTTGGGTAAATGCAGGGAATCTAAATGGTCTGTTCCTGAAACTCGCCAGTCAATGCAGTATCACTTCTGCATCATGTTGCAGTTAAAGTTTGGCAACCGTCATGTTTCTGAAGGATGATGATGGAGCTGGACAGTTCCAGTAATCAAAAATTTTAATAGCAGTTCGAGCTTAGATTCCCTTCACCTGCTACCATATGTAATTAAAAAAGAGGATAAAGTTGTCCTCCAAGGGTCTTGTGAAATAGCCTCATGTACTGTTGGTCAAATCCCTATGATATGCTTAACAGTGCCTTGTAAACGGAAAGAAATTTTTTAAAAGGTCTGTGTTTGACAAAAGAAGAATCACATAGACAATTTTTAATTAAATATGCAGGAGTCCAGAATACAGTCTTCTGAATGTTTTTGACATACAAGATTCAAAATACGCTGTACAGAAACTTTAGGCATATGTAAGAGCAATTGCTGCTTCCTGCATTTATGAAGAACTTCCCATATTAATGTCAGAAACTCCTCACTTCTGTGCTGCTCATACAGTGCACATCTCTCTGTATGTATCTTTTTGTGTATAGACAAATACCTATGTATGTCATTTAATTGGGAGTCTGGGGAGATATTGTAGCCTCATATTCAATTCTGAGTCCATTTAATGCAGCTTCTGTTTCTCTTGAGATGTGGGCTTGTGCAGTTACTCTTTCTTTTCTTCCTCTGTTTGACTCCTCTGGCAAACATGCAGTTGGATTTACCCTGGGATTAACAGCATCACTTCAGAGGCATAGCTCATGATTATGTTAAAACTCAATTTGGTGTACAAATACTTGTAAAATAATGTTTTTGTAGGAGGAGCGACAAATACGGAAATTTGGGTAAATTTGTAAGTGTGCTGGTTTGAAAGTTAACCAGCAGAGGAAACCAAGCCAACTCAAAGAGAGATTACAAGTCAGAATAACAATTTAATAAAATAATACAATAAGTACAACCACACAGACAAGCAACAGGCAATAACCCACAAAACCCAAATGTACAACCCAGCACCCCGGGGCACAAACGAAGCGGTGCTACCTGGGCCCCCCCTTGAGTCCAAAACAAAGGGAGAGGGGAAAAACCTGCTGGTGGGAGAGCTGCTGCAGTCCAACCAAAAGTGGTAATTGTAGTCCGGCCAAGGGTGGTGAAGAGCTGCAGGTTGAGAGCGATGAGCTGCGGTCCTCCTCTGGATCCCACGAGTGGTCCCAAAGGTTCCGAAACTCCAGGTTTATATACTCTCCAGTTCAGGTGGGAATGTTCAGTCCTCCCCTCAGAGCGGGGAATTCCATAAAAGGGTATGAGGGTACTCATTCCATAAAAGGATATGAGGGTGCTCAGGAACATTCCCCCCCCCCCCCCCCCCCCCTCGCAGGCCTCTACTGACAACAGTTTCTGGGAAATGGCATGGAGGGCTATAGAATACACAGTTTGGGCTATACCCATTCAGTGATGAATCGGTCCCAGCTGTTCTAACCAGGACATTATCCACCCCTTATTCTATGCCGTCCATGTCATGCCCAAATTAACCCCCTTAAAAACTATGTCTCCTTAAAACTATATACACTTACATATATATATATATATATATACAATGAAACATTACAGACCATTCTCACTCAAAATTAGGTCCCCTTGTGGTACACAACGTGTCTCCCCATCTTTTTGCATTACCCACCAGGTGGAACCAGGTCCTTGAGCAAAAACAATCCCTCGGATGGGTTTGCCTTTGCTTGAGGTGGGACTAATCCAAACAGTCTTCCCTAACATTCCTCTCATATGCACCACAGGGACTTTATCTCCATCTACAGTATGTAAAAGTTCTGATTGAGCAGGGCCAGCTCGATTGATGGAGCCTCGGGTGTTGACCAACCAGGTGGCCTTTGCTAAATGCAACTCCCAGTGTTTGAAAGTCTCCCCACACAATGCCTTCAGGGTGGTTTTCAGCAGTCCATTGCACCGCTCAACTTTTCCAGCCGCTGGTGCATGGTAGGGGATATGATACACCCACTCAATGCCGTGCTCTTTGGCCCAGGTGTCTACGAGGCCATTCTTGAAATGGGTCCCATTATCAGACTCAATTCTCTCCGGGGTGCCATGTCGCCACAGGACTTGTTTTTCAAGGCCCAGGATGGTATTCCGGGCAGTGGCATGAGGCACAGGGTATGTCTCCAGCCATCCAGTACTTCCTTCTACCATGGTCAGTACGTAGTGCTTGCCTTGGCGGGTTTTGGGGAGTGTGATGTAGTCAACTTGCCAGGCTTCCCCATACCTGTACTTTGACCACCGTCCACCATACCATAGAGGCTTCACCCTCTTGGCCTGCTTGATGGCAGCACATGTCTCACAGTCATGGATGACCTGTGAGACAATGTCCTTGGTTAAGTCCACCCCTCGGTCACGAGCCCATCTGTATGTTGCATCTCTCCCCTGGTGACCGGAGGCATCATGGGCCCATCGAGCCAGAAATAATTCTCCTTTGTGCTGCCAATCCAGATCTACCTGAGAGACTTTAATCCTGGCAGCTCGGTCCGCCTGCTCGTTGTTACGATGCTCCTCAGTAGCCCGTTTCTTGCCTACATGAGCATCTACGTGACCGACCTTCACACTCAGCTTCTCTACCCGGCCAGCGATGTCCTGCCACATCTCTGCCGCCCAGATGGGTTTCCCTTGGCGCTGCCAGTTGGCCTTTTTCCATCGTTCCAGCCATCCCCACAGAGCATTGGCCACCATCCATGAGTCAGTGTAGAGATAGAGTCTTGGCCACTTCTCTCGTTCAGCTATATCCAAAGCCAACTGAACGGCTTTAAGCTCTGCAAACTGACTTGACCCACCTTGTCCTTCAGTCGCTTCTGCAACTCGCCGTGTGGGGCTCCATACGGCTGCCTTCCATTTTCGGTTTGTCCCTACCATGCGACAGGAGCCATCCGTGAAGAGCGCATATCGCCTTTCATCTGCTGGTAGCTTATCATATGATGGGGCCTCCTCAGCCCGTGTCACCTGTTCCTCTTCTTCTTCAGAGGATAGTCCGAAACTCTCACCTTCGGGCCAATTGGTGATAATTTCCAGAATCCCAGGGCGATTAGGATTCCCTATCCGGGTTCGCTGCGTGATCAGAGCGATCCACTTACTCCATGTGGCATCGGTGGCGTGATGTGTAGAAGGAACTTTTCCCTTGAACATCCAGCCCAGCACTGGTAGTCGGGGTGCCAGGAGGAGCTGCACTTCGGTGCCGATCACTTCTGAGGCAGCTCGAACTCCTTCATAAGCAGCCAGGATCTCTTTCTCAGTTGGTGTATAGCTGGCTTCAGATCCTTTGTATCCCCGACTCCAGAATCCCAGCGGTCGTCCGCGGGTCTCCCCAGGCACCTTCTGCCAGAGGCTCCAGGAAGGGCCATTCTTCCCGGCTGCAGTGTAGAGCATGTTCTTCACGTCCTGTCCTGTCCTTACTGGCCCAAGGGCTACCGCATGGGCAATCTCCTGTTTAATTTGTTCAAAGGCTTGTTGTTGTTCAGGGCCCCACTGGAAATCATTTTTCTTCCGTGTCACAAGGTAGAGAGGGCTTACAATCTGGCTATACTCGGGGATATGCATCCTCCAAAAGCCCACAGCGCCTAGGAAAGCCTGTGTTTCCTTCTTGCTGGTTGGTGGGGACATGGCTGCTATTTTGTTAATTACCTCCATTGGAATTAGGCGGCGTCCATCTTGCCACTTCACTCCTAGGAACTGAATTTCCTGAGCAGGTCCCTTGACCTTACTCTGTTTAATGGCAAAACCAGCTCTTAGGAGAATCTGGATTATCTTCTCTCCTTTCTCGAAGACTTCGCCCGCTGTGTTCCCCCATACAATGATGTCGTCAATGTACTGTAGATGTTCTGGAGCCTCGCCCTTTTCCAGTGCAGTCTGGATCAGTCCATGGCAAATGCTGGGACTGTGTTTCCACCCCTGAGGCAGTCGATTCCAAGTGTACTGCACACCTCTCCAAGTGAAAGCAAATTGTGGTCTGCACTCCGCTGCCAAAGGAATGGAGAAAAAGGCATTGGCAATGTCAATGGTGGCATACCACTTGGCTGCCTTGGACTCCAGCTCGTACTGGAGCTCCAGCATGTCCGGCACAGCAGCACTCAGGGGTGGTGTGACTTCATTGAGTCCACGGTAATCTACTGTCAGCCTCCACTCTCCGCTGGACTTACGCACTGGCCATATAGGGCTATTAAAGGGTGAGCGAGTCTTGCTGACCACCCCCTGGCTCTCCAGGTCACGGATCATCTTATGTATAGGGGTCACAGAGTCTCGGTCGGTGCGGTATTGCCGACGGTGCACTGTTGCTGTGGCTATCGGTACCAATTGTTCTTCAACCTTCAGCAGTCCCACAGCAGAGGGGTCCTCTGAGAGACCAGGCAAGGTGTTCAACTGTCTGATTTCCTCTGTCTCCACAGTAGCTATGCCAAAAGCCCAGCGAAGTCCTTTTGGGTCTTTGAAATACCCACTCCTCAGGTAATCTATGCCAAGGATGCACGGGGCCTCTGGGCCAGTCACGATGGGGTGTCTGTGCCATTCCTTCCCAGTCAGGCTCACTTCAGCTTCCAGTACAGTCAGCTGTTGGGATCCCCCTGTTACCCCAGAAATAGAGATGGATTCTGCCCCTACGTATCTTGATGGCATTAAAGTGCATTGTGCGCCGGTGTCCACTAAAGCCTTATATCTTTGTGGCTCTGGTGTGCCAGGCCACCGAATCCACACTGTCCAATAGACTCGATTGTCCCTCTCCTCTACCTGGCTAGAGGCAGGGCACCCCTAATCCCGGTCATGGTACTTGTTGTGCTCTTCTTGTGAGTATGACCTGGAGGTCCCTTCAAGAGGATCAGACGTATCATCATTCCTGTACCGTCTGGAGTCTTGCCCACGAGAGACTGGAGCAACATTTACCCTTGAAGAGTTCCTTGTGGCACTTGTTCCTCTTTTCAGTTCACGTACCCGGGCTGCTAAGGAAGAGGTGGGTTTCCCATCCCACTTCCTCATATCTTCTCCGTGCTCACGGAGGTAAAACCATAGATTGCCACGTGGAGTGTGTTCTCTCTCCTTAGCTGGGGGACGCTGGCTCCTAATAGCAGAGACTCTTGTTTGTCCTGGCGCGATATGGAAGATCCCTTCCTTAATTTCTTCTCTTAGCTTCTGGTGTCCCTCTTCAATCTTCTCTTCCAGGCTTCGGACATGTTCGGCCAGTTTGGTTTCCACACATGAGACATGGGCTCGCAGTGGAGCGGTGACAGTGTCTTCATAAATCCTGAGTTTACTGACCAACGCGCCCACCTTGTCCTCTCCTTCCCTCCATTGCAGCGTTGCTAAGTAGCGGGAATACATTTCTGGCCCGAGTCGTGCAAACTTTAACCACATCTGGGATGTGCACTGTACAGCATCTGGACTTTTAGGGAATCTTTCATCCTCTGAAAAGATTATCTCCAGTACAGCTAATTCTCTTAAACACCGGATACCTTGTTCCATCGTGTTCCACTGTCCTTGCTGTACGTGGAGGTCCTCCTTACAAAGGTATCTCTCCCTCACACTGGACAACAGTCGCCGCCAGAGGCTGAGAGTTTCCTGCCTCCTTCCAATCCCCTGGTCAATGACTACATCTCGAGACAGGGATCCCAGCTGTCTGGCTTCACTCCCATCTAGGATTGTATCGTTAGCTGCGGCATCCCAGATTCGGAGCAGCCAGGTCAGAATGGACTCATTCGCCTGTCGTGTGAACTCTCTCCGGAGCTCACGTAGCTCACCCAGGGATAGGGACCGAGTGATTATTTCTGGCTCTGTCTCCTCCGGTGGATGTGAAGGTCCTGCCTCTTCATCATCATTTGCTATACGGACTGATTTAGTCTTTGATTTCCTTTTCTGGACAGGGGCGACTGCTATTGGTTTGGGTTGTTCTTCTGGCTCCTCGATGGTTTGTGTGGACACGGTGCCGGTTGATTCATTTCTTTCTCCCTCTGACTCAGCTGTGGTTTGGGTGGACGTGGTACCTGTGGATCTGCTCCTTCTCTCCTCCCCCTGACAGCACTGTACCATGTCAAGTAGTGTCCGGTAGGCAGTGGCCAGGGCCCAGCAGGTTGCTGTGAGCTGACCATCTCTGGAGCTACCAGAGCATTTTCCCTTCACCAGTCTTATCATGCTAACAGGATCTTGCAGTTGTTCAGGGGTGAATTTCCAGATCATTGGAGGAGAAAACTTCTCCAAATACTGGCCAATGTCCTCCCACTTCCCGTGCCACTCAGCATTATCTGCTCCCAGGGTAGGTGTCCAAACAACCTCCCTAGAAGGCCCTGTTCTGACCCTAAACATGGTGTAGACAGTACAGAGCAGACAAAACAACACTAACAATAACATTATGCTGTCCTTAACATCAAAAGGGAACTCAATATTTCCAAAAACTGTTGTAGCAGGTCTGAAGGGGAAGAAGGAGGTGAGAGGCTGGAAACAACCATTCCCCCCTGTTTCCCCAAAGGGCTGGGTGCGATTTTTAATGAGGCCCCAGAGGTAGCAACCCAAACCAGGACAGGCAAACAGGACTGAATATACATTTACAATGAAACTCATTGCTTCTGATGTTATGATGACATAAATATAGTAAACTAATAAAGCAATTTGGATCCCTCTCCCTGGTTTTAAAGAGAGCATCAAAACAGGCAAATAGTTCCCCATTTGTGGAAATATGAACATGCTCAGATACAACATCCACGTGAATGCATCAAACAACATGGTGATCAGGGAGTTTCTATATCCAAATAGACAAATGCTTAAAATGAAATTGTGATTCTGACTTCTCTCTCTCTGCCCCACGTTGGGCGCCAAAAATTGTGCTGGTTTGAAAGTTAACCAGCAGAGGAAACCAAGCCAACTCAAAGAGAGATTACAAGTCAGAATAACAATTTAATAAAATAATACAATAAGTACAACCACACAGACAAGCAACAGGCAATAACCCACAAAACCCAAATGTACAACCCAGCACCCCGGGGCACAAACGAAGCGGTGCTACCTGGGCCCCCCCTTGAGTCCAAAACAAAGGGAGAGGGGAAAAACCTGCTGGTGGGAGAGCTGCTGCAGTCCAACCAAAAGTGGTAATTGTAGTCCGGCCAAGGGTGGTGAAGAGCTGCAGGTTGAGAGCGATGAGCTGCGGTCCTCCTCTGGATCCCACGAGTGGTCCCAAAGGTTCCGAAACTCCAGGTTTATATACTCTCCAGTTCAGGTGGGAATGTTCAGTCCTCCCCTCAGAGCGGGGAATTCCATAAAAGGGTATGAGGGTACTCATTCCATAAAAGGATATGAGGGTGCTCAGGAACATTCCCCCCCCCCCCCACCCCCCCTCGCAGGCCTCTACTGACAACAGTTTCTGGGAAATGGCATGGAGGGCTATAGAATACACAGTTTGGGCTATACCCATTCAGTGATGAATCGGTCCCAGCTGTTCTAACCAGGACAGTAAGTAAGCAAAATATACTTCTGTATTTAATGTTGAAGAGCAGAGTGACAGATAGTGATGGGGACAAGCATGCTAGGTCTAGTTAAATAAACATCCTTTGTAGTCAGTCTGGCTCCTGGGTGTTGTTCAGTATGACACAACTATTATAAAAATGGATCAATTCCATCATCATTGCAATAAAATGAGTAGTCACAGACTTTTCTCTTAATTCAGCCTCCATAATACTTTGTGTTTCCTATTTCTGTTTTCTAAGAACATTATGTTTACCGTGGCCAAAGTTTAGAAAAATATTTATTTTTCAATGTTAACTCTCATTTTCCTTCGAACAAAGGCATAACAAACATAATGTCTTAATATGTACTTTGTTTTAACCAAGTACCAGTCAAAGACACATTGTTGATTCTAAAAGGAAATCTCTTTGACTTCAAAATAGAACTGGTTGTAATAGTTATCCTGAGTCACAATCAGGTTCAAGTATTTTTGAGGTATTAAGGCTTTCCCAGTGTTTTCTTTAGTGGAATGTTTTCCTTTCTGAAAGCAGGGTGTAGAAGAAAGTGTGGTTCTTTTGAAAAATTCCTTGATGAATGCCTGACCAGAAAAAGGTGCAGTTATGCTGACTTAGACTTGCTAAAATGCTTCTGTTGCCATCATTTTACAGGATTTAAATTGGGCACTTTGTTTGAGGATCAGAATCAGAATTACAGATGCTTTCAGTGATAGAGGAATTATTTCCATAGGGTTCTGTGTGAGGTTCCTTGTAGTCATCAGGCATAAGATGACACTATATTTGAGGTTCTTTTGTGCTAGACAATTAATATACTTACTAATGACTAAGGATGTATTTGTGCTTCTAGTACTCATAATATGTTTGGGAATGTGAACGAAGGGTGAACACTAAAGCAGAGTTAATGCTAGATATGCTAATTTCTATTGATGTATAGAGAAAATTAATGTGTGGTAGTTGACAGTTTCTTCAGATTCAGTTGGCTAAGAAAACAGATGCAAGTAATAGTATCTGTGTGTTGATTTAATCGCTTTTTGTTTCTTTGAATCCAGCTTATCTCCCAGGGATTCTTCTCTTTGACTCTTTTTATTGCAATCAGGAACAATCTTTACTCTTCATGGAAGCTGTGTTTTGACATTTTTTTAGAATAAAAATGAGTTTATTTTGTCAAATTATTGTTCGTTGGTTATGTTTCTTTTTCAAAATTAGGAAGTCATCTTATGTTCCAAATATGCTTTCCTTCTGTCTACTTAAATGTACAGATTTTGTATATGGTTTCTCAACATCAAGTCGTGCTTACGGGTAAAAGCAGTAAAATACCTTTTGCAGATAAAGAACTAAAACAGGAAACTGCTCACTTTTTAGTCTTAGATTCTGCCATAAACCCCATTCATTGTGTTTAGATTTTGTTTCTGGGATTATGTCGGAACTATAGCTGATTTTATTAAATTTTAAAGTGACTAGAGCAAAGGATGTAACCAGTCTAGTAGGTAGTGCAGGCTTCCTTACATATCTGTAGGGTTGGGGTGTGGCTAATTATACTCAACTTACTGTGTGATGTACCCCGACAAACCATTTGAAAAGTTAACGTTGCACTTATTAATATTCAGAAGTTCAAGAAATGTCTGATGTAAACCAACTTTTTGGTACTACTTAAAAAGTTGTATCTACAAGTTAGTCCTTTATGTTAAAGGACAATACTTATATTTCTCAGAATTATCAGATAACTGTTTATCTTAATTCTTATCAGTGTTTGTATGTAGTAGTTAAGTAGTTAAATGTTAACAAAAAATTAAGATTGCTGGCAATGTGGTATTATTTGTACGTGTGCCACTCCACAGTGCAGAGCGTGGTGGTTTGAAGCTTTGAGTAAGGGGTTGCAGTAACTGCATTCCTGCTATATCTTGAGTTTGCTCCTTCCAGCTGACAGTAGCTGAATGATTTGCAAACCATGTCATACAGATTAGGGACGGGCAGGGGAGGAGCACAGGTGTGTTGGGGTGCTTTATTTTTTTCCTGAATAGAATAGTGTGTTTTAAGATTAAGTGCTTTTGTGGATGTTCCTTTATCAAACAATGGGTGAATAGCATAGGGAAGTCGTGGTTCTGTCTTTATCTTCTGGTCTGGGCAGCTTCCATTTCAGAGAGGCTGCTATTACCTGTCATCCCTCCTGTCTTTGGCAGGAGTGGGTTTTACTATACCTCCGCCTTTAATGTTTCATTTGTTTGTGTGCTCAAACTGGATGTTCCTCCTTGCTCCCTGTCCCCAGTCATATTTAGTGTGTGTTTGGAGGGAGAAGGGTTGATTAAAGATGTGGGATTCCTCCCTGCCCCTCAGTGCAGAGGTTGGCACTGTGTAGTCATTTTAATGCAACTAGTGGGATGGTCATCTGTGAGGTTACAGACTTGAGCTGGGAGGAGGACTACAACCTCCTAAAATGCTTCTGCTCACAGAATAGGAGTATATAGTTGATCTCTAAAGATATAGTTGAACTGTTCTTCTCTTTCAGAGCTGGTTTATGTAGTTCCACAGGCCTGCAGCTTGTTCCATGTTCCTGTTCTACCAGCACATCTCACTGCTTGGCAGCCTGGGGAAATAGGTGTATTTTGAGCGTTTGTGTCCTGGACCTTTTCCTTTTCTGTCCCCTCACCTCTGACTGAAAAATAATCCAGTAAAAGGCACAAAATCTTGGTTTTGATTTATTATGGACAGTAGTGCTTGTGCTAGGATGATGGGGAATGTGAATGAAATGTATGGCTGGATGAGGAGCATCACCAGGTTATTATCTCTGGCCATAGCCTTGGTGAGTGAACAAATGCTCATGGTTTGGTGTTTGCACGAAGCCAGACCAGATGACTCAATGGCCATTTCTGTCTCTAAATTCCTCTGTACACAGAAGGCAATAATGTGTGGAAGATACAAGAATGTGCTGTTGTTTATATTTACAGCTTCCTTGGATGTAGTAGCCCAGTTGCATTCAGTATAATGAATATTACTGTACTGAAACACAGAGGGGTGCAGGAGTTATGATGATGTTTGGAAGTGTGTTAGGCATAAATGATAGTGACCTAGAAGTCTTGCTAGAGGTACGAATGAATGAATCCTCAGGAAGACATGGGTTTTTTTGAGGAGTGATATATATTGGAAGGGTTTGGTGTGCTAACCTGATCACTGTGCCTATTGTAAGGCAGAATTATGTCTAACAGAGAGGATGTGATAAAGCTGCTTCATAAGATTCTGGTCTGGGAGCATTCTGGAATGCAGGATACTGGTCCTTGGTTGGCATTCCCAAAGTCTTAAGAAATAGTGCAGAGATGACATGCAGTGTTTTGTTATGGTACTAGTAGATGTCATAGCCGGATTTTGTCATTATTTTTTGAATTGGTATTCCATTCTATACCTTATGAAAAGACAAGAGGCACCACAGGGTGACTTTGAATCAGAGTAATTTGATGTTACTTAATTACATCTCCTTTCCATTGTTCAGAAAAGAGATAAAGGCAGATTAATGAATCAATTACTCTGCTTTTAAATATTTTTATTCAGTTAGTATAAATCTCTCTCCCAGTACTTTTAAGTAAAGATTATATCCTGCATGTTGATTTTAGCACACACTTAAATTATTGTTGTTAAAATACATCATTTAACTTAAGAAAAAATTTCTTAAGTGTGTGCAGGATGCAGGTGGGAAGCAAAGATGAACAGCACAGTTTTGAAAGCAGCAGTCAGTGGGGTTTGAGTTACAGTGACTGCTGGTAATTTGTGTGGCCATTGAATTTTGATCCCCACCTGTTTGTTACGATAACAAATGGCCTGAAAATATGCTCGCTGGCTTTTTTCTTTTCTTTTCTTTTTTTTTTTTCTCTCAGCCTGTATTCTGGCTGCATATGAAGCAATACATGCCAGCACATGATATGGTGCTTTGAATGGCACAGCTGTTTTAGGAAGCCACTGTTCTGCCATCCTTTGGAGGAGGATGCTTTCAAAACATGTTCATCCAAGTGAGATGGTTTAAGAAATAACACTAAAACGTAACTTTAAACTTCTTTTGCGTTTATTTTCCAGTTAGTGTGTGCTCTTGTTCTGTGTCAGTCCACCAGAAGAGTGTTGTGCTGCAGCAGGATGGTGGGAACTGCCACACCAGTGGTGTTACCACAGCAAGGATTTCAGGAGTCCCAAAGGGTCACCCATTGCCCAGCACTAGCTAAGATAAATCATGAATGTGAAAGATCACTGGAGAGGGGGCTAGAGTTATGGTTTGGTCCTCAGATGTGAGTGCACACAATGTTAAGGGGCATTTGTAAAATGCTGGGTTAGGGCCTGCTGTACATCCTGGCCCAGTAAAGTTCAGACCATCTGAGTAAGACTTGCAGATTATGGAGTACTTAAAAGGAAATTATTTCCAAATCAGCTCTCTGCAGTAGTAGGTAAGAAACAGTGAGTGATACGAGGTTCTTTTTCTGGATGATTGCATCATTTTCTATGAAATTAAGTATGTAAAGTATAGAAAAAAATTAGTCTGATAATTGGTGATTGCCATCAAAAGTATCAATTTGATGTAATATTTTATGGGATAGCATTCATTTCTTCTTAATATTAATGCCTGAACAATTTAATTGTGAAACTTTTTCTGTAGTAATTTTGTAAGAATTAGGTTAGTGGGTTTGTATTTCTTTTTTTTAATAGCAGGATAAGCAGGAGGAAGCTGTTTTTCCTAAAGCTCAAAGGAAGACCCTACACAGTTTATGCATCTTAAAATGTAAACTATTAGATAGCTTCAAAGCCAGATTTAAGGACTTGTTAAATCTAAAGGCTGGTGTGTGCTGAAACAATGTTAGTGGATGCTCCATTTATGTCTGCAGAAGAAATTGCTGGTTTTCTTGTTTCAGTTCAAATAACCCTTCTCTTTGATGTCCTCAAGCGTGTAAAAGCAATGTAATCTGTACTCACAGTAAATTGTCAGCAAAGTTTCCCACATAATTCCAATGATACGAGACAAGATGTGGCCCTCTCTGCCCTTCCTGAATGCATTTTTTAGATGTTTTTAGGTATGCTATTAAAAGTAGATTTGGTTAAGATTATGGATGTGATGTTAGTAAGTGGTAGCTGATGGAGTTTTTAATGTATTATGGAAGTCTGATTTGATGGGAACATTCCTGTGCTTTTACCTAAGTGCTATTTAGAGCTTAGATAAATAGATAACGTAAATGGATGCTTACTTTCATTAGTCAATAAAGCAGTTCTTGTCCAAAAATAACACTGCAAAGTGAAAGAACTAGAGGCAAGCTCAAAAAATGTTTTGTCTACGCTACTGACAGCTTAAAATTCCAAGGCAAGTCACTTTGAAAAAGCTTTTGGTTTTACTGTACCCCTCTATCCCAGGCTCAGACTCTCTCACCAGCTAGAATCAGTCTTACCAAGACACTTACCAGGATTCACTGAAGACATGGTTGCATGAGTTGGCAAGTCCATGAAGAGCCAAGTGCCATTTTCACACAGAAAGAAATGTAGATTCATGGAATATTGAGGGAAAAACTGTGGAATTTGATAATGATGATGGATTTGTAACACAAACTGTCTTGACAGTATTTTTTTAAAAACACGGTCAAAATTTTTCTTCAATCCACTTACCGTACATAATTTATGAAGCATGTCTTTGTAACTACAAAATACTGAACTACAATACAATTTTTTGAACAATTAGCCCTGATGTGTCTTTGATTCTTGTGACAAGCCTTTTTAATAACTAAGGGTAAATGTGATTGCTTTTTAAGTGATTAAACTTCTGCCTTCTGATGCATTTAAATATGTTTATTCTGTTTTTATGTAACTACTCTTAATACAGTCACGGTCATTTTGTTGAAATGACCCAGTGAGGTGGGCGTTTTTGTCATAAGCAGAAGGCAAATCCTCTGTGGCCCAGGCTGGTATGTTGTCAGCATTTTAGGGAAGGCAGAAAGCTCTGCTTTCTCGAGGTCCATTGGTGGCAGCTTGGAAGTGTTTGTTTGTCCTCGCAGAAACTAAGGAAGTGCTTGCTTTGAAGGAGCCCAACAGACGCTGTTTGCTGTTGACACAGCAAAGGAGGCAACTCCCTTGCTCCAAGGGCTTGGAGACCTTGCAGCCTGTGCCTGTTCAGAGATTGCATGGACATAACTAAAATCTTAAAAATCAGCAGTAGAGGTCTTTGCCCAACACTACCAAGCAGTGAAAGAGGTTTGTATTTGTTTTTTTAACTCTGGAAAAGAATGGGGTTTAGATCTTGCCACAAGGTCTTAGGGGTAGGTATGTTGTTTCAGGCTTTGAGTAAGGAAGTTATGTACCACCAGCCTGTAACAGATGATAGTAACTTCGATTAACAAAAGAGTTGATCAGGTGTACCTTCTTGAAAGTGGGGCTTTTAGTGCAGTTGCTCTGGACTCCTGACTGTGTCTGCTGAACTGCCTTAGACACACACACACCTGTCAGATTTCTTTTGCGCTTTCTTCAGCTTTGACGAAGAGTAATCTTTGATGTGACAACAAATGCATGGAAGGATCTTAGTATACACCCAGCTTTATTTGAAACCTGAGATGTTAAAAGGGCTTGGGAATGTATACAGAGAATAAATTTTTTTTATTTTACTTGCTTATGGTACATGTGGACTGATTGTAGGGTCTAAACAGATGACACCTTTCAGAGAAAGAGCATCTACACTGATTTTAGGACATGTTACTATTCTGTGTTTTAGTAACTCTCTGTTTTTAGGCCTTCAGAAAGGTAAAATGTAGTTGGTTGGATATGCCAGAAAGAGGATACTTTCCCTTGATCCGTTTTACACAAGTAGTGGGGGTAGTCACATCGTGTGCAGGTCTCTGTCTGCTGCAGTATGTGAGCAGGAGGAGCACGGTGGGATTTGGCCTGCAGCATTAGGGAATTCCATATATGCTTTAATCTAAAAGAGATTTTGGAAATAGATTGACAGGTCATCTGGCTTGTCTGCAGTTAAAAGGATACAGATTTGCTGTATCATGATAATTGCAATGCCAGCTAGTAGCTAGTGTTTATTCAGTGCAGTACTGTCAAGGGATTGACACCATAATCTTTTCTTTAAGAGGGAGAAAAATCTGTGTAGTTACAGAATGCTTTTATGTCACTGACTACTTTAATACTGTGTGAGGATTTTTTTCTGAATTAACCATTTCAGCAGGAAGTAATTTTAATGAAAATAGTTTGCTACAAAAGAAGGCAGGCTGAGGGCCGAAATTACTCTCAAGGGTTTTTATCTGTTATTCTTAAAATGTGTAAAAGTATTGATTTCAAAATAGTGTTATTTATCTGTAAGAGTCCAGATACAATTGCTGAGAAACAGTATACGCTTCACTAGTGTTAAAGTAGCTATAGAAATCTAAATAAAAGGACTCTGCAGCAGAGCAAATCTTCATAGCTTGTACTTTCTCAGCAGTGCAAATCATCTTAGCTTGTGCTTTCTCAAAGAGAATTGTCAGCATCCTCCTTGCTAAGGGTTTTATAGGAGCTATTTTTGCTATCATCTCTTTTTTTAGCAAATATAGTTTGTTAGCCTGCTTTTGTCCTTAATAATTTTTTCATCTTCCAAAGAATTCCAAGGTGTCCCCTGAAATGTATGATTTTTTTTTTTCTGTGGCAGGCTCCAACGTTTACAAGATTCCAAGATTTATCAAGGTAGACACAGTGGCTTATGTTCTTCAGCTAAACAAGTGCATAATCCTCTTCACTTAAACATAGTTTAATGCAGTGCATTGGCTTATTGATAACCATTGGGGTTTCCCAGAGCCTGACAGTGTTTTTCAGAGATGGATGCTGTTGTGGTGCAGCCTCTTCCCACTGATGCCATGTGGAGAGTAGGCTGCTGCTGGCAGTCTTGACAGAAAAGCAACACCCATGTTAGTCTGGTGGAAATCTCTGCCTGTATTTCTGGTGTTTTACACTTTTTAGTCAAGCTGTCCTCTGCTTACTGGGCATTTCTTCAGAAATTGGTGGACTTAACTTTATAAATGCTAGAACTTTGCAAGTTATGAATGAGTGTCCAGTTTGCCTACCAGCACAAACATCTTGTGGTGGTAAGGGTTATAGGTCAAATTATGAATGTGATTCTGAGCTTTTCCTGGAATATGTGCTGTTGACATTAAAGGGCTACAAATGTCTTTTTTATAGTATTTACCTTGCATACCTTTATTTTAAATCAAGTAGTAGGTCAGACTTCTGCATTCAGTATTAGCTCCGAGTTGAAGGCTGACAGAAAGAGCACAGTAAGATTTTTTTAAAATTCAGATGCTTGTTAGTAGGAAGTTGGTAGAAAAAAGTGACTCCCCTTGGTAGAGGGGCAGTTGCTCTGTAGCTTCATGTTGGTTGCTAGTCATGAACAGCTCCATCTTCTTACCTGCCTCTGGTCAGTGATTCACAGCCTCCAGGATGTGCTGCTAATTGTCCTCTCCGAGTGGTTTTTGATGTAGCCTGTGTTACCTGAGTGCTAAATTGTGAGGATGCTTTTTGAGAACACATATTTGGAAACCTGAGGCAGTGCAGAAGTGCAGCAGTATTCTGTTTATAGAACTGGGTCAGTGAGTGTGCCTTCAGTCTGACCTCCAACAGGATGCTGTTTGCAGGTGCAGTTCCAGATTTTCTATTCTGTGTCGATTCAGATATAGATGATGAAAAGAGTGATGGATGGATAGCACTGGCAGTAAAGCTACAATCCTGAATATGTCAAGAGGAAAAAGCTACTTTGATTCTTTTGGGGGGTTAGAGATAATGTATTGGAATAAAATAAAGGCAAATCAAACAAAAGAGCGAACAATTATAAATTTCCTTATGTATGGGAATGTGACTTGTGATGGCAGAAATAGGCTCACAGAGAAAGAGAAATTAACATCTTATATTAAAAAAAAAGAAAGTGATCGTTGTTCCTTCAGACTTGGAGATTTCTGACTGTAAACGGTAACAAATATATTCAAACCAGAGTGTTTGTTATCCGAGTCATTTGACAAATACCTTTCTAAATGTATGAAAGGCATCCGTGGGTGATTCATCCTTGTCGTTTCTACGTTTGGCTGAGTTGCTTTAGGGAAGAGTGCAGTTAATGCAGTGTTTGACACACGACTCAGTCCCTCCACAGACTGTTTTTCATCTCTTGCCTTTGTTGGCGATTTTCTTTTTGTGCTTGCAAGGCCTGTGATGTTTTGAGGATTGTTTGAGAAGGCAGTTTTCCACATTATGAAGATTAGCAGTTAAAGCAGCTCTGTAGTATTTGAAGATGGTGCATTCCATGATGTAATGAGACGTGTTCGTGGTCTGAGCAGGGAATTAATGATTTGTAATTTGCAGCTCATACAGAATTGAAGCAAGCACATGGCAGATGTAGGATGCTGAGCCTTGACATTTAATTAAGGGGGAACTAAGAGTGAAATTAGGGTTAAAAGCCCTGAAAAGACTGATTATTGTTACAAAACAGAGACCTGATAGGTACATACTAGAGATACAAAAAGCTCAAATCAGTATATACTGTAACTGTGTGGAATTTGCAGTGCACATAGATGACTGGTATGGCTTGAGACAGTCTTGTAGCAGCTTTTACTGTTAGGAAGATGATTTTCTTTTATGCAAACACATTATTCTGTAATTTTCAGCTATGCTGTTTGCCAGCTGTATATTCAGAGGATAAAGTCAAGGGAGAATTTGGCTTGACACAGCAATTTAGACTTCGGGGGTTTTGAAATTTATTTGTTTTTAATTGTGTTTTGAAGCAATAATGATCAGACACTAGATACATTAAAAATTTATCTCCCAAGCTTTTAGTACTTGAAACCTATTAAATAATGAAAATATCAATACAGAGAGAGGGAATCCTTAGGGATTCATCACAAGGAAAAAAACCCAAACTGGTATGGTTTTGTTTATTTTTCTTTCGGATCTGTGCTAATCTTTAGTCAAGGAAAAAAAATCTTGTAGGTTTTTTAGAATAAAATTCTTCCTTGATAGGTTTTCCTACGCAAAGAGGGATTCATATGTTTGTGTTTTGGCTCAAGAATATTTTGAGGTGATGTGCAGGAAAATGACACTTCCTTAAAAGTAACTGAGTAGGAAAAGCTATTTTGTTTAAGAGATCCTTAAATATGAGTTGAAGAGCTTAAGTAGCTAGTTGTGATGTGTGTATGTCTGTAGGAGAATTTAGGCACAAATTGTGATGTCAGCATTACTAGTGCAGTTGTTTTGAAAGTTTTATGAATAACAAAATACTTAAACTGATTAAAGATAACAGCCACTTAAGTCGTTTGTATATGATGGGATTATCCCAGTGGTTACAGGACTGAAATACAGGAGGCTTGGCTCTGCTTCCTTTATGCTTTCTTTGGTTCATCCATTTCTTTGATTTGAGTTTATGTTGCAAAGTTTTGTGGAAACCTCTTTAGTAGGTGTCATTGCAGGGCTTTTTATGTCGATCTGTCAAAGTTATTTAATTTTTATGTGGTTTAAGAAGGTTGCTTGATTTTTTTTAAAAAAAGTGTTGGAAAGCACTAAGTTACTTTTGTACTTCAGTAAAGTCTATATTGTCAAAAACAAACAAGGAAGGTAATACTCAAGATTTATGTGGGCACATACTTAATAAGAAACGTAAATTTCTTAAGCCAGCAGGTGAGTTTGTAACTCTGGCTACATTACATTTTTTTTCTCATCCAAAATTATGTTTTCCAAATAAACTTTTCTGCATCTTGATTCTTTGTTTTGTTTTCAATTGTACACTGAGTTATAAAATAGTGGTTTAATCTATAATTCCTGTTTTAGGTAAAATTTTCAGTGTCAGGATAAAAATGACAGGAGCTTAAGAAGCCTTTGCCTGTGCCCTTTTTCTTCTCTAGGGAAAAAGTATAGGAAGAAGGAGTTAACATTTTTTGAAAAGTGACAATAGGAAGGCAGGGTACGTTTTGTCTCTTTTCCTCTGTATACATCCTACACACAAACTTAAATTTGTTGGCTTCCTCTATGGGGTTTGCTGCCTTGGGATATGCAAATCTAATAGTATGTATTAACATATGTTGCTTGATGAATAGGGAATTACCTTTTGTAAAATATATTAAAAAAATAATGGAAATAGCATCACACCTTCACGCTACTCTTAAAGGATATTTATTCATTTTACTCCTACAAAGAATCAGATCTGATAGGATGACAAATTACACGTTTGTTATGCTCCTATTTTCTAAATTATTCTCCCAAACACAATCTATGAAACTCTGAACAGCATTGTCCAAATTTTCTGTAGTGTTTTATGCAGAGGTCTTTTAAACAGACACCCTACAAAACCTATGCCAAAAGTTGTATTCGTGTGAGCAGGAGAGATTGGGATTGTAACAGTTCTAACCACAGGACACTTGAGAATTATTCTCCTGGCTGCATGGACTGTCAGGTCAGTCTGTGTCTTGATGCAGCTTTTGACTTGACTCCAGCTACAGCATGGTTTGCTGAGGCAGTGGAAGCTTTTAGCTGCATTTGGTTTGGAATGAGGTGACTAAAGAAAATCTGGAGCACCGGATTTAGACAGCAGGTATTAGTAAAGCAGGTCTGCTGCTGGGATGCTTTTAAGTATGTTTTTGCCCCATTCGGTTTAAACCTGCTTTTCCTCTCTTCAAAAGCTGCTGTGCTGGCTTAGCCATCCTTAATTGCTACTTCAGTGTATTTAGCCAGGGCTGTGGACCTGATCTGACAACCTTCTTTTCCTCACGATAACAAATCAGTGTCCTGGTTTCAGATCTTAGCTGTAACTGTGCACACAGATGTGTGTTTAGGCTGGATTTCGTATGTCACACAGGTGCTTACTTTCCAGGCTACTTCATTCTTTTTTTATGAAGACATGGCCATTGCAAGGCCTAATGTACTTCTCGGTGTGAGTTTCTGAGTTTTGTGTAACAGGGAGTGGGTGCTAATTTATCAGTATTCATTGGGAAATGTGTAAAAATCCTTCTCCTCATCAGCTTTTCATGAGTTAATTTCTTATGTCATGCTAGATTAGCTGTTTTATACAGATTTATATGCTCCATATGTGAATATGAAGTTCTTGTATTGAACTGGGGTAAAACTAAATTCACTGCTTCCCCAAATTAACTGTGTTTTGAGACAGTTGATTATTACAAAATAAACCAATGTCATGTACAGCTTTTTTTTTTTTTTTTGGTAACAAATGGATCTGTGCCTTTTGGGTATTTCATTGCAGGAGATCATAGCAGAGAGGGTAATTTGAGTACATATAAACTGAAGGAACAGTCTTTTATTTTTAATGTAATACAAGTGCATAAGAGCACATCTTCTGGCTGTTGTCATGATGTGCATATTGCATGTTCCTTATAGCAGTTTTAATTCAATATTTAAGTGGATGTAATTTTTTTTCTTCTAAAACTACACTTGTTTCTGTTTTAATACAGTTTAATTAACATTAAATGTTAGTTTATCAATGCTTCCCCAAGTGTCTTTACATAGATGTGATAATTTGTTGCTCTTGAAAAATCTTTCTTATTTCATTGTAATTTCTACTTCCTGGTTCACTCAGAGATATAAATATATTAAGTGTAAAGGAGTAATTTCTCAGTTCTCGTTATTTTCATTACAGAACATTTTTCTGGTGACATTTAAAAAAGGTCAAATTGTTTGCATAAACCTGTTTGTCACTTCAGTAACAGCACGTGTGATAAGTTTCCTGAGTTTCTAAACTTTTTTGGATCTTCATTTGCATTTCGTAGAGATGTTGACAAACATTCAGAAATTTGCTATCCTTAATGTAGGGCACAAGATACTGACAAAATGGCACCAGTGAAATGCTTCTTGCAAGGGTTGTGTTACACAAACTGCTTTTTCCAGCATGAGACAGCTGTTGCATCTTGCTCAAAACAGCTGCATCTAGACCTGTAGGCAATTGGATGTCTATGTGTAGCTGTAGAGTTACAATAATGAATGTAAAATAGTCTTGGAGGGAAAATATGTAGTCATAACAGTTTTTGTAGCCTTGGGAAAGGATGACTTTTTTCTCATAATTGATTGATCAACCCTTTTAGAAGTCTGGATGGTATTTCTTCAAATTCTTCAAGCTCTATTTTGTGGTTATTTTTAGAGTTCTAGATCAGCAGCACCTGCAAATAGCTATATTTATTACAGTGTCTGTTTTATACACCAGCTACTTTCGTACCAGTTTTTGCACAAACCAGAATCCTGGAGGTGCAGCCCTGTTCTTCAGTGCTCCTTAGAAATTCTTCTGCCATACTGTAGTCTGTATTTTATTTTGTGGTGTTGTCTGATTCATGAATGAGTGTTAATATTAAGTCTGGAAGTAGAAACTGGAAAACTTGAAACACTGTTCAAACCCAGAACTTAGAACGTTGTAAAAGTTGTATACAAATATAATTGCATTCCGAATATACATTTCAAATTTGTATGTTTAAATGGCTTCTTAAAAGAAAACTTCATTCATTTAGAGAGAATTACTTGTTTTATTTTTACTTTCGTATTAACAAGCGTACTCTTCCATTTCAGAATGTATGAAAACATGTCCACAATGGTGTATTTAAAGGAAGAGAAGTTGGAGAAGCTTACTCAAGATGAAATCATTGCCAAAACTAAGCAAGTGATCAATGGACTAGAGGCACTGAAGAATGAACACAATTCAATTTTACAGAGCTTACTTGAAACACTGAAATGTTTGAAGAAAGATGATGAAACTAATCTGGTTGAAGAAAAATCAAACATGATTCGAAAGTCGCTGGAAATGCTGGAGCTTGGCCTTAGTGAAGCACAGGTAAAATTGCAGTAAAAATAGAGCTTTTCAGACCTTGAGGATTTGCATTTGCCTTACTGGGTATTAGTAAAATGTGCTGGGACATTTACATTTTTCTTGTATGTTAAGGAAGACTGCTCTAATTAATAGAGGTACTTACTGTTTGTCTTGCCGTGTTACTGAACTAATTGTGCATTCAGTGTTAAAGCACTGAAGCTCTTAACTGAGCTCCTCTATATGTCAGTGAGACAGTTATATTTTCTGTTTGGACTTTTCCACAGCATTAGGCAGGTAATGTTCGAGCAGCTCAAGAACTGAGCAGTGACATGTTAACTCTAAATTATTGCAAAGGAAGGTCTCACACGTACTTCCACACACATAAATGAATTTGCTCCAGCCTTTGAGCTCTGACACAACCTTAAATTCTGTGTTTATATTCCCTTGATTCTGAGATTCCTTATAGTAACTCATGCTGCTCCTAGAGCTTAAGAATCTCTAATGCTTATTAAAATTTTACTAAACCAGAATTGAATCTAAAACATTTCAAAAGTTAAGAATTGAGTGCAGAATCTGAACAGCTTTCCTTGGTGCGTTAGAGAAAGGACTCTGAGCTAATTTGGGAGAACTCTCTTAGTCAAGGAAGGTATCTTGTGCAGAAGACGAGTGAAAAGATGCATGTTTAGTTGGGCTGTCAGGACTATGTTTACAGTACAACTTTAGGGTATTTTGTACTAGATCAAAAACCTGAAACGATGTGATGTGACAGTCACCAGTGTAAAATGGCAGAGTGCTCACAAATGAATTGAAAATGCCAATGAGTTGGTTCTATATTAATAGAGAATACTAATAGGCTGTATTAATATAGAATATAGGCTTTATATTGGTCTATAGCTGTGCACAGACTTCTCATCTGGATTGAGCTATTATTGCTTGGTGATCTGGAAGCTGTGTGCATTGGATCGTGGTGAATTGAGACTGAGAGAATGAAATATGGGTTACCAGACATGGGAACTTAGAAGCCCTGGACATTATGGTACAGACTGTCAGGCCTTATTATGTTATACAAGCTGTGATCCCTCGTATTGGGAGGAAATACTAGAAGATACATGGAATAAAATTGCAGTAGTCGAGTTACCTTTAATGGTTGTTTGTAGAAGATCTGTGAGTGAATTAAAAACTTCTCTCTCCTAACTTTGACGTGGTATTGGGACTCTGAAAAGCTGCTTCTGATTCTTGGCTCTGTCACATTCAGCAGCCTCAGTTGCACTTGTTCCTGCCTTGTTTGCTTCACCTGGTGCTTTGTGAACTGTGGTGGTGAGGAGCCAAGAAGTCTTCATGTGCTGCCTTTGTTAGGAAGCCAATTACACTTCAAACTACTGCTCTCAGACTCGATAAGGCTACTCTTCCTGCAGCTTTGAGTTGTAACAATGTAGTAATTTTTTGTGGTTGTTTATTTAAATTGAGAAATGGAAATACCTTATAGATTTTTTTTTTTGTGATATGCATGTAGGTCTGGTGACATAAGTGTTATTTCCATGAAAATGAAACTAACTTTTCTGAAGAAGTGATCAGACTTTTTCCTTTCAGTTAATTCTAAAGTAAGATTACAAAAGATTTTAATTTGCCATTGTAGCTTGTTCAATGTTTGAGTATGTTGACCTTATTACCACAACTTTCCTGAATGTACTTTCTGATGTTACAAATGCCACTGTTTGAATAGACCAGGTAATTTAAAATGCTGGGTATTTAATATGTAAATAGGTGGGTGCTGAAGTCTGGAGATTTGGACTAATTTGGAAATTATACCTGGAGTTTTTCTTACCTTTATAGGAAAAAGTTGTTTGTAAAGGCTTGATGAATTTTTTGACACCTGAAATTTCAGCTAAGGACACCATCTGTTTCACATTAAATACTTAGTTTAAAACCACTTAAAGGTAACTTTGTTTTAAAAAAAGCATGGAATTGAGGAGATGAAATACTAGTAACTTGGGGGCATCAAACTGATCTAAGAGATTTGTATTCTCACCAGTGGTCCACTCTTACAAGTTGTGCTTCCTGGGAACTGTTCTGCATATGTCAGTGGGAGATTGCATAAACAGTGAAGGGAGAATATCTTCTGCTGCAAGTGTTTGGCTTTCATTTAATAAGCTCCTTTTTCATTTAACTTTGCAGACTGCTTTTATGGCTGTTCTGTTTTTGTCCTTGATATGACTGGGTTTGAATGTCTGCACTCTCAAGCTTATAAGTAATATGAAGTGCTTATATATATTGTGTGATCAATGGCACATTTAGAGCTCAGTAGTGTAACTGTCCCTTTGAAGTATCATCGTTATGCTGAGGTGTTCATCCTTATGAACTGGAAGCAAACGAATCCTCCTCTGTCTGGAAGCTGCTAAATTAGGACTCCGTGTTAGTTCTTAGGTTATTTTTGTGATCCTTCAAGTTAAAAGTGCTCCATTTCATGTTAGTAGAACAAATAGTTCATTAATTCCAGTTCATTAATCTAGTTCAAATTTTTCATATATTTTAAGATTATATTTAATTTTCAGGGAATTCTAAAACAATTTAAACTTCTGATAGCATCATGGAAAACAGTCATTAATAAGAAGTTCCTCTAGGTTGGGAGCCCCAGCATAGGAAGGACGTGGTGCAAGTCCAGAGGAGGCCATGAAGATACTAAGAGGGCTGGAGCACCTCTGCTGTGAAGGCAGGCTGAGAGAGCTGGGATAGTTTAGCCTGGAGAAGAGAAGGCTCTGAGGAGACCTTACAGTCAATTCCTGTACCTAAATGGGCTAGAAGAGAGATGGAGATGGAATTTTACAATGTAGTGATGGGACATGCATTAATGGCTTCAAACTGAGAGAGAGTAGGTTTAGATTGGATGTAAGGAAGAAATTGTTCCCTATGAGGATGGTGAGACACTGGAACAGCTTGCCTAGAGAAGTTGTGGGTACTGCATTCTTGGAAGTGTTGAAGGCCAGGTTTGATCAGCCTGGTCTTGTGGAAGGTGTCCCTGCCCGTGGCAGGGAATTGGAATTAGATGATCTTTAAAGTCCTTCCCAACCCAAACTATTCTGTGATTTTAACTGGTAAAAGAATTTCAAGGAACAGTGAGAACAGATCTGTAAAGAAGAGAAATGTGAATGTTTACCAAGATTTCACAGCTGTCAGGTTTAAATAATAAAAGGCTTTTATGTTAAATATAGGACTGGATTCTAGGGGAAGTAAGTCATGTGACACCTTCTGCTTTTTAGGTAATGATGGCCTTGTCAAATCACTTAAATGCAGTGGAATCAGAGAAGCAGAAACTGCGTGCTCAGGTTCGCCGGCTGTGCCAGGAAAATCAGTGGCTACGGGATGAACTAGCCAATACACAGCAGAAACTACAGAAAAGTGAGCAGTCTGTGGCTCAGCTGGAGGAAGAAAAGAAACATCTAGAATTCATGAATCAGTTAAAAAAATATGACGATGACATTTCACCATCAGTAAGTAGCTGTATAGTAAAAAGCACCTTGCATTTACTTGTGTTGTAACCTGCCTGTTTAGCAAGAAATAACAGATATATTTTGTCTTCAACATAAACTTGTCATTAAAATTCTTACCTTGTACCAGTGTCACATAGGTTGCAGAATGATTCTGACTTCATTCTTTTAAATTTTAAGAGAGTATGTATTTTACTGTCTGTAGATCATAAAATACATGAGGCTCAAAATCCATAAATACTCATTTACTATCACCTATGCTTAAAAAGTGTGAAGAACTGAACCAACCCAAAATCTCACTTCTATAAATTCAGCAGGTGAAATAAGTGGGGAATGTAAGCTATGAGAGATCCTAAGTAACTTAGGCTTATTTTGACTGCAGGAAAAATACTTAATTTTCATCCAGTGAAATCAGTTTTTAGCTTTTGTATCTGTTGAGAATTTACACTAGAGTAGTCCTTTCAGGTCCTCCTCTCAGGCATTGTGATCATCTACACATTTTCAAGCCCATTGTGTTACATATCCATAGATTCAGAGAGGAATTGGATGCAACTTTAATTTACAGAAATAACTTATTACTTAAAAAAAAATAAATCTGGTTTATTTGCCCTTCTTAAAATATTTTTGTTTTGTTTCCTTTAGTTAGATGGCACTGTAGAGAAAGATTTCATTTTTTTGTGTTCGGACCTTCTCAGCTGTGCTTTGGAAGGAGCAGTTTTTCATAACGAATTATTTCAGCAACATAATGGTTAAAAATATATGCGGTTCAGTCACGCTTAACTGACTGCTTGACTAATCCTTTCTAACATATTGTGAGTAGTGAGAGTTGTTTTGGTCGGTTGCAGGTGGAACTTTGCAGTTCAGTTTCGTGGTTTGGTGTTTGTAGCTGAATACGGCCGAGAAGCTTGTTCAGAAAAGTGGCAGGAGGAGGGAATATTGGGATTTTGATGTGCTAACTGTCAAACTGTAATCTGCAGATGGCCTAAATAGCACCATTATTTGAAGTTTAATTGGCAAATAGAGTCAGAGTAAGCAAAGCATCTTTATCATCACTAACCATATGGACAGTGTCTGCTGTTAGCCTTTGAAATAGTCAGTTCTCTAGGCTCAGGATAAGATTGAATCTGCACACTTAAAATTATGAACTTCCTGTCTGAGATGTAGTCCCATCAATTTGCTATTTTTGCAGTGCACCTGCTTTGCTACCATTGAATTTGGATGCCAACAGCAGCAGTTGGCTTTTCCAACTCTGTGGAAAAAGGTGTTGGATGGAGAGCTAAAAAAACAGGACTGTGTTCTGCTCTTGGGTCTTCTCGTTACTGAGCTTTACATTTCTGAGAACTTGAACTATTTATGTTATATAGAGTCCACATTTAAGAAATGGAATTGAGGGGTGATCTGTTTCTTTGTTGTACATTTGGAATGATGTAAAATACATTTGGATGTTTAAAGTCAATATATACTGATGGATTGTGCAGAAATTAATATGATTCCAGATGGAGACTATTGGAAATGAACTTCCTTCCAATTGGGTTTTTTAAGTTTTTGAACTTAGAAATCACAATTGCAAAATCAATTATTTGTAGGGAAGCTGAGTACTCAGATATTGAGGTCTCCTTAATCTTCTCCCTTGCTCATCTGTAACTGCTCTCTATGACTGAAAAAAGTACCATGGTCAATTCTGTATTCAGCAGTGTTTACTCTTCACTGGGTACTTTCATTAGATCTAATGCCTCTGTGAGAATGGCAAATGTGTTCTTGTGTGCTGAAACTGAGATTGAAATTTAGGAGGCCTGATTTCTATTCTTGGCTCTTCTGAAGGTGTCCTGTATTGTTTTGGGACAGGGTGTGTAGATACATTTGAATGTAAGACCTTTATAAAACTGTGAGAAATGTTATTCTTGTCAATTCTGAAGTTCTGAATGTGGGGTTTTCCTTTAACATTACTGATTAAATGGATTGTCCTTTTATGCCTTAAATTTAATTTCTTGGGTTTGTGGTTGTTCTATAGGAGGATAAAGATACAGATTCCACCAAAGAGCCTTTGGATGACTTGTTTCCCAATGATGAGGATGATCAAGGACAAGGAAGTAAGTGCACCTCAGATTACAATGTTGGTGTATTTCTGCAATGCAGAATATAAAGATACTCTTTACAAAAATGAATCCATGCTTGGGATCCTCTGTGACACAGCTAGAGTGGTGAATACCTCTCCTGAAATAAAGAAACCAGTCATTGATGCATGCTATATACATTGATGTGTACAGAATTGGAGCCTAGTTTTTTAAAGAGAGTTTAGCAGCTGTTGTAAAGATCTTTAGAGTGACTTAGTTTCAAAATTCCTCCCACAATCTTTCCTGTGGGCCTCAGAATGGAAAACTTCAGTTCCAAGTGACTGAGGTGGATTGTGACCAAATTCTGTGAATTCTGTTAATGACCTTTTTAATGATCTAAGAGTTTTATGGCAGTTTCTGTATGAAGTCTTTTTCATATAGTCTTTTGTCCTGTGCTGAGATTGTCTGCCTTAGTTTTACTACGCATTCTGGAAGTATTGTTTGTTTTTGGGTCAGAGGGGCTGAGGAATATGCAGTGGAGTTTGAGGTAGAGGTTTGGTAGTGGGATTGAAAAAAGCTATTAGCAGATAAGCCTTGCTTAGTAAAATGTGCTTTTTGTGTGGGTGTAAAGCTGGTATTATATAAGGTATTGATATTGTAGTGCCTGTGCAGTATGCTAGGAGCAGAATGGTTCTTAGTAGACAAATAACTCCAGGAAAAATGTCTGAAGTGACCCACCTTTGCAATCCACAGTTTCAAATTTCCTTTATGGGCGTGCACACAAGGCACTCTGCATTTTTGATAGCATGGTAATGCTGTCCATAGCCAGCAATGAAAGGAAGGCTTGGAGAGTTTACAATAGGTTAGTGTTTATCATGACCTCCTTCCTTAGCTCATCCTTCCCTAGAATTTTGTAGTAGAAAAGATGAATAGCAGAGCTGTCCATATACCTGCATAGTCATGTCCCTTATTTTGCTTTACAAAAGACAAAGGTGACATGTTAACTCTCTGACCTCCCAGAAAAATGCTGGAATGCTTTGGTGCTTTGGCAGGCAGCGACTGAGCATAGGCTTGGAATTGTGTGATTCCACTGACACAAAAAGGCTCCCACTTACCACGAGAGTGTTTCTTGTGTAATAGAAAGGAGAGGAGAAAGTCAGACTCTTGGCTGGAATCCTTATCCTGTGCGTTCTCTAGAATTTAATGAAAATGAGGTAGAAGAAATTTTCTAAATCTCCTCAGGAATCTCTCAGGTGAAAAGGAGGAGTAGATTTTTCAGGGAGTGGGAGAGTGAGGGTTGCAACAACCAAAGGTTAAGACCCCCTGGCAAATAAGTGGCTAAGCCTGATGTTAGTAAGTAAAACCTAAAGGTTGGCTTTGATGACTCATTGCCTTTTTCTCTGACAGTTGTTATTTCTGGCATCCAAGGTGTTTCAGTCCTTTATGTGTCAACCTTAAGTGCTCCTTGGCATAGCAAACAAAGGGAAACAAAAAAAATTTGTATATTTAGAGGAGAATCAAGGAAAAACGACAAATCATTTGAGCTTTTCTGCAGGTGTTCATCTTTTCTATGTTAGTGTTCCTTTCCATGGGGAAACACTGATATCTGTAAACACAAAATTATCATACAATCTTGAGAACTGTTAATGGTTTGATGAGCTGAGTTTCCTACTTTCTCCATTAGTTTATTACATTTGGCCCTTTAGAATTGTAAAATAATATTAATATGATACTGGAAAGAATATGAAGAATAAAATGGTCATATTTGCACTGTCACTGTTCAAGACAGCATGACTGCTGTGAAGTATGCTCTGATACTAATGCTGTGTATTGAAGAAATAAAATTCAGTGAGTTCTCACTATGTCATTGAGCAGTAAGATATTTTAGTTACAGTCATCTTTTAATCAACTTGAAACCTTGCTGATTTCTTTCAGTTCAACAGCAGCACAGCAGTGCAGCAGCTGCTGCCCAACAAGGTGGCTATGAAATTCCAGCAAGATTACGGACCCTTCACAATCTTGTTATTCAGTACGCTTCCCAAGGGAGATATGAGGTTGCTGTGCCTCTCTGTAAACAAGCTCTTGAAGATCTGGAGAAGACTTCGGGTCATGACCATCCTGATGTTGCCACTATGTTGAACATACTTGCTTTGGTGTACAGGTTTGTATGCTGAGACAGATAAATACCAGTTTAGTAAATATTTAGTATTTGGCTACAGCCTTTTGATGTTCAGACTAGCATTTTTTGACTATTCTATTTTCCATTAAATTTATTTTCCTTTTTTTTTTTTTTTAAATTATTAAAACCCTCAAGAGGGTCCTGAAATATTTGCATGTCTCCCTATACTTAAACAACTTGCTGTATTTTTGCCTGTGCCTTGGCTTTGGGAATGAAGCTGGGTTTGCTACTTTTTGTGTGTGAGGGGACATGTCTTGATTACTTAGAGATAATCTAGAGCTAGAAATTGGACAGCAGTGTAGAAATAGTACATGCTCAGTACAGTCCCCAGGCAGCAAACTACTTTATGGTTACAGGCTTCAGGTTTTTACTTCCTGATTTCTGAATATATTCTCAGTTACTCCTCTTCTGTTGTAGCATCTTTAGGCCAGTAGTGAAGTCAGTTTAGTTTTCATGACTTTCTGTTCTGAATCACGAATATTGATTGTGTCTCTTTAAAAATTCAGAGACCAGAACAAATACAAAGATGCAGCAAATCTCCTGAATGATGCCTTGGCTATCCGTGAAAAGACTTTGGGCAAAGATCATCCAGCGGTTTGTATACACGCAATATCATAATTTTAGTTGTGTTTGTCAATGAACTTTTTTTCAACTAATTCTAATATCAAACTTAACAGGAAAGTTTTTTTTAAGACCTGGCTTGTCTTTAAACAGTTCAGGTAGGAGACCACGATGTGACATCCTTTGTTTTCTCTTAAATATTTATCCTACCTTTTGAGCATTATATTCAGTCCTATTTTCACTGTGAATGGCTTGCATATACTTGATTTTTGAATTGCATGGATTTTCTATGGGAAGTCAATTTGTGAAGAAAGATTTTAATTTGCTTACTGAAATCACTCTGTTATAGTCAGTTTGAAGGGGCGCTTCTGATTTGTTTTACTGCTGCTTGTAAATGAAACGTAAATCAAGTTTTTTGTATGATTTTGTATGATTCATGTGACTCACTTTTTGTAGTCTGTGGGAAGCAGGGCAGCTCTGAGTACAGTACTGATGCGAGAGGTTCCTTTGTAAAAGAAGAACGTGTCAGGAAGATGTGTGCACTAAGTGATATTTCCAAAAATGAAACAAATTTATGTCATGATTTTGGGTTTTTCTTTCCTCTGTTGTGTATGTATGTGTTTTAATTATAATTATTTCTTTATTTGCAAATTTCAAGAGATCTACCCTGTGCATGGAAAATTTGAAAACATCAGTGCCTTGCAGATGTGTTCATTTTTCAGGTATTTGTATCAGCAAATTTCACTGAAATTAACATTTCTCTACTGTTGACAGGTGGCAGCAACTCTAAACAATCTTGCAGTACTTTATGGTAAACGGGGAAAGTACAAAGAAGCTGAACCACTGTGTAAGCGAGCTCTGGAAATCAGAGAAAAGGTATGAGTGCCAAATGCAACACCTTTGAATGGATTTTTTTGAGGGAAAGGGCGAAGTTCAATCCTTTTTTTTAGTGTTTGGTTGGTAGATCTGCCAAATAAACCACAGAGTTAGCAGTGCCCTAGTAGTTAGCAGTGTCTGAAATTCAAAACAGTAGGAAATTCTGGTAGTGCTACAGAATTGTTGGAGCACTCTGAGTATATAAAAAATTCTGTATTTTGTAATTAACCTTCTTTACCTTTTTCTTTCCCATTGGATGGCTAGATAGTCTTTGATTTGACAAGAGCATTGGAATTAAAAAATGAAACATCATTAAAATTTTTGATTGTTCTCTGACAATGTGGATATTTATTTTAGTCCATGAAACTGAATGCCTGTATCTTCAGGCTTTGTATAATACTCTCCTTTACTACTAAAGTAATTTTTACTACTTACTTTATTCCTCTTACAGGTTGTTCTGCAGCATTCTCAGTTTGTAATAGAGTTCAGTAATTTTCATACTTTTCAAATGCAGCTTTTGTTTTTGTCATCCTCCTGTTGAAACTGATGAGCAATAAAACTAACAGGGTATTTCTAAATTATTTATTTCTAGGTCCTGATATGATGATTAGAGAATGTTTTAATACAGTCTATTTAATTTTCAGGTCCTGGGGAAAGATCACCCTGATGTTGCCAAACAGTTGAATAATTTGGCTTTACTATGCCAGAACCAGGGTAAATATGAGGAGGTTGAATACTACTATCAGAGGGCACTTGAAATCTACCAAACTAAGCTGGGACCAGATGACCCAAATGTTGCAAAAACGAAGAACAATCTGGTAGGCCTTTTCTAGACTGAATACGAGAAAAATGTTCTGATGAATTGAAATGCACTTTTATTCACCATGTATTTTATTTATTATTTATGAAGATAAATCAAGCAGTGTGCTGATACCTTTTGGGGGGGGGGGTGTATTTTGTTTTTAGGCATCCTGCTATCTAAAACAGGGCAAGTTTAAGCAAGCGGAGACTTTATACAAAGAGATTCTTACTCGCGCCCATGAACGGGAGTTTGGCTCTGTAGATGGTAAGAAACTGTTTCATTTGTGTAGTTATTTTGAAATAAAATTTGCAGGAAGTCAGTAGTACCCTGATTAAAAGTGTTGTCTGCTTTAGGTGGACTTAAAAGTGGACATGGAAGGGTTGAAGTACATTCATCATAAGGAAGCTTTTAGCTGCAGCAGTAATTTTTTGTTCAAAAGCATAGTTTTTCTTACATGAGTTAGACTTGGTAGTTTATGATTTATGAGTTACCTTTTATCTTATGCCCAGCCAAACCCAATTTTGGTATTTTTATGGACACAAAAAAATACATGTCACTTTCCAGTCACAGGAAAACGTCAATGCAGGATTTTTAATTATATAAATAAAGACATTGTCAAGGCAAGTCTTCCTTTTATACATTTAAAGAGTGAGGAAAATACATTTAAATTGGGAATTACACTGTACATTGAAGTCACATGCATTTTATCAACTATAAATTGCAGAAAAGAATTTTCATTGCATTGCATGACAGTAGCATACGCACCACTTAGGAGATGTCAGAGCAGTTGTTATGATAAAAGAAATAAATGCATGTTTTCTAGCACAGAACTAGGCACATGACAAATTGGTGGCAGTATATATTGACTTCAAAGCTTCTCAAAAATAACTGTTTCTAAGTTCAGATAAGAAAAGAAGACAGAATTGTAAAACTGTAAAAGAAGAGGTGCATGTTTTATTTATCTGCTGCTTGTAGTATGGACAGTAAGTTTTTTTTGTGGTGGTAATAGTATAATTTCTTGGTTCACAACTTCATTTCAGCAATCAAACAATGAATGCTTTGTGGTTTTGTTGTTCTGTAAAATATTTTCTTCTCTTTCACCAGAGGAAAATAAGCCTATCTGGATGCATGCAGAAGAGAGGGAAGAATGCAAAGTAAGATCATTGTCGTAAATCTTTTTTTTGAGCTTTTACTTGTTTAAGTTGCAAATCAGTTATTTTTCTTCAATGATACTTTTATTCTAGGGGAAGCAAAAAGATGGCACGTCTTTTGGAGAATATGGTGGCTGGTACAAAGCTTGCAAAGTTGACAGGTGGGTAATTTCTTGACAGGACAAACAACACAGCAATATCCAATATCAGAGATTAAAGCATGTTTAAAAATTAAACCAAACCAGCTGCTTGCTTAGGACTATAAAAACTATAGTATTAAAAATTCAGTGCTCAAGGCTGGGTTTCAGGAACACAGTAGCAGTTTTCAAGTCCTGAGGCTGTTTTTAATCTAGGCTGGTTAGATCTAGTAAGTGGCATAAAATTGCACCGGTTGTGTTCTTGGCAGTCCTTCATGTGGCAGCACAGGTCACCATTCCCTCTTTCTCTACTGCTGGTTGGCCTACGTGCCTTCTCTGCCCCATCAAGGCCTCTGAAGAGAGCCAGAAATGAGTCTGTGTAAATAACTGAGCCTTTAGTTACTTAACTGGCACAAGAAAACAAAGTTAAACTGCTGCAGTTAAGCACTATTTGAGTTTCTAAAGCTTGAATATAGTTGTTTTAATGAAAGCACCTACTTTAAAGTGCAGTAAGAGAAATAAGGACTTCAGCTTGGATTATACTTGGTGAAATATGTTTTGTTTGCTTTAATTTTGTTCCATTACTGCAATTTTTTCAATGTGCAGGTGGTACAATTGTGAAAAAACCTGCAACTAGTACTGATTATCAGTGAGGGTTTTTAGTTTCTCGAGTGTTTGAATTCTCCTATTTAACAAGCATCAGAACCTTTGTACTGAAATCTGCTCTTTTTTTATCCATCCTGAATCCTGGGTGCAGTGTGTTTTGTTGCTTTGTTTTTCATGTACTAGTTCATTCTAATGCATGAGAAAATCTTTTCTCTGCTATTACTGGAGCAAAACTGCACACAACAATACTGTGACTGAGCTAATTTTGTGCCATTGAAACAAAAATGTCTTGTTGGAGTGTGAGACCTGTTAATGGAACAGGCAAATTTTTTTTCTTTTGTTATTCAAGCACAGTTTGAATGCATAGAAACTGCAAATAGGTATTAAATAAAAGCTGGTGAAAGAAACTGTTAATTACTTCTGTGACTAACACATGCTAGAGTAATAGTCACTGTATGCATGAATAAGCATATTTTCTGGAAGCTTCACAATTATTCAGTTGGACACGCTCCTCTAGAGCTAAATTTTCACCTTGTGATGCAGCTGAGGAACACAAGGACATAGCACTCTAGTTTCAGGGATGTTGACTAATCCCAGTGTGAGCCGTTAATGCACTTTGGAAGGGATCAGCGGGTTATTCCATGTACATGAAGTACAGTATAGTGTATGTCAAGAGAGATAATAAATTATTACAAAAAATACGATAAATACTTTCTTAATTTAAGTTTTTATTAGTGAACTGAGAAGAGTTTGTGTGTGTGTGTGTATATATGCAAGTCTTTTTCTTGTTTTTTTTTTTTCTTTAAATAGTCCAACAGTAACAACTACTTTAAAGAACCTTGGGGCACTTTACAGACGACAGGGCAAATTTGAAGCTGCTGAAACATTAGAAGAGGCAGCGATGAGATCTCGTAAACAGGCAAGTACGAAAATTCACCTGAATGATGTTTCTGCATTGTGGTCATGCAGATTTTCAACTTCAGTGTCATACCTGCAGAATATATAAACTTGGAGCTATTCAGTGTCTTGTGCCCTCTGACTGAAGTGGTGATAAAATTACAGTATAAGTGGGGACTTGCTTTTAATGTGGGGAAGTCCTGTGCTGTCTTTGAGCTCTCAGATCTACTGTTCAAGTAACCCTTTCTCCCTTCTCTTAGAAGGTACAAGAGAGTTTGTTTTTGTTGGGGTTTTATTGGCTTTTTGTTTTTTCTTTCCTTTTTGGATGATTTGATACAATGTCTTTTATGAAAAAGTGTGTAAGACTGGACAAAAAAAACACGTTGTCAGTCAATGTTAAAATGGAAAGCAAAGTAAGTAAATATAAGTAAATAACATGGAAGTTCAATTTTAATTTCAGTATTTATACAATAACAAATAAGACTTGTATTTTTATCAGAAGTGCCTTGTTTTGTTTTGGGGTTTTTTTTCCTTATATGTCCATGTAGAATTCTAAACTTAATTTCTAAATTGAAGTGGATGGACTTAGGTGATGGACTATATCTTTGTTGATAATGTACTGGGTTTTTTATTGGTTATAGTGATCTGAAGTTGTTTTTTAAAGAATGATACAATGTTTGATGTTATAGAAATAGATGTCTGGAAAAGTGAGAGAGTAAAATGTTCCTGGGAAACCTTATGCTCTTTTAGTGAATTCAGCAACAGCTCCCTTTGATATAAGGTGGCCTAAGTTCTTTCTTCCATAAAAAAGAATGGAAAACCTGCGAGTGTTTGCCAAAGAATTGGAATGAAACTGGTAAGAAGAAAGTATAAATCTGGGAGAAAAGTTCTTCAGCAAAGAAAATTCAAGGAGTGGGGGAGAATAGTTGATACAGATACTTTCTTTTACTGAAGATGATTATGATTTTCACATACTTTTACTGAAGGTCCATTTTCAGAGTGTCTCATTCAAATATGATTTGAAAATAAGAAATGAACGTGCACTGCATCTTAACATAACTTGCTTTGGTTCTTGGTTTTACTGTTGCCATTACACAAGATAATTTTTTAGCATGAACAGATACAACCAGCATAAATTGGCATAATATAATATAATTAAGAAGCCTGGAAGCAAACTTAGCATGTTGTGTCCTAGGGTTGTTATGTTTTTCCTTCTTTATATTAGGAAAAAACCCCCAAAAATCAGACCACCAGATTTTCAAGATCAAATTTTTACTGGGAAGCATGGAATTGATTATTTGGGAATTAAGGCTCTTGCTATTGGAGAAAGTCTCTTTTTTAGAGTCCCTATTTAATCATCTCTCTTCTGGCTTGTCAGTACCACTGCAAAAACTCTTCCTTGTCCCCATTTTCCTTAGAGGCTGCTGGTGATTTGCTGATGCCACTTTATTATTAAGCAGGCTTCAGATTTTCATTGTGCATCATATACCACCTATACCATTAATCCATAATATATGACAGTAAACACAGCACTAGTTTTAGACATGTAGGAAACAATGTTGTCTTACTGGCAGCACTTAAACACTATGTTTTTATTCTAGGTCATTCAAGAAGGACAAACAGGGTTAATGCATTTCTGCTTTTGAGCTAAAAGCAAAGAGGTACCTTTGTTCCCAGGTGTGGAAAAGCATCAGTTTTCCACATCTCTGTTCTCCTTCATGCAAGTTTTGTTTGCTGTAGCTGCTGGGTGGGATATCTATGCTAGACTTTTGAAGACCAGTAGTGTTCTTTGTCCTTTGTCTTTCATGACATAACTGAACAAACTGAGAAGGTGCAGTTTCCTGACCTTTCATTATTTTATTTTTTTCACATGTGAGATGAGTGAGAGATGATAGCTTTGGAACAGACCTAGACTCTGTTTTACACACTTTGTGGTCTGTGCTGCTGAAGGATTGGTGCAAAAGCCATTGTGAGCCTTTGCTTCTCTGCTGTCTGAGAGCTGCAGCCACTTTCTGCACCCTGTACCCCTGGGGAAGTGAAAATACACCATCAGTATGTGTTGGTTTCATGCTTCCGTGTAGAATTCCATCAGGATGGACTGTTCAGCTCCTCAGTTAGGAGTAAACTATATGGGAACCAAGGACCTGATTTCTCCGTGCCACTAAAACAACTTCCATTGTTATTCATGGACTTTTAAGAATTTTGACATCCTTTTCACTTTCTGTGTTGTGGTCAATGTTGTGGATTTGTCACACAGATCCCTGCTGCTAATGCTGTACTGTAAAAGATGCAGAATATGTTCTCAAGTGTAAGGCATTCATCTGGAATCTCTTCCTATTAGCAAATACTCTTTATGATGTGGAGTAGATTTATTGTAAAGAAAACAAAACTGAAAATAAGTATGGTTTGAGCTTTGCTACTTTGTAGTTACTGTGTTAAAGATTTTGCCTTTATTTTTGGTGCAGGATTTTCCTAGGAGGTACTTTAGCACTTTTAAGATATTTAAAGGATTATTTGATAGTTGATGGGCATTCTTTACCACAAAGTAAATTTATTTTATTGACACATATGTAGTCTGTTTATTATAAGCTTATTTGCTATTTTATTTCTTTTTGAAGGATTAAATTGTCCTACAGTGCTAAGTGTCATATGGTCAGTATTTTTAAATAACACAACCTGCTTCTTAGTTATTAGATATTCAGACACCTGCAACAGTCTTTCCAAAGGTGGGTGAGGGCTGCTCCATTTGATAGGTGGATAACTAAGGATTGCATTGACTGTTCATGACCTATAAATTGCTTAAATATTTAGCTGGTGGCCAGATGGCTTCAGGTAAGTGACACAAACACCGTGAGGCTTAGACAGGTGATAAGAAAGGAGGAAAAGAATGTGAAGTCACTGAATTCTCAAACTACCAGAACTGTCTGTCCCCTTCACGCTGTGTTGATTTTTGCAGTGTGCAAGTCGTAGATTAATGCAGCTTGTAACAAGATAAAGCCTCTTCCCGTTTTATCTAATTCTCAGGGTCTTGACAATGTTCACAAACAGAGAGTTGCTGAAGTGCTGAATGACCCTGAGAGCATAGAGAAAAGGCGGAGCCGGGAAAGCCTCAACGTGGATGTGGTAAAGTACGAGAGTGGCCCTGACGGAGGCGAGGAAGTGAGTATGAGCGTAGAGTGGAACGGGGTAAGTACAGTACACAGTTTAGAACATAGCCTAGAGAAATCACCACCCTGACAAACATGGTTGTCCACCCACCAGCCTGTTGTGCTTTCAGTAGTTTGTTGGGTTTTGGTTTTTTTTTTTTCTTTTTTACGGTTGATCTACTTTGTATTTTGTAATTTTGCAGAATCAATTAAGAAATGAAGAATTAACGTTTTGCCTACTCATAATGTTAAAAAAATCGTAATATTTTAAAATTTTGAAACATCCTTTCTGTCGTTGTCCTGAGTGGTGACATTTCTGCAAGAATCCCAAGCAGTTGTTTAATGCTGATTGAATGTCCTGGTGGTGGTCTGGTGTACAATTGCTTGTCAGTGGTTTCTTTTGCTGGTAGAAATATTCTGGCAATTAACTTACTTTTGCTTTTTTCCCTTTGATGCCATATTTGCCCGTAATTTAAATGTTTCTTTAAAAATACTGCATCAGTTGGAATCACAAAGACCATTTGCTATGAAGATGTTTTGAGTGTTAGCTGTTTTAAAGTAAAGTGACTAGTCTAACACTAAAATAATTCCAATTTCCTCCTTACCCAACTTGCTGGAGGAAGGAATGTAACTTCTCAAGCTGCTATACAGTCCATTTTAAGAGGCAGTGCCATCACATACCAATGTGATGGTGGCTTCATATTTCTTAATTGAAATTAGTACCCCTTTCCCCATATTAAAATTTGACTGGAGTCAGGGCTTGTTCCTGTTTGTTTCCCATATATTGGCTTCACTGTGTTACACTGATCGTCATAAAGTAAAAACATATATACAATGTGATTATTTCATGTGCATTTTTCTAACCATTGTTTTCCTTTAATTTGAAAGACAGTGCAAGCTTTCAGTTTTTGGTCTGGCTTATGTAGTTGTTTGCTTCTGTCACCAGCTTTCCCATGCTTTATCCCATTGCCAGCAATGGGATATATATTGCACTGTTAACTAACTCCCAGCTGTAGTTCTGCTGAAAGTACTCTGTTAGTTTATGAAAGTGGTGTTGCTTTTGCTGTATGGGAGGGGAAGTAGCCTACTTTGCAATACTGAGTGTTCTGAAGCTTCATTTCTCTTACAAGAGCAATCTTTTTTTTCCCATCTTTTTGTTGGCCACATAAGACAAAGCTTAGCATTCCAAAGAAACCTTGGTAAAACACGTAGTGCTTTAGTCTTAAAGGAGAATGTTCTTTCCATCTTTGCTTTTGTCTCTTTATTGTTTTCTTGGCATTGGTGTTCTCAGTGCCAAGACAGTCAATCAGCATCTACTGTGAATAATACTGCATCATTAATAAAGCCAAAGTCAGGTTGGATAACTCTCTTTTTAATTCTCATTTTGCCCATTCAGCATTAGAACTGTGTACTGTACTCCTCCCTTAATTCTCGCTGTACTTTGCATGACAATGTGTTCTAAATGGATTAAACTTTTTTCTGTTATTGACATAAATTAAACATGCATGCAGGCTTTGGATGGAAAGGGCCTTCTGGGGAAAAGCAATAGACAGTATTTCTAGGTCAAATTCAGTGATAAAATTTATTGATCTGAAAAATTAAATTTTGACTTCTCAGGGGTAAACAAACCTCATTTCTAGTGTGCTGAAGTGGCATTGCTTTATTCTCATCTTCGTTATTTCTTTCCCCCCTCCCCCTTAAGAGAAGATGTTTTGCATTACATGTTTTACATGAAGTGGGCAACTCTCTCTCCCTCTACCCTGCGAGTGTTTCTATCTCAGTGGTGTTCTTCCCTCTACTTCATATTGTGTAGTTTTTTCACCCTTGTGTGTTCCCTCCAGACAAAATATTCTGATTCATAAAGTGTAGTAGAATCTTTGACTTCTGCATGCAGAGCCTGAAGAGAGAGGCCTGCCTTTTCCATTTAAATGCTTTGGAAGTGGTCAAGCTGACTCCTGCTCTTTGGCTGTCAGAAAGAATTGGTGGAGTGTGTAAAGTGACAAACTTCAACGAAAAAATTTTGCTGGAAGATGTAATTAAGTGCCTTCCATGTGTAATGTGATCCATATTAAGCATTGTATACTTTGATGTATTCTTACAAAAGAACTGAAATACCTGTTGAGGTAAATCTGCCATTAACTATTAAAGCAGACACATTAAGTGAAGTTGTTATAGTGCATAAACATGCTACTTATAAGTCCATCCAAAGAAATACTTGGCCTTAAAAATTTAAGGTAGAAAGGCCAAGATTTGAATCCCTTGTTATATTTGTATATAAAAAAGAACAGCGATTATCTGTAATTGGCATTTTTGTAAATTGATCTTGCAACCCATTGCAGAACAAATAAAAATCTTTGTGGTACTTAAGAGAATGTTCTTAGTGTGAGGAAGCATCTTTTCTTACTCTAACCCATATGCTTCAAAAAGACTTTTGGGCACATAAGCCCACTTCCAGATGTGAAATGAAAGCAGTAAATTTCACTATTAGTGAGAGATGCTCTTGTTTTTTAAGTGTCAGACAGTCAGAGGGACATTGTAGCTGACAACTACAAAGTATAGGAGATGGTGGTAATGGGGAGGTGTAAGCAAAAGTAATAAGGTGATTCTCATTCTGAATGACATAAAAATTGTCAATTAAACTTTACCATAAAAATATCGTGGGGTTTTTTTGGTTTCTTTGTTCACTTTGGATTTAGGAATTTTTTTTTTTTTATCCTGAACTTATGTTTTAAAGGTGTTTTGTTAATCATGCAGTCAGTGTTTAACTTGGGAGTTTGATGTTCTTATTTCAGATTTGAAGTACCCAAAAACTCATCTGCTTCCTCCTAATGTACTGATTAGGTTTACTTTAGAGTTATACTTTGTACCTACCGAATTTGTCTTACCTTTGTTCTTTGGATGATTATCGCTACTATAGTATTGCTGGTTTCAGACTGTAAGAATAATTAGCCTTTTCACTCATCTAGTACTTCCAGTTGGAATTTAGACTTCAATTTAATCAATCCTGTAAAGCTGAAGTCTGTTTTTAAAAGTGTGAACAATACATGCGATGTAGTTTGAAACAGAAATACTCGGTTAGATTTTGATCTTCTGATCACTTGGTAGCAAGGCATTTTGCCATTTCCAAGGATAATTTTAATTACTGTTCACTCCAGTTGTTACAGGTAAAGGCTCTCGAGACAGGTATCTTAAGCTTATCAATAATAGTCTCTGTACTTAGACCGAGAGGGAAAATGTGTAAATTGAACCACAGTTTATTTTAAACGTGGATTCTTTCAGCTGCCTCACTGCATAAGGGAAAGCAGAGAAAATTCCACTTGGATTATATATATATATATACACGCACACACAGATATGTTCTAAAAAATACTTGTGAAACTAAATTTACCCAGGACAGTTGGATTTTAGTTCCTTAAAGCATGAACAGAATTTTGTCTGGAGGTTAGGTGAAGACTTCTTTCTTCTTGCACTTTTTTTCCAGGGAAAATTCCTGACAGAAGTTAAAGCTGAAATGAATGCACCTTGCTCTGTTCCTTGCTTCTCTTTTGTTTATTTATTTATTTTATTTTTATTTTTGTGTTAATGTCAGCTGGAAAAAATAATTATTTTTTTTTGTTGACAAAATGTATTACTAAAGCTATCCCTTCTTAAAGGTGTTTTGCATTTTATACAAATGCTAACTTAAGGAATGCACAGCATCTGTCATGCCCATCTGTCAGTCCCATATCAGTGATGTAGGTGAAGCTGTATAAAGATGTAGGTTCTGGTATTTACAAGGGCCTGCACTTTGTGCTTAAGGGCCGTCCAAACACTCACCCTGGACTCCGAAGCTTTTGAATGTGACCTAGAAATACTGTAAACACAAGTGTTCAAAATTGAAAACTGTTGAATTTTTCCCAACAGTTTCATTCAGTTTTTCTCTCTCCGTTTCTGACAGGCCTAGATGCCTTTTGTGATTCTTATACTGTCTCCTGCATGACGGGCGTGCACCATCTTCAAGCTTTAACTTCTCTCTTCAGTACTGACTGCTGTGTTTTAGCAAACCCCTTAAGATTCTTGTCAGAGCTACACTTCCCTGTAAACTGGCCATTCCTTCAGTGCTGGTGTCTTTTTTGGTTTTCTATTTCTGTACATGTGTAGCTTTGCCAGATATGTATCTAGTCATACAAAATGTTATTACAACCATTTGCTGTGTAATACATTAGTAAAAAAAAAACAAAAAAACCAGACAAGTAACAATGACCTTTATAAGTAGCTGCTCACTATGGAATAAAGGTAGTTAAAAGTATCACACAAGGTATTATTGAAATGGCATGATGGTGATCTTTACAGGAGAAAAACCAAACCCGTAAAAGTAAGGCATGTTCTCCAAGTGCTTTAAAATGTATTTAGAGACCTATTATATGGTTAACATCAATATGGAACTCTGGATGTCTTCACTTATGACTATTCTAAAGTAGCATTGCTGTTTAGTCTTTGTGTGAGATTTTGGCAATTATGCTTTTCTCTACTAATCTTGGTGTTCAGTGATTTGTGTATTTGTCTTTCTAACTTCTAATAAACTCACTCCAACTCAGGTGTCTGTCTTTGCTTAGTAGTGCTTTTTTCTTTCACAACTCTTCTTTCATAATCACCTATGTTTTCTATGAAGTAGGAAGTGGTCACTTCTAATCTTACTAAACTGTTGGGGTCTTTTTAAGAATAAAACATTTAAAAATAGAATTGTGGTCAGTTGGAAGTTTCTCTAGGTCAGCACAGCAGTGTAAAACATGAATGCAGTATATGAAAAATTAATTTCACTGTGTTTTACGTTTTCTTTGGTGGAAAGTTAAAACAAAGCACCAGAATTTGACCTTGGGTGTTTCTGATCAGAAATATATTTTGTTTAGGGATTTTAGGATTAATTAAACACGTTTGCAAGTAATGTAGATGTTTAGAAAGAACGAAACAGTTTTTCTCTTTGATGGAATGCTTTTGCTCGGGGCTCTGTACTCTGTTAACCACGGTGTGCTCATGTGAAATGGTGACATGGTGGTGGTGAATTGTTGGACTGCTGTGGTGGGGGTTTATTCATTATTATGAATCATGGCTTGGGCATGTCTTCACCTTTAGAAATCTTTGTTACGCTTTGGAAGGAACCCTTTTGTTTTGGTAAAGTCGTAGCTATATGGTGTTACGTGTTTAGGTAATTGGTATAAGTATATATTAATAGCAGTTAAAATACAATAATTCATCAATGAAACGTTCTGGAGCCATGTCAGGGGGAGGGCAACAACCTCTTGCAGTTTCACATGTGTTCAATTTCTTTCAGGATGGCACTGGATCTCTAAAGCGCAGTGGTTCCTTTAGCAAGCTTCGTGCTTCCCTTAGACGCAGCAGTGAGAAGCTGGTTAGGAAGCTGAAGGGAGGAAATTCCCGGGACAGTGAACCAAAGAACCCAGGGTAACTATCTGTTCTTAGCTGTGCTGGTGTGTCCTCAATGTGTGCCCCCACTGTAGCCTAGAGTAGTACCTAGGGCAGTGTTTTTTTCCCTGCTTAGCACCTGCGTATCATACGGAGTTATATCTCAAAGAAAAATAAAATAGGAAATTATTTCTTAAAACTTCCATTGTAAGTTCTGTAACATCTGAGGAATTATATCTGCTTTTAAGAGTTAACTCAGTTTTAACAATACTTTTTCCTTTTTACTGCTTTAGCTACTTGAAGATTAGAAAAGCGTCGTAGAATTATTGATAAATGTTAGTTATCTGAAACATTATCCTTTTCACACAGCAGTGGAGAATATTATATGTTACTGAGTTTTACAGTAAAGCCTGAATACTGTAAACCCACAACTAACATTCTTGATATCTTCTTGATATTCTTGATACAGCTTTATATATTCCTGTGGGTATATAGAGAGAATTACCAACTTGAGCCCTTCTCAGTTTCTGTTTTTGGAAAACTCAGATGTCAGAGAACAGAGAAAAATGTTGAAAAACTTGAACCTAATTGTGCATCCCATTAATATTTTGGCCTCAGTGAAGTCAGTGGTAAAAATTCAAATTTTAGTGGGTCTGACTGCTCACTCTCTCCTATTTACTATATGATTATGGATTTGAAAATGTCTAATATTTCTAATAAATCCATAAAGTCATTCCTCATGACTACTGCAGAGAAATGTTAAAATGCACCTACTGTTTTTCATAATGGCACTTGTGAGTGTTCACCCTCACCCCCAACATAATTGCAGTCAGTTTTGCAGGGTTTTTTGCCCTTGCTGTGGAAAACTGGAACTCATTTAGTTGACAGGAAACTCTGTGACAGTGTGAACTTATGCTTAAAGCAGTCATATTGGAGAACTTGGAGCAACTGACTCTGGGGAGTGTAGTAGATGATGATGATGATGATGATGTAACTTGAGACAGTGACCTGGAGGCAGGTTCTCAGTGTTTCTGTAAGTGCTCCAGTGAAGTTTTGCCTTATTGTTTTTATGTGGCTGTAAAGCCTTGTATACAGCTGCAGTACATGTAGAATTAGCTTCCTCACATATCTGTTTCAAATTCAGCCTGATTTTTAGAATTATTACTTAAAATTTCACTGCCAGAGACTTGATGTTACAGGCACTGAATGGAATTTAAGATCAAAAATCCCTTTTCATTTATTGATACATTACTAAGAACTACCTCTGAGATGATAAATTTGGAATAAGCTGTGAAAAGCATGGGATTAGAAGAAGGAAATGTGTAAATGTAAAATCCTTTGGGGAAAACGAAGCCAAGCCAAAATAGAATAAAAGGGATTTCCTTCTTTTCTTCAGTATTAACATTTTTATATGTTTGGTTTCTGTTTCTGTTCAGTTCTGTCCAGAGTTCCTACATTATACTTCAGATATATTCTTTTATAAATAGGTACATATACCCATAGCTAATTTTGCATTTTCTCCTCGTTTTTATGAGATGTGGAAAGGTTTTCAGTTCCATAAAAGCCAGGAGTTTTGTTCCTTGTTCTCTATAGTATTTGTAGCTGACTCTTTCTGCAGGTAAAGTGACCCTGTGATTACAGGTGTAGAAAATTATGGTTATGTATAACTGAAGGCATTTGGCTTTGCAGTGTCCTGCAGGAACTCACTTGCCTTGTTACTGTTTGCACTTCAGTTGTGTTACCTGACCCATGTAAAGGTCATCTACCAACATTGACATTAATCACATTGTGGGGTCTGTAGCACCAGATGAGATTTCCTCAAATAAAGGCAGAAATGTGAAAGAAACTTGAAAGCAGAGCAATATCTTTCTTGCTTTCCCTTTCTGATAAAATATTCTTGTTTTTTACATGTCACCATAGTTCTCAAAGGATAATTTACTCTTAAAACTTTCAGTAAGTGTATTGCACTGACAGGCTTTTATGTAGATAGTCACTTTGAGTATGTAAGACAATAAATATTATAATTTCTGTTCTTGTAATAAATAGACTTTTAAAATCCTAATTTATATTAGCTGGTTTTAATATCAAATGCAAAGATTGCTGGTATTAAACACCAACTTTGTAGATCATGAAGCATAGCTGTACATATTGATATTCCAAGGAATCATTTTGATTTCATTTTCTGAAGAAACTTCAGTAAATAAATTTTTTTTTCTGCTTCTGAGTTTAACAGAAGAGATATTCAGTTTTTATAATGCAGACCTTTGGGTTTTAGTGTGTTTGATAGCTGAATATTACAGTACTGACATAGCACACGTATAAATAATTTTTGCTGTAAAGTCAACCACTCTGGGTAGAAGACTTATGTGCCTCCCTCCTTACCGGTGCATTCCCTGCCTGTGTCTCTAGGAAGACTTTGTTTTGAAGTTGATTTACACCTCTTGTTCATACTCTGCTTCTGTAAATAGGAATTGATAGTGCTGGTGTAATTCTGAGTGAGAAGTGTTTGAATAGCAATGCACTAATATAACAGGATGAAAGAAAGACTTAGTTTTCATGCTGTTGCTTGATACAGAATGTTGAAGAGAATAAAGTGGAAAACTCATCAGGGAAATTTTCTTTACAATCATGCAGAAGCCTTTTTGACAAAAAATGAATATCTTAAAACTGTCCTTTGAAACATGCAATACCTGAAGCGAGGTATCAGTTCTTTATCATATTTCAAAATTCAGTTCTGTAATAATTTAACTTTGCTTAATCAATGTTATTTTTTCACTTCGAAAATTTTGACCATACAGCAGAACAGTTAAGATTTTTAATTTAAAAGGGCAAAACAAGCTTTCGTTATTGCTATTATTTATGCACCAGAAAAACAACTGCACACTTTTTATACAGATGTGTTTGTAACATGGAGGGAATTAAAAATGCATTTGCCAGACTAAATTCTTAAGTATGTTGTTTTAAACAAACCCAAACAAATAACCAACCCAAAAGCAAGCCAGTATCTCTGGTGTGAATAATTTTTTTTGATTGGCACTTTAGCAAGAACCTAAAATATGGGTGTAAATTATTACTGATGGATCTCCTGTTTCCCTGGAATGTTTTCCATAAACCTTTATGCTCTTTTGGAGAATTTTCTGTAACATTTTGTTTGTTTTACAGATTAACTTCCTTTGACTTCCACATATAACCTCTGTTGTACCTGTTTCCTTGAATAAATGAGAGGTGTACACCATGCATGAGTCCTTGCTTTGTTGTTGCTAACACTCATGTCAAATATTTTAAATTGTGTGCTTCTGGCTTTCGAAACATTCAGATTTAACTAGGAAAAACCAGTCAGCCTGTGCTGTGTGGCAGCTGTTGTCTGTGTTAGTGTTTTGGTTCATTGTCCTGCTAAGCTTTTGCTTTATGAAAGCATTTAAAACTCGTGCTTGACTTTGACTGTTAGTGGTCCTGCTTCAGTAGAAAGAAAAAGTTGTTAATATCTAACGTGATCTGTATGGATAAACCTTTCCATGTTACTGGGAGGCACTGGAAACTTTGCACAAGCTGTGCAACAAGCTGTTGTCTCAAGCTGTGGTAGCGCTGCAGGGTTAGGGCTCGTCCTGTGAATTGTTCATCAAATACGTATTCAAAGCTCTCATTTAGTAGTTAATGAACTAGTTAAAGAGTTAGTGAAAAATTGGAGCAAATGCAGAACATCCTGAGTCATGGACAGACACTGGGATAAAGGACATCAGACATTCCTGTTGTGGTCACCACCACCGTAGGAATCTTAAGGCTGATGTTGAATTTCATTACATACACGTCAAAATATTTTTGTTAAATTTTGTTTATGTTTGAGAAATGTAGGTAAATTATTAATCCTCATCTCAGACAGCAGCAGATATTGCAGTTAATGCAGTGATATTTTGACTGTCAGTAGCTCCTGTGTAGGTGATTGATTTTTTTCCCTCATCTGTTGCTTTCAATACCGTATTCCAGGATGCTTTTTACCACTGCTTGGAGTGTTGTAAAGCCAAAAGCACAGCCAAAGTTAACAGCAGCAACCATCTTGTTTCTCTTCACTTAAAAAATGTTTAAAATAAAACATTTAAAAATGCTTTTGAAAATTGATTCTGAAGATGAGGCAGAAAACTAACTTTTGTTGTAGCTTTTCTAGGGTAAATGCTGCCTATATGACAGACATACTTATGTTTCACATTTTTTTTCCTAAGCTGTCTGAATGTTTTGATGCTTTTGAAAGAAGCCACATAGAATTGAAACTGAGAATTAGTTATTTAAAAATCAATGCTAAGTTAATGTATTAATTTGATATGGGTTAAAAATTGACATTTTTATCTTGAGTTGAAATTAAATTAGTTGCCTGAAATGTTTAAGCTCTAAAGAGCTTGTAATTTTTTGGGTTGACGTGTAATTGAGAGCCAAATATAAACATATTTGAAGTTCTGTAGTTACCTTAAAGAGTGTCCCTCAGATCAGTTCTGGGGCATTGTTCCCACTCCCTTAACTGTGCATTGCTTGTTGTTGTACTTGTGTTTTTAGAGCTGTTAGTTTTCAGCCATTCTGATCGGTTTATCCTTGCATGTTCACTGTCCTGGTTGCAGCATGAAGCGTGCCAGTTCTCTGAATGTTCTTAACATGGGTGGCAAGGCTACTGAAGATCATTTTCAAGTAAGAAGCCCTACAATACTCTTACAGAAATAAATATCGTTAGTAGGGTTTGGGATAAAAGAGTGTGATAATAAAACAACAAACTTACAGTGATTGTAAGATCCTACTTCAGTAAGATGTTTGAAGCACATGCTTAAGGCATCATTGTGTGACACTTCTGTGAGTTATGCTTAAATTTAAGTAAGAGCTCAAGTCCATCCAGTAAGGAGCTGGGTTTTATGGTACCAAGCACTCTCTGACTTTGGACTTTCTGTTACAGTGGATATGAAACTTGAATATTACGTTCTTGTAAAAGCAACTTAAAAATGCAAGAACTGTTAAAGCCCAGATCAGTATTTTTAAAATTCAGCCCCTTTATTGCAAAGAGCCCAGTTATCTTAATTGTTGTCAGGTTCCCATAAACATGACTTCAGATGTTTCTGAGGTTGGACAGGAACAGTCTGACAAGTTTGTCTGATCTGTGCTGAGCTTCTGCTAATACAAGACCTTATTTTGCTTAATTGTACATGGTGTACCCAAGTGCTACTACTCCCCACTGCCTGTTTTTACCTAACAAATTACTGTTTCTTGGATTGTCAAACGAGTGAGTGATGTTCTGCCTTCTAAACACTGCTGTGCATTTTACTAACACAGTAACTGCAACTAATTTAGGAAGATAAAACTGCTTCTGTACTAACAAAGCTGTAGGTGAGGATCTTCAGCACCGTGTGTCCTGAAGTAGGAAAGCCAAAACTGTGTGGCTCTCATTTTTGGTGTAAAGGTGTCATAACTGTATTATCTCTAAGGAGTGTACTGCAGAGTTTTCTGTGGTTGGAATTGTATGCAAAACCTTGCTTAGGGTGAGATTCAGCCAGAAAAAATGCAGGGTAAAGCACAATTCTCTGCAGCAACAGCGCCAGTGTTTCAAAGTGCCATGCCCTAGATGCCCCTAGACTGGATCCTTAGTGTGTATTTAATTAGTGTGACTTCCAGGTGAGGAGTTTATTGTTTGTGTGTACACTGTGATGTTATAATGCTTGTGAACTTCTGTGGTTCCCCCCTCATAGACACTCATGGCAATTCCCATAAATGGGCCCTTGCATTTCTGGTAAGGCTTGGGTCAGGATTGGAAAGGTGTATGTATATACTTTACAGTATTGCTAGTGGAAAGTTGGGGAAAACCATGTTTATTAGAATATGGAAAATCAACCCCCTCCCCACCATCAACAAGAGCAGTTCCCAGTAGTTCCTTATATTTGTTTGTTCCTGTTTGTTAAAACTAGTAATTTTGTTTCTTTTCTTGAACCATCTGAACTTTTGCTTAATGTATTTGTTTGTTTTTTTCCCCTTCACACAGGAACGAAATAATTGTCTGACAGACTCGCGAGCTCTGAGTGTCAGTCATACAGATTTGGCGCATTGAGATTTTGGACAGAAGCTAGTTAATATTCCTGTGTGAATAAAGAAGCACTGAGACCTTCAAAGCTTTGGTTCCTCATCCTTTGTATAGGAACACCTAGTTTGTAGATGGTTTTTTTTTTCCAATGGACTGCTGTTTTTACTTTTTAAATAGGGACGGTTTTAAACACAGCATTAGTGTTTTCTTTAAAGGAAAACTATAGATACGTATTGCTCATTGCACTGCTCCCACTCATGCTACTTACATTGATTTCTTTAATAGATTTGAATATTACAGCAGCCAAAAAAAAAAAAAGTGACAATACAAACGCACTCAAAGCCTACTGAAATGCAGCGGTGTTTGAAAATGCAGGCAAAACTAAGGGTGTGTCTGGAAATACAGCGCTGGAATGAGAAAAGGATAAATTCATGTGCATTGCTGTATAAATTCCAATTGAGCATTCTGTAGTGGGAGGGGCTTGCCCTTGCACCACTGATCTTTGTAATGAGAGAAGCCTTGGCTGGCAAAACAGCACTTAGACACGACTGACTGAACCACTAGACTGAGCTGTTAAATTTTACAGAAGCAATGGCTGGGGCTGTGTTACCTGTGAATAGCAACACCTGTGACCATAACCTTGCTAATGTAAGTCTTAGGGCACAATAGTCAATGGAGATAGGATGGGTTTTGTCCATCAGGAGGAAAGGAAAAGACCTTTACCTTGTATGGTGGAAGAATATTCAAGTTTTGGACTGCAGCTGTCCCAGAGCAGCTGCTGCTGCTCTCAGGGGCACACTGAGCCTCAGGTTGACTTTCTCGCTTGTCCACTGGAATTCACAATCCCATTCTCTGTTTGCTGAAAGTGCCCCAACGTTTCCTTATGCTGATCCCAAATCCTGCCTTTCTCCATAATAGCTGGTGACAGCAGAAGCAGGCAACTACACGCTGGGATGTTAATACACTGTGGAGTAGCTGCTCTGCAAACGACCACTCAAATCTTAAGGGCCTCCATGGAAGCACCAGATGGCCAAAAGTGATGGCAAATGACCTGTGTGACCACATATCCACATTAAATCCACTTAGGTTAATATATATATATATATATATATATACACACATATATATATATATGCTGTCTGTATACAGGACTGCTGCTGGAATTAAGTATGTTTTAAGGATTTTATAGACATTAGGATTTCCTTTTGCTTTTCTGTAAAGCTTGTAATTTTGTTTTTTTGTGAAAATTCTTCATGTGAAGTTGGATGAGGAAGTAAAAAAAAAAACCCTACTGGTGTGCATACAAATGTATTTGTGGTCATAGTTGTGAGCTGGAAAATGCTGAACAAATTTGACTTTGGGAAAAGCTGGAATATTCAAGGTCAGCGGTAACTGAAGGAGGTAAAATATAGGAAGATACGCAAGTTTTAGTATTTGAAGAGGCTGTGAAAAGTCATTAGAATTAGCACTTAGTAGAAGTATTTGACTGGGTTTGCACCTGGTTTTAAGTTGGTTACAGTAACTGATGCAAAAAGGTGTCTGTGTAATGCACTTAACTATGTTTACCAGGAGGTACCGTCTGAGCATCTCTTCAAAGAAAGCTGCGTGTGGTGCACCTGCTGTAGAGACAGTTTAGGAAGGGTGAGATATGATGCTGCTAATAATTGTGTAGAGGTTTTAGCACAGAGTAGTGCAATTCATTAGTGAACTCGAGCAGGAACAGGTTGTTGCTCGGTTATCTTAACAGTAGATACTCATTTGACTCTTGAGTTTTAATCTTTTTATTAAGAGCTTTTTATATTAAAAAAAATATGTAATATATATACTTTTATTTTCCCCTCCCTAAAGCAAAACATGTTCTGTAGAAATTGGCAAATAGACTCTCTGCCTTGTCCATTGGCAAATAGACTCTGCACAAAGGCAGACTGAGCTGGCTTTGCAAAAAGAGCTGTAGGTAAGGCTGCCAGGCCAGGGGTGCCCATCTCTGACCAGGAGGCAACAGGAGAGCCCTGCCCCAGCCTTGTGCCCTGAGACACTCACTGCAAACACCCCTTGGAGACCCTTTCAAACCAGCACGGTGATTCTGCTGCAGGAGGAGCTCCATGGGCTGTGTTCCACTTGGGAGAGAGACCCTCACAGAAATCTGGCTTCAAAAAAACCCTCACAGACACAGAACTGATTCAGTAATAAGGAATTACTTGAACTGAACAATGTGTTTCCCACATTCATCTTTCAGGTTTGAAGAAAAAATATTTTTTGCAACCTCTCAAAAAAAAACTCCAACCCAGTGTAAATAGCCATAAACTGTAACCATGCCAAATTACAGTGTACAGTAAGTTTCAAAGTGCAACACCATGGTGTGTTGATGCTGATAGCAGGGGAACTTTCTTGTTCAGGATGTTGCTGTTGGTGGCATTACTAATACCGTGCTTTTAAATGTTTTAATCCTTTGTATAGAACTTTAAAGTGTGATGGAAGGTTAAGTTGTTGAGCTACTGTTTATTAAACAATTCTCACATTTAAAAGGTTTTCATTTTTTCAGAGAAGAAACAAATTACAAGACTTCTTTAATCCATAAATCCCCAAGAATGGTAGCCAAGTCCTTACTGTTAGGAGCCAGTGAGCTGTTTGCAGTTTGAGAAGAACTTGTAAAGTAGAAAAACCAAGTTAAAATCAACATTCCCTGAGTTTGAATTGTGAATGAGTTACTGTCAGGGCATGGTTTGTGTACATTTATATTTCAGATGGGCTTCTCAGTTATATTTTTCCAAGATTTTCTTTCTGTGTTTCCTCTATTCCAGTTGTAGCTAAGTCTGCATAAAGAATACATCCAGAACATCCAATTGTGTAATTCCTGGGTGTCTTCAGCACAAATCAACAGCTCTGATGAAACAGAAAACTAGAAAAGACTTTATGACGTGACAGACATCTTGTTAGGAAAACTGCAGCCTTGGTAAACAGTTGTGGTTTTAATCTGGCATTTTTGTCCTTGACCGGAATTTCAAGGGTGAACTTATGAAAAACATGAGAACTCCAGGTTAGGGCAGTTCCTCTGGATTGTCTGTGAACAGTGGTGAATCCCAGGGTGTACAGCAGGATGTGGAATGAATCATACATGGAATTGTAACTGACAGAAAGGTGCTTGTTGCTCTTCTGTCTCTGGTTGTGTGCCAGTCTTTACCACTATTGGCAATATTTGGTCCTGAGTTTAGATCTTACTAAGTATTCTTGTAAAATGTACCTGTTTCATTATTTGCTTCTCTTCTGGAGGAATAGCCAACATATGGTTGTGATATTTGTGATGGTGATTGCAGTACTGCAGTGATAAAACAGCACTTGCAAAACACAAAAACAGTTGGACATGTCTACAGTTTGTACATTAAAATAAATGACACCCCATCCCCCCAAGTCCTCCTGAATGGTAGTAAATTAAAATGGTTTGAGCTTGAGAAGTATCTTTGCTTAAATTATACCATCTGAATCCAGAAATTTTGCAAGTAGTGTGTTTCACTTGTACATATTTAGTAAAAGGGCTGTGCAGTGCTGCTTTGGCAGTGTGTTTACAGTATGTGGTGTTAAGTTACTTTTGTTGTGCAGGTCATGTATTGTGTCTGAAGGCTGCTAAGAGAATTGCATTTTTGGTCATGTTAGTCTGTACTGAGAGAATAAATGTTCAAAGATGTGCTGCTGTGAAGTTTCATTGTCACCGACTTAGAGAAGTACACACTGGCTTTTAGTTCTTTTGTAAATAGTTAGAACTGAGGGAAATCTTGGAACAACTGCATTGGATTATTCCCCTCCCCATGGCCCCAACTGTTCACAAACCCAAAACCCAGCAAAAGCAAAACTAGAAGAGCGTTCGTAATGTCAGTGTATCCTTATTGAGGAGATCATCCCCATATATGACTTTCATATTTGATTTAAAAAAGATAAATAAACCTTCCAAGATTGGCTTTCAGATGCTGCATTTGATCTGAGTAGTTACTGCTCCTCACAGCTGTGGATGAAATCCCACTGAGAGTTCACCTGCCTGTCTTACCCCATAAAACTGTGTTGAAAATACACTTCCACAAATGTTATCTGTAACACAGTAGCAAATCACTGTGATTTGAAGAAACTTGTAATGAAATTGTTTAGAATGTTTTACTACATCTGTTTTGTTAATAGGTCAGTTGTGTAAATTCTTTACCAAGTACAAATGAATTTGATTCTCCTTTTCCAAAGCAACGAACATAGAATATGATCTTTCTGCTGAAAAATGCCTCTTCAAATACATCACAGATCTGTAGTTTAATTTGAAATGTTTAAAAGTTTTTCAAGTGTCATTTAATGTTTCTTTTCAAAGTGTAGAGAAATATTTAAATGTAGTCTTGCAGGATAAAGACTTAATACATTCTAGAATGTAAATCATCTTTGTAAAAACTACTTCAGTTTTTTCTTGTATAGAAACAAATCTCAGTTGTGAAACCCAAAGATGAATAAAGCTGTATAAAGGGAAGGTTCTTAAATTGCATTTATTAAACTTCTGCTTCTTACAACCCTTTTGACAGAAGGGTTCAAAGCAGGCAGATGCTTTGTTCAGTTCCCATGGGGGTTTGCAGCCCCAAAGCTGCACTTGTGTCAGATGACATTCCAGGCTGGATGGGGGTGGGACTGAGGGACGGGGCAGGATCTGGAGATGAACATTCAGCCACTTACAGGTGACCAGCTGATGGCTGTGAGCTGAAGGGGTCAGTTGGATTTGAGAGGTTCAGGGTTTGTGTGTGATGATGAGCCAGAAAACAAACTGTAATTGTTCTGACTCAGCTGGAGAGTTAAGAACCAGCACGGGCAATGACTGACAGGAAGACCTGCTCGGGCAAAATGTTACTTCACTTTCAGGGTAAAAGTGTTTTTCACCAGGTAAACTGGGACTTTGATTACAGACTCATCTTTGACTTTTAATGCTTATGGCTCATTCCTTGCAGAAGAATGATCAAAATATTACAGACTGATCCTTAAGGTGTGTATGTATCAGACTGATCCATGTTCAGAACACAGTGAAGCCAACTCCTGGGATTGGAGCCTGAGTTTGATGAGGCTCCTCTGTAATGAATGTCCAGGTAGGAGTTGACTGACTCACAATAATCAGCTACATCTCACTCTGGCTTTTTTTTTTCCAGTCAGTAGTAGAATGAGCATTATATTGGGTACTGTTCCAGTCCCAGATACACAGGCCAGGGACAGAAGAGGAAAAAACTGGAGTGTTACCTGTGCTGCAGTAGTTGATCTTCATTGAATTGTCAGCAAGGAGGCACAGAAGGGAGGGATTTGAAGAGGTAGCCATGACACTGAACTGTGGCACTCTCACTTTTTCTTTAGAGTACACAAAAGCTTCTAAAGTTCATGGTTGTATTTTATTAAAAAACACCATCAAGCACAGTCGTTTCCAAATACAGAAAATTAAGACGCTTTAGAAAAGCAATTTAGAGAAAACTTGTGCTATTTGCACAAGGTCCCCTGAGATACCTGAAGGGGTTGCAGAAGCACTGAAAGCAACTCATCCTTTCTGCTTGCTCAGTTTCCTTCCTTCAGCTTCAAGCTGTGATTGTTCCTGTTCTCTGGAGCTTCCCAAGGCAGTCACACGGGGTCTCTTTTCCTTGAGTCATAGTTGTCCCCTGAGAAGTCTTCTGCCAAGGATTTCCAGCTGAGCCAGCCTACAGCCAGACAGAATTCCTCCTTTCTGCTGCCCAGCTGCGTGCTTCCACATGAAAGGATGGCTGCCTTTATCCTGAAAGAGGATGACTGGGAAAAGGTAGAGGAGGTCTCTGTTTCACTAATATAGTGTACCCTGGCCAAAAGACAGACCTGAGCTTTGTAACCACAGAGCAAGGGGATGGGGGCTGTGGTTCAGTATTTTTCAAATGAAAGAGGCTAAAGAGGCTTTTGCTATGAAGGGAGGGGGACAGAAAAGCAAGAAAAGAGTGGAAATAAAGCATTAGGAAAAATTGTAGAAGTGCTATGAAGCTGAACATGCCCATCTAGTACAAAGGCAGTACAATTTTAAATCTTACAGTAAGGTGTTAAAATCAAGTACATTTCTGGTATTGTATTTCTTAAAATCCAAATATTAATAAAAAGTGGTTTTAAAACAGGACAGCTGCTTCGTGACAAAGCTGCCTTGTGTTATTTCAATGAACAGCTATCCTTAATGGCAGCATGAGGCCCAGAACCACTAGCAGGCAACATTAACTGACTGAAGTTGAGTCCCTCTGGGTCTGGAAACAGGGTACACAACTGCAGTAAATGCTGGTTCTAGATTAGTATGTTATTAAAATAAAATTAGACATCAGGTGTCCCCCAACATGGGGGTTGCCACATCCCACTTCACTGTGCAGCCTCCAGCTGCCCACAGCTTCCCTCCTCCAGAACACTTCTCTCACCAGGACAAGACGAATATTCAAGTGTAAAAGCATCTTTCACAATGCAGACAAGGCTAAATGTAGTCATACCATTGTTCACATACTTGACCATCCACTTCTCTCATCTAGGAGGAATTGCATTTTACTAGTAATTCTTCCTGAATCATAGTTCTGATACCTTTTTTTGAGCAGAATACTTCACTATGCAAAGGAGTTATTTTATCCCTTTTACACCTTCCAACTGTACTGTATAGTAGCAAGAGGATGGAGGGAGATGAGGAGCAAAAACTACCCTTAAAGTCCTCACACTTCCAGTGCAGTGTGATGCCACTCCAGATGCTTGTCCAGGCAGGGATATCCGGCTGGCCATCAGTCTCATCAGCAGCTGATTTGCCCAGGTTATTCCAAGTGCTGGAACAACTCTGTTACCCACTACCCTGTAAAGACAGTATTACACATTTCTGCACACACCAATTTCATATGAAATATCTTCACTTCTGTTGTAAGAAAACTGCACTGGAAGAAATGATCTACTGTTTCTCTATTTAACATTGTTTACCAAATTGAAAACTACAGTCTTTGAAGACATAGGTGACAGGGTGTTCTCACAAAATTCCATGCTAGGTTCTCTCTATGGCAAGGTAACAGCTGGAAGGGCTTCTGTGCAGAACAACTGCCATTCTTCCAAATACAGCCATGGGGAATACCTGCCTCTGGATGGGCCCCCTCTTGTGACAGGAAAACCACTAGGGAAAAATGATTGAACTGTAAGTGTTTGAAGTGTGTAACTGTTGGCCCTGGATTCCATTTGAGGGTATATTTAGAAATGCTGGGTAAATATAACACTGCATACATACTACTTTCAACCCAAAGTTTAAAATTATTTTTTTTTTCATGGAGAAAGTGCAATTTCTCCAGTAAAAGAATTACAAGATAACCAGGGAAAAAATAATAATTCAATCTTATCCATGTTCTGTGTCAGTTTACAAATCTGGTGGTCATAGAGGACTCCTCACAAACAGCCATTTATGTAGCACTCAGCTTATGTAGTAAATCAAGGTTAAAGTCAGGATTCAAACAACAAATATGTATCTTTGAATGCTGTTAATAATCTGGTGTCAAAAAATAAAATTTTGGTTTTTTTTCTGAACCCACTAAGAAAGCCAGCTGCCAAGGTTTGGTTGCTGTAGTTTTTAAGCAGACAGAAAATGCACTCAGTTGTATCAGAGATGAGATGCAAAAATACTCCAGTGTAAGCAAGGACACCAGCCATTAACTCCAGGGAAGTTTTCCTGCTAACTTGCTGATGAGGAGTTATGACCTAAGTGAAGATGACAGCTTCTCCCCCTTTATAGCACATGAGTTAGTGCTGATCTCCAGCAAACACAGCATTGCTGGGTAAATGCCCTACTGCCCTTCACATGCTCTCCTAGTTTATATTGGAGTTACAGAAAGTACAGTGTTTAAATGCTGCTGTGTTTGACATTGTTACCCTCTGCTGGGGATGACTCACCTACAACTGCACTGAGCAGCTTCCAACTCGCTCACTGCATCTGTCACCTAAAGCAGAAAAACAACATTTGCAGATGACCTGTGCTTGTGTATTTGTGTTTAGTGAGCAGGAGGGCAGGGAAGGGAACCAAGACAAGAAAATCCAAGTTATCGGATCATACATGAAGCCAAGTTAGAAACCCCTTATTCTTTCAAGGCAAACTAAAAGGGAGGTGTGAATTACAAGCTGAGTTTACAGTGCCAGAACTATTTAGCTAGCTACAGCCTATTTGAATTAAACTACTTCTAGATGCTCTGTTTGTTTAAAAAAAAAAAAAAAAGAAAAGAAAACACAAACAAAAAAACCCACACTCACCAAACTGTTCCAGTGCTGTAGCTGGAGATAAAAAGTGCTGAGGTCCAAATCTCCAAAAAATGTCCTGTTCTCAATGATTTCATGACCTTTGAATTTCCCATCAGTGACCTGTCTGCACATTTACCTACCCCTTTCTGAGGCCATATTCCAATTGTGAGTGCTTCACCTCCAGCATTCACATGCTCCTTCAATTTGTGAGTGGACTAAGAGCAGTGTCTTGCCTTGTTTTCTTAAAATAATATTCTTTTTGACCAGTATCATTGTGGCCTTTTTTTGTTCAGCTCACGTCAGCACATGCATTCTCGTGCTTTAGTAACCTCAGCAGCCACACAAAAATTCTGAGCTCCACAGAAATGCAGCAAAGTCCCTGGTGTTTCACTGTCTCCTGGAATATAACTGTGCCTGCAGAATTCCCAGAGCAATCCTGCTGGCAATGGCATTTGAAGCCAGTGTTAGGAAAAAACTCTAGTTATTTTGTTTTTATCTTTTGTGCAGTTGCTGTACATACCTATTTTTGTTAGCTTTAGTGGGCAAGTTTTGAGAATGTTAGCTTAAATAAAAGCTTAGATGATGCTCTTCAATTTTAAATAGAAAATTTACTAGTTTAAAGTACATCAGTTTAAGGAAGCTTCAGTTTCCATCAGTCATTAATACTCAGTTGACAGTGCTAAATACACCACCATGAAACTGGCACACAGAGAGTGCACCGTCATCCTCCAGCCATTTATTAAATGGTCCCTGTAGAATAAGCAGCAGTTTTGATGCCATACCTGATTAATGCACATTATTGGAGTCCTGAATCTTGTGCTTAAACTGTGAAGCTGTGCTCCAAAGGTCTGCAAATACCGAGCCTTCATGACGGACTCCGAAGCCCCGAACTCGCAGCGGAACAAGGCGGCGATGGAGTCGATGACCACCAGCCTCACCATCCCCCTCGCCAGCAGCAGGGAAAGCCTCGTGGTGATGCACTTGTGGAAGGTGTCCTGCCACACACACAGACAGCAGTGAAACAGGGCAAAGAACTCCACTTGTCACACCAAGAGAGGAACTACAGGTATCGCCACTGCAACACGAGCTGAAGGAATTCCTAATCACGAAGGGAACTTGTGGATCTTTAAGTCTCAGTAGTAACAATTCTTTTTGCAAACATCTTGTGGCTTTACTTAAATAAAAAATGAGAAGACCAAACTGCACCCAACAGTTACTGGCAGCTCTGCCTTTTTAATTCTTTTATTGGTATTTCAAGGGTGCAACACTACAATCCTAAGCACAGAAACTGCATCTACACACAGCAACAATGAATTGTAATAATCTGTCATGCTGGACTTACCAGTGAGTGTAGTGTTTTACTTTTAAAGGTATTTTAGAGAGATTTATATACTACTAAAGGACAGTTCTCTCCTTTTTACAAAAACATACTTTGTAGCTTCCAGAAACTACCATTAGAACTTCAATTAATATCTCTAATGAAAGGGACATGGAAAAGGTGGCTTAGCTGCTGCCTGGACCACAAAGTGAATAAGTCTCAAGCAAGATGATCTTACACTTGCAAACTACAATTAAAAAACCCAATAACTGGAATGATTCAACAGCTGCTACTTCAAGCCTTAGAGAAAACAGAACTTCTGACATTCTACCAATAAAGAGCATACTCATGGCTACTTGAGGAAAGGCACAGAAATGGGTTTACAAGGCAAGAATACAGGACTGAGGTTCATTTATTTCCCCCTCCAGTTCCACTCTGACACTTTACAGGTAGAGGGGCAAGAGAGCTGCACTGCTGTGGTGATTCTTTGCCATTACCCATTCCAGGCATCCCTTTTTGTATCCTTTCCTCCCATCTGCAGTTTACCAGCTCTGGTGTTATACTGCAGGATAGTCAGTACACACAGCAACTTTTGCATATACACTTATATCCTGTCTGCAAACTCAATGAAGGTCTCCCCAGTACCTGCAGTAGAACTAGTAGCAGTAAGTCTACTACATTTCAATAAACATAATGACTTACAAAATCTACTGCATGACTCATTCTAAAGAAATATTAATACTTATCTTTCAATATATTTCATAGTAAAACTCCAGTGGTTCTTTAACAGCAAATTGCAGATTAGGTAGTATTTATTCATTAGAGATCTTAGTTTACTCTCAGCCTTTTGAAAGGTCTCCTATATAAAAAAATGCCCCGTGGTTACTGGATTACAGTGTAATAATTATGCATCCTTATTTTGTGCTACTACTTACTAGGTCTGCTGCATGCTCGACAAAAATACTGTTTCCAAATTTGATCTTCTGTATGATTTCAGCTGGAACATCTGCACGCAGCTTATGTTGTTGGCCTATGAGTTGCTGCAAACGTTTACTTGGGAATGCATCTTCTGTGCAAATGTAGACAGCTCCTGCAGCCAAGGAAACCACCTGTGATTACAGCAGGGCTCTTACGCAGTTTTCTTAGTAGCACAAAAATAAAATAAGACATTCTGCACTCAAAAGCTACACATATGTACCTGGAAGTTCACGTTACTTTGTTTGCAACCATATTGAATTGACGATGAACAGAAACCTCAATCCTGTGACTTTCCTGCTTTTGCCAGGTTTTGCCTTTGTTTTTGGTGCCTGCTGACACAACTGGATTTTGCCCTCTCCACTGGGTGACACTCCCTGTACACAGCTGTGGAATACCCAACCACTACTCTGGGTGATCAGAAGTATCATATTTATCCAGCCTACAAATAAGAGTGACACTGTGTGGTCTGCCTGTTTCAGTTAGAAATCCAAAACACAGCACCAGACCATGAAGAAAATGAACTATCCCAGCCAAACCCAGTACAACTAGTACTTTGATTCATTTCACTCACTGTTTTCCGGATTCTAGGTTTTAAATGTACACATGGAGGGGTACTGATTGCCACAATTTCTAAGCCAGTTAAAGAGGACCCCTCATTCCAATTAACTCTTCCTGAAAATGGCAATTAGATTAAAAAACCATTATACTTCAATCACGTTACTGTGAGTGATGTCTAAATATTTTTACTGTGGTTTCTAGTTAACAAGTAACGCAGAGAAAATTAACCACACCCATCAAAGACGTTGGGGAAAGAAAACAAAAATACATGCAGTATTTTCCTTACAAAAAATTGTTACTGTTATTGCAGAACTAGTCAGAGTTAACAGCTAAGACTTAGAGGGCTACATCCAAGGATTAAGCCCACTCACTGAAGTGGCTGGAGCTGCCAACACAGCTTGGCAGATGATGTGTTTGGCAATATGAGACATCCTGAACATTTCCACCCCAACGGTGCATCCCTACACTGGCTCTCCAGGAGGTGCAGAGTCCCATTTCCAGATGCAACTTTCAAATCCTTTACACAGTCCACTGAAAAAACCATGAAACTATATCCAATAGTGGAAACAGAAAGATCTCAGGACTAGATCAAGTAAAAATTAGTGGTTATTATATCAATAAAAATATTTTGCTGATAGACACCTGTATAAGACAGGGTATTGAATCCTGAAAATTTTCTATATGAGACAAAGATGAGTCTAAGCCCAATTTATTTTAGAACTAAAACTGCATCTTCATCTTAACTTTCCCCAAACTCACAGTAAATTCACATGTGAACATCCTTCACATGTGAAATGTCAAAGGAATTTTAAAGTTCAAGTGTACACAGTTATTCAAGTAATTTTTTTTATCTAAACATTTGTAAAAAAAAATAAATCTAATTCTTCCTTAAGAACCGTTCTGCTTCATAGAGTATTTCCCACCTCAGTTTAGTTTTGTAGAGCTACAAGATACTGGTAAACTACTAAATCAATATTGAAGACCAATGCCTAATTATGAGGCAAAAGCACTTAAAAGGCCCGTATCTTTACAGATAAGTGAGTTCTCAAGACCCAAATAAAAAGAGGAGATTTGTACAACACAAACAGAAAAGCCTGTGGCATCGTGCTATTTGCAGATTATTAGGAAGCTGCAAGTTAAGAGTTAGGGTAGTTATCACTTTTGAGAAATAAGCTGACAGAGACTCTTAAGGAGTCAGTCAGTGATCACCTAAACATCTTTCCTCCACAAAAACCAGACAGGTATCAGCTATTTCATCAAATCTATCTCATCAAATCTGTTATTCAGGCCAATGAATGTGCTATGGTGGTTGTTGACAAAAAGCACTCCCAAAAAAATCAATCAAACAGAAATAAAAACCACTAAACCCCCATCCTCCAAAAAGGACAAGTTTTGATTCCTATGAACATAATCTTTCATGCACCAAGCCAACTCTTTACCAAGAATCAGCAGCAAGTACGGTTTTCTAATTCAGAATTCCAATATGAATATTAATTTGTCCCATTATATTCACATATTACTTATGAATATGGGCATATAAAATTAATTCAGCCAATATGCAACTGAACACAACTGACATTCCTGGAATGGCAGAAAGATATCCTGGAGGCAAAGGATGCCTTTGTTTACTTTCAGGATTTCTTTGCTACCAACCTCCTAGCATTGAGAATTATAAACAAGCATAGCACTAAGTCAAATGAAGTAAATGTAGAATAAATCCATATTGTTTAAAGACACGTATTTCAACATCACCACTTAAGAAAAGGGAAGTTTCTAAGCAGTAAAAAAATACAACCCACTAGCACTCAGATCAATCCTATGCTGGTAGTGCTAGAGCTGTGTGAGAGTTTCTAAGCAGTGTTGTTCTCCTCAAGTTTCCTAAAGGATAGAACTCCTCCTATTTAACATAAGCTTTAATTTTTGTATTTCCCATCAGAGACTCAACACAACCTTTTATTTACAGACTGCAAAGACATCAAGTTTCGTTTTCTAAGTGCTTTGCAAAGAGTAAAAGCACTTTTTGCTGTTATGACTGTGTGCAGCCTAACAGATGGCAAGATACCACACTGTGAATAAAGAACAACTAGAATTAGGATTCCACCTCTTCTTTAGCTCTCCAACTTCAGCAACAGGGTATTTCCACCTTCTATACCTTCAAGTTCTGTCCTCTGAGCTCTCCAAAACGTTCTGGTTCTCCATTCTATCCTACCTTCCAGGAAACACTCGGGAGCAGGTAGATGAGGAACACAGACATGACAAAGGTAACAGCACTGAGTGTCTGGGGCATGAAAACCAGGATCATCTTCAAAAACAAATAGTGAAAAGACTTGCCATCCTGCAGCCCTACAAGCAAGACTATAGTCTGGTACAAGAGACCAGAGTGCCATTAGGATGCTGGGCACCTTCTTCTGTACCTCGTTCTGGTTTGTTCCTTTATTTCAACACTAACAGGGAGAAGTGCTGGAGCAGGAATAAAAACATATTTGCATCCTATTTGCAGCAGTTAGCAGCACCACACAAAGGAATCAAACACAATATACTTGCTTCTGATTAATGACATAACTTAGAGTAATGTAAGCCAGGGGCTAATTATGGCCCTTTAAGCAAGACCTTAGTTTCTACATTCCATGATTTTTTCACATGGGTGGATATAGTTTAAGAAATTATTAAGTTTCCCCACAACAAACCACTGAGCTGCCAAATAAAGCCAGTGCTGCACGGAAGGCACAGAGAAAGTCACAGAGAAAACACACCTAAGGCAGACTACCAGGACACCAAACTCTCAGAAGTGACACAAGTTTCCTCCCTTTCTAAGGCACCATAGAATAGTAAAAAAAATAAATAAAATAAATTAGGAGTTAGATCAGTGTGATAGAAGAGGAAAAAATATACTCAAAGAATAAACCTGTATATTTAGAATTCTGCTTAAAGACATCACTTTGGCAGATTGAGGAAAATCACAGCTACAAAACAATGTTGCCTTCCTTCAATTACATTTCCATCAATTTTACTCTGTAAATCACTATTATTATTGTTTATCAAACAAAATATTCTACTGAAATTTCAAAACCCCAACTAGGGAATATATACCATGTACCCAAGATGTTTGTGGAAAGTAACCTGTCCAGCTGTTTTGCCAAGGTTGTTACCTGAGGATTCAATGGGTACCCATGACAGCAATACTTTTCTTATGTTGTTTGAGTGTGTTTAGTTTAACCCAGAGTGGCAGGCAGGCAAACAACAGCCAACAGTAATTTTGAATTAAATTATCCTGTGTTGCAGGACATGTGCACAGCATGCTCTACTCTCTGTAAAGCTATATTACTCACTAACCAACTTATTACTGAGGTTAGACATGCTCTGAACATGTTCTTAAAGACAGTATATTCCTCCAAATGGCAAATTAATCAGTATTTACATTTCAGCACTTACCAGACTCTAATCCACCATATTTGTAAGGATACTGCACACACAGGCACAGCTGTAAACTAATCTGAGTCTTCCCAGCAGAACTTTCCCCAGCAAGCTCTGTGATTCCCACTAAAGGAATGCCACCTTTTAACAAGTTATCCAGCACTGAACATCCCAGGCTCAGCTTCTGGTGTTGGGAGGTGAGATGATCATTATCTTGGTAGAGCTGAAGTGCTGCAGTGTTTGGAATTTTTTTTTAATGATTTAAAAAAAAAAAAGAAAGAAAGAAAAAAAAGAGTTTCATTTATTATCTTTCTAACAGAGGCTGTCTACAAGGTTTATATCTACAAGAGATGCTTTCTTTGTTGATGGAGAATTTTCCTAATTCAGGATGGTCTTCTCCAGTTTCCTTTCCCCACAAAGCAACTACTGAATGTCTGTTCAAAAACTGGCAATTTACACTGAGCCCTTTTCCTCCTCTCAAACTTTTTTCCCTTTCTCTGCCTCCAAGGTGTCTCTATGGAAAGCTACACTCTGGGAAAAACATTGACAGCAAGGTTCAAGCCCAGCAATTATGGAAATGGAAAGCTATAGCAGAGTATAAAACAGCACAGCAGGCACCTGGCCAAAGCCTAAAGACATATGCAATCACAAGAAAATAAATCTTAAGTACAGAGCTGTCATGAAGCATTTGTACAGGAGGAACTATTATGTCCTGCTTGATTTGGAATGAGGTGTTTTTACCAAATCAGTTTATGCAGCTTTTAATATATAAGTTTTGCAACTAGTTGTAGTCCAAAAGGAAAATGGCAAGCGAGAAAGAGCATGTGAAAGAAAAAGGAAATATCTTGTTCCTCTAATTAAATTTTTCAGACTGGAGAACCATTTTGTCTTGTTTCAAGCAGGCTTGATCCTCAAGAATGACACCCATCTATTTCCATCTACTCCCAGGTCTCCAGGGAGCTGCCTCTAGAATAGTCAAATAATTCACTACAGCGAAATAAAAACACTTGCATTTTCATTTTTAAACCATATTACTGTGCCAGTGAGGAGCCAGAACCATGTTTTCTCCCAGTGACAGTTATTTTAAGTTTTAAGTAGAACACCTTTTTTGTATTGACTACATTACCTGTGACCATGCTGTTCCTCCTCAGCGTGAGAGAGACCGTTTTCAGCAGGCACTGTATGTCTGCACTGGAGAGCTTCATCAATCTTTGCAAGTCTGCTCCAGAAAGGTTTAAAATCTCTTTTACTGATTTGATGTCAGCTGAAATCAGAAGAACTTTTATAAATACTTTTGGGCTGGATGACAGTCTTAACACAGGAAAGTTTTCCCAATTTCTGCCACTCGTTTGCCTGAAGTTTATCTACGCTGCATTCTTGTAAGGTGGGCAGGCAACACTCACCTGGAATGTATCAACACATGCTACAAAATTGTTTGGAAAATGATTACTGGAGCGTGGGCAAACGGCCTCACTTCTAATTACTCAAAAATTTGTTTATTAAATACTTAATTATAGTTCTGAAGTGTCAGTGTCCCTCTACAGGCTTACACCCACAGACGGACAGTTAGACAAAGGAAGACACTGCAGTAGCAGATCTGTTAGTGAGACTTTGGCAAATTAAGTTACCTTTCTTCAAGGCAGCAACTGTTCTAGGGTTCAAGTCAAATTGGTCCCAGTCCATTTCCTGACACTGCACAGGGACGAGCAGAGCATCACACAATTATCTGTGATTAAAGCAGCTTTGATTGCAGACACATACAAGAAAAAAATAAGCATAAATCAGTATCAGAAGTTTCAAGGACCTTTTTTTTTAACAATGTACATAACAGTTATCTTAGAGAAGTAACAATTATTCTGGGATTATTATTATTATATTATGGGAATTATTTTGTATAATAATTATTATATATATTGATATAACTATTATTCTATTATGGAAATACTGTGGCCAGCAGGTTGAGAGAGGTGACCCTCCCCCTCTACTCAGCCCTAGTGAGGCCACATCTGGAGTACTGTTTCCAGTTCTGGGCTCTTCAGTACAAGAAAGACAAGGAGCTCCTGGAAAGGGCCCAGCAGAGGCCACAAGGAGGATTAGGGGTCTGGAGCATCTCTCTTCCAAGGAGAGACTGTGGGAGCTGGGCCCCTTTAGGCACGCAAATATCTCAAAGGTGGGTGTCAGAGGATGGTGCCAGACCCTTTTGAGTGGTGCCCAGTGACAGGATGAGGAGCAATGGCCATAAACTAAAACACAAGAAGTTCCACCTCAGCATGAGGAAGAACTCCTTTACATTCAGGGTGGCAGAGCAGTGGAACAGGCTCCCCAGGGAGGTTGTGGAGTCTCCCTCTCTGGAGACATTCCAGAGCCACCTGGACGTGCTCCTGTGTAACCTGCTCTGGGTGACCCTGTCTTGGCAGGAGTTGGACAGGATGATTTCCAGAGGTCCTTTCCAACCCTAATGATTCTGTGATTCAACCCACTGGCAGAAGTCTTTTCAGATGGCTGTTTACATATATCCTACTAAACAGTCCAACTAATAATCCTGCAGTTAAGAACTAGTAGTAATTTTAATTGCCTGTGCTTCTGGACAGTGCTTTTGCTCTGAAGCTTGCAAATACACTGGACAGTCATTTCTACCCTGACACTCTTCACGTGAGCTTTTCATTCTCAAATAGAAAAAAAATCTCACACGTGCAATTTGGGATGACCCATGACTACTCATGCATTGGACAGTCAAATACGCATTTATTACCTAAAAGCAAATTTAATATTAAAACGTTAAAATCTGTTTGTTTCTTTTAACAACATTAAACAGTTCTTTTAATACTTTGGTCTAAAACACAATACTCTGGGTGCCTAGAGGAGTACTGTGAGGTTCTCAGTATTATTCTGATAATGTTTATGAGGGATAGCGGCAGACACTCCCTCATAACTCCCAGGAGTTATGTGAGAATATATGACTTTATGAACAATCCCTTTTCCAACATGGGGAGGAGAAGCTGTGATGGATGCTCATGGCAGACCAAAAACAAGAGAAGAAACAGTTACTTTGAAGCAATACCTATTTAATGTAACATTCTGACAAGGGTTAGAAGCCGAGACTTACTGGAGTCAACCATGATTACGACGACCCTTGACTGAGGGGCTCCAAAACATTGCGCACGCTCCGCTCACGCTGATGAGGCACCGGGGAGAAGGGAACACCGGGAGCGGGTCACGGGGCAGCCAGGGGTGTCCCAGGGGCCCGGCAGCAGGCGGGGGGAGCGGAGTGCAGACACACTGCGGAAGAACAGACAGACGGACACGAGGACCGAACGCACCGCCTCCCCGCCCTCACTCGTCACGAACCCCTGCAGCCAATCAGCGAGCAGCTCGCCCGCCGCGGGCCAATCAAAACTCCTCCGAGCGGCCGCCCCGGCGGGACAGCCAATGGTAGGGCGCCGGTCGTCACCGCCCCGCGGAGCCGAACCGTGCCCGGAGCCCCGGGCGGGCGCTGCCGCACCGGCCGCGGGCCCTCGGCGGAGCCACGGGAGCCGAGCCTGCCTGCCCGCCCGCTCGGGGAGCGGCTGCGGCGCCTCCCCCAACGCTGAACTCGGGGGGGCGCGGCCGAGGCGCCCGCGCGCTTCGCTTCCGGGTTGTGGTGCCGAAGGGGCGGGGCGGGAACAACGCGCCCGCCTCAAGCCCTCAAGCGACACGCGATTGGCTGGGGCGCTCATCTCCGGTAGGCGGGACGCTGGCAGTTCGCTCTTCCTATTGGTAGGACGCCGTGTCCGTCCCGCGGGACCGCCCGACCATTGGCCAGCGGGGGTGCCCGTCCCGCGGCCGAGCGGCGGCCGCGGCGGCGCGCGGGGGAAGATGTCGGGCGGCGACGCCAAGAAGCTGGTGCGGTCCCCGAGCGGGCTGCGCATGGTGCCCGAGCACCGCGCCGCCCGCAGCCCCTTCGGCCTCGACGAGCCGCCGTGGGTGCCCGACAAGGAGGTATCGCCGCGGGCGGGGGTGCCGCACTTCCCTTTCCCCTTCCTTCCCCCCTCTTTTTATTTCTCGTGCGTTAATAGATTAAAGGGCGCAAGGCTGGGGCTGTCACTCGTTCTTCAGGGGCGTTGCGGCCCCATCACAAAAATTAGCGACTTACTGAGTTAAAAGTATCGCGATCTGAGCAGCGTTGCTTTAAATGCTTATAAAGGTTGTTCTGAAGGCTTTAAGTGCTTACGAAGGTGATTCTGAAGGCTCTGTAAATGTAAAAGTAATTATACAACGTGTTAAGGCGATAAGGCTGAGTTAGAACAGCCCTTCTGGCTCCCGGTGCGAATGTTCGTGGTGTTAAACAAGCGCTGGACAACTTAAGACTGTTTTAGTTGACTTTGCTTTTAAACACCGAGTAAACAGTGTGATCGTGATATTATATCCAATTTCATCTAATATGCGCTATTCGTTGCCAGTCCCCACAGCCAGATGATAACGCAACATAGAACCGATTGTTTGTTTATTTATTTATTCTGCGGTGTGGACACACGCCAGTGCGTTTAAATGTGACCGGAATGGAGATTTATTTTAGATGAGCCAACGTGAATTTAAGCCCGGAGTCACCAAACAAAGCCATTCTTTGGCAGATACGGACGTGGCTGGTCTGTTTTGTGTGGGAACATTGTGTCCTCCCTTGGCTAGGAACGAGGAGGAAAGATTTTTTTACTCTACCTGGCGTCTCTTGAGGCAGAAAGTTCTGTGTAAAAGTAATAATTAATAATTCTGGAGACTCGCTCTGCCAGCACAGCTTCTACATCTCAGGCCCACCTGAGCTGCCATAAGGGGGATGAGCAGTAAATCAGCTGCTGGTTTTGTCTGAAATAACAACCCTTTTTTGGGAAGTGACTTTTTCGATTTATTTTAATAAACAAGCGATCTGCTGCAATACCTAATGTGAGTTTCCTCAAGTTATTCTCTTCCATGCTTAGAAAACCCATCACTAGCAGCTGTTTTCTGTCTTATATGCAAGACAGCTGTTTTCTGTCTTATGAGTAAAATAAGATAAATTTTCAGTGGCTGGAGCAGGGTGTCCTTGGAAGTCTGGGCTGAGCTGCCCAGATTCCCACCCAGCTGGCACCGTATGTGCTCTGGGGCTCTGGGTGTGCTGCAGGTCGGGTGTGTGTTTATCTGTGAGCTTGTAGCAAAGTCTGAGCAGTTATTGTGCAAGTGCCTTCCCTTTGTGCTTTGCTTCTGCTGTGTAGGTGAGTTGCTGCACCCCTGTGCACTCACCTGGGCCACCTGGAAACTTGATTCTTGACAGATATCATTTGTGTAACAGTTAAATTGAAACTGGTTTTCTCCTTGACCTTCTGAAATGCAGTTTAGCATGTCAGTAGTTCTTGCTTATAGCAGGCTGGTTACATTAAGGAAAGCAAGGCACTTAAAACTCAGTCTAATACACAGACCCATCTTAATTCTACTAGAGGTTGTTTGAGGGTTGTAGTAGGGTTTATTTAAACTAGTTGGATATATTTAGAGAACTAAGTCTGTATATTTTAGAGGCATCAGTCTGATGTGTGTTGTTAGTTTGAATTTTATGTTACAGTTGTACTGCAGGTATTCATTCCCCTTAAAGTTCAGCTTTTCCCCATAATCTCCTGGTCTGATGGTGTTGAATTGTGACTGAATGTCATCTTTGCATCAGGGTCAGTAATATTTGCTGTTGAGAGGAAGCATCCTACGGGCAAATGTTTTAAGTGCATTTGTTAATGCCAGATTAAGAATATGAATTGTTATTTTGTAACTAGTTATTTTACTAGATTTCATAAAGAATTTTGAAGTTCTGAAATTGTCTTGGTTAACAATTGCCAAATGTGTTACAAACATTTCCCTCAAAGAAAGCAGGTATGTGATACACAGGGAAGCTTAGAAACACCATGTTTTTGCTAAAGAATGAAGTTTAAAAAGACAGTGTTATCTAGTTAATGAATTAGTTGAGAACTATTGATCTTGTTACCATGTCAGACATAATTAAAAACTGTCTTCGTCCGAGACAAGACCTTGACTGGTACTAGACAGTGCTAATCTGTTTTTTCAAATCCATTGGCTTCTGCTGTGCAGCCAGTAGCACTCACTAACTCAGTAGCTTTATTTTTCTTATGCAGGGAGAGTCTACCCTCTTGTTTTTTTGAAATTAAGGTCACCCATGACTTATGGCAGTTAGTTTTGTGAAGCTTATATAGCATTGAAATATAATTCAAGTTATTAATTTTATGTCACAAGATTATACAGTCTTAAAATATCAGTTAGTTTGAGGAATTTGGAGTCTAAGACTGAAGCAGGACTATTGAAAACTTTGCTTTTGGTAGTCTTCTTTGTAATACAGATAGAGAACTGAGGTGGATAATATTATGAACATCTGTGCTGAGCATCATTAAACTTGAGACAGAGCTTAAAATGCTGGTCACTGCCTGTGTCTTTTCTGACTCGGAATTTCTTTGTAAATCACCAGCAGAGCTCAGCTGGTGATGTTTCTATTAAGGAAATCTTGGACTAGAAATCGAGTGAAGTTTGTCAGTTTGGCTGCAGCGGTGGCCAGACCTCGTGACATCCAGCTGTGCACCAGATGCTTCCACGGCTGGGGAACACTGTGTGCTGCACGGGAACTCACAGATGTGGTGAGAGTGATTCCCTGGGGTTCCTCAGTCGCTGCAGGAGGGAACTGAGCTTCCCAGAGCAGGGCCCTCCCTTGGCTCGGGCTCTCTGAGGTGGCTCTGGTTGTGTGGCAGAGCTGCCCCTGGGGTGCTGGTGGACTTGGGCAGCTGCAGTATCAGAAAGCACCACGAGCTGTATCTGGCCCGAGTTCCCTTGTGCCGTTTCCCCCGCTGGCACCATCTGCTTTGGGCAGGCGTGTTCCTGGCTGGGATTTGGGCAGCTCCTGAACTTCCACGTTTGCAGAGGTTCGCTGTGTTAACGAGCTGAACCAGGTGTTCCTGTGCATCACTTCTTGAAACGCTGTGTTATTAGGTATGCAAATAAAGCATGTGAAGTGTAACTATAACTTCCTGTCCATCTGTGGGAGTCTCACCTCTGGTTGGATCCGTGGTATTATGAAAATCAGTTACCACACTTGAGCAAACACCTGAGAAATTCTACTCTATTTGTAATGAACCAGCTCTCGGTATTTTTAAATTAATGCCAAGATGCAACAACTGTTGGATGCTCTTCCATTTTCCTCTTGCTAAATGAAGTAATCTGATATCAGTATTAGTGGCTGATTGTACGTGAAATGAATATACTTGTGACGTAATTTTTTTTTTCTTTTTTTATGTCTTTTTGTTTGAAGATATGAAAAGTAACTTGGACATTGTGCTTCCTTCCCTCTAAACGTGATAAAACCCCTTCAAGCAATAAAGCTTAATTCAATACTTGTCACTCTCTAATTCTGTCAGTGTACGAATGAATATGAAAAAATCACCTTTCAGGATATTCTACAATAAAGGTCTTGTCCCAGGCAAAGCCGAAGTTGATATTATGCAAATGGATTCACTTGGTTCTGGTTACTTAAAGCAGAAATGCCCTTAAGGAACAGTGTATTGAACCTGCTTGTGTCAGAACATTTTCCTAGGAAGATCCTGTTCTGCAGTGCCAACTGCCATATGCCATTTTATCAGGCAGGGCTATCATCATGGGTCTGGAATTCAGAAATATTTTTCTATAGGGTTTGTGTTAAATAAGAGGATGGGTAATTCGACTTCTTCCTGAGAAGGACTTGTATGTTGAGCATAACATTGTGTATGAAATCTAAGTAGGACAGTATTTGTAAGAGTTTGGGTTTTGGGTTTTTTCTGTAGTTTGTGACTTGTGCTTTCTGCATTTTGCCAAAACACAAATAAAAAGACCGAAACCAATAAAAACAAACAAACAAAAAACGTCACCATGCAAACCCAACCAAAAAACCTCTCACTTGTTCACATTAAGTATACCAAAATTCTTGCCAGGTCCAGCTCCCAGACAAGCTACACATCAAAAATTAAGACAGTCAAGATCAGTGTAGAGTAGAACCAGGTATTAGCTGTCTGAGTTACAGACATGAAACCTGCTTGGTGGTTGGATGCCTTAGCTCTGTGTGTGTTATTTGAGACGGTTCAGGAACATTTCTAGTTCTCTTTTGTGTGGGATTTAGAAACAGCTTGTTGTAACAAATTCTACAAGTAGCTGTTGATGTTCCCTTACAGTGACTGCCGTTACTCTCTAATGTGTTAAATGTCTGTTTAGACATAAGAACATTTCATGTAAACTATTGCCAATTATTAACAAGCTTACACTTCAGAAGAACATGAAAGTTTCTAGAGAATTTTTAATTTAGCTGCTGTAATTTTTTTTTACCATAGTTGTTGAACTTGTGACTGATTGAGTATCTGCTGGAGCAAAAGTCCCCCTATAGAAGCTGTTGTAACTTGAAGGGATTTATAGAAAAAAGGGTTAAATATTGAAATATGTTAATTAAAGGCCAAGGGTGATTACTGTGTTCTTAGCAAATAGCACCTGCTTATCTTAGGGCATGTGTTTAAGATGACATTCTGCTGTAGTCTGAGATAGTCTGGTTTAGGTGTTTCAGTTTGTAGAGTTAACAACTTACTACAGGATCTAACCAGGTTCTCCTGGGTCAGATGTCAGGCACAATTTTGAATTAGTATTTGCAAGTCTAGAAATAATTGCACTATAAGCCTTGGAAAGTAGGTTTTGATACGGTGGATAAAAATATGTAAAATCTTGTTGAAAATCCAGTGATCTAATTGCTGAGTATCAGCTCTTTCATAAGTGACTTTTATACAGAAAAATCTGATTGTTCTGCGGTCACTGATCAGTCCTGGTAGTTTAAACAATGAAAATTGTCACCCCTTAAACTCTGCTTAGTTGTGAGAGAGAAACTCCTTCAATTTTTTTCTGGTATTTCTTTTGGGAGGAGTGTGGGTGTAAGCTTGTTTTAGGAAAGAGATATTTCAGGAAGTGAATTCTTGTAGCTGGAATAAAAATTAGGTCTTGGTGGCTTGGAAGAAAACCAAGTATCTCCTAGCATGTTTCAAAAATGTGTGAGTACTGAGAGCATTAAAATACATAAACAATGTTTTAGAGAGTCAGCAGAGCATCACAGGATAAAATGGTGAGGACAAAAACTTCTATAAAAATGGTTGACTCTAGAATATAGCACTGTCTGGATAGCCAAACATTGTCAAGCATGGTAAGTACTTCTGAGATGTAGTTTTGCCTGCTGGCAAGATGCACTATTCCTAAGGGGGAAGTTTGGCAGCTGTTTTGGTCTTACAAGTGGGGATGACATTACTTTGCTACAATCAATATTAAATGAAAGCCATCCATGGTGGAAAGATAAGGGATAGAAATTTATTGGAGGTGTTTCTTTATAAGGAATAATATAAAGCTCATTCTTTGTATATGGTGGTAGAATTAAAAGTTTAGAAATTTTTTAATCTTAATATGTACTGTTTTGCAGTGCCCAAGATGTATGCAGTGTGATACAAAATTTGACTTCATAACTAGAAAGGTAAGAGAAATCAATGAAACTTAAAGCAGTAACTGTTGCAAAATACTAATATGGACTTATTTTGAGTTAAATGTAGAGGATTTCAGTTGAATACCCTGCAAAGTGTGATGTAACTTAGTTTTTCTTTCTGTTCTGCCTTTTCTGAGTAGAGTCCTTCTTGGTTTTGGTTCTGTTTCTTTGCAAAGCTTCTTGTTGCTCACTGTGTAATACAAGGGTTTTTTCTAAATTACTGGGTACCTGCAGGATTTATAGTCAAAGGAAGAGTGCTGGAGTGGGCTGTTAACATCAGTACTGACATACCACCGAAATCAACTAATTCAGTTGTGTTTGGGGAGAAAAATTAGTTGAGGAAATGTAATGTTTTCAGGAATAATGAATTGTAGTCTTACATTAAAGAACCGTATTGTTAAAATGTAAAGAACCAAAACTCAGATTTTCCTTCTGTTCTAAAAGTAAACCAGGATTTATCTTAGGTTTGGAATAGAGAATCTAAAAGTAAGCCAGGATTTATCTTGGGTTTGGAATAGAGAATTTCTGATTAAAGTAGAAAGTGTAAACTACATAATTAGTATGTATCTCACTGCGTGAAAACACTAACATTAGAGTAATTATGTTCATTACATACCAGCAAGCAGATCACTGTAGAATGCTACTGGTGTGCAGAATATGACATGGAGAAGGAAAGTACTCTCCCAGAAAAGGCCAGCAATGATTTTTAGGAGGGAATATCGTTCCTTTGTATAACTACATTGACACTCTTTTAGCATGCCCTTGTGAAAGTGAAGAAAGATGGGGAAGCGTGACTTGTAGTGCAGTGACAAAGTCAATATTTTTTATTTATTATTTGGAGGGAGATGGAAGGAGAAATTTTAAACCAGACACACTGATACCAGATAACAGGCTACTGTATTTTACTTGTGTTACTTTTGGGAAGCAATTGCAGGCAGCCCTGGGAAATAGGTACTCCAGAGAATTTTGCGTTCGGAAGGAAAGCCTAACACTGACCAAAATTGCACTGTATCAGTTCCTTGTATCAAACTGCTCAGGCTTGCTTTGAGTCACAAATTAGTTCCTGCTTGCCTGGGAATACTTGTTCTGTCACGAGAACTTGCATCAGGAAGATCTGCTGGCACTGTCACACCCCACGAGTGATCTGGAGCACAAGCCACTTGTTGCAGATTTAAGAGCTGTGAAACACATTGCAATACTTGTTCTGGTTTTGCAACTTCATTGGTTTTGTACTCTGCTGCCTGATATTTCTGATAAAGGAATAGCTTTAGGTTCTCAGTATGAAGATTTTTATCTTTTTTTCCTTGGGAGAAACTTGAGAATAAGTTTTAAAAGAGAAGAATAATATCTTCAGTTGAAGAAGAATAGGGACTTCAGTTGAACTTTCCCGAGATCTTTGCTTGGAAGTAAGAAGGGACCTGGAAATCACTCTTGGGTTTTTATTGACAGTGAGGTGAAGGATTTGCTGGACACTGGAGAAGCCCTTTCCTCTCTGGTCTGCTTCAGAGACATCTTTACAAGAGTGCCAGCAAAGGCTTAAAGTGCTGCTGTTCATGCCATACTCAGTCCTTTGTGTTCAATCTACAGAGATTTCTTTCTGCCCCTTTAGCACTTACATTTCCTTTACCTGTCCCTCAGCCTGTATCTTTCACACCTGAGAAACTGTTGGGGAGGACGAGGCGTAACATAGTAACCTTATCAAATCATCCCCTCCTAGTTTCCTTTGTAAATAAATAAGCAAAACGTTCTCTCCTGCTCAGCATCACTGCCGGAGGTGTGGGAAGTGTTTCTGTGACAAGTGCTGCAGCAAAAAAGTGCCTCTGCCTCGCATGTGCTTTGTGGATCCCGTGCGCCAGTGCGCGGAGTGTGCCCTGGTCTCCCAGAAGGAAACGGAGTTCTACGACAAACAGCTCAAAGTGCTCATGAATGGTAAGGACCCCGTGGACAGATGAGCTGTTGGATCTCCCTTGTGTTTATTCAAATTCTGATAAACAGTAAGAGTAACGCCTCTCGTCCAACAAGCTGCGGTTTTGTCTCCTTCTTGTCGTGCACCTTGTTTGGCAGGTAACAATTCTGTGTTACAGGTTTATTTAGAGAGAGGTTCACGCTTCTTAGAAGTGTTTACAGCACGCTTCTTAGAAATGTTTACACCTCTCAGTTTATACTTTTTGGTCTTTAAAAACAGTGATTTAGTTAAAGACAAATTTTTAATGCCTGTGAGAACAAATGTGTATGCAGTTGGCCTTTTCCTTGAAATAATGTGTCTTTTAGCCATATTCCTGCATCTATTTAGCCATTAAATAAGGATGAAAAATACTTTAGAGTAGAGAATAGTTTAATATTTTTGAACAAGATACAGTGCTTGTTTCAAGCTTCATCTGAGAGCTTTGATCTTGCCTGTGGCCTACAGCTGTGGTTGATGGCAGATCATCATGAGTGGCCAATTTTCCATAGGATTAAAACTACATGCAGTATAGCAATTCGTGCTCCAGTTACATTAAGAAAGCTGAATCTTCAGTTTTTAAACTATTCTGTGATCCTTGAGTGCCTCAGCATGATGCCAGTGTGCATCCTGGGTAAGCTAAGCCCCACGTCTGATGAGCATGGATACTCCTGGGGAGATGCCGAGATCAGAAGGGAGTGTGTTCATCCCTGTAGCACACAAATCGTTCTTCACTCTCCTTTGCCATAGGGGTGTAGACAAGTTTTCAAACAATGTCTTCTAAACTGAGGACTTTTTTTTATAAAGTGTGTCCTGTTTGCCTTCACATTCTGCTGTTCAAGTCTGAAGTTGTTCCTGACTTGCTGTAGAGTTTGTGTCATTTTCTCATTTCCCAGACCAGCAGTATTGGGATGAGGTAACACAGGGACCATGAGGCATGGAAGAAATAAAGGGGTTAGGTGTGTAGGCTGCTTGAAGTTATGAATCACTTCTCTAATGTAGCAACGATGATTTTCCCCATGTCAAAGCAGTTTTGAGGGGGAAGAAACACAACATGAAGGCTAAAGTTCACTGCCCTCACAGCAAGACTGAGCCAGCCTTCAGTAATGAAAAAGAGATTTCTTTGCTGTTTATTAAGCATAGAACTGAAGGTCATGTCCTGCTATTAGATTGTTCTTTTTTTTTTTGTTTTGAATACTGAAACAATAGCTTATGTTATGATGACCACATAGGGTCTTTAATTGCCTGTCTTTGCCACCTCCAGTTCTCTTCTGATTTTTAAAAGATTCATATTAGATATCACATGCATTTCTACAGCATGTGGGAGAAATTACATAGCATGTGTGAAAGGTCCCGTGATTCAGAACATGATAATTAAAGATGAGATTTTTATACTTGAGTGTTCTGCTGATGTTAATCAGTTTAACATTTCAATTACTCTATTTCACCCAATTTTGTGAATTAGTAGGTAAAAATTAGTTATCCTTTTTGATACTTGAATGTTCCTTCTTGAACTCTGCATTAGAATACTGAATCATTTCTTCCCAGGTGCTACATTCTTTGTAACTCTTGGAACATCTGATAAATCTGAACTCATGGTTTGTCGACTTTCCAGCAACCAGAGGTAAGAAAGAAATTGCACTTGTAAACTGTAGTATTGTTGTACTTACAGCTCTATTATTATCTGATACCCTAAAGAAACTATAAGAGTAATATGCTCTGAGGATATTGGAGAGAGTAATCAGATGGAAAGGATAGATTTATTTATCTGACGTTACTGGAGTCAGTTTGTTAGAATTTATTAGGGCTGTGGATCAGAATGCCTTGGAAAGGTGGATCTCCACTCACTGATAATGCCTCTTGGTGCCACTGGAATACAGTGTTTTTGCCACCTAATAGGGGATCACAGGAAGCAGGGGCAGGGAAAAGTCTGTAGGCACTGAAAAAAGCTTGTTTTGGAATGATTCTAACACTACACCATATTGTTTAGCATTACAACCAAAGCATTACTTTGGTCATCCCCTGTAATTTGGTTAACTAGACCACTTTGGACTCTGTTAACTTTTTCCTCTGGACCTTTGGAAGAATAAAATTTTGGAATAAAAGAAGAGCTTTTAATATTTTGGACAGGTCTCCTGGCAAACAGAACTATAGGTTTTGTGGGGTTATTTTCCTAAAACTGAAGAACTTAAATGAAAAGTAATACTTCCTGCTTGATTTCTTTCCCTCCTCACCCCAAAGAACACATAAACAGCGTCACTGAGAGATTATGTTTATTTTTGTTTCCTTTGATTTCGACTTGATATTGTAGAAAAAAAATTATTTTTTTAAAAAAGTTTTTCTTCTGTTATGTAGATACCTGGTTTTGGATGGAGACAGCCACTATGAAATTGAAATTATACAGATTTCAACAGTTCAGATACTTACAGAGGGATTTACTCCTGGAGGTAAATTTTTCATTTAATATAAATGAACTATTTAGAAAAAAATGTGAAGTTATAATTATTGTTTGAACTAGACAGTGCAGTTCAAGGTTATTGGTAACTTCAATGTAACTGTGTTAATTACAGCTGCTCTCAGAATAGAGTGCAGTGTGTGAAACCCTGTCCATGTGGCTACTGGGATTTTGGGGAAAACCTAAGAATTGAGAAATTCCTTTACAGCTGTAATATGGGACAGTCTCTCAATAAACCTGAGTAGGGGTGGTCATCATCTGTTCAGATCCTTTCTCTTGGCTAAATACAAATGTCTGTTGATTTAAAAGCTCATAGGAGGAAACTGTAGTCTTTGGTATTAGCCTTTTCCATTTCAGAATCCAGCTGGGATTTCTCTTCTGCTGGTACAAGCAGTTGTTAGGAGAGTGGAACTGTGGGGGAAAAAAAATAGTTAAACTATGCTTTTTAAATTTCATTCAAGATGAAGGGGTGGCCAAGTGAAACTGGTAACATCTGTATTGGAGTGCAGCTACTTACTGCCTCATCTCTTACCAGATTTTAGAGTATTTCAGGATGAACTTGAATATGATTTGACTGAAATGAGAACAAACAAGGTCAGGAGTTTCAATAATTGTACTTTATCAACACCTCTGTCACTGCTGGGTTTTTCTAATTGCATAGCCTGTCTGTGCAGTATTCAGTCAGTGCAGCATGTTAACTTTAATAAACTTACCTTGGTATTCAAATCAACCAGATGTGCTGCTGAGTCACTTAATGCTTTAATTCCTTGTTCACTACTCTTCTGACTGCTTTATCTTTTTTCTGCCTGCCTTCCTTCTTGATGGTAGAAAAAGATATTCACACTTACACCAGCCTTCTGGAGAGCCAGCCTGTTACTGAAGGTATCAGCAGTGCCTTTGAGCGTGACTCACCTCAGCATGTTGGAATGACCCCCCCCACATCTCCCTGCAGTGCTGTTTATTTGCGTGATCTGTAGCTGCTGTTCAGTTTGAGTTGTGTTCAAATCTGAGGTGCATCTGTTCCTTTCCATCTGTCTGTTTATTAAACCAAGAATGAATGTTTTGTAACACTTCGGAGGAGAACTAAAGCACTCAGGGCCTTCTTTAGACCAAGTGAACTGTTGTCCATGCTGGAAGGGAGAAGGGAAAATGAGAAATAGTATATATATATATATATATATATATATAGTATATATAGTACAGTGTTACACACCACCTGCTTTAACAAGTGTGCCGAATTGGGTATACCAGAAATGAAAAATATACTCCCTGCGTGCTGTCCAGAAAGGCTTTGCACTGGAACTGTTAATTAATGGCTTGCTTTTACATATTTTTAAAAGAAAGAAGACTTCTTATCATGCAAGGTGTGTTCTGCCTGACTCAGTAATGTCCTGAAGTGCCAGACATGGGCAAACTAGTCAAGGCTGTAGGTGTTTATTTCCACTGATTTAAACAGTCCCTTAATCTGTTATTCTGACTGGCAGATGCAGGGGAGCAAGTGATGAAGTTGAATTTCCATTTAGCCTCAGAGAGGAGCAAATAGCTACTTTGATAAACCCTGCTGTGGGCTTCTGATTGGATTGGTTAGACTGAGACTGTGATTTGTTTGGCTCCTCAGATATTGCAGTAACAGCCTTCGGGAGCCCTCTCACGCAGACACTTAAAAAAAAGAGCTTTGCAAAGTGGCTGTGTGTGCTGGTGCTGCTCCTGGGGCTTAGTTTATGCTCCACTGCTGCAGGAAGTAATGATAATGAAGCATGGCATTCTGAAAGCTCTTGTTTAATTTGTGTATTTTTGCTTTGGTTTATCTTCATCTCTGCATCCAGAGTAGGAGAGATACAAACGTCTGTTGTGCTATTGTCAGAGCAGCTTCTTCTGTAGCAATTTCCTTCAGGAAGTAAATTTGTCAGCTGTTATCTGGTCTTGCATAAGCATCTCTCTCAACCTTTGCCAGGTTTGGAGGGATTTCTGACTGCTGTGCCAGACTCTGTATCCAGCTTTGCCATCAAAGTGGATACTAGTAGCTCATCTTACAGACTGCAGGCTACAGTGTGAAACTGTAGTATCACGTCTTAACATGATAGTAAATCATGAGGGTGTTCTCGGTGTTTGTTGCTTCACCTGATGGCTTATGCAGGTTCTGCCTCAGTAAGAATTAAAGTTTTGAGGCTGCAGGTTCCACTGCCTGGCACTACCAGCCGTGGTCACAACCTCCTTGGATACAGCAGCTGTTGGTGCACCTGCAGCTGGTTGTGCTTTGAACTGAGCAATGAGCATGTTTCTGCAAACATGCTTATGAGCTGGAAGAAGTTGTTTTACTTAGCTGGCAAAACCTGTTGCTGTTCAAGATGTTATTTCTCTTTCCAGGAGGCAACACTCGTGCCATAGGTATGATTCTGCAGTACAAGGTACCTGGGTCGGAGGAGGTAACGCAGATGAAATTCACTGCTGGTGAGGACTTCAACTGTAACAGGAAGCTGTCAGCAAGTTGGCTGGCAGCTATGCATAAGGTAAGCACAGCAGCCAAAACTTGGAGAAGGCTTAGAAGAAAATCTTTACATGGGGTGTTTAGTAGCAGTAAAGAGAGCAGGCTGCCTTAGGAGTATTTCTGTTATTTTTTTATTAAGGGCTTAAGGGCCTCATTGCTTAGAAAACAGAACCTAGGGATGGCTGTAGTGAACATGACTTGAGATTTATGCTCAGATAGTTGAAGAAGTTATGCACTCTAAAGGATTTTCCAAGATCTTATGTATATCATTAGATGAAAAGAAGTAGGAATTAGACTTTAAAGTTCCTTAGGATTTTGTTTCTGGCTGATGAATGTGCATTATGAAATACTCTTTTGAACCTAAATTCAGCTAATTGTTTTTACTGCTTTATGAAGGCTCAAAGACATTGTTGATTTTTGAAAACAGAAGACTTTAATCTTTTGCTGTTAGGCCCTGTATGGGTAATGAAGAGTCATATTTCCTAAGTCAAAGTTATGGTGGAAAAAACCAAAGCCACACCAACTTCATTCATCTGATCAGTTGCTCATCAGAACTGTAACTTGTAAGGTGCCTGCACAGGCAGGTGTGTGTGGCTGTTTGCTGCTTTATTGCCATTGTTGAGCTCCCCAGTTTTCCCAACCCCAGCATTTACCTCTGTTCAGCCCAGTGTGTTCAAACTTTCTATTGCCATGAAAGTGCATTCAGTACTTCCTGAATGCTAGGTGGAAGAAAATGGAGGAAGAATTTAAAGCCTTGGATTTAAAGGAGATTTTTGGAGGGGTAAAAAAAGGAGATCAGGTGGCTGCAAGTGAAAGTTCAGTTAACAAAATGACATTTTGCCCTGATGTTTGTTAGGCAACAAAGCTTCTCTATGAGTCCCGGGACCAGTGAGAACTGCAGACTTGGCCTCCTGAGGGAAGACACAGACACCAGCCTCCACAGACCTGCCTCTCACTTTTTGCTGATTTGACAGCTGGAAATATTTGCTGTTCTTGACTCTCTCATTCCAGTGTGGTTCATTATGTAAGAACTGGCAAATGCAATGTGAGTATTTTTTGAACCATGAGTATTCACGGTAGTGTGCAATATGTATACAGTTAATGCTTTAAACAGCCTCATCTTTTAAGACTTTGTATATTTTGTTAAGCCTTTCCTGGCACTTAATATGAAAGTGACCTGCACTACAGCTAATGTACAGCACAACTTTTATAGTAACAATTATGTAAACTGTTTGCTACAGAAAGCAAACAAATGTGTATGTCTCTTCTGCAGAGAATAGCTTTTGGGTATAGATCTCAGGTTTTTTCCCTCTATCCAAATGTTTAAAATCAATGTACAAAAAAAATCTGCCTTAGATATGATTTTATAGAAATCACTTGGGTTTTTTTAAACATTTCATTTTAGACATCTAAATATTTCACCAAATACCACCAAATTTGACTTACATGAACATGACCTTGAAACTTCACTTCTGTAATAAATAAGCTTCCAGAATAATTTTTAGTTTTGTATTTTCTTTTTTGGTAACTAGCTTTTGTTAATCTAACTGTAATACTATCAAAATTGTATACAACTTAATGTACAAATATGAATAAATTAATTCACTTATTTAAAAAAATGAAGTGATGCTTAATTTTGTAATATAAAACTTCTTTAGTGATGGATACTGTGGTCTCTGAACTCTGAAACTTTCAACTTTTTATAAACAGCACTTCAATTTAATGCTAAATTAATTAATTTGTCACACTTGGAACACTGGAATACTAGTGTAAGGAGGTTTCAAAAGCATCTAGCAAGTCCTTTTCAGTGCAGCTCGTAAAAAACAATGAGGAAAGGTGAGTTTACAGCTAAAACCTGGCAAGCTACAGTTAGTGTTCTCATGCAGACTGTGACCAAAGCCACGTCTGCTGCTGTGACCTCTATAAAGAGAGTGGAAAATGCAGCCATGCCTTAGCAGTACTTTATTGTGCACATTTACATGTTCTCTGAATTAGTGTATCATAGGCTCTTGAAATCATCACATTCATGTAGCAAATTCTTCAACAATAATACCCTTTCACTTTTCACCACAATATATACAGTTAATGCTAACCTGTGGTAAAAGCAAGTTACAGCACTGCAGAAATGGATATATAAATTATACACAGAACTTGTACATGAAGAGTTAATCAAATTGCATACTGTTAAATGGGATAAAATTACAAGAAATATGGCTAAAACTTATAATGGGAGATTCAAAATATACTTTTGGTATATAAAATCATGTACAATTAAAACTCCAGTGAAGTGCCTGTTTGTGGATTTTTCTTTTTTTGCTTGAAACTACAATGTAGTGGAACAGGTTATTGCATAACTTGCCTTGGCAGCAGGTGTAGGCTGCCAAGAACCACAGAAACTGTCCTCAAATAAGCTATTGCCTTTCTTAAATCCTTCTCTACACCTTGTTTCTTTCTCCTCCTTGTCTTGGCATCTACACGACCCTCTTCCTACTTCTGTCCCATCCTTCATATTTTCTTCTAGACTGACTCAGGCAGACTTCAGCTGACACAGTATAACCCTCACCAGACTCTTACCCTTTTCAACTATTGCACTTTCATCCCTGCAGACGTACAAATCCTTTAGGCTGCTGCAACTTCAGTACTAACTGTTCTGTCCAGGCTGGACAAGCTCAGGTGGTTAGTAGGGAAACCTTTACATTTGTAGAGGTAACACCAGTGCTGTAGGCTGAATAATAAGAAAATAAAACACCACGTGAGATACTGTGTAGGGACTTTGAGAAGTGTATAAATACTGTTGTTTTTGTTAGTTCTCTAGCTTGATTCTAAATGCAAATAATGCAAGATGCTAGACTAGGTAAAGCTTTTGTTGGGGTTGTCCAGACTAGGATTTAAGTGTTTAGCATGTTGCCACCTAAAATCCTAGCCCACATCAAGCTTTGGTAACTACTTAATTATGCATGTAACAGGTGAAGATCTCGTGTCCTAGAACCCAAAGAGCTGATTGGTAATGAGAACTCAACATTCACTGGTATTGAACAAAATATCCAAAATCCTGACGTGGGACAGTTGCTGTGGGGGGGGTTGGAGCAAACGGGACAGCGCATCTGCACTCCGCGAGTGACACCTCTGAACATGGAACACAAGAAAGCTCCTGCCACGGAACTTTGACTCAAAACACTGCGTTAGACGAGAGTTGGCGCAACACTGTAGGTAGTGGAGGTATCGCTCTCCTCATCAGTGGTGGGTCACATAGAAACGATCCTCATTTACAAACTGCAGATCTTGAAAGTCGTGGAGGCTGTCCATTTAACAAGAGAAAGCACCATTAAAACTAAATATCATAGTTTTATTTCTCTGTGTGAAATGATCAAAAATGATGGCTCCAGTGTATGTTTTAAGTTTCCAGTTACCAGCACGGTATTGCACTGTTGTAACAACTGAATTCAAGCAAGGGTTCGCTGTCGAGGTTTTATTCGTGGATATAACTAAAAAAAACAGAATAAAAATATTAGGCTTTGCATGGTTAATACCAACTTAAATAATTTTTAACCAAAGGGTAGTTACTAACAAGAACTGAGTGATGAAGTGTTTTGGGGGGTGAGATTTTTGTAAGCTACAGTATGTTCTTAGGCATCTTCTGAAAAACTAAACCAGAAGCAGCAGGAGGCCAAGGATTGACTTATTCCTGCCAAGAGGAGCAACGTCGCTGCTCTGAAAATGACCTGGTGCATTTAGATCAAGATCCACACTAGAGAAAGGATGCTTTTACATAAGTAAAAGAACTCCCTGTTGAGCACTTGAGAGAACTTATTTCCTGCTCTGCAAGGTTCCCTTATGCATTTCACCCTCTGTAGCTCTCTGCTTGGTCGCTTTACATTCCTGGTCCCTGATGACAACTGTGTTCCATCTGACTGAGAGCAGCATAAACGACTTGCCCACAGTTGTCATCTTCAAGGCTCTTTCCTGCTTTAAACTCACACATACTTATGTTCTTATCTTGTGCTAGGTACTAAAAACCTTCCCAAAGAACTTTCTGTGCCAAGGCTTCAAGCTGCCTAATACAGCCACCACACTTTCCATAAGGGCTCTATGTTTTAGCCAAGGGGGGAAAAAAAATCCCATTAAACCATGAACTGTATTAAATATACTAAATTGCCAAATGAAAACCAGCACTAATCTAACAGTAGCCTCTCCTTTTTGTTTACAATGGCACAGAGGCCAGAGAGAATAAGGATAATCTGCTTTGCACCACTTCATAGTGATATATCCAGAGGATGCACAGAGGGATTCTGACCAAAGATCCATCTTGTGTTCCTCCTTCAGGTGCAAGAAAAAATATAGAAGGGAGAGGGTGACTTAAGAAGAACTTACCCCAAGGAGGTTTTTAGGCACATAGCCTTCTTTGTCATTGAGGCGGGCCCACCACCACTCTGTTTCATTGTCATCCTTGCGCCTTAGAATAGTGATGGCATCACCCTCGTGGAACGACAACTCGTCATTGTTCTGGGCTTCGTAATCCCACAGGGCATACACCACCCCTTTATTCATCACTCCCAGCTTCTCTTGCACTCCTGTTAACAACAGATTGGAGAGCACACTCGATGGTAAAATAGCCTGGTTTTGTCCTCTTGAGATTTTTAGTATTGACACAGTGGCCCAAATATTAGTCTCCTATTAATAAAATTTCATGAACGGTTTTCAGCACTTCCATGGTGAAATGCTGTCAGAAATTTCACTGCATGATAGAACCAAATCTTGCAGAATAGTTTAGAGCATGAGGTCTTTCTCTTATTATATAGGTAATGGAAACTGCTTCCTACAGCAGGCCTTGTACAGAAACACTTGAGGTTTTTGAAAATCACACAATGTCAGATATACAGAACCTTAATGAAGCTTGCATACTCTGATGGAAATTAAATATTTGTCTGCTCCATCAAAGTGCTTTTCTGGCAAAATATCTCTTAGTAACTAAACACATTCTGTAAGTTAATTATTCATAAAGTACACTTGTTTCTTCATGTGATCTGCTAGAAATTTGTGCATCTGGAAGTTGCAATATTTCTGTGAAAACACTTGACAACTCGCTGTTACTGTCAAAACCTCCCCGTGGAAGCGTTTCCTTGAAATAAAGCCAAATCAAAACTTCAAAAATCTGTAACATTAGATTTTGCCTGTGAAGTAACTGAAAAACCAGAAGGACTAAGAGCAACATCATAACAAAAAGACAATTCTGTTTTTAGCGCTTTGAAAGCACAGGCACATGATGGGCCATATCATCATGGGGCCTAAGCAGATGTTTCATGCAGATCAGAGAGACAAAACAGGATGAATGTTAGAAAAGCTAAAAGAGTTTGTAAGGCAGTGTCACAGCTTACCATACAAGAACTGGGAACACTGAATATAACCTTCTTCCATCTCCTCACACTTGTCTGCAGCAGTTTCTATATCACTTATAGTTGAAGCAAAAATAGCTGCCCCAGATTCAACCAGTAGTTTACAGAGATGAACACTATTGCAAGAAGCAGCACAATGCAAGGGTGTCCTGAAATAAAGCAAAAAAATGTACATCTGAAAAAATAAATGTCCATGAATCCTAATTACTTTGTCTTGCAACGTAGAGCCTGTCTATTTTGAAAGGAAGTTGCTCTTTATGATTATTGTATGTTTATGCATTGTCCAAAACTTGTCAAGCAACTGGGGTGGATTCCAAGATTTACCTGACTCCAGTAAAGCCAAGCATTCTAATATAGATGATAGCAAAAATACTGATTTTCACAGCTTACAGAGCTGCTGGGTATAAAAGGGTATTTTCCAATACAAGAAAACCTGAAAGGTAAAAACCAAGGTGAGGGTTCACATGCCCTCCCCAAACACTTCAGGAATGCTACAGCTACCTGTAAGGCGAGACTCTTCAAGAACACCAAAATCTGTGGTGGGTTCCACGGTGATGAAACTTAATTAAATTAACTTCTGTCATTGGTTATTTACAGTTTAATTATTTCACCATCTGAACAAGAAATGCAACTATACCACTAATTAAAGCCAAACTGTAGTCTAGTTTATGATTTAAGTGTGTGTGCTGCGGAGTTGAACACAGTGTAACTTTGCATTTGAGTTCACCTCTACCCAGAGCTTAGAAAGTTTGCTTGGCATAAAGGGGAAGGAAATTGTTGCCAAAAGAGGACTAGACTAAATTTTGAATGTGCATCCAGATGGTTTTTCTCCCAGATGCTGGGTTAAAAGTCTTGACACTTACCACCCATCGCTATCTGCTGCATTTACATTTACACCAAAATCAAGCAGGAACTTCACAATGTGGTGATGACCAGCACACACTGCATTATGCAAAGGTGTAATTCCTTCGTCGTTTGGTTTACTGGGATCATCAACCTGTTGAAAACATAAAATAGTTCAGCACTTTCTTTTTTCTAATTGTGGAATGAGGTTGTCACTGTTTAGAACCTTACCTCATATATGATTCGTTGTACCAGATCAAATTCTCCCTCCAAAGAAGCATCCAGGAGGAGAGCCAAGGGATTGAACTTCACTCTCAAACCGTGGCCTGTTCTTTCCGAGTTGGGTTTCTTCAAGTTGGTACGTTTTGTCTGAGCAGAGATGAAGGTTGGAAGGCATCATTTCAGGTTGTACAAGTGTAAAAAGGATTCAGCTATGAACCTCAGCTTCCTTAAATGGTATTTAGAACTAGGCAAACATTTCTATTTAGAAGTCTCGAAATAAAAGGTTTGATATATTACTATGTCTTATGCAGTTAAAAAATGAAAAGGCAAGCCAATATAATTTCAAAGCTTCTAAGTAAAAGATAGCGAGTATAAGGAACGAAATAGTTAAGTCAATGTTTTTTTAAGCACCATCATCTTAATTGTATTTAATTGTCTGGTTGTGTTTTGTCTGGAAAAACCCATCTCACATTGGGCTGAGATGTGGGAGGGGGAACGGAGCTAAGGAATTAGATTTTGGGCTATCTCAAACCATGACAATGTGTTTCTGGTGGATTGTCTGAAACACTGTGAAAACTTTTGCTTAGCCTGGAAAGCACATCATTGCTAAGACTGAGTTATCAGTCTGCACTCAGAGAAATCTAAGCCTTGAATTAGCAGAAGTCTCTGCTGTAGTTGAGTGTTTTGCTGAAGGAAAAAAAAGTACAGAACATGAAGGTATTTTATGTGACATTCTAGCAGGTGTTATGAGAAGCAGCATTTTCAAGATCTGAAACACATTTAAATGTGTTTTGAGAATATTCTGAATCCTTTGCATGTGTCCTTGTCACTTTCTGGGGAAAAAATAATCTATTATTAACTACAGTTTTTATAGAAAGCTTTTAGTCTCTAGCTCTCTAAGATCTGTTTTCACTTATGTTCCTATTTAGTATGGCTATTTCAGATTGGAAAATAAACGCCTCACAGTATGAATAATATCAGTTGCTGGCATATTCCATTCTCCCAGAAGTACCCTGGCCCATATGCTCATGGAAGATGCATACAAGGTCTTGTGCACACTGCAGTTAAATTCTCAGAGGAATGCAAGGGCCCTACCTGAGTAAAAAATGGAGATGAACACTGGTTTCAAAGTGTGAATCACATCACAACAACTAAGAATAAAATTCAGTTTTCTCTGTATTTTTCAGTTCTACAAATGCGGTAGATTTTGGCAATGACAAGTATTTAAAAGATTTTGGTGCAGCTGGAGGAGGGACTTTGGAAGCAATTCAAACTATGCGACAAGCCCATTAGGAAAACACTTCTGCTATCACAAGTCAGCTGTGCTGCTGTTCGAGTTAGCCCTGGTCTCACATCTCTGTGCTGAGGGGAAAAGGAGGGCACTCCCCCTCAGAACAGCTATTTCATCTTGCCTGCAAATTAAAAAGCTTCACACTGACATAGCTTATCCTTACTTTTGTACAAATAGTTATCTTTGCAGGCCTGAAGAAAATAAAAAAAAAAAAATTTAATGGAATCTCAAATTTCAGAATTAGATCTACAACAAGAACCCCCAAGAAGTTCTAAAACCTACATACACAATCTCCTGTTGCCTGTATGCATATTTTCCTTATTAACAGCTACAGTAGTAAAGAAACTAATCCATCAGAATTCTGCCTGGAACTCCTCTGATTTTCTTTTCTTTTAGTATCATGAAACTTCAAGTGCAAACATACCATGCAGCAGAAGCTTGCAGACTTTCAGTTATGCTTAAACACACAGTTAATCCATAGTTCACAAAGCTGTTCTTTCCTTAGTTACTTACTGCAGGAAGTGGAGGAGGAAGAGCAGGTGGCAAAGGAGCTTCCTCTTCTACTGGAGAACTGACCTCAGGCGTGGGACTGGGTGACTGCTCAGTAGAAGTAACTATAGCAGGATTGTTATTGTTGTTGTCTTCGGTTGTCTCAGATGTTTGATTTGTAGTTTCAGTGCTTATCAGTTCCTCAGTAGCAGGAGAGGGTAATTCATTATCATTGGCATCTGACGAAGGGGGAGGCTCATCGGGAAGAGGAACTGTGGGTTGCACAGGAATTGGTTCCTCGATATTGCCGTTGGTACTGGCGTTCCCATTATCAACGTCAGCTAAGATACCTATGAAGTCCTGTGGATTGCCTGGCTGATAAAAGGGAGCACTTTCTATTCCTCCCGCCAGAGTATTAAAGCGCTGATACAATAATTTTTGTATATTTGGTCCACTCGGGCCTTCTGGTTCAGTGATAGAGCTGCGTTTCTTCAACGGCCTCGGAGCATTGGCCAGTTTTCTCCTCAGGGCCTCAAGGTCAGCGTCACTCTGATACCGTAGGGGCGAATGCACAATAGGGGTGAGCTTAGTAGGGCTGAGAGGACGAGGAATGTTTTCCACGTTGCTGTTCTCACTGGGTGGTGGAGCGTTTTCCAGCTCTTGATCTTTTTCAGAGACCTCAGTCTGAGGCTGAGGCTGTGGCTGTGAGGAAGTCTGGGCGGGCAAAGAACCGTGAAGGAATGGCAAGGGTGAGGGAGAGGTTGAACCAGACTGTAATACAGGTTTTCCATAAACTGAAGAAAAGAAAGATGGAAACCAGTGAAGAACTGTTCTCAAATTACATATCAAAATATTTACAAACAAACTCTGTTGCTACTTGTTCGACCCTAATACAGAAAGCAAAAAATACTGTACTAGAAACTATCAATACAGAAAATACTTACCTGTTGGTGATGCTGATGCTTCTTACAATTATAAGCTACAAGTATCATCTGGAATGTTTTTCCTCTTTCATGAGGAAACAGTAAGAGGAGAAAAACTATCTTATTTAGACACTGTTTTTTCAACTTAATTATGAAAGTATTGATAGAGTAACCCAGGCTGTATTGTTCCAGTTGCATCTTGTTTTAAATAAAAGGTAAATCAATGCATACTTATAACCTCAAAAATAGATAGAATAATTTTGCTGCTATGCTGCAGACAAAAATAACTTTCCTCACAGATTTAGACGAGTTTTCGAAATTGATACGGAAAGTAAACTAAGCCCAACAAGTAGACCTTAACAGTGTATTTCAAAGAAAAAAAAAATAAAGCAAAAGATATTCTACCTGCTTTTACTGACTTATTTAAGGTATTGTACACAGCTTGTTGATAATTCTTTGGTGGCGTTGCTTGCTGAAGATACATGGAGTAGATGGAACTGGAGTTCACTGTCTGTGGCCCTTTTCTGGGAGACTGAGGTCTTGATCCTTTATCAGCTAGAAAAGGTCTGATTGCCACAGTCAAAGGGAGTTCTGGCCTGCCGTCTCCTCCTGGGAACAAGGGGGGACCGGAGGGTTGGTACGTGGGGCTGGGAGGTACCGAAATTCTCTGCTGGATCTGCTGTGAGGAGCTGGGCTGGTGCACGTTGCTGGGCAGCGGGAGGGGAACGGGCCTTTGCCGGTTTGCTATACTGGTGCCAGGTCTGGGCAGGCTGCCATCCTTCCTTCTTTCTAGAGAGTTTGTAGAACCTGTTCCTAAGGGAACTGGGCTTGGATAGGTCCCATAGTTTTGAGGCAACTGCTTGCTTACACCAGGAACTGTTGGTGGCACCTTCCCCAGGTCAAGACCCTATTAAGAACAATAAATAGTATATATCATTTAATTAAATAAAATACTCATGAGCAAGAACACTCCTAATTCAACAAAACATACTAACAATCTTGTGGGACAGCAAAGGAGTTAATATAATTTGTGTTCTACCTGAATTTATCACGGGACCTCATCATACCTCAGACAGAGCCCACTGTTTAAAGGCACCTTCAGCTGTAACACATTTATATCAATACAGAACTATCTGCATACATGCAAAGCCTGAATAACTTGTTCTAGGTTCTGGTTCTCAGTGTCTACTTGATAACATATCTGACAACATATAGTGTAATAACAGAGTTTACCAAAACTATTTAAGGACCAGGTATTTATTCTTTAAAGATTATAGTCTTAAAGAATTTATAACATACTAGACCAACAGTGCAGACAGACAACATCAGTGGACTTGCTTAAGGATGGATTTAATTACTTCTTCTGTGAGATTTTTATGAGTGAAAGAGTGCACTGAAAAAGTAATAACGTACACCAAGGAAAAAGACTAACAAAAATATGAGTTAGAAAAACAGGAAAGAGGAGGAGATGATTAGGAGAAACAAAGAGAGAGAAAAGGGGAGACCAGATATGTAAAAGAACAGAAAAGAATATGAACTATTGAAATAAAAAAAATTATATAAATTTAATGTGATAAGAACAAAGGAACAGGAGGAATAGAAAGATAATTTCTCTATTATTTTTTAAATAATTAGAAGCAGGGAAACAGAATGTGTATGTAACTCATAGCTAAAGGTTCATAATTTCAGCAAAACAGATCTATAAATATATCACAGATGAAACCCACCAGTTTATCAGTACTTCCTAGTGCTGAAGTTGGCAAAGGTTGGCTGGATATAGTTCCTTGTTTTAAAGCAGTATCCATGCTTGATTCTTTCCAGTCTGTGTTGGAGATCTGAGGGGGTTTTACCACAGGGGTTGAGCTCTGTTTAAGTATTGGCCAATTTCCATCATTAGCTTGAAAACAGACAAAAATACTAGATTTAAGATAATCCATAAAAGCATTGCAAACAAGTAAAACAACATGTGAAATAGAATAGCTTAGATTACAACAGGATTAATTTGATTCTAGAAGTGAGATACATCATTATTAATGTTTGATTCAGAAATTAATCCTGAAAGCCAAATCACTGCATATAATGTGCTGTTCATTACCCTTTGGCATTCAAATTGCACTGAAAATTTCTACAGAAAAAAAGATGGTTAAAATTTTGGCTTGAGTGTTGCATATTCTGCTATTAGAAGGCAAACAAATTCAGAACAAAAGTCCTTACACAAACACTTCATCAACACAATTCTCTGGGTACTATCCAGAAACACAGTCAAACTACACTCAATGTTAAGTCTATGTAAGCTCCAAGTGGACCTACTCCAAATTTAAACTATGGTTACCAGATTCATTCACTCATAACAGGATGTAAAAATTCCTTTCAACAGCAGGGTGGAATAAAAGCACACATGCCTTTGCTGGAAGTGGTGGTTAACTTACCTTTTGTTTTTCTTTAACCTACTCACCTGATTAAAACTGCCTCAGAGATTTAATATTAAAAAAAATGTATAAAGTCAATTGACAACATCAACTCAAGTATCAAAACACAAGACATGGGCTTTTATCTTCATCATATGCAAAAAAATATGCATAGCTGCACACAAACTGAGGTAACAAATCCTTAATGAAGTCCTAGATGCATTGAAATTTTATTAACTGTGTGAGACTATTTAGTTTCAGTTCTCTAAGTAAGCAAGAGAGTTTAAATAGCCTAATAATTAGATCTGGTTTATAGTAACTAAATAGATCACATGTTAGATCCTAAGGATTTGATTTGCCTTTAAAAGATTAAGCTTCAGGTTTCTCTTCCTCTAAGGAGACCAGAGATCATTTCTCCCTCTCTATGGCCTGTAATTATCTTAGTGGAGCACTTGAGATCAGTTAAGATGACATGTAACACATAACTAACTTTACTAGAGGACAGCAGCTAAAATGGAGTGGGCTCGTGTGTGAGAGGGGGGAGATTGAGATTTCTGGACTCCATAGTAAGACAACATCAAATGAAAATCAGGTATTTAGTGGCAGTTTCCCATTTCATTTCAGTTTGGAGCCCCTAGAACACAGAATCAGCAGGACTATTTCTAGAATTCTTTGCCATCCACTGTTTAGTATAATGGATAGTCTCAGAATAAACTGCATAGGAACATTCTATTGACAGTGAATTCAGCATCACCACTCTCCACTTTCTATCCATGAGCCGTACCCTCTTTCTTGAGTAGCCCTTGAAAAAGGGTTAACACTTGCAAATGTTTACACTGACAATACAGCAGAGAGTCCAGAAATCACTTCTCAGACTTGCAAACTGCCAGGAAGTAATGAGGCCCAGCTTCAGTACTGGCAACACCCAAGAACTGAAGCTGTTGTGTGTTTTGCTCATTATTGTTTATAATGATCTAGTAATCAAGAAACCAGAAAAAGATGACTGTCTAAACACTTAGACCCTAAATAATGGCAAATTTTCCAACTATGGACTAAACGAATGTTTATCGTACAATATATGACATTCTGTAACTCCAGTAAAACATTTGATTTGAAGATCAGTAAAAGCTGTCATAACTGATTCATGCTAAACATGAAAGCATCTTGAGCTGTGAGTTTAGTTATGATGAAAACACAGGAACAACAGCAGAAGTTACAACAAATTTAATTATCCTACCTGAAAATTCAAGTCTACACTCTTCTAATAGAAAGACAGATAAACAAAACCTTATTGTCATCCTTGGAATTCCAAATATCAGCACATTCATTCCCAAATTCTGAGGTAGCAGATTGGAAGTAAATTCAGACTCTCTCTCCTCTCTCTAACTTCACTGTGAGGGTGGTGAGACACTGGAACAGGTTGCCCAGAGAAGCTGTGGATGCCCCATCCCTAGAAGAGTTCAAGGTCAGGCTGGATGGGGCTCTGAGCAACCTGGTCTAGTGTAAGGTGTCCCTGCCCACGGCAGGAGGGTTGGAACAGGACGATCTTTAGCGTCCCTTTTAATCAGCATTTGTCATGAGTGCACCTCTCAGGTACTCCCCCAACCCAAGCACTTAATGGAGCTGCTGCTTCAATCTGCAAGCGCAGGGTATGGCACCAGAGGCTGCCTGATGGTGCTAAGGGGAGGCAACCAAACAGCATTTGCCTTCTGCGATCTTTGGCCACACCAAACAGGTTTCAGATGCTCTGTCCCATCAGCAACACTCTCCTGACAAGGCCTCCCCAGCTCCTGCTCTCAGTCACCCCATAGTCATTTCGGCCAACTGGTTTCATTTTCTCCTTCACATGTACCCTCTTCCCGGCCTTCTGTAAACCTAAAACCTGGTGTATTTCAGCTTTACATAAATAAGACAGTGACATGCAGACACAAAAGGTTTTGTACATTTTCTCTGACTTCACCTAAAATTTTTGTAGGTCTGGATCCAGGGTATTTAGTACAGCAACTGAAGTGCACTCCAAGTATAACATTTTAGTCCCAAGGAAGGGAGCAAAATTTTGCTATTGACTTGGACAGAGTGAGTTTTTATCCCAACTCTGCAGCCAGTGCAACATGGAAATTCAAAGTTTCTCACAAAGTAACTCAAACTAAGCCTGTATGTTATATATCTATCCAACCTGAGATTTATTAAAACATGCTTTGGTGATTACCACAAATCTTCTAATAACATTTAGAGATTTTTGAGGTTTTTCAGTGAAGAAAACTCATCCCTGGTGCACTACTCCAGTACTCCTGGGATGAATTTGCTGCAGATCTGTTTCTTTCAGAGATGAAAAGCAACTTCTCAACCATTTTACATTTCAACAGCATCTTCTACATGCCAGATCACAACACAGGTTCTAAAGATGCTGTTTAATATGCATCTGTATGCAAGAGCTCAGATGACCATATTAAAAACTGAGTTCTTAGCTAGCCAGAGATCTTCTATGGACTCACAGTGCTGGGTGTCAAACAGAGTAGGTGCCAGGCGGATGACATTGTGAACAGCAGACTGAAGAGAAGTGGGAGGTGACAGAATAGGATCCACTATTATGTCTAAATCAGAAACCTTCCAGGTGTCTGGAGATTTTTTCACACACCCACAGTCTGTCTCTACCGGACACACCAAGGCAGATCCAGTTACACAGAAAAAGAAAGAAAAAAAGTGGTGGAAAAATTATAACAATGACAATGGAGAAAATTAGAACAGGAACACTCAGATAATGAGAAATAAAAGCATGACAGTTGGAACAAAGTCTCAATTTCTTTTCTTCTGGTAGTATATAAGCTTTTCCTTACACAAATCTATTTTACAGAACTTCATTCAAGTACCTTCAGAGTAATAAACACAAAGTCAGTCCTAAGGCAGAATAATTACTTTTATAAAATCATAAAGTTCTGAGGGAGGTCTAGAAATGGATATGTATATCTTGGAATGTTGATATTACAAAATTGTGAATTATTTTTTTGTTGGTGAACTTAAAAGTTATGAACTGTGCCTTCCCATATGCAGAAGAAGAATGCGTGTCTGAAAACAAAACTGTTGCAAATCTGTCCCTTGACCCCACAGTTAAGTGTTTCCATATTTTCCATAAAACCACAGTTTTGTGGTTTGTACAGCCTTTGAATGTCTTTAGCTTATAAAGGTATTGTTAAATCACTAATATCAATAGAAATGATTGGGGCCTCTTTTTAAGTTCTGTTTGGATAATTTCACTTCCTATCCTTGGGGTTTTTTGGGGGGCATTTCTGACGTTCTTTCCTACAGAGAGGTTCAGAGTGTCTTCCCTCCATCTCTTCCTCCCCATCTGGAAGCATGCTACAAATTTTGCTGGAGTATTCAGTTTTAAGTACTTGAATGTATGTAAATATTGCAGAAGCTTTGGTCTACTAGTCATTCCTTATCTCATTTTTGATCTCTCCTAGGAGACCAGGTAAACTAAGTCCTGTGGTTAGACCATTGGGATCATGCACTTTTATTTGTGTTAAGTATGTTTTCCTAGCTAACCATTTCTTAAGAATTCTGATTTTGCCAAGATGTGAGCAGAGAGGTGAAACTTGCCAGAACTGAGAACTTAAGGCACAAATATCATGACCTGCTTTCTTTGGTTTCCAATGTAAATTAAATAATAACAATAATAATAATAATTCTATTTTATAACATAGATGGAATTATTGATTATTGGAGACATGGGAGCCAATTTTGGACAAAGTTCTGGGGACTCCTGTGGAGGGGAAGCTTCTTCACTAAGTAAGGCAGAAACAAGTAAACAGCATCAATATTAAAGTTATTTCGTTTCAGAAGTGCTTCAAGCATCACAAATTCTCATATCTCAGCTGGAGCAAAAACCTCACATAATTTTATTCTATTTCTTTATTTAGTCTCTTTCTGAGAAGTAATATTATTTTTACCTGCTCACTAACTTTGTTTTACTTGACAAAAAGCAACATATCGTAAGCAGTTGCTTATAATACAGTTTGCCACAAAGTTGATTTCATTATTATATCCAAACACACCAAGTAATTGAAAAACCATCAAAAACACAACATCGAATCTGTGAAGGAACATGTGTTCCCTTTTAGGGGTGTAGCAGACAGTAAAATTTCAAATAAAACACTCAATTTCCTAAGAAAAAAAAAAAATCACAGAAAGAGGCAAAAATATCATATATCAAATGATTGATCCAATTCCCAGAACAGGATCAAGACATCGAAAACCTGCCCCTTCCACTACAGAGATGATGTCAACACTGGGTCTCCTAAGATTATTCCTTTTCTTTATTACCCCTTTTCAAACCATATGTATTAAGAAACATCACACAAGTACTTACCGGATTTTGATCTTCCATGTGTTGAGTTTGAAGCAATGGTGAGAGACTGTGGTTTAACTGGATCTACTGGTACAGCATAAGTGCCAGCACTTGGAACTTGGATGTAAGGTCCCACTGCTGCCACCCTTCCTGAAGCACTCAAGGATGACTGGGGTGATGAAGTTCCGTTAATACGGTTCAACTAAAAACAATCAGACAAATTGAAACGTGAATGTCCACTTAATCCAGGCCTTTGTGCACAAACAAGGACGTCTAAACTTACCAAGTGCTGTAGCTAAAACACATTAATAGTTATCATGCTCTGTGCTTCTACAAAAAGATAAAAGTAGTAGAAAGCACAAATTTTATTTCTTAAAACCAACACCTCGAAACCTAAATTTCTTAGTCACAGCACATACATCTCTTATAGAAACCCTTATCTGTGTCAGGTCTCTTTCACTGTGACTTTCTTAAGGCAACGGTCTAAAATGAGTTCTTAAATTATCAAATATTTATGTTGGCTTTTTTCTTTAGAAGAAATACCTCCAGCTAGGAATACATATGGAAATCCAGAACTGATCTCTCCAGTCCTTCTTTTTAAAGTTCCAGACAACTACTGTGACTAATTTTATCAGACCATTCCTATTTTTATCCATTTTCCATACTGTATTTTATAAAACCCAACTCTCTTATGCATTCCTACTTTGAAACACAGTGCATAGTCATACTTTCCTTCCTAGAAATATAAACTGCTCTGATTTTTAATATAGTATCTATCATTTTAATATGTCTCTGCCATAAACAAAAATAAAAGGAAACATACTGTGTCTAACAGTTTTTGGATATCTATGGGAAACCTTAAAATATAGTTTTAAGAAGCCTGCTACTTTTAGCATAGGTTCTTTAGATGTAACTGTATCACTTGACTGGGAAACAGTGAGATTCTACGTAGTTTTTATAGGCCCTTGATATACTGAAGTGTGGCCCTTTTAACAGTTTATCTTACAGGAATGTTTTCTTTTTGACGTGCCTCAACTTTTTTCTTGTACAGTCGTTCACGGAGCTCGTTGATTCGCTTGTCCATCATAGCCACCTCCATATTGCGTTTGTTTAGGAGTTCTTTCTGTTGCTGAAGCTTGGAGTTCTGCTCCTGGTTAAGCCTGTTACGGATCTTCAAAAAGAAAACAGGAAAAAAAAAAGGGAAAAAAAGCACTTGTTAGGACAGTTACTTCATTCTGTCTGTTGGCAAGTTGGTTTTTAATACAGTGTTAAAAAACCCAAAGCAATTTGGATCAGCAACTTGTTCTGGCATCTCTAATTTATGCTTCCACACATCCTGTCAAGTTAGCATTTGCAACCATAAACAATTCTTAGAAGAAAACAGCAGAAGAATGTCCTCAAAAAACCCTAGTGGATGCCTATTAAATACATACAGACTGCATCCATGTATAGGAAATGGATTGAGGAATTAGGCATAAAGACATTTCAGAACAGAATTCTACTGTGAAAAATTAAGTCACAGAAAAGGTTTGCTAAAAGTTATGTTTAACCAAGACAGTTTGTCTATCATGAAAACTAAGTGATGGAAAACATATAACAAAAATTATGCTATTGATTCTACTTCCAGTTCCACACAAAGTTTCTCAGTGTCTGGAGGGGAGGTTGACTGAACTGCGAGTGCAGGGACTGGGCACAGATTTTCCTCTCTGCATGGGGATTAAACTGAAACCTTTGCAGCAGGTTTCCAGTAGATTAGAAGATGGATTACCTTTATGGTTTAAATCAACCGCGACACTCTTCATAATTATTTCTCTTGCTTTGCCATTGGCATTTTTTCATACCTTCAATAACTGACATTGTCTCAGTGTTCCAATTTTCATGGTAATGTTACATACAAAAAACACCTGAGGCAAATTTAAGTCTTGATAAACACATATGGGATTGTTGTGAAGCACAAGAGAGAAATCCTCATCTATTGATTATCTTTGCTCTTAGAAATACTCAAAGGCAGATATGCCTTGTATAAATGGGGAAAGGGAAAAGAGAAAGAGGACCCTTAGTACTCTTCCATGATAATGGGATGGATTAATTTGCATGTTGTATTTGCTCATGTAAAGAAATGAGTGAGACTAATTTTGAAATTAAAATTAATTTAAAAATATTCAATATATTAGAGCTGTTGCCTTGATCACAATAAAGTACACGAGTAAATTAAAAAGAGCCCTGAAAATCCCGATCTGCTACCAAACAGATGGACAAAATTTCAAATGTGAACTGAATATTTCATTACTCGTGTGATAACTACAAAGTAGAAAAGTACCAAAATTCATTTCCAAAACAATTTTTGGGAGAAATTAACACAAATAATAGATTATGTAAACATTCACTATTTCTGTATTAGGGGCTGAGAAATGCCCTTCAGAACACTTGCACAGTTTGCATCATTATATGTCAAAGAAACAACCAAATAGTTATAAAGCTAATAAAGTTCTTTTTGAAAAAGGGTTAATGCCAGTTACAACTTCACACATTAACAGCATTCCAATACACTACTTTTATGACATGTAATGGAACCAAATGGCCCCCCGTAAGAGCAGTAATGCAACTTTTTAAAATCTGCAGTTATAATCCAAATAGCATCTTTTTGTTACTTACCTGTAGCTCTTGATACAACTTTTTTAATTCTACTGCTGCAGGCCCTGTCATTTGTCCATTGTAAGACTGAAACCCATTCAGTTTCCCTTTTCTTAAATCCTCCAGTTGCTGGGTAAGTTGATCCACTTTTAACACTGCAGCCTGCAGCTCCTGCTGCTTTTCCTGGAACATGGCACTTATATGCTCAATTTCAGTTGCTAAAATTAACAAGATAAAAATAACGAAAAAAATTAAATAAAGCAGAAGTTGTTAATTTTTTAATTCTACAAGTATTAAGAAATACAACACACTAGCTTTAAATCTAGTATATGCAGGCAAATATATGTGTTGCAAATTTGCTAACATTGTAATATTTCCTTATAGTTAGAGAGCACTTATTCTGACTTTATGTTTGACTATATAAAACAAACAAAAAGTTCTGTCATATACAAATTTCATGGAAACACAGCAACCCCTGTAAGACAAAAAACATTCTATCTGAAATCCTGCTTCCATGCTACATTGACTAGCAATTATAGCATTATTTGCTAGTCATGCAGTGAACAGTAAACAAAATAAATTAAGAATTCCACATACACAGATTGCCATTCATAATCTTGCTGTAGTCCACTTGTCCTCTCATGGCACGGATTTTTTTCAGCTTTGTCTCCTGGGTTTCAACACGTTCTTTAAGTTTTTGGAGCTTTTCACTCTCAGAAACAGACTGCTGCTGCCGACGTTCTTGCTGCTTCAGGTAACGCAAACGTTGTTCCTGACAAAGTGAGGTTTTAGACTTGTTACCCATTTATTTAAAAAAAAAATAATTTTAACATAGAAATACCTATCACTACAATCAGGTTTTTTACTTCCACAAATCAGAAAAGGTCGGATGTAGTTAAAATATGTGTCAGTTCTAGAAAAACTCTTTAACATCAAGTTAACAAATCTGTTTCAGAGCAGAGATTCAAGATTTTCTTAGACCAAAAATATTGTATTTACATACATATGCAAATGTAACCCTAGTTTGAACACCCATTCAAACACATCTGTGAAGCTTCTTCTGGTATTTCTTTTCTGACACCACTAACAGTTTTCTTGCTGTTGCAAAATAAATTTCCAGTGCTGTTATCCAGCTTCCCAAAGATGACAAAATATGTCCAGCAGACCATTTTAAACAAGCTGCTGTAAGATAATGCTCCACTTCTAAATAACAGTCCTTCTGCTGGGCCCACAAAGAAATTGTCTTTTTTTAGTACTATTTCCATCAAGAAAGAACAACAGAATCATTCGGTTGATTCCCAGGTGGTCCAAGCATCCAAGGCATATTATGTATTACAATACACTTCAAACAATGTCAAAACCATTAAATCCACTCCCCACTCTGCAAACACACTTGGATTCTTACATCTCGGAGACCTGGGAAATGTAATACATGAATTGGGTATATTCTCACCTCACACTCTATTACTGTACTGGCGTGAACGAGCTGCTAAAGACGAGCACAGAGTTGATTCTGGTCTGCCAAAGACCATGAAAGGGGCCAGACAAAAGTGACAAACCCTCACAATATTTTTATAAAGACACACAGGTTGTTATAGTACCATTTACACCACAAGACTGTGTACTGCCTAGCCTAAGATTATTTTAGTAAAATGGATTTCTCAAGCTATTTCTTGAGCTTATTTGAAATGAATCAGTTTGTTTTTCTCTACCCATGAAATTTATGCTTGCATATGTTGAAGAAAATGGGTATTTATGATGATCTGTATATAATTATTACCTTAGCAACCAACATTTGCTGTTGATTTTCAATCTGCTGCTGTTGTCGGGCAGCCATATCTTGCAGTTCAGAAAGAGTGAGCTCAACACGTGGATTCCCAACCTGCAGAACAGAAAATTTTACATTAATGTGTTGATGTATATTAAATGTTCTGATGATACAAGCTAATTCCCCACTCCTCAGAGGAAGGTTAAAGCCTCCTCCCTGGTCCTCAGAGGAAGAATAATGATGGACACCTATGGAAAAGTAAGGAACCTCAGAGCAGAAAGGAGGGACACAGACAGACTAGGGGCAGAAAAAGCAAAAAGCGAATGGACGAGGAAAATGCTAAGAGGTGAAACAAGAAGAAAAAAAAGCCCTCATCCTACATTTAACACTGCTCTGTTCACATGTTTGGTAGCATTGGCACACAGTCCTGGTATGGCACATGAGAATACACATGCAAGCAGGTATTTTAAGCAGTACAGCAATCTGAAGCTTCTTTCATTTTCTAACATTTTCAGTGTAACTACCTTGGCAGCTTTAAGTGCTGGTTCATGTTATTTACCTATGGACAAGACCATGTGAGAACCTTTATATAAAGTTCATATCCACTAAGCTCATATCCAAAGATGGTGAAATTTCCGACATATTGGAGCATTTAAGGTAAGAATTTGTGAAAAATAGTCTGTACAAAGTGAAACAAAGTAAAGTTAATCCCCTTTGGATAAGTAAGTGGCTATTACTTTGAATGAAATGCAAGATGTAGCAAAGATTTATCACTCCTTTCGCATTTCAAAACTAACACATAATTTACAAAATAAAAATAGAGAGACAGTTGATGAAAATTATTTAAAATTCACGTGTGAGACTAAATCTCATGTGTTTCAAAAAATGAATGCACTGTTTCAGTATACTTAGAGTTCTATCAACAAACACAGTTTACATCTATACAAAGTACTTCAACCACACTTTTTCCTACAACATGTCAAGAGAGTGCAGTGTAACAAGACAGATTCCAGAAGCTGACACTTCCCAGATACCTGTTTTGCTGCTCAGAAAACCAAAACCCATAACCTTAGAACTGCACAGTTTAACCACCACTTCAGAATTTCCACAGAAAGAAAATAGCAGTCTTTGAAAAATTGTGCTGCAAAGTTCAGAACAGCCCAAGATCTGCTTCAAAGTCTTTAAACGCAGTTCAATCAATTTATGGGATCAACGTAAAAGCTGGACTACTGCACTCTAAAAATTCAATAAACCACGTAGTATTTTCACCAAACTACATGACTACACTATTAGTAAACCTAAATAAAAATTACATCACTTCCTGTCCCCAGTATAGTCAACACTGCTGAAAAAGAAAAGACAATTAAACGGTTTGGACATATTGATAAATAAAACTGTTTCAAATGAATGTTTACAAAATGGAATGAAGTCTAAATGTTTTATGGACATACAGTTAAAAAAAAAAAAAGGATAAACTCCCACACACACCCCCCCAAATCAATCACACATCAGATTGTGGATCTGATCATACATGATCCCAGAGGAAAGCTGATTTAGCTGTTCCACTTTTCTAGGCCCACTCCACTGACTTCCAGTGATCTTGTCTGACATATCCCCCTGCAATACTTGTACTTCAATCTAAGAAAAGTAAAATTCTCCTCTAATATCTTGTTGATATCACAGTACCTGAGCCACTTTGATTGACTTTTTTTCATATTTCTGCATCTAATTCCTACATAAGTAAGTATCAGTTCTCCAACCAATGCATAATACAAAACTACTTCTTTAAGCTTCCTTCAGGAAAGGAAAATACTATTTGTTTTAACTGATTTCTCTTTGGGGTTTTTGTTGGTTTCGGGGGGTTTTTTTGCTACCTGAATTAATATTGGATTGCTATCTTTAAAGCTGCTTCATCTTGGCATGATATAGACATGTCAGCTAAAATGTTTAGATAAAGTTAGTCACTGTTTGAATATTTCCCACTGAATAAATTATGAAGCAAAATTATAAATCTTACTGGATACTACCACTGGAACTTGTCTTACTAGTCAACAATAATGAAAACTATTTATAGTAGAAGTAATTTGAAAGGGTAAAGTCCACTCCAAACACTAATTTTCTATTTCGACATTTTGCTAGTGAACACTGTTATTAAAAAAAAAAAAAGATTGAACTTAGAAGTGAGTACTTTAATTAGCATTAGCATGACTTAAGAAGAGAAGAGTCCTTCCCAATATTCTCTAAGGCCAAATAACTTGTATGCACTTGCGGCCACCAAGAGAGACATTTTATTCTTAATTACTGACTGAAAGGCACTAATTGGCTAAGAAAGTAAGGAAGCTTTTCCAAGTGCCATCCACAAATCAAAACGTGCTTACTTGAGACAAGAAAGTAACACAGAAAAACCAGATGCTACTTCCAAAACATGTTCAGGCTCTGCTGACTTCCTCTGGCATGACCAACTGCCAGAAAAAAAAAGTAAACCTCTACATCTGCTTCAGCAGGCAATTCTTCCAAGGGGCTCAAAATGGCATGAAGGTTTCCCTCTGGATCAGTGATTTTAAAAAGTTAAAAGGGGAGTGTGTGTGTGAATTGATAGCATTTTCTCAATATACATGTGCTCTCTCAGAAATGTATAACTTGCATCAGATAAAGTTTTCCCAGTGCTTCCCTTCTTTCTGCTTTGGTCACCAGTTTAAGAGAACAACATTCTATTTCCATTAGTAATTTTGAGTATAACACTGTATAAGAAATAGAAGGATGTGTTATTCTGCTAAGAAATCTTGTTAAAAATATATCCAGACTCAAAAAGTAGTATCTCTATACGGGTTGTGCATATTTCAAAGTGAAAAAGCCATTTTACCAAGTGAAAATTACAGATTTTCTAAATGGGTAGTATAACCTGGAATAAACAGTGACAATAAGAAAGTGGTTTGTAAAACCACCAGAAACAAAAAAAAACCACCCTAACCTAGTTTAATCCAAAAGCTCAATATTTTTACTCCTTTAAATAGGCATATTTGAAAGTATATCTTACAACGCCTGGAAAAAGCACTACATTATTTTGTATCATGTAAAATATAGAAGATTAATTATAAGATTAATGCAAATATTAGCGTCTCCTTGAAGAAGCTATTAACTACTGTAAAATGTTCCATTCAGAAAGTGCAGTGCCTAAAAACCTTTTATAGATGGCAAAGCACAAGAACATGGGAAACAGCAATAATTAACCAGTTAAATACTAACGCCCTATGAGAAATACTTCAACGTTCACCTCACTGAATACCAGTAAAGTGTCCCTTTCACTTCCAAGAGCTACACTACACCCAGGAAAGTAAAGAGACAGCTGAGGAAAGTAGCACTGAACCTGTAACTTCACTGGCAGCTTGTTCCTTTTCATCCACATGGCAAAAAGCAGTAAACAGACTGAGCAGAATTCCTCTTCGACATCAAGTCAATTGTTTTTAGATAGAATGTTGCTGATTTCAGGTCTCCAAAACAGGACAGCATCATTTCTGAACCAGCATAAAAACCACCGAATCTTTCTCTTACTGAGATCTAGTTAAATCAATCAGTCTAGAGCATTTCATATTAGTTGAGTCTGCTTGCAATAATCTGTATGCAAACACCACCACTGAAAAAAGTCAGTCTCAGTCCTTCAGAACTCCAGGCTATGGAAGGCAAAGAGAGCGCTGCATTTTTAGTTCTTTAATGAGGCTGTTGGTTTCTCAGATTCTTAAGTTTGTGTTGTTCATACCGGTTATTAACAATTCCATCCACGGAGTAAGACACTCACCTCTCATAACAAACATGAGCCTATCACATTTAAGGTCCAGACCTCCTCCTTTCTCCTGCAGCAAGGGAAACCAACCTCCTACAGAACTGACTCCTGAAGGAGGTACTAAAAAGTCACTACAAATACCTACTCCTCCAGATTCCACAGATTCATTTGCTACACGGTGATACATCAAAGCAGACAGTTCTGCTGAATTGTAAATTTCTTTTCATTGATTCACAGGAGCATTTACACAGAGATGAATTCCTACATGAAATGCTAACACAGTAAACACAGCACTATTAGGCACTAACGAAGTATTATGTATGTCTCATGTAGACAAGAATAATTTACACCTATATTCACCAATTTCTTAGCATTGACAAGAATCTTAAAAAAATTGTATTTATGTTATTGAACTGCAGTTTAAAAGGGGCATGATGAAAGATAGAATTTGTAATGAACTGGAGTTTCAGCTTCTGACATCACCCTCCTACTACAAGCTAATATTTTACCATTTGATGATTAATATTTTTGAGACAGGTGAAATGAATGGTACAGCAGTAATTAAATAGTTTGGGAACCAGTTTACAAGCAAACTCAAAACAAATCATACCTTAGGCATTTAATTAAGGAAAGGAACCTCCTTTAATATTTATTTCAACATATTAGTCTTGTCACTCTGAAAATTCATTTTCTTATTCCTCCTTCCTTTCTATGCTGTTATGTTTAGTATCACAAACACCTCAGCCTACATACTTCTGGGCTATTATGAATGGCTTACTCATTGGCAACTCACAATGGTAAATGAAAAATTGCATCTGAACTCAAAATATTTCTTTGACAAGCAGGATATACTGCAGTCAAGGGCAGCTGTAAGCAATAAGGACAGATTCCAGTGGTTTTTTGCCTTTACTCCCATCAGAAAACTCTCTTTTAGGAGGAATCTAATTATGTCAATATTAAAATAAAAACCCCATGAGACCAACCTTTTGAATAGACGATTTTTAAAAAGATGATAATTGGGATGCGGTCTGATTTTATGCATTTCTTTGCCTCCATGTTTAACCCATGAAGATACTTATTTCTGATAATTTTCCAAGTTTGCACTAGTAAGAACAGAGTTACTTCGAGAATAACAATGAATCATACACCAAACACACACCCGAGACTGTTATGATTTCAGAAGATCTTTAAAGGAAAACAACAAACATTCAAGAGCTTTACGAGCCACCATAATGACTGGCAGTCTCATGTTTAGGTTCAGCAACACCCAGCCACTCAAACAGCCAGTCTAAAGCACACTGTGACCAATTAAATAAAAAAGAAAAGCAGAGTACTACAAGAATTTACCCGTCATTTCCTGCACATTATCTCTTCGGATCTTTTTCTAGGTTTGCAAGAACCACCATGTCATCAACTTCCCTTATCTATTACTTCCTTCTTTTTAAGATAGATGTTCACACCCATCTCCCACACAAAACTTAAGTTCCTTTCCCAAAACCCCCCACTAGGAACCATAGGTTCAGGTACCTCCAGCCTCCCGAAACTGACAAACTGCTGTGCATATTCTTGTAAACTCAAATCACATTCAATGAACTCTCTCACGTGTTTTCTAGTCTTCTTCCTATCATTCACTCCCATCACCTCTCTATCCTTATTCCCTCATTTACTACTTCTTTTTTCGTACTTTGTTCCACTCTCTTCTCTTGTCACAGGGAGAAATTAAGGTGAGGTTAAACTACCAATTGCCAAGGTGCAACTTAAACAAAATGTAATCGACTGGCATGCAGAGTTGAGAAGGTCTGTGCCTAAGCTTTTACCGTGGAGCCCAGAAGGGCTGGTTCTGACTTCAGCCAGTAAAAGGGTAACCCAGAAAGTTTTTCTGCTTCTACTTTCAACCACCCATTAATTTATTAAAAAGTCAATACTGAGCAGCTACTGAAGCTAGTGCAGCATATATCCCATCTGCAGCCTAGCTACACTTTATTTTTTACATAGACTGCCACTCTAAAACTGTAGTACAGATAAGGCCTTTTTAGCAAAAAAAAAAAAAAAAAAGAGAGAAACAAACCGCTCTTTAGCCAAAATGGGACAACACCAGCATATCAAAGGCTGGTGGGGCAGGGATAAACACCACAAAATCAAAACCCCAACCCCCCAAAAACACACTACTATTAGAGGCAGAAACAGAGAAAAATCCAAGAAGCAACTCCTTTGGGCTCATGAAAGAATTTACACCTCCATGTGGGATTCATTAAGGAGACAATTTCGCCATGGCAAAACCAAAATATCTTCATCATCCTAAGAGGAGAGGGACAGCAGAGGCCAGAAAGGAACTGAGTTGCTCCTGAGAAGGCTTAAAATGGCTACATAGAAATGCAAAGTAGATACTTTGGCTTTATTGCACATACTGAAAGACTCTACTTTCCATAATCTATAGCAGTTTTCAGTCATTCTTACTTCCTAGGGCACAGGAGGGAATACAAAACTCATCTCCAGACTAGGAATTTACCTTTGTAGGGCTGTCAAACCCCAGAAATCTACAGAGCTAAAAGACAAACAGAACTGACAGGTCTGGAACTAGGTATACAAGCACATGGACAAAAAGGGAGTGAAGTCTATTACATAAATGAGCATTTTTCCAGAACAAAGCAGAATGACAACCATAAAATGAAAAGGGGTAGGTTGGAGTGCTCCCCAGCCAGTGAATTCCAGACTGGGATCAGGGCTCTGACAGTTCTCAGCCTCCCCAAACCAAGGAGATTTCACCTCTGTGGGCCATTCCTGCATTTCCTCCTCTCTGCAGCACAGGGAGAACAACTCTGGCTGAACAACTCCAAACTGCCAGAGCAGGAAAGAAAGGAACAGCTTGCTGTGTCTGCTGAATCTAGCAATAGATTTCCTAGTTCTCCAGTGCTAACTTGGACTTGAGCAGCAGAAGCCTCATTCAATGTGACAATGTTTGGGGGATTCTTTAGCCAAGTCAGATGGCAACAAAGCTTTAAAGGTTGTTGTTATGGATATCCAACACACTCTTCGGGTAACTCTGCCCAGCAGAACAGCAGTGATGTGGAAAACAGATGGAAGAGAGGGCAGTTCATTATACCAATTCTGTATCGAGGGTCTTATATGAAAAGTATGTGGCCTCCTCGTGCTATCTGAAGTCTTATAGGAGGAAAATGCAAGATGGAGCTGAAGATTATTGTTCAAGATCTTCTTACATTTCTGAAACACGCTGACCCTATATATCGCCAAATTTAAGAGTTTTAGTAGATCTTTGACCACATTTTCAATAAAACCTGATCTCAGCGTGATGCACAACGAAGACAACTTGAAAATCCTTTGAGAAAATTCATGTGTAACGCTATAAAGACAAAAGAAAGTATCTGTTTTTATTTAAACTGAGATAGAGTTTTTGCTGATCTTGACATGGATGACATTATTTCCAGTTTAGTGGCTTTATCCACAGCTCTGCCTTGCATTTTTTTTTAATTGGGTCAGAAACATGCCGATAGCAGAAATCCATTTTAAAGAATCCAATGACAATAGCACGTGCCTTTTTTTAGCTTAATGGAAATGAACAAGCTAATTAAACCCAGAAAAGGCACTCAGAATATTGGGAATTAAAGGAAAATATACCTTGTATGTGCTATCTCCTGATAATTAAATAATCCTGAAATTAACATTACAAATGGAACCGGGTAACTTTATTCCAAAAAGTTATTATAAAATATTATTTTATTGTGCAAATAAACACACTAACAGTTTCTAGGAATAAACACACTTCAGCTGTATCATAGTTTGCTGAAAATTTTCACATTATCTACAGCTGATAAAATCTTAACATCTCTCAATCTACACTATCTTGTTAAAAGTTCCTCCAACTTGCTGATGCTTGTAAGTCACTCTATAATAAAATGTTTTAAGCCTATTCAGCATAAGCCAGAGACTCCAGATTTCCTATCTTCCTATATTGCTTTCTTAGAGATCTCAAAAATGAGGCTGTCCTCTATTTTGTCCAGAATGGCTAAAAAAGGCAGAATTTAACAAAAATTGAAAACAACGTTAAAATAAATCTTCAAAATGGATTTAAGTATATATTGAACATCTGCTACATCTGAAATAGACTGCTTATAAATTATTTCTAGGAAAGTAGTATCTGAAACTTGTTTATTTAAAGCACTACTTTCTTCCTTGTCCTTGCAGCCACTTTTAAACAGCCACAGAAATGTTTACATTAACTGTAGTGTTGGCTAAAATATCCAGTAGCTGATTTGAATTAAAATATTAACCTCATACTCCTAAGAAAAGTAAATTATCTTAAAAGAGATTACGCATTCTTGTAGAAATCTCAGTTGTGAACAAAATCTTCTTACAACAAAAATCTTTTTACAACACCAATCCTTGTACTCAAAATGATTTTGAGTAATGGACAAGTTACAATATATGTTGAAAATACACTATCAGTACCTTTAGAAATAGTCTTGGAACTATATTTTTCTGTGTCTTCTGATAGGATTGCTAAGGATGGTTAAGATGCATTTATCATTAGTCTGAGTAACATTTTTAGCACCAATTTTGTGTTTATTCTTCCCTTAAGTAATTGTTTCAATATGAAGTTTTTCTGTGGTGATGTCCATATATTCATATGAGAACAGTATGATAAAACATTGCTAAAACACAAAAGCACAGAAAATAAGTATCCTGTAATTGAAAGATACGTTGTGACCTTAGTGTAGGACTCACACTTCCCACAAAGCTGAAGTGTCAAAAGCCAAAATGCCACGGTCAACTTTTAAGTAATGAGCTTTTGATAACCTCTTAAAACATAAGAAAAATAGCAAATGCACGTAACAAAATCTGATTAACTAAGAATTCAAGTCAGAGATACGGCGCTACAAAACCCAAGCTGGTCGGCATTCCAGTGATGTGACAACCAAACCTATGATCATTTAAACTAAAGTGCAAAAGCTTCACAGAATTTGAATAACACGTCCACTAAAGTGTAAAGATAACAAATTTTGAGAAGTAATTAATTACCTGTTTGTTATTTTCCCATGTAATTGTAAGAAAGCACATCTTTATTTCGCAGCACTGCCCATCAGCTGCAAACATTTGCGTTGCTTCGACATGCTCCAACTCCATCTTTTCGTTACTGTCTACACTAATTGTTTAACTCTTTGTTGTGAACAAGCCAAAAAAAAAAAAACCCTGTATGCATCTTAAGAGTTCCTGCATGGCTTTTTGGCTCAGTGCAATCAACAGAAGGTAGGATGCCTTTTAATCTTATTCCATATGAAATAAAGGTTTCCCCAAACTCTTTATCAATATGAAAAGCTGTCCCTCTGCGTTCATCCACAAACAGCTAACGGAAAAGGCTAGTGGATTTTGCCAGCAGTAAAAGACCTAATCACGGTAAGATCAAGCCAGCTGTCAACTATAATCAGCTTGATTCACTGCACTTTTCATATTCAATGGAAAATGTTGAGCAATACACAGTTCTTTCACAGTTATCAGGTTAAACTGAAAGTATAAGAATATAGAAAATTTAGCTTTAAAAGCACATGAATTATTTGTTCCATTGTATTTCTGTAGTGTTAGCAACGCTGTTGCCAAAACTGCATACCGAAAAGACCAGGAAAATCACTAATTTTTCTATGTAATTTTACTGTTTAAAGTGACAGCAAACCATATCATCTGAAACTTAAAGAGTTTCTTCGTTAACAGAGACTGCCTAAGATAAAAGGCAAACTGTACAGTCAGAAGAGATACCAGTCTTATGCAAATAACCTTTCCAGTGTTTGCTATATGCTTTTTCCTACATAATACGGCTTCTCTTAAATCTTGCATGCAACAAGATGAATACGTGAGCCAGCAATAAAGCTAAAGCATGTGTGCAATGGCATAAATCAAAAAGCTGCAAGCCAGAGAAGACTGGAACAAGCCAAAACCTAGACCTAAGGATTTTAAAATATTAAACATTACAGAAAACACTAAGCTCCATTAACAACTTCTGTATCTAAAAATCAGGATACTGTAGGAGATAAAAACCCCCAAAACATAAAAAGCTGTAATTTACCTTGTCCAACTCACGAATGACATGCAAGTTCACCCTCTCTTCCTTCTTTCAAGAAAGTAACTCAAGCATGATTCAGTGCACTTACACAAGAGATCCAGCCAAATGGGTCTCCATAAGGACACTGAAGAACTCTATGTCCAAGCACAATACAGTGACTATTCCAGCTGCATAAAGAACAGGCTTATTTTTAGCAAGCAAGAAAAGGTATGAGCTGCAGAGTAAGATCATCCACTAGGAATAAGAGAAGAAAAACAAGTTCAACTCCCTTGTTCCTAAATTAGCCGGAGGGACTTTCATTTTTCTCTGCTTTGATCTGAGGAAGACTGCAGGGGGGAACAAACCTAACAACAATTAGATCTGGAGGCAGCTGTAGAGACAATAGAGAAATAGAAAGGTTCACTTCCCTGGGAAAAACATGCAGGTGGGAAATAGGTATGCCTGGTGTCCAGAGGCGAGATGGACAGGAAACTAAATGAACAAGTCAGTGAACACGGAAAGCAGTGCCAGAGAAAGGAGGCCACGGCAGCACTGCATAAGAAACATCACAGAGACTGTGGAAAAGATGAGAGAAAACACTGATCTGCAGATGACACAGCTACATAAAAGACACAACTCTAAAGGTGGACTGAAAATTAATAGTTGGCCTTGTAAGTACCAGAAGAATCTCCTGCTCAGAACTGAAAGCTGCTCAGAGACGGAGGGACAGTCTAAACTCTCAAGCTTTCACATTCCAGCTCTTACAGCTCTGCACTGATACAGTGATTTTCATAACCCATCTCCTGTAAAGACCAACAGAAATAAAGGAAAGGACAAATCCCATCTTCCTTACAATAACTTATTAAAATATTTGGCTTAACTAAAAAATGATACTAAAGTGACTGCAAAAGGATATAGCTGTGCAAAAGGCACTGAGGTTTACAGTGCTCATGTAAGGACTGCAATGCTTCATGAAAAATAACAAATTAAGTCTTTAAGTAACGTTTACTTTATGAGCTAATGTGTATAATGTTATGTGTCAGGGTGAAACACTCGTTTATTCTAAACTGTTCTAACTTTATGTAAGGGCCAAGCAACTCAGGATCTCTATGTGCAGTGACAACTGGAGGCAATTCTCCATATGCTTCATTTAGTTGGAAATCTAGGGAAAATGGTGAATTGTATTGCTTCATGTTCACAATAAAACCATATGAAAATAAATACCATAGTTAGAGGTTAAACAAACAAACACACACGACTTCTCATCCTCCTCCTTCCATGGATATCTGCAACTAAGTATTGCTGTAAAACTGTAAAGCCATGACTGAGGAAAAGTAAAGTCAGATCTGTAAAAATCACAGAATATGCAGAGTTGGAAGGGACTCAGAACAATCATCAAGTCCAGCTCCTGATCCTGTGCATCCCCAGGAGTCACACCACAGGAACTAAAGGTGTAGATGAGTAAATGGTGCAGTTTAGGTCTTTCCTCCTCCACAAAATGGGAAGCCATCTGTTGGTTATTATGGACTAGATGACCACGTATTTAGTACCTGTAACTTGAACAGAACTCTCATGGATGCCCACAAGAGCAGCAGAACTACAAAACCTGTATACTATGAGTGTATATAAGCCAATAAGTGTACAGTATACAAGTCTGTATATTGTATCTCTCATATCCATGGTCATCTAGATAGATATATGGTATCTAGAGTGACAGAGATTAAAAATTAGGTAAATACATGGGGAAAACATGGAGGAAAACAGTCCTTTCACAACATACCAAGGGGGTTCCAAGAATGTTTCTTGGTCCTGATTATTCAAACAACCCTTACACTCCTCAAAGCAAATTAAGTCAGATGTTAAGAGTGAATATTAGTCAAAAACTAATGCTACCATAAATAAAATTGTAACAGGAAAATAATCACAGAGCAAGTGTGATGGAACTTATGAAGTTATTCTCATAAAATTTAAGCACATAGTAACGTTGTCCATTATGGACTGAAATATATTTGAGATTGCACAGGACATGTCAAAACACTTTTCACAATATTCCAAATCCAAGAATGATGTGATTCTGCCTAAAAAGTTTAAAAAGAGGCCTCAGAGTGAGGTATGAAGTCAGAAGCATTTGAATTCCCTACAATTTCACAGAAGTTCTTTCTATGGGATCACACAATTATTAGTCTTGTAGAGAGGCTTTCATACATAACTATCCTTTACTGAGGTGTGAAGAGACTGGGATTTCTAGTCCAGCAAGGATTCTAAACCTATTTGTATACATTAAAATTAGCTTTAGACTAATTTTTTTTTTTTTTTTTACTTCCTAATTTAATTTTTTTCCCTTAAATCCTTTAGTTGGATTAGTTTTTCTATTTTTCTGAAGAGTAAAATACTGCCAGCTGTCTGGAAAATGCTTCAGACAGACAAAGAACTGTATCAGTCTGCAGAGAAACCAAACTATTAAGGTGACCTCAGAATTGAACTAGGAATGTGATAGTGCAGAAGGCTGCTGTAGAGGCAGAAAGGCTCCTCTCTCTGACAGGTAAGCATAATTTCAGGAATGGATGTCTTAGATGAGGGGACACCTTTGACAGTAAAAGTGGCAAATAAAATAATTTTTTGTCTTTTAACAAGAGCGACAGAGAAAGTTGCAGCAGCAAATTAAGGAAACTTGGATCTGATTTAATTATGCTTTTATTAGGAGGTCAAAATGTTCCAGGAAGCCTACATGAACATTTCTTCAGAAACAAAATATTTTTCTGCAAACTGTTGAAATTCCTTGTGCCTAAATTGTTTTATTTTTTTTTTAATGGAATTATGTGCTTATACTTTGCTATGAGTCCTCAGAATCTAGACTTCAAGAGTGACATAGTTATTTATTCATTTTGAACAAATTTGATTAAAACCTGTCTTATGTGAATGGCAGCCTCTTCCAGGCACATTGTTAAATGTTACAAACAGAAAGTACTTAATACTTACAAGCTTATATTAAATTGAATTTGCAGCTCAGCTTTGAAGAACAACTTCTATCCAGACTAAGCTCTTTATCCTTCAATATTTTAAATGAGAAACTTCAAGCAAGTACATATTATGTACTTCTCATCTCTTGAGGTTACTACCTCTGTTAAAAATGTAATTTGTTTGCCTTTTCCCCCACAATTAGATTTTTTTATATCTTCACCTGACAGGTTAAGGAAACCTATTATTATTTTGCATGTGCAAGTATACTTGTAAATGGCCTCCCCACCCCTAACAAAATGTACATTAGATGTTTAATGTCTTTTTATCTGGTTACACTTGTATGGATCAAATGATTAAAACTAATGAACAATAGACAATTCTATGCCAGGGTTTTGTACCACGTATAAATCTATTTAAAATCTAAGCCTAGAATTTGACAAGCCATACAACAGGCACTCAAAATCAGTGTAGCTTTACTACTGTCATGATGGAATGGAATACAGAGGCTGCACGAGATGGTATTCACTCTCCATCAGCAACCATTCACTATCCTAAATTAAATCAGTACTATGAAAAACTGCTTTGCATGTACATATATGTAGAAGTTTTAGCCCATCTGTTAATGGAATTTTTCTAAGAATTCCCCCGGTATCTGAGTCTCCTGATGCCAAAAACAGTTGGACTACGTGTTGTAAAGTTTTTACAAAAAGCCTGATTTGAGACACTTCAACAGAAATAGTGAAGATCAGTTCTGTTATCTAATCAGCACAAAATTTTAATTCTCAACTTCATCTACTGGTCACAGCTTCAAGATTAAGAAAATTTGCAGGACCATGTGTCTACAGTTTGGGATGATGGTGAAGTTTTCTTCCTGTACACGAGTTTTTTACACTAATATTAACACAAATTTCATAGTGAGAGATGAAGGGAGGTTCCATTTTGTACTTCTTGGCAAGGGCTTCAGTCAACTTCCATTAAGAAAAAAGTTTATTGATATCAGTCTTTCTAAATTGAGGGAGCAATGTTAATATTAGAAACAGCAATAATAACTTTAGAAGAAAATGGTACAGGAGACCACAAACTGACATTTTATACTCCCCAAGTAAGTTACCAAGTATAAAATTTAATTTAAACCAAACAACTACAGCAAACAAATATTTCTTCATATACAGACTGTTTTCATGACACTAATCTACTTTTATTCAGTCCAATACATGTGACTTCAACAGTGTCCCTGTACCCCATCCTTTTTCCCCCCCTGAGCTACATCTGCTTTCCTGTTTTCTCATCTCTAATACATTTCTGGTTATCTGATTACCTTTTCATCTGCACAAATGTCATCACCGGGTCAGTGCTCTTTCTGGGACTTCCCTTAAGCACATCTGATCCACTTCTCCTGTCGATGGCCAGTGGCTGCACCAGGATGGGGCTCCCCAGTCCCTCTCCTGTCTGCCACTGACCCCCAGTGGTTACACCTATATTTGCTCTGCCTCGCTGTTCTGAAACTGCTGCTGCTTCTATGGAATGAAGTTTGGATCATGATAGGACATCTGGAAGCAAACAAGACCCAGCACTGCATGACCACTGTTTCATGGCCACTGATTACAGAATCAAAGAATAATTTAGGTAGAAGGGAGCCTCTGTAAGTCTCCCGGTTCAATAAGCCCTGATTGGAGCAGTTCAGACTGCTCAGGACTTTATTCAGCTAGGCAGAGATTCCACAGACTCCAGCCTGTCTTTTCCAATATCTGTTACTCTCAATGAGAAAACACTTCCCCCCGTATTTATTTAGAATTTCCCTTGTTACAGCTTGTGTTCAGATCCAACTGACTCAGTCACACAAGCAAAAGAAAGGAAGAGAAGGAAGAGGCAGCTGTTCTCAGAGAAGAGAAACCTTCCTACTGACCAATCTCCCTGGTAAAAGGAAATGTTTAGTTATGTAAGTCTTATCTTCACATATCTACACCTTTGTATAGCGGCAGAAAGAGCTCAGATCCTGATTACACCATAATTCCATTTCTAAGAAGTGGTAAACAAAAAGCCTACCCCAAAAGGTTACCTCAGGAATAAGAGAATTTGTCAATTTACAAAATCCCACATAGTTTTTCCCTTTAGATTTTGTTATGCAGAATGCAAAGCTCTCAGATGAACACTTCTTACAACAACATGTTTCACCATTGGAAGCAACTTAGGCTATTCTATTTTTAACTTGGAAGATAATCTAATAAAATTTCAGCATTTACATAATGTGATTTTAAGCTAACCACTATTTAAATAATTGCTGATCAAGCACATATAGTTTCAAGGAACAAAAAAATCCTACTGTATATGACAAAATGCCAATTAATAGAGTCATCCAATTTTAATTCCAAATAGATTGCCCATCATTTTTTCCAAGACTACTGATTCAATCAAAGCAAATATTCATCTTAAAGTTTTCTACGCATGTTACACTTGCAGCTCTAACCAGATATTAAGTAAAAATCAACTATTTCATGATTAAAGCATAATAAAAATATACCTGAATGCAGAGTATTTGATAAGATTTGAGCTGTCTTCAATGTTCCATTGGTTTGTGTTGATTTTAGTGCTAGTCTAACATTCAGCATGCCAGTAACAATGAATAAGCCTAATGCATTACGTAAGTGTAAGCTGATTAAATCCTTGATCCTGAAGCCACCTCTTTTTCCCCCTCCCCCTCTGATTTAAAACTTAGCACAATTAAAAATCTTAGTTTTAAACACTTCCAAAATATAATTTGTACCATTTCAGGCACAAAACCCAGCACAATTTTACATTATTATAATACCTTCAGGTTTTTGTCTTTCTTGTATTTTAATAATTTCCTAAACCTGGTAAAAGTCCTTTTAAAAGTGATCGGTTCCCTAACAAATTTTAATTTTGTGGTCAACTGTTTGGGATTAAAAAAAAATAAAATTTATTGAATGGCATGAAGATAGCAGTGTTATTCAAGTTACTAGGTCTAAGCTTTACCCATAAAAGTTCACAGCAAATTGAACTAAACACAAAGCCATGCTACTATAACTTAGTGCTGCCAAGAAGGGAGATCGTAAGGCATTCTGCACATGCTAGTCCTAATTTCCAAATATATTATGTCTCTAATGTAGTATTCATGCTACAATCTACATGGAGGAATAGATCAGGGGAGGTCATGAAAGAGTTATGTCCCCCCAGCACTTTACAGCACTATGATCTCACTACATTGTCAATATGACAATGGAAGCAGGATAAACGGATCCCTGCAGCAGAGGGTATCAGCCAGTGCTCTCTACAGAAAAGGAACGTAGAAAGCAATACATGATTAACTGCTTTGAATAGGGAAAAAAATTCCTTCCACTGGGCCCACATGCCATACACAAAACAAGCTGCAAAGACCTGCAAACTGACTAAACAACTTTGTTGCTACATGAGCCCGTCTGTGAATTTTAGATGTTAATTATCAGGCAATGCACAGAATTGTTGAATCTGCACAGTTATTTTTAACATTTTAATTATCTTTTTTATTTAAGACCTCTCAGCTTGAAAAACCTGATTTGTTTGCTTTTGCACTTTTTAAGCAGTGTTTTCCCTGAGAAACAGCCATATGCACATTTGAAAATTGACAGTGTTTCATAGAGACAATATAACTATTAATTGGTAACCTTAAGTGCTTTTATCGAAATTTAAAAATGTTTAAAAACAGCAAAATATAGCTACAGTGCTTCGGTAAAGGCAGCAGAATGGCCCTGAGCAAACCAGAGCAGATTAAGATCTGCAGAGTCTTCATTAGTACTGAGGATGAGACAAGAGAGGAGAGAGTAAGGGGAGTTTGAGCTCAGGAGTGTAAGGTTTTTAAGTCATGGTAATTTTGAAAGAGATTTACTATGTTTTATTTGTAAAAGAGACAGTGTTCAAACCAGGATTCACAGGTTGCCTATGCTACGTAATATGTGTTTTAAATCAGAAACCTAGTTATATTTTAGCTAAAAAAACAGGTGTAGAAATGAGCCAAGTTCATAAAAAACAGTACAAAGAGACGGCTCTGAGGGGTAAGCAAGCTCTTCTACAAGCATCTGAAAACATCCCAATCCCTAGATACATTCTCATGTTTTATTAGGCAATGCCATGAAGAGACCAGTGAGAAAAATCAAACAAGAAAAGATGTCTGGAGAGGCAATACTAGCATGAAAAAACAACATAGTTGTTTTTTTTCTTCAAACAGAATAAATAAAACAGATTAGAACATTCAGCAATTAATAAGATTCTGGAGCTTCTCACATCACATACATGAATTTCTTTCCAGACAGAAAATTTAGAGTAGTTGATGAAAAAGACATTGTCCCATTCCATTTATAACAAAAACAAACAATCAAAACAGAACAAGATATTTTTTCACCAGTTCCCACCATAACATCTTGAAAAGCAGTAATTTTTAAAGCATTAAGTATTTGAGTGGCATTGATCCAAACCTTTAGGACTTATTACATACCCCATTCTCTGTACGTTTCTCCACAGGTATATTGATGCCATTTCTTTGATTTTGGGCTTGACGGCCACCTAAAAGTAAAGTATCATTCTTAGTGCAAAGTTCAGTTTTCAACATAAATGGGTTTTACTCTTGAATCTGTTCTTGAATGTACAACCAGTTCTGTTCAAGAATTTACATAAAACTTTTACCTGTGAATTTTTATTCTGCCAGTTCCAACTCTTTCCTATCAGGTTATCAGCAGAAATAAAGCATTTACTTCACAGACTTCCTCAATTAAAAGTGCAGATATGCAGCTCTACCTTTCTGACTTCTACTTAGGCAATATGTCATGAAGAGCAGTGTAGTGAGCGTGACTACTCAAATTTCATATTTTGCGTCCACATGAAGTCGTAGCTTCAATTTAATACATTAACATTATAAATATATATAGTGGAGGAAGCTTTTCTAATTTCTAAAGTTATAAACAACTGTAATCTACAAATTGATCCATAGGTCAGTGACAAATGAATGAGCCATGCATGCATGGGTCACAAGCAACATTTTCTTTTTACATGAAACTCCGCGGCTTCAGGTGTATTTTAAATTTCTTAACATACTTTATATTTGCATTGCCCAAAGGATGACAGAGAATTTTATGAAGTACCTAATTAACACAAAATTCCTCATACGTTTTTGGGCTTGCTACTTCTGAATTCAAAACAAGCAGGAACAACTTAAAAATAAGAGAAGAAACCTCAGCTGAAAGCAATAAGGAGTCAGTCAAGACTTGAAATCCTGTTGTTAGAAGTAGTCAGATTAGTTGAATGAGTAAGGATAATCTGAGCATGCAAACACACATCTCACTGAGACACCTTTCCTGTCCTTCAGACAGTCTGACAGCTATTAAGTACATAGGGCCCAGCCTCAGAACTCTTCTCACAAATTAAGTGCAGTCCTCACTAGTAAGTTTAGAAAACTAAAGCCCTTCTATTTTTTTATTCCGGTCTTTTTAAGAAAGCCTGTTTAATAGGGCACTGTTTACTATAAACACTTGTCCTGTAGAACCAAGCAGAGCAGTGATTTTTCAAGAGCAAATTATCACCACTATTAAATATACCTGCATGAAGTACTGAAAAGTAAAGGCACTGAAACCTCTGCCAATGATGCCTGTAAAGAGGACTTGAGTTTCTAAGGGAGCCAAAGGACTTTACAAGTCTCTCTCTGGTGCAACTGAAAGAACGTGAGGTCAAAAAGAATAATTCCAACCTCTAAAAATGTAGGGACTTTCTTTCAATAGGAAAAAACTGCCTCAAGTCTCTATATCCACCAAAATTTTTGAATCAAAATTAGGATCAGAAGAGAAACTGATCTTACTATTACTTAGCAGACTGGTAGAAACTATTCTAGAGAAAGAAAGAGAATAAGAATAAATGTGCCACTGAGGAAGGTTCAAAATGGCTTTGGTACAAGGAAGTTGTATTACATGCAATTATTGAAGCTCACTGAAAGAACTGATAACCAAAGTCACTTCAGAAATCTATGGAATATGTTTTGGTAACAACACTACAGGATGACTGTACTTACTCTGTTCATTGTTTTCAGCTGGTGACTCCTCATGACGAAGAAAAAATTTCACCTCTTCCCTGCGGGGACCCCACTTCTGTAGGTGGTCATACATCATGTGATCGAAGGGTATGGGACGTTCTAAGAGCACAGGACCAAAACAAAACTTGTTAAAACTCCTTTAAATTAAGCAAAATTATACAAAACTCTTATTAAGGATCAGAATATCCTTTTGAGTAGCAATTGAATCGATCCAATGTATTTTGTCTTATGCAAAGTCAAAGAAACAGGTAGCAACAGACAGCAGTTGCAGGGTACTAAAAGCTGGCTTGTTACTGTGACACAGCTCAGTGTTCCACAGCAGTTCATAAACAGTTTGCAACACCAGACAAAAAAAAAAAAAAATCAGTGTTTAGTAACCCTAATTTAGAAAATAGCAACTCTGCTCCCCATCACCACCAGATGGGTATTTTGTTCTATTATTAAAGTGATTCATTCAGTTTGAACCGCTGGGTTTCCACTCAGCCTAAAAGCCTTATCATTATATTCACATTTCGTCTCCAAAGAACTTGAGCAGGTGCTCCCACTCCAGTACACTATGCTAGACACTAACTTCCACTATATCTGGAATTACTGGCAACTCAGTGAACAAATAAAGACTAAATTCCATGCAGCAGTCAGTATCTCTGTTTTTCCCTAAAGAAACAGAAAACAGTGTAGTTAATTCTTCCAAACTAATAAAATATATTAAGATGCTGCATGTAATATAATCAGTATTTCAAAATGAAAATACATTTAAAAAGTGAAGTTTTTCACTGCTTCCATAATTATGCTTGCATTTATTATCAAATGTTTTTAAGGTAAGAAAATCTCCGTTTTAAGATCTAATATTAAGCACGGTATTAAAATACATCTTCTAAACAGAGTAAAATTATATAGAAGATATTTAATTAGCTTTCCTACATGCAGCACCATGTCAAACCAATACCACTAAAGAAAATCGTACTTCAATGGAAACCAAAGCTGAATTTTGCATTCTTCATTGTTAAAAGCAAAATGCTCTTGGCTGCCAAAACCCAAACCACAGCATCTCCTACCAGGAAAAGCACCACTAACAACAGGTTATCCATTTCATACTTTACCCATTTGACATGAGAAGACAAAATGATTCGAAGATATAAGAGAAATCTTGGGGAAAGCTTGGGAAAACCATAAATATACCTTTATATAACAAAATTCACCAAAAGTTATATGCATTGTGAACTACATAGATGTATAGATGTCTTGATACTCTTGGGATACTTAATTATACTACAGAACACTACATTTTTATCACTTGTTTCACGGTGCACTTAACACAATGAAGGGTTTTGTCAAAATATGTTGTCTCAAACATGTATGTGATAAACACAATTTAGCCACGGTTAGATCTAGCAGCTTTCAATGGGGAAGGGTCATTTAAACCACAAGCTAATTATATTCATCAGCTGACTGGTTACTTATCTTCAAAAAACCCCTGCAAAACAAACAAACAATCACAACACCTGGATTTAAGAAAAAAATCAATTATTTTCTTAACTTCAGCTCGCTCCTCACTCAAGTGGAGTTCAAGAAACATTGTCAATAATGTTTAAGCACACAAGAATAAGGTCAGTGGCTTATTACAACTCAGTTCTTAGGGAGGAATTTTAAAAACACGATTTTCAGGTTTTTCAACTCCTAAAGTAAAGTAAGATTTCAAGTGCTTTGAAGCATATCCACTAAAATTGCAGTATGAGTCTTTTAAAGATCACAGAGTGTAAAAATATTTAAGTGGTTTACTTCAGAGACTTTAGGACACAGAAGATATGAAGCTTTAGGAATTTCTCCCAAATAGAAAAATTGCTAGGTAAACCCAGGTAGAACTGAAGCTTGGTTAGAAAGTACTAAGAAACTGGATGTCTGAACAGGGCTGGGCTAATTCTGGAATGGTGAGGAGTGGCTGCAGCCTCACTCCTGGTTAAGCTGGTCTCCCATTAAAAGTAATGGGAGTTTGTCAAACGAACTCCTAGGAGTTAGTCAAACTAAGAGGTTTCATTTACATAATGTACCTCAAATAATTAAGGCTAATATTTTTCAGACATGGAAATGGAAAGAAATGGCATTTTCTACTACTTGTGCAGTTCTTTTACAAAAGCAATTTGGGATACGTTGCCCTAAATTAGGCAGAAAACAGGTTTAAGTAATAACAGCATCATCAGCATCACTGAAGCAGATGAAAGATAAAGAAGCACTAACCATTCTGTGCAACTTGGCTACAGGACAGATTCAGAAAAGAAAAAGGACGAAGAAATGGACATTAACACTTGAGACAAGGCATAGTGAGAATCTACGTCTCCATTCCTTTCCTCAGTTTAAATCCTTTAAATCTATTAAAACTGCAAGAAGAAAGCATGGTCTTATATTTGCTGTATAATAGTACAAAGAGATATTTTCTGGAAATCTCTGTTCTTTAAGAACCAAAATCAAAACAAAACAAAGAGAAATGTTACAGTTAAACTTTTCTCAGTTGTTAGAGCTTCAGACATATTTCACAGAATATGCTGAGTTGGAAGGGACCCGCAAGGATCACCAAGTCCAATCCTTAGCACTGTATATTTGTCACTAATTGTTTTCACAGTACTACTTCAAACTTTTTTTTTTAGTTAAGTAGAAAAGCATGAAGAAAAGGTGGAATAGGAAAACTAGTGTAGAGAATAATAAACAGGTTGGGTCCCTATACTTTAACATTTAGAGAATATTTGTTTTAATGATTAAGTGGAAAACCATGGTGTATGCATATACCCATACTTATTTGCAAAAACTGCCTCAGATTTTAAGTTGGATCAAAATTCTAAAATATTTTTGAGAACTGAGCTAGACTCCTTTCCTTTTAAGTAAAAGTTTTGAGGATGGGCTTGTTTTAAGTACTCTGAAATGAAACACCCTGTAAGACAAACACAGATACTGCAGCAGCGTTTCAGAAAAGAGTTGCAAAATCCTTCTGCTGGAACTACATATCCACAACTTAAACTTTCAGGCTTCAGAATTGCTTTTTATCCTGACTAGAAGTATCCTGCTAAATGTGTAATAAACACATTCATGCCTGCTCTACATGAAACCAGAATACACAGTAATGGATTATCTCCACAGTGGGGGAGTTCACTGTGAGATCTGGAACGAGTCTTTTTCCCCCAAGTTTGCAGAAGCACACTTGTAGTAAGCAACTATTTCTTTCACACCCACTTGCCTCTAAGTTACCACTGCACTGAGGAATACCAATTATGACCAAATACTGAAGGGCATTCCAGATGTAAATGAAGTGAATTACTGGGTGGATTTAAAGGTTGAAATCCATTTTCTCTTGGCATATACTACAAGTTCCTGGTATCACACCTGTCTTTCCACCTCCTTACCAACTGCTATGCTATTTGCAATAGCTGGGGAATGAGGAAGAATATTCTGTGTTTTTTTCTGCTGTTACAATATGAGAAATCTATGTAAAAAGAGGAAGCTTCAAACTGACAAAGCACAAGGTGGTACAAAGTATACTGATGTATCAGGCACGAATGCTATTGACTTTTTCAGCTATTACTCATCTCAGGAAACTAGAGAGGGAACAGGAATGAAATACCAAAATCAAATGTGAATAAGCCAAATGCTTAGGTCATGCAGCTCTGAGAAGAATCAGCTTCTTAACTTTAATGCAAAGAATATCTAAACTACTTTACAACTCATGGGAAGCTCTTCAACCATTTCTTTGTCACACAAAAACAAACAGATAAAAGCTACAATAATAAATAAACAAGTATGTTTTCCAACAGCTAGGTTATTGTAATCTTCCTCTGAACTCTAGAAATCTTACATAATTTTTGGAACCAAACTTGCATAGATTTTAATACCATTTTAATACCATTTTTCTGGAAAAACAGTCTCTCTCATCCTTTAAAAATAAAAATGAAGTGTTTCTCATTTATCTGTACATACACATCCAGAACAGGAAGATTACTGGAAGAGACAGTATTTTGTCAGATCAATACAGTTTGGAAAATGGACAAGCTTTTGGGCAGACAGACTGTTATTTGTACTGATAATAAAACTACAGTCCACAAGCCCTGATGCTTTGAATTTGAATAGACATGCTTTATTCAGTTGGGCTACCTAAAAGAAGCTGTAACTACCTGAAAAGAAGGAGGAGTTAAGCACATTCACAAGAGCACAGGTAGAGAGCTCTCTCTTACCGAGAGGGTTGTGATTTGTCATCGGTGCCACATGGAGAGACTGCCAGGAAAACAGACCACTTACGGTGTGTGACTAAATCTAATGTGTTTATTCAGCCCATGATTTGCTGTATTAACTTTTGTTTTGAATTTTACTTTCCAAAATGTCCTCTGAAAGAACACTTGTAGAGCTCCCTTGAGGATAAGGGCTGAGGGGTCAGACCTGTGTAATAGAAGAGAGAACATATACTCTTCCACTGACAGAACCTGCAGCAGTTTCATTGCAAATTGCTTCACACTTCCAACTCAGAACCATAGTTTAAAGTTTTTTATTGTTGCAACTGTTTCATGTAACTGTTTAGACCCCTATTTCCTACATGAGACCTTTGTTCCAAGCAAAATTATTTTTAAAAACTTCAGCAGAAAGAGTTCAGTTTAGCTCTCAAGAGCAGAAGGAAAAGTTATCATATTTACATTCTGTTAAAAAAAAAAAACAAAACCCAAAACTGTTTCAATGAGAAATTTATGTACCCCAGACTTTGGGTCAAGAAACTGAGGTGACAGATTTTATAACAGTATCCTACATTTAAGAACAACAAAATAAATGCTTGTGTCAAAATTCCTGTCAGAGAACCTTAAAACCCATGTGCAGGGTGCAGGACACCTTTTTTTGCTGACAGTACAGGCCTGTTTGAAAGATCCAGAAAGAGATGCAAGTGTTCAATTCTCTCTTTCATTCTCTCTAGTCTTTTCTGTTCCACACTTTCAGTGGAATAGATCTATACAGTTATCACCTTGGGAATTTACCACGTGAAGTTAGATTTGTGACTCTTGCACCTTCGTGTGAGCTTTAAAAGGAACTTGGAACCAACAACAAGTAGAAGCTCTGGGCAGGACTCTGCTTCTACACTTAGGTGTCTGTATGTAAAATCTCTACTTCAGGACACTGGGTGACACACAGTGCTCAAAGTTAACAGACAACAATCAGCTGAAATGGGTAATCTCCATGTTCTACTCACCATAATATTCAGATGTCCACTGACTTTAATGGGACCAAAGGCATATGATTCTCAGGGTAGTTACCTAAAATTTAGTCTTAGTCCCTCCATCACAACTTCCTAAATAAGTTTTATTTCCCACTTTATAGAAACTTTTAGCTTTAGGAATCTAACACTTTGAGAAATAACATAATGTATCCACAGATAAAATATTTTCTCAATCTTAAAAGTTATCATAGAAAAGCTGTGCTTCTAAGGTCCAAGGATTGCAAGGTATAAGTGTTCCTGGAAGATGCTGTAGATCACTCTTCCAGTTTCCAGTCACCCTTTGAAGCTAATTGACAACATTCTTCCCTGCATTTTTGAAGAACTACACCCTCAAAGTATTGCGAAAACAAAAGTATGTTACATTTCCACAGACAAGTGATTGAAAAATATTAGAGATATCTGAGTTTCATTTAAAAAAGTCTGCAGACCCATTTTAGAAATTCGTGATGCACTTGGCATCATACACTCTCCATTATCTAAATTCCCAGTTTGAAAAAGTTTTACCCCTCCTGCAACTTTTATCCTTAAAGACAATTTTCTAAGTAACTATATATTGAATTTGTGTTCCTAGAACTGCAGACATGCTTAACCTGTCCCCTGCTCCCTCTTGCCTAAACTCTGAGTTTTCATCCAGTTAGGAAATTACTACTTCAGGCACCTTTTCCCTTTATAAAGACTTAGAACACTTTAGACAAGAAGAGGAATAGTTTTCCCTGGAGGAAAATATTCTAGATTGCTAACATGTAAAAGCTCCAAAGGCATCTGAATAATGCATATTTTGTCTGGCAAAAAGCCCCCAGCCAAAATAAAACACCTTTGCGCAAAATTTAAGAATTCAATATCAAGTTATGACCTCATCAGTCTTTATCCAGAACAAATGACATAAAACAGCTTGAACGAGGGTGACCTCAGAGATAAGAGATAAGAACAGGGGGGTTGAACAAGGTTATCTTTAAGGTCCCTTCCATCCTAAACCATTCTTTGATCCTATTCTATGATTCCATGAGCATACCTAACTATTATCCTCACCCATCCATCAAGTCTACTTACATTCATACATTGATAAACTATAACCTGGAAGCTTGTACTACACGCAGTTGCAAGAATCCCTCTAGAAACAGAATCCATTACACATGGATTTTGACACATTCTTGAAAAAAAATGGCCTGCCCTGTTATTCTATGAAATGACACTGCAATACAAATAGGATATGGGCGCTACTACCTGCCCCAAGAGAGGCTGTCAAATCTTTGAGAGGAAATGTTCATGAATATCCTGGAGATACTGTCCCATTCTGGCATAATGCTGCCTGCAGAACATTGCTCTTCATGATAAGAAGGAAAAATCTATACCCTTTCTTAAAGTTCAGGTTGTGTTCACATGCCTAACAGTGAGAAAATAGAACTGGAAAGAATGCAGGTGGTGATCTATACCCACTGACTGTAAGAAAACATCCTGAGATTCCCTACTGTCATTTAAATTCCCTCCATTCTATTTGAAAAACAGAAATAAAGAACACTAACAGCTCCTATACATGCATTTTATCAAGTGCTCCATACTGAGTAAGAAAACAGAAAAAAAAAATAAAAATGAAGAATTACATTAGTGTCTACAGATACTGATGTACCATGCTTTGTGTCAGTTTGCTAGAAGAAGAAAAAAAAATACAATTTGAAATAATATTTAAAAGGCAGCCTTGCTTTTTTATAACCAGTACACATATTTACATCCATTTCCACTGAACATTTTACTTACCATTTCCACGCCATACTTCAGCCAGATGGCAGCTCCCCTCTCCAGGCTCTTTGCAGAACTCCACTACATCACGACAGGTTGTTTCTGGTGTTATTGGAACTTCTGTCAGAATCTGTTCATTGTTGCTCAGAAACACAGTTAATATCATCTGAAAGAAATGAAACAAAAAGCAGCAGAACGTTAAAAAAAAGGCAACAAGATTACTGGTAAAATTTATAATCCCTTTGTAAATGGAAATGTATGCCTGTGATTGGCTACCATGTTCCAAGGTAGTTTTCAGATTCTTGTAACTTTGACAAAGATTTAGTCTTTTGTGTTGATTTTTTTTTGACAGTGCATTGAATTGACAGGGTTTTTTAAAAGCTTTAGCTGAAATGGTTTAGTTCTTGAAAATAAGGCTGTGAGGAAAGGAACTATGGCTATGTTGAATGCTTGAAATCATAGTGTTTGAATGTTGAAAATAAATACATACTTTGGCAAAGTAACCAGAAGCTGCAGGTTGTATTCAAAGACAAGCATTTCTATGATACACTATATCCTCTGAGAGACACCTGACCCTAAGCTCCTACTTAAAATTAAACAAATAATTTTATCCATTGTCTCTGCACCTTAATTTTCCATCTGTAGTCACAATACTGTTCTGTAAACTCATGAGGATGGAACAGAGACAACATGATGTTAAGAAGGAAAAAGATACCATACTAATAGGTGTCCCTAAAGAATGTGACAAAATTAGTGACTTTGTCTGCTAAGACAGTTCTTCCAGATCTTTCCCATAAATAAAATGTGGCATCACATATTGAACCACAAAGACTAAACCTAACTATTTAAAAGCTCTTCATTAAACGAGCACTCTCTACTTAAACATAAGTTGTGCTTCAATTTGCATAGGCAATTCTTAAAAACATTCATAATACTTTTATCTATGGGACACATACATCAGCCGAACTGGAGATTTGCATTAATAACAGCTAGATACTGAGCGAGAGCAGTCTGTCTAATTTAGAAGTAGACTCAGGACAAATTCCAAGAAAGCCCAGGCTTCAAGCTCTCAGTCTCCTGTCAGTCCTCCAGGCTATTTCAGTCCATGTTCCTACTCTCTCTCAGCCTGCCAAGTTTGCATGCTGTATCCTGAAGTTTTCAAGTACCTACACTTCAACACAAAAAGCAGCCAAGATTGTAAATACACCAGAATTCACCCCTGAATTTCTCCATCAGGAGCATTAAGGAAGCCACACTAAAAGCTATAGTACAAGCTGGAGGAAGCTACAGGATGCAGCCAACAGATAATAATTAAAGTGCCTGTAACCACCTACAGTAAACAGCTCAGAATGTTATTTTTCCCTCAGCAAAAGATTCAGACATAGTCCCAACATTAAGTGGCTGTGGACTGTATGTATTGTTTTACATAATAAGTATCTGATCTGGAATCTAGTAGTGGAATTTGACCTCATATTTAAGAAGAAAGAGTCATATATATGAACACAAACCAACAGGCTAGAAGAAACCTTAAGAGGTCATCTAATGAAGTCTCTTGGCCTCAGGCAGGATCAACTATACCTACATTACTCTGCAGAGATGCTTGTTTAACCTGTTCTGAAAAGGCTTTCATGATGGAAATTCCACCACTTCCCCAACCATCCACTCCAGAAATCCAGGATTGCTGTTTCAAGAGGAAGTTTCTTAAAGTCTAGTTAAAACTTTCCTTACCACTATTTAAACCCCCTAGTTCTTCTAGCCACAGGGGTAATAGAGAACACATTTTTTCCTTTTTTTTTCCCCCTCTGCAGTTAAATTTAAGGAACACATAAATATGTAAGTAAATTAAGTAAATTAAACAACACCAGTTTGACAGAAAGTTATTAACACCATTATTCTAAATAGTTTCCCCATAACACTTGATAGCAATTTCAAAATAAAACCCAAGCTTCCCAAACTTTAGGAGAATATCAAGAGACCTTGGCTTTACTGAAGTCATGATATGATGCATACTGCCTCTTAATCATCTGCGTGAAAGACCTGTTACCTTGGCATGAGAGGATAAATGGAATGGCTTAACACCATGTCACTTTACAGTTTCCAAGTTTTGATTTTTTTATTGCTGTAAAAGTAACACTGGCCCAGAAAACTTATTCCATGTCTTCAAGATTATCTGTCTGCTTCTCCAGACAGGCTGACAAAGAAAGAAAATCCTTGGAGGAGTGAGTTATTCTATGTATCTCAGTCAATTCTCCATAAATTCAGATCTCAAGCACTGCATAAACTCCAAGGCCCCTTGGCAAGACCAGGCCAAAGTTTGTTGTGCGTCAATCACACCACTCGATTCCCTCAGCTCAGAGTGTTCCAGTATTGTCCCTGCAAAGCTGTGTGTCACAGTTTCAGCCCAGGGAAAGGTATCTTGCTAATGAGGAAGCAAGGTGCTGAAGCCAACTATTGTCACAACACTCCTCAAGGAAACTTGATTGAGTAAGGATCTATTTTTAACAGGTTGTCTGAGTAATACCAAAGGAACTGAAACACTGTGCTGCGAAACAAATGTCCTGAAACATACACAAGAAGATTCAAAATATTGAAAATTAATATATTGCAATAATAATTGGATTTTCAAGTCAGTGTCATAGCTGTCCCTATTTATGGAATAAGAATCAGAGGTATTTTATAGCGATAACATACAAAGAAGCATTGATGGAGCCTGGAAATTTGAAACACATGCATGAACTAAATCAGCTTTATGAAAAAAAATCCTTAGTCAAAGATTAGGACACAGGAGAACTGGTAAGTCCTTTGATTTTTTTTTTTAAAATTGATTCTTAAATAGGAACAGCTGTATAAAATACACGATCATGACCACTGTAACATTTCTTAGGTAATCTCTCAATTCAACCATTCACAACTTTTAATATCTGAACATAATGTTACACAAAAGGATCAACCTAACACTTATGAGCAAATTACCCCAGGGCTTTTAAATTAGGTATTTTTTCCACAATGAACATCAAGCTCCAAATCTTACATTTCCCTCCTTCTCCTCACCCCACACATGGGTGTTACCTGTCTGCTACTCCCCTCTATGGCTCCTGCTACTTAAATCAATGGATTTATTCCAATTTTCATGAATTCTCTTCTCTTTTCACTTTTTTTTTTAATCTCCTCACAAACTCTAGTGTATCCCTTCACAGTTCAGGTCTTTTCCATGCCAGATAAGCTACAGCAAACCTCACAACCTGCCTTTGAAACTATTCCGTCATCTCACTCATTTCTCAGCTTACAGACATCCTCTTTCTAGGAAAGACTTGGAATCAGAGCTCAACCCAAATCTCTTCTGCCCAACAGATGCTTGTCAAATAGTTGTATGCGTTCCTCTTGGTATCATCTCCCCTTTTTCCATTCCCTCTTCAAACCATCTTCCTGTATTATTTAAAGGGCACACTTCATAACCCCTGCAGTTTCTCAAGGAGGTACAAAATAGGGATAAATCTACAAGATCTTTTTCTTTGCTTATTATCTCACGTCTTCTACAGCTGAATAATGTCACCTCCAAAATTTCAATAGGCATCATTCACAGAGATGACACAGTTTTATCTATCTAGACCTGATCTCTTGCTAAGGAAGATGAAATGTTGACAATCTTCAATTGACTCTTATGAGTGTGCAGCTGTCAGTTCAAGTTTCACAGGGCTGTAACACAGTCCTTAGTCATGTTTCTCCCATGACTCCCTGGATTTCATTCATCAGAACACAGAAGTACCCATCACTGTGAGCTGTAGTAGAGGCATCTGTGACACCAACCACTGTGTCTCAGATCTATCTCTAGTTTTCCTGTACCATGTGTAAGATAGAGAGAGTTTGGGGTTTTTTTTTCCATCAAGGGGTCAGATAACACTCTCAGAGTTTGGTAATTGGCCTATTCCATTTCCCAGCTTTTCACTGGTGTGCCTATTTCTCTCATGATGACTACCACAGCAAAATTCATTCTTCATGCCATGGCCTTGACCGTGTTGCCTTTCTGCATCAGCCCTGATAAGCACAATTTATTTGCCTTCACTTCCTCACTGGGAAGTGTAATCTTGTCTCCTATCATTTTTCACTCTCTATCAAGGAACTGATGTCAAATTGGTCCTTTACACCTGTTTCTACTCTCCATGTTCTTAACAGGTGGTTTTATGGTTTCTTCTGTGTTGTTCATCATGCCTTATATGCACCTGCAAAGTGACATCATTATTTCCCTTGAAGATCCTCCCTTGCTGTTCTGGCTAAAAAAACACATTAGACACAAGTAAGCTGTCAGTATGCTGAAAAGTGCTGCCAGCCAGGCTAATAAGTATTGTTTTGCCTCCTTAGTCTTCTGCTACTATCCAGGTCATCTCTTTCTTCATCCCAAACCAAGATTCCAAAAGCCATGACAGAGAGATTCATTCATAACTTGGCTATCACATGGTAGAGACCCCACAGGGCCACAACTAAATGCCTTCCATACAACCATATATGAACAAATAATCTTTCAAATTAATCTGATGTCCTTTGTTCTAAATGAGCTTGGTCAGGTTGTCCTAGAAACCACCTTGACTTCCCTACTTGAGTCTTGCTACTTAAGTTGCACTCCCCTAGTGCAATGCAATTACTTATGACTGGAATAAAATTAGACCACGACCACAAAAAACAGCTGATGTGGCATATTGATTTTTAGCTAAGATATAGCCTGGAAAGCTAAAATTCCCATTGCTGAATGAAGTCTTTGCCTCACCATTTTTCTACCATCTTACTGAAAAAAACCTAATTTTTTTTAATCTTCAGCTAATATAAAAAATTAAAAAGCATGTACACGTTTAATTAAATAATTATTAAAAAAATTTGTGAAGACAAGAACTATATCTCACTCAACTATTACCTTATGCTACCAAGACCTGAAATGCTGCAGCTTGAGAAGAAATAAACTGCACACCCACACCTCCACTGCCTTATGCCCAAGCTAATTTACCAAGTCCGACAGCTGACAATATTTATTATAAAAACAACAACATAGTCCATATAAGTAGGTTTCACCTGATACCCTAGTCACAAAAATTTGAATTATTTAAGCTATCAGAAAGCAATCAGACAAGTACTATTTCAGGTCATGCTGAAACATTAGAATTCAAAACAAGTCCAAGATTATTTTCTTAGAGTAATATTGATATTCAACTAGAAAAAGAGAAATACTGAGTTCTGGGATGAAGATGGGAAATTACTCAGCTGGCTTTTTATTTTACATATAACCATTTTTTAACTAAACCCCACGTTTCCACTCAAAACCAAAGTTGCAGGCAAAAAATTATAAGAAGATCATTACTTTTCCTGCATGTAATTTTATGTTCACAATCAAGTTAAGTTAAAAAAAAAAAATCACATCCATGAGAGTTTAGAAGCATGATCCCTCAAAAGTGAATCAAAGGTTAAGAAAAAAACCCAAACCCCACATCCCAAGAAAATGAAAACCATGAATTTTTTCCTTTGTGCTATCCACTACTCTCATTACCCAAAGTTAGATACCTGATATTAAAGGTATTGTGCATAATAGAGAATTTTGTGTTAATACTTCAGTCAATCTAAGAATTATCAAGCATATGATTGCAAGTTAAAAACATACTGGATATTTAATATGGCTAAATACGCACACTGTTTAGTCATATTAGACTCCCCTTTTGCCTTTTTTTTTCCTTTAAATCAACCTAGAAATTTCACTGTGTAAATGAACATCAACAACAAAACCCTAAGAACAACAAAAACAAACAAGAAAAAAGCAAACAAAAACCGAACCAAAAACCGAACCAAAAAAACCCCACAAAAAACCAAAACCGAACCCAACACCGAACCCAACACCGAACCCAACACCGAACCCAACACCGAACCCAACACCGAACCCAAAACAAAACAAAAAACCAAAAGAAAAACCAAACCAAAAGAAACCAAACCAAAACCAAACCAAAAGAAACCAAACAAAAACCAAACCAAAAGAAACCAAACAAAAACCAAACCAAAAGAAACCAAACAAAAACCAAACCAAAAGAAACCAAACAAAAACCAAACCAAAAGAAACCAAACAAAAACCAAACCAAAAGAAACCAAACCAAAACCAAACCAAAAGAAACCAAACAAAAACCAAACCAAAAGAAACCAAACAAAAACCAAACCAAAAGAAACCAAACAAAAACCAAACCAAAAGAAACCAAACAAAAACCAAACCAAAAGAAACCAAACCAAAAAACCAAACCAAAAAAACCCCCAAAACCAAAAAAAAAAAAACCAAAAACCAAACCAAAAAACCCCAAAAACCAAACCAAAAAACCCCAAAAACCAAACCAAAAAACCCCAAAAACCAAACCAAAAAACCCCAAAAACCAAAACAAAAAACCCCAAAAACCAAAACAAAAAACCCCAAAAACCAAAACAAAAAACCCCAAAAACCAAAACAAAAAACCCCAAAAACCAAAACAAAAAAAAAAAAAACCAAAACAACAAAAAAAACCCAAAAACCAAAACAAAAAAAACCAAACCAAAAAAACAAAACAAACAAAAAAACCCAAAAAACCAAAACAAAGAACCCCTCTCTTCCAGCAGATCAATAAAGAGACATTTCAGATACAAGGCTGACACTCAATGAACTTAAAGTATAAAACACATTTCTGATGGAAATGCCAACTTCATTCCTTGTGTTTCATAGGAACTGGAAGGCGTTATCCTCTCACCGTGCACTTTGCTCTAATAGAGAGCTCCAGAACATCTATTTATGATCTCAAGCTTTGCCATTTCAGAGGATTTAGTGGTGCCTACAACTTCAAGACAAGAAGAATCAGTGAAGACTTCAAAGTAAATCTCTTTTGAACAGTACAGACAGTTTTAATAACTTTCATCCTCAATTTTGCTAACTTGAGAGTCCCAGGAGCTTGCTATATTCAAGGTACTACTACAATAGTTTTAACTGATATGTCCAAACCCATGTCTTACTAAAATGTCACAGTCCCATCAATCACATATGAACTTTGAGGAAGACTGAGGTTTTCAATTCCTAGAAAAATTACAGGATAAGAGGCAAGCAAAACATGAAGAGGTGAAAAATCATCCCCCTGGTGATGAGACATACTAATATGCAGAACTTTGCATGTAGAATGGTCAGAGAAAAAAAAGTTACAAGTTATCAATTATCTCATGCAAGTTTGCTTGCCTGGAATTCATGCCATTACATAAAAGTTGCATCAGCTACAGTTGTAGAAATTCTAGTTGCATATTTCAAGCATTAAAGCAGAATATTAACTTTATTTGCAGTATGAACACTGACCCTTTTTAAGACTATAGACTTAATTAGGTAAAGCTTTAAGAAAGTACATTTTAAAACAAACCAGGCTATGAAATTGTAACCACAGAATTCTTTTAATTAAAGCCATCTAACGATAGTTTCTTGACTCAAGTCATGAGTATTTCTTTATACTACTGAGATTTCAGAACTAACAAGTCCCAAATAAATCTGATGTTATTGTACGCAAACCCTGGAAAAACAGCAAGATTAAACAATTTGACTTCTCTATATTAAAAAGAAACATTTAAAGTCCATCTAATAAACAAGTTATTCACCAGTATGCTTTGTTCCAATAATTATCTGTCTTCAGAATGTAGCTTTTATTTTTAAAAACAGATCAGTTAAGAATTTCTTGCAGTATGTTTATGAGTCTTATTTAAAATAAGAGCATTAAGACATATAGCAAATTTATTAACCATCACTGTGGTTTTCATCAGATTTCTTTCCTCTAAGATCATCGTTTCTTCTCCCCATATATGGTGTGAGAAATAACTGCATTCTATTTCCACATTTCAAAACACCTAGTTTGCAAGGAATACAAAAATGAGTAAATTTTTCTGCCAAAATGTAGACTTGTGAAACCAACAGTTTCTTACTACACTTTCAAATTTGAAGCCAACTCCTTCCATATGGCCTGTGAAAGAATCCACAAAATTGGGAGTAAATCTCAGACACTAAAAATGTAAAGCATTCAGCTATGGGCTACTAACAAACATTAAAATCCTTAAATTTTACTACTGATAGACTCAAGCATTCATAACGTTACTCCAAAATACGAACAAGTTAATATTATTTATGGTTATTTGTGATCTTGATAAAATCTGAAAATTTCACGTTGCCTAAATGTACTTTAATGTACTTATCGCACAAAAGCATTTTTTGCATAAGCTCATATGCTGGTTACATTAACTTGCTATTTTGCAATCACTTAAAAAAAATAAAATTGATCCACCTTGAGATCCACCTTCAACACGCTCTGCACAAGACAATCTGCCCACGGAAAACACAACCAGGAGCTTGTCAGACAACAGTTGTGCACAAAATTACTTCTCTTGCTGGGGAACAGAAACCATTTTAATTAAGAAAAAAAAAAGCCACAAGTATTTAACTCCTCTTATAGAAATGTAGAAGTATAGTGTATATAAAAACCTTATAAAAATGTAGGAAAATCTTGTGCAAGGCCTACATGTATGTGATAGCTTAAAGCACTGACAGAACCCACAGACATTTCTTCTCAGGACTTTCAGGACTTTGTCCTCTTCATGAGCTTTCACATGTGATAGCAGGTGTTCAACAGGACTCAGACGATCTCAAAACCCTACACCTACCCGATATTTATTTGCTGAAGGGATACTTATGACACTTTCTTGCTTTTTGCTATGGGAAGAAACAAAAAAAAGCTACAGCAACAACTGTAGATCTGGACTTTGAGGCCCCTTACACCTGCAGTGGCAGGATTTCTGTAGGATAGGGAAGTAAGCCAAAGGAAGGAAACAGCAACTTTCATCACCAAGATAAATCCACAGATTACTAAATGACAGGTAGGTAGTAGTTAACTGAAAGACTTCCAGAGCTCTAGGAAAACAATACCTAATGACAACAATAGCAACTAACAGTTCACCTGTGTAAACAACAAAAACAACCCACAACCTCTACAGGCTGTGAGAAGCAAGACATGAATAGGCCCCAAAAAAACAACTGACCTAACAAATGTTAAGTTTCTAGCATCTCCCTAAGACAGAAGAGTGACATGATCATTTAAACATTTTAATCCTATACTTTTTTCTATTAGAAGTCACAATCAATCCATGGTAGTGAAACACTGCTAGATCTCCAGATGTTATCTTTACAGAAGCTGTTTATTGTTTGTCACAACATTGGAACACCTTCTTATAGATTCAGACAGTTCTGTTAAAAGTAAGCAGGAGCTGAGATTTGGATAAATTAAAATTTAAAAGGTGGGCAAGTAAACTTCTGGCTACAGAAGGAAAAAAAGGAGTATAGCTTAAAATGGACTAGCTAAAAAAACCCAAAGAGATTGCATCACAAAGAAAACTATTATTTTAAAATAATATCTGTCCAAGTGCAATATTTAACATTATCAGCTAAAGCAACACAGCCTGACGTTAGAGAAATCTATAAAACATGCCTCTTGTGATGTTTTCTAGTGGAAAATGTAATTTGGCACTTGCTACAGAATGAGTTCAACATCCCTGCATCATATTATCTGTTGGCTTGATTCCTAAATTGCTACATCTGGAGAAACAGCAAGAGATCTTGTTGTTGCTCCTTGATGCAAATAATTCTACCAAAGGACTGTCAAGACACCAGTTACCATGTAAAGAGACTTTGGAACGCAGGGATAATTCCAGGTATGCTGACAAGTTCTTGCTGAGCACATTTCTCCATCAGGCAACAAAGGTTACAAATAGAGAGATATTTATTCTTCACACAACAAGGTTTTGAAATTTTCTTTTCTTTCTCAAAAGGCTGTGGGCCAAATGTCATATTTCATGATATACACAACTATTACTAAGAGGTGGAAGTTGGAAACTCTTCTTGAAAGACTCTCTGCTCTAATAAGTTGATGCTGGATTTCCTAAACCCCTTACAACGTTCATGACAACTCAATGCATAAAAATAAGTTTTCCTCACCTTGCAAATAAGCATTCTCTGATTTGTTACAGGATTATTGCAAATGGGTCTTACCATCTACCAACCAAAAACACAAGACTGATCTTCAAATTAAACAGCTGTGAAGAAGTCCCAGAAGTTTTTTTTTACTTGCTGTCTTCATTGAGGATACTGGTTTTTATCTTCAGGAATATTTTTTTACTGTGAATCTTAGGATGACAAACCTCATCTAGTACTGCCTGCCTAATTTCAATGAGATTTATCTAAAGTACCTGTAAAATAAACCAATAAAAATCAGCAGGCATATCAATTTTGTGCTGATTATTAAATAAAAAAGTAAAAAAAATTGCTAATCTATTTAAAAAAACTAGCAAATAGCCTTGCTATAACTATTTTAGTAGGTGTTTAGGTTTATAAATATGAGAATTCTTTAAATAATGGATTCCTGCCAAACTCAAAGAAAACTGAAGCAGTTGCTGCATTTGCAAATGCATGGAAAACCACTAATATGCAGGAAAAGTCAGAAATTCAGAGGACAGCAAGATTCCAGATCAAAACAACAGCTGCACTGGTGCAATGATCTTTCCTCAAGTCCATTTGTCCATGAACTCCAACAGCTCTATCTTGATACAATATGAACATGATGCCCACAGTTCTACTGTTCTTCACATCTCCAACCCAGGGTCCTCCAAACCAGACACTTCAGAGAGTTAAGTGGGGACCCCTAGTAAAGGGCCAAGTGTGGCCCCACAGCCCTCAGGGAAAAAGAGGGAGGCACTACTCACTGTGGCACTACAACTGCATCTCAGTGTTCAACATCACACACAACTTAATCCCAATGTTCAGAGGTCCAAATCTTCCGTATCTGACAGGGTAATCAGCATGCCACACATCAAATGCATGACAAGCTTGGAACAACAGTCCTAAAGTATTAACTGCCTATTCCATTTAATCAGCTGATGGGATATGAATAATATGTTAAGAAATACTATTAAATATTTTACTCTCCAAACCATTATGGAAGCACATGGCTGAAGAACAACGTAACTGTAGTGCTGTAAAATTCTCAGTAAATGTGGGTGAACTGGCAATAAATTAAAAACAAAACTAAATTAGTCCAAGATGACTCAGCTTCAGAGATCATTTTATTACATAAGAATCTCAGTTTTCCAGTCAGGAAAAAAAAATTTGCATTCACCAAAATGAAAAGTTTTAAAAAGACCCCACCCAAAACAAAAAAATCCATTAACAAACCAAAACCAAGAAAAAACATACACAGTCAAAACCCCTTGAAGCCCCAAACTCTACAAAACAGGACATTCTCCCACAAGACTCATGAACCAGGTGAGAGATAAGAAAGACAAAAAATTTAATATTTTACTTGTATTAGGTGGGGATATGGAGCAAAGTCCTATTCAAGCTTTCTACATATTGGCATTAGCAACAGTGCAATTCATTTGGAAAGAAAGCTCAGTCTGACACCTCAAGGCAAAGCTGAAGAGCGGGTTCAGTGTGAGGGTTTGGGTCCATTTCCCTGAAAGAAAACTTCATCTCCAAAATCCACATGCAACAAAAGTGTCCCACCAAATTTGTATCACAGAACTGAGTGTTCTCGAATTATTAAAAATATTTTGGCCTAAGATAAGGGCAGGGAGGTGCTGATGTTTCTACAGTCTTGTGTTCGACCTTGTCAACAGCTACAGCAAAGTCATCCAAAATCCACTGAATTCCAGAAAAGCCTGACCTACCTACTGCACTGAAAAATCATCTCATTTGGATCTTTTCTTTCACAAACTTTTCAACAAAGCACACACACACCCCCCAAACAAAAGTAAAACCACGAACCAAAACAAAACCACTCAACGTAGTATTTCTACTAAAGGTCACACTATTTGGCTACTTGTCAAATAATAAAGGTGATTTGCAGCACCAAACAAAATTTTTTGATTTTACAAACAAGGAAGAACTTTTACAAAATCTACAGACACAAACCCCTAGTAATGTTCCAACTGGAACCAGCACTATTCTTTCCTTTTTATTTTCAATCGAGTGAGAGCAGAAGGGACTGCCACGGCTTTCTCCCACTGAGCAGAAAGTATTAACAAAATACTGATTGTTTAGTGCATTGCTTTCAGGGAATACCAGTCATTCAATCTTAGATGTAAAGATGTTATCTGGTTTGGTAAAAAAGTAGTAAGTGATAATCGTTGGGGATTCAACAGGCAGCCTGCAGAATTTTTCTTCCATCAGAGTGGAATAACTATTTCCAATACATTTCTTCAGTTTTAAAATGGCAAATTTAAAAATCAAAAGCCTGTTTTACACTCAGACGTCCACTTTGCTATAGTAATAATAATATTATACAAGGTAAAGTCAAAAATTTCGGACATTTCATATACAGCAGAAAGTCATATAAGGCAATAATCTGTGATCTTCAAGCAAAAATCCCACATACACTCTAATCCATTTTAAGGATACATTGTTCGGTTTTACAAAAAGAAATCTCAAAATGCTTAACTTTACAGTTAATAAACAAAAACCAATGTTATCTCACCTTCTTTTTTAAAATTCTGTCCTTGGTCCAGTGTTTAGAGTTAAGTCGAGTCTTTCCTGGTAGCCAAGATTTCCCCTTTGATGTTTTTACAATATTCCGAAGAACCATCCTTAAAATATTCTTCATGTGGACAGTTGTAAACAGCAGCAAATATAAAAATATCGCGTAGAACTAAAACTTAAGAACAGTTTCTGCGCAACAACTACAGTGAAAAACTACTTAAATGGAATATTTTTGGTCTACTGGCACATGAATTCAGGCAGTAATGACGAGCAGTGATAAGATGTTCTAAAGAAACTAGACAGGCCACAGTTGTGACAGGAACAAGATAGGCTAGATCAAGTTTCACCTAATTAGGCAAAGTTGCAGTAGGGGAGTTCTGCTATCCTCTTATTGTGCAATAGTAATCTTTGTTTGCTATTATAATCATGACAAACAGTAAGTATTTATCTTAAATAAATTTACATATAAGGCTCTGACTGTCACAAAAGGCACAGAAGTGATTTTCCTGTAGAACGGGCAATGATAGGAGAAGTCCTAAGAACAAATGAATTTAACAACTATCAGAAGATAATTCCGAGACATTTTCTTAAATCACAAGAGTGTTTTAAAAGGACAAACCAGCTTAGAAACAAAAGAAACAACACCTCCACCATGTATTTATACCTAAAAACACTATAGTTCAAGCACTACTCCATTCTTGGCAAAGTCTGTCTTCTTGCTAGACATAATTCAGGCAGCAGAGAATATAAAACAGTAAACTATGTTTCTGATTGTCTCTTCATGTCAAGGGACAGCAAATATTTATCATCATTCCTGTCAACACTATACAGGGTCGGGAGTGGGGAACAGGCAGAGCAATGGCACCAACAGCACATTTAGCTTTTACTCTACAATTGCAGGAGCAAAGCATATTCTCCAGCCTGATCCATTCCTTTAATAGAGAAAATGGGGAGAGGAGTGAGCAAGTGACCCGAGGAGGTAAAAAACTGAAACAAAACAAAAAAAACAACCTACACTATGAAAGATCAACTGAACCAGACAACCCATTTCTCTCAAAACAGAGCTGTGAGTTATATTTTATGTGTAGCACCTTACACATTAACTGCAAGAAGAGAAACGGGGCTCAGCTTCACTTGTGAGCCACAGCACTACCACTTTACCCTTCCCTACAAGAAGCAGCAGACAAAGCTAGTAAGAGTCTGTATTTAGCCTGCTTCAACATCCAAAACACTGCTGTCCTTCCTTAACACATTTCTCACTAACATTCTGATCCCATGGAGTATTCTTCCTTCCTCCTCAGCAAACATGTACCATGTTGAGAGATTTACTGAGAATATAATTGACAGAATAATGTCAGATTTTTTAAATGCTGCGATGTAAAAAAGTTAACCTTTTAGCAACTGAGAACATTTTAAATAAATGAGAAATTCAAGGATATTGTGTAAAAGGGAAGGGTTGTTTTGCTCTACGAAGGACGGAAAAATCTAATCTGGTTGTTCTCCAAAACCAGATTGTATCTTTATCTGCCAAAAAAACAAACTATATCACATGAATAAATATTTGAGAGGAAAAGCTGGGTGTGTATTAACACATATTGTGCCACTCTTTCAACTATGGTTATTGCCTGAATTCTTCTAAATGACCAACTGGAACTCATAAAAGCCTTACTTGCCATAAACACACAGATCAGAAGTATATGGGAAGGCTGAATACTAAAGTCTGCCATCTCTATTGGATAACTGAGTTCTTTCAAAAGAAGAATAGGAACTAAAATAAACATGTGCCACTGAACTTCCCTTTTTTCCTGTCATTCCCCCCTTCTGAAGTGACTGAAACCACCTGTGTATAATTAAATCAGGTAAATACAAAACAATAAAAACAGAGGGTAGCCCCTTACTTTCCTTCATATAGTGAGTCAGAGGATGTATCATCTCCACACTGGGTACCTGATCCAGTGCAGTGACTTGGCTGACTGCTCTAGAACTGTTACTGTCAGGTAGGGAAACACAAATCTGGGACATATGTAGAGAGATGAAGATACCACAGCCTCTGGCTGCTTAATATACCAGCCTGAAAATCCTAAATTAAAGAAACAAGGGGATTTTCCTCACAAAAACAAAGAGGTTTTGAACGTTCTAAATGAAAGAGATGAGGTGCATGGAGTATTTAATTGACATAAATTATGATCCTTTATTAAATGCAAAAAAGCCCCAAGTAAGATCCAAGAAGACTTGCCCTGTGTGACAAAGCTCACATTTAGCAAATCTATATGCCTACAGATTATGTAAATCACTCAGTAAGAAAGTAAATACAGTCTATTATCCCACTAAAGCACTTTAACATGAAGACACTTGTGATCTCTGAAAACTACATGGAATGACGTAGGAAAAAAGCATATAAAGGAAAACTGAAAGTATAATTCCCTAAAATGTATACAACTTTACACCAAACATCTACACAAAATGTAAAATTATTGAACATAAAGCTAGAGATTAAAACCTGTGGATGTGAGCAACTAAGAATACACAGAGAAGGAAGGGACAAGTAAGAAGAAGAGCAAGCGTTCAGACGGAATACAACACCATACAGCACGCAGGGTATCACTAACTTGAAATTAAGGCTTATTTGTTTTAATAACTTTTGTTCCACTTTGCCATCCTATCCTACCCTCTCAGTATTGTCACTTCTTTCCTCCTGCTATATGAGCCGTACTGTATATGCCTAATGTGCAAATGTACAATTTATTTATTTTAAACACACTTAACTACAAATGTGCACAATTGCACAGAGGCCCTCTAAGCTAAGCTTTTTCGTATTTGTTCAAAATTTATTTAAACAGACACCTTAATATTACTTCCAGATGAAAATTAACTTCTTGTAATTTGCAGACAAGATTTTAAAAAAATCAAACAGCTTGTTTGTTTTTGATATATTCTCTTTCAGTTTCTCCAGTAGGATCAATCAAAAAAAAAAATCTATGGATCATACTGGGAAAAGTAAAACAAACAAAACCCCATCAACAATAATTACAAGATCAATATTTTCACAGATCACTGTAAATTAATAGCACCTAATGAGACAGGTACTAGGCTTACTTATCACTTCCACTTCAGTAAACTGACAACTAAGTTTATGCATTTCTTCATCCCATGTTACTGATGTAAAAAACATGATGCTCCATTACACTAACAACTGTACACTTAATAACCTACACAGAGAATGATTTCTGGTGAGTATATTTCCTTTTTCCCCATATGGGGCTGCGTTGTACGGAAGGGATTTAACAATCTACTCTCCAAAAGATGTTAGAAACACAGTGGAACCTCTAAGTCCCCAGGATATCAGACTCTTTATCCCAGTACGACTACAGACACCAATACATAAAAACATACATAGATAGCTACATGACAACATTCATATTTTTGCTTTCTTTCACATATTTGAACACATCTTGTCTCACAAGAAAACTGCAGTACTTGACAAGAAGGATGACTAGAAAGACTTTGGTCTCCAGGTGGGGAAAGGAAGACAAAAAGTTTATAAAGAAATTCAGACACGATCAGAACACACATCCCTGAGCACTGGAAGAAAAGAGTCTGTTGAGACCTCAATGCTTGAAAAATTTCTACATCGTTTGTGAGATAATAAGAAAAAGCTGACCAAAAGCTTTTTCCTGCTTCTGAAAAGATAAGGGCAACTAAATGCATGCTCCAGATCAAGCTTACTTGTAATTTTGTGTCAAAGCTTCAGTTCTTCAGAACTCAGACAGCGAACTGAGCAGTATTTGGTAGCTTCAGATGACTGGGGGAAGGGAGCAGCAGTAAATGGGGGTAATCCAGTAATTCCTTGAAGACTCAAATCACAAAGATTTGTTGGGTTGAATGTTATAAAACCCCCAGAAGCACAAAAATACCGTATTGGAAACACTGTACAGTAAATCCTCTGATTCAGTGTGTCTTTTATGTCCCTTTTTCAGGTTATAATTTTGAACCATAAATACCAAAAGTCCTCCATAAAAGGGATATCAAAATATTCTAAAGGTTAGTACATGTGAAAGTCAATCAAATTCAAAAGTTCTTTATGTGTAGCTAAAAATGAGCAAAACTATATATATATATATACACAATATATATAATTTAAATTATTCCATTGTAAATATTGAGTTGGATTTCAAAGTCACACTGGGGCAAACAGAACAGCTTATAATTCAGAGTTTAAACTGATTTAAACCCCCTTCACCACTTTACCTTCTATCTGTACTACAAAACCAAATACTACTACTCTCCATCGTCAGGAAAAAAAAAGTAAAAATAAACTACACAGTCAGGAATTTGGCAGGGGGAGAGCACTGCCAACAAGACTTGAAATTTATTTGTTTCAATGCAAAGCTTGGATTTTTATTGCATCTTCTCATATCCAACAAGTCCTTGCTGAAGTGTTAAAAAGTGACAATAAAATGATAAATACACCGTACTGTTAGTACACCAAAAAGCTATTCAGACAAAAAGATTGAAAAGATTTCCAAGTGACATGGGCTAGAATAGACTCCAACCCGTGTGATATGGTTTTAAAATAATTGCACTGATCCTGACATGACTTACAAGTGTAAAGGAGGTCAACCATTACAGATCTTTTTTCCACTAGTAGAAGTACGTGATTCAGACTTGCAGCTAAAATTGACTGAAATTTAGATGACTTGGGACAATAAAGCAGTACATAAGGAAATTAAGCATCAGGCATGCTGAGACATTCCAAGCTACATGCAGAGATGAAGCTGCATACAGACATGAGTTTCATAGTTTATTTTTACAAGACACTGTTTCAAGAATTCAGTCATCTCCCAAAGTGTGCACACAGTCCAACTCTTTAGTGTCTGAATAGTAATTAACCCATTCATTAGCCTGAACAATCATTTAGAATTTCAATTCCAAGAAATTGCATTTTAAATACACAGCAGTAAAATCTAACCACTTCTCTACTGATGTATTATAATAACAACTTTAACACTAAGAACCCTGTTTGACTATTTCTAGGCATGTATTTGACTAAGTTAAGTATCTAACATACCCATGTGGGATAAAAATTATCTTACAGGATTTGTAAGCAATGGCTGTCAGTTCACAGATGCTGGTACTTTCTCAGATGCCCAAAGAAGTTAGTTAAGCTGTAAGTGGGTAACAGTTTCAGGCAAAAAACTCCACAAGTTGAACTATTTAAACTAGTCAGAGATACTAGTTTCCCTTACTGTCCATACCATCATGCAGTCTATGCTCTGGCTATCACACTATTCTCTCTACAAAACACTAACAGCCTGTCAACCATTTTACAGACATCTAATTTTACCATAACAATGTAAAAATATCCTCTCCTTACTCTGTATCTTTTCAAAGGAAGTGACAGAGATATTAGTAACATTTATTAAAGACATATTATGACAACATTTTGGATGTCAGTAATTTGAAAACTCCAGCTAGATGGGATAAGTTCAAGTCAGGTTTTGATGAACACTCTGGGTTAAGGTTTCAGAAGATAGTCAGATTGGCTTTCTGAAGCCTGTTTGTTTTTAAAGTAGTAAGTATGGGGGAGGAGGAGGTAGGGGGGAAAAAAAAAAGTTGAATTATGTTGAAAGTACCATAAGTATGTTGAAGGTATCACCTGCAGAACAGGAGTAAGAATGCCAACAGGTGCAGCACTGTCTTGAATCATAAATTAGACAAATTGCATTAGGAAACAGGATCAGAAAAGGATTTTCTCATGCAAAAACTCATTCAAAGTATGTCTCAAACTGTACATGTTATTATAAACTACGACTTTACCCACCTCTTTGAGAAATTAAAAACAAAATTATATACAGGTAAGCCTGTACTTTATGGCTGTGGTAAACTCTAACCACCCTGTTTCTTTCCCTTTAAACATCAGAGAGCAATGCAGGCAATACTTTTCTCTGTATATTAATAATGCAACCCTGTCTACTTTTTTCATCTAATACCGGAACTCTCAAGGATTCTCAGCTATTCACCTTAGTAGGTCTGCACAGACACATTCTGGATTTAAGTAGAGTAAGGTTTGCTGGTCTCCCAGTGTCCAACTGGCTCCCAGGAGATTAGAACACAGAATTAATCCAGATGCTAGTCAGTGCACTGGGCTTATGTGCATGGGGTCAGCCCATGGGATTTGGGACTGGAGAGATTCTCCTAGATCAGCCTAGCAGAGACCTTGGGAACTGCAGTGTTTACTTGTTCTGACTTCAGAGAGCAGGGAAGTTACACTTTGCCACTTGGGACACAGATTCATACCAAAAGCATCTAGATGTACCTCACCATATTCACTCACCACCATGGAGTTGTTTCAGGCTGAAAAAAAACAAACGACCCAAACTGATAAAACTGATTACATCCTTCCTGCAACCTACACAATGCTGCCCTTTCTTGTGCTGCTTCCAATGCTTATCTGACCCTGCACTGAGTTGGTTTCAGTGTGCTCAGCTGGCAGAAAAGTATCCTGGTGGGGGGGAAAGAAAGAAAGACAAAAAAAAAAAGTAAAGACAAACAACTTCCTGCTGAGTTTGCAGACTGAACCAGCTCAGCACAGAAACAGATAAATATCAGAGCCAATACAGGAGAGAGGGCAGCAGGGAGGCAGGACTGCAGCAACCCCTGAAGTTACATCCATTTCACCTACACAAAACTGAAGCCTCAGTTTCCTCCCCTATTCTCAATTTATAAACAACAGTTTAATCATGTGAAAACTGAAATCCTTTTGTCAAACTTAGACATAAGGATATACGGGTTAAATACAGTGTCTGCAACATATGCAAGTTTAGATTAGATTGCTTCCTGCTGAAGTTAGAATTCCTTAAATAAAGTATTTTATAGCTACAGATTCTTCACCCATAAATAGAATTCTGCTGCTAAGCAAAGCAATGTATTGGAAACTAAAAAAAAAAAAAAAAAATAAAAAAACCCCCCTAATTCTACTTCCACTACTGGAGAGCTAGGCTAAATTACACTATGAATCTAGAGGATAAGGAAATAATGGGCAGAAATCAGAAGGAATGAAATACTGCAAAGTGAAGGGAAAAAATGATGGCAGACCAGCAACTGCCAGTTAAATTTTATTATTTTTTCCTTTTTTGTTGGTCCCAACTTCATATTTGTTTCTCAAGACTTCCTCAAAGACCACATATTTTACCAAAAAACCAATATCCTTACTTTTTCCCATTTCAGTGAAAATGTGTTACTGAGTACTCAATAAAGATGTGAGGACTGGTGAAACCATAACTTATGTCTGAAGTAACAAAGTTACCACACTGCAGAGACCTTTTGTTTCATCTCACTGTTCCATTCACCTGCTAAACAGCCAGAGAACAAAATTCAAAATACATCCCCTGGGGTACAGCTCCACAATAAGCCAAACCAAATAAACAAAAATACTTGAAGGGAGAGATTCCACTTCTCCACCCCATTCTCTGTAAGCCAAGCAGTCTGCTCCCTCCTGTGCCAACACGGACGGGACAACAGTCACAATGCATTACACACACACGTACATGTATCTCTTCATTCTTTGGATACAACTATTTTTTTTACATTCTTAGTGGCCTGTATCAGTTTACTGAGACAAGCAGTGCAGTCCATTCACAGCCAATGGTGGGAATGAGCAGCAAGGAAGAGGAAGCCTCTTCCACCGGCCTCAGGAAATGGTTAACCCAGCTCATCCCTATTGTGAAACCTCAGTCCCGAAAGGAATTCAGTTGCTGCCGACATCCTACTGCAGCACAATGATAAACCTGCACTCTCCCATACCAGCACGATTACACGTACTTGCTTCTAAGCATGAACTAGAAAAATAACAGAGTGACCTAAAATCCAGGTAAAGTGACTGAAAATTGAAGCTCGAAACAATTCCTTTCCTCCACTAAGCAGTTCATATTCCTGCTGGTCTTTTGAGTTATTACAGAATTTACACTTTGTCCTCCAGGTACCACTGCTGCTTTTGACACACGAATCTGCTTCTGAAGGATGGAGTCTATTATTGCACAATATAATTCTATTATTGTCTGTCATAAAAAAATTGCTTCCAGAACCTCAGAACATTGAGCACGCTCCATGGATAAAACTGCCTAGTACATGTGAGATTACTACATGCTTCCCAGTTTAACAGATTCTACCTGCAGATTTCCAAACTACCAGAAAAATGTACCGACCTGAAATGTTAAAATTAATATCTTAGACTATCTGTGTACTTAAAAATCTAACAATAACTTAAGAACCAGTGAAATATAGGATACAAGACTAATGGAAAAACTGTTTATAAATGTAGAAATACTTCAAAGTTATTTGAAATCACTTCATAGTATAATGTTTCAATTCAAGGAAAAAAAAGTAACTCATTTTGTTGGGGTCTGACACAAGCCCAGGAACTGAACCTCCTATATCCCAGGCTAGCATGCTCATTTAAGAGGTGAAGTGTTTTGAGCTATCCTGTGCTAGTAATTAATTTATGGTAATATTAAGCTTTTAATTTAGACAAAGACATAAGACTTGTAAATTCCAGCAGTGAGTCATGAGGGAAAGGGAGCAAGACACCTTCCTCCCATCACCCTAATCAGGCAATAATTTGTTTCCTTCTTCAAACCTCTACTCTCAACAATGATTTTTTATTTTTAAAGATGCCTATAGCTTATGAGGACAAAAAAAATTATCTAAAAGCCCCTGGACATCTATAAATGTGAGCTCTGATTTCAACACCAAGCATCAGACTACAAATTCTTTACAAAAAAGCACTGTCTTTATTTTATGTATGGACAACTGTTTGCATAATGGGGGCTGTTCCACAGCTGTAGGCCATCTAAATATAAATACACAAATAGGCTAGGTTTTTTAAAATAATATGTTTCATATCAAACTTGGATTTTTTAGATTAACATAAATCAATCTGGTGGAATGGAATTTTGTTGTCAAACAAATATTTATTTTCTCTGAAGTCTGCAATGGACAACAAACTCATCTCTGTTACCATATGAGAGCATATCCTTTCCCTCTAAATTTTCTCATATGTTTCAGCTGAACACACACATATCTAATAAATATATTTAAATATTATATTATCAGAGTAGCATATGAATAGTACTTCTTGCTGACACGGTAAAGCTGATAAACTTATTTTTACCACAGAATAGGCCATATTCTGTCAACCTAAAAAAACAGTGACATGATCCAAAAAACCATGAAATGGCCTTTAAGCTTTGTTGCAATAAATAACTCCATTAATAATGGCTGATAAACTTGCAAATTATTCTCTACAGTCAGTTCAGATTTATTCAGCACACAAGGATGATATCAGTATTGCTGAGAACTACAGTTCTGAATTAATCACAATATACTTTATCTCCACATCACTGAAAATTCCTAATATTAATTTAAGTGCATTAAAGTGACACGCCTTCCTTTAGACTTTTACAATGTATAATTATATCAGTAGCAACCTTCCTAAGAGAAGAGAACAATATACACTGATTTAAGAATATTTGGGGCAATGCCCACTTTAGACTTTTTGGGAAATGTTTTAGACTGAATACAGGACAAGTGTGTACTCATTTAAAAACAAACAAGCAACAAAAAAATAAAAAAACCCACACTCATCCAAACAACAAAAAAACACACCAAAAAACTACTTTTCCTTAATTCACCTGGAAGAGAGCTTTATTCAAAAATTACTACTGCAGATGCCCAGCTTCAGTTTGTTTTATTAATCATGTAATTTGTATTCATAGGTCAGGAACTTATGCAGCAATTCTCTAGTCTAACATAAAATAAGCATTGGTCATGGTCTTCTTCGGAGGAGAGCTGAAGTGTCCCATGAAATTAAGCAGACAAAAAAATAATAAAACCACTAAACACTGTCCAGACTTTTCACTCTCCCTTCTATGAAAATAACCATCACAACTACCTGATCCTACATGCACAGACGTGTCCAAAAAGTCCCTGACTCTAAGCCTCACACAAAGTCCCATGAGGTTCCTCCTGGATGCATTCAAAAATGCAAATGATGGCTGCAACCTCACTGATACTCATTTCTCAGTATTAAGGTAAAGGCAAAAGCAGAAAAGCTCTGCTGGAACATGCAATACTAACTATTACTCCTAAAAGACTCAGTCCATCACAGTTTCTTACACAGCATCCACCATCACCACTCTTATCACTGTATTGATGGTGAACAGACTACACAGTTCTATGCCTTTAGCATGATATGTTACCCCACACGTGCTGTAAGAGAATGACACCCAAAATTTAGGCAAAAAATAGGAAGTATTACAGGCATCTCAACTGTAGCAGTTCCTTATTCCACTTTGTAAGTGGAATAAGTCATGTCTTTTTAAGTGGGAAAACAGCGCTCCTCATAAGTGACTTTTTCTTGTGTGCACACTAGTGTCCAAGGAATGTAGCTAATACTTGACAGAAGAGGTAATTTTGGAACCACCATCCAAGAAGAAAATGCATTAATTGCATTCTTTAAGGGAAAGTTTCCAACACTCTTTCAAATACAAAATCCACCACCAAAAAAAACCAAAAACCTCTACTGGGGCAAATGGAAAATAATGTACATAATTAGGCTCCTCCAATCAGGTTATAGACTATGTGGCTGAAAAAGGAGCTATATCCACAATATTTTTTGCAAATAAATAGACCTGTGGTTGTTTTAACCCAAAAGATTTAATGCTTGAAAGGATACCACATAGTTCTAGGCTTGCACATTTTATTCCAAGAATGCAATAAATACTAACATTTATTTTTCAGGGAAAAAGACATCACTATTTTCAAGGCATACCTATAGCAACTCTTTTAGTGTGTTCCTTAGCAGAGGTGATAGTCACTGTACCATCACAAGCTCACATACACATAGCCCTTATGTCTTGAAGGCAATGACATGAATGCTGATGTGCCTTGTCAGCAAAGCAAAGGAAAAAACCGAACAGGTGAGAAAACTGCAGTCCAAATCATTATGTCTTCTCCAAGCCCAGCTGTATTCAGGAGCAAGAATATAGGTCTTTTTGTATTTTTCAAAAACAGAATAGAGTAAGAAACATGAAAAAGGATAATAAATAAAATCCTCACGTGAAAAGGATGCTGGAGAACAGGAAGGGAGGTATCCTGCTCACAAAAGAGCAGGATAACTTCAAGTGGGGAAAAAAAAACAACAAACACAACACACAAGAAAGTAGGAAAATAGATAACTCAGTTTTCTGTGCTTCAGATATTACTTCTTAAAAATGGTTGTACAAAATGCAAAAAAATTACCAATCCAAAAATGGTCCTGAACAATAACCTCAAGTCTGATAAATGTCTTAAGAAACTACAAAAGTTTGTTAACACTTAATTTTAATTTGATGACAAAAAACTGTAGTCATATTCACTTGTTACAACAGTTCAAGTCTAGCAGTATTAAAAAGTTTCCTCTTGCTATTGCTTTTACAAATGGTATTAAAAAATCTGAAAACCAAAAATATCCACAAATAAACAAAACCCCAAGACGTTTAGGGAAGAAAAAAGCTTCTGTGAATATGAAGTGAAGGAATTTCATCACAGAACAAGTTAGATCACTAGCTTTTCCCTTCTCAGAATACAAAATCTAGAGTAAGAAAGCTGAAATAATTGGTCCAGTTCTATAGTCATATGTCCACATTATTCTGATATTATATGTTGCTGAGTCCAGTAAATAGGGTTGGTTTTCTTCATCCTTGAAGTTCAGAAAATTGTTGGGATGAAAAACTGGAAGACTAAAGGCACTGTCAGTGTCCATTTAAATATCCATATTTATTTAAATACACATATTCCTGACTGATACACAGTCCATAACAGCATTTCAAAGTTCTTTAGAAAAGGAACTTTTTATCATTTTCGGACTCAGACTCAGGAAGCTCTAATCTGCAGCATTACTACCACTGCAGCAAGGTAATTTGTTTTGATTAAAATTCATCCATCATTTAAAAATGCTTTGAAGTGTGTTTCAAAAACACAGTAAAAAGTCTGAATCTTCTAACACATTCCAATAAACACAAACAACTGCTACATTAAACAAGCAAGAAGGTAACTGGAGACATTGGCAGAAACTCTGAAATAGGTAAAAAGAAACTTTCTAAGAAGTCAATCACTGCACTACCTAAGTTATGATGTTTGCCAGAAACCCACACATGGGTTAGTAATGCCAAGCAAATACATTTGTTCTGACTTAGCATGTCATTGGCATGCTGGGTTTTCAGTAGGAATTCTATGAATGTAAAGCATAACCCAGGTTGCAATGGAAGATGAAGAAGCTGCCACCTTGTTTTTGTTTTTACAAGCTAACATCGGTATGTTTATAGCACAAGTCTGTAACTCCATGAACTTTGTTGCTGGTTTCTAGTGTGCCCAGTGCACTGAAATTCTCATCAGTATCAATGGAGTATTTTGGCACCCAGCAGCTGGAAGTTAAAGAGCACATTATGTTAAAAAGCTTGTCATAATACCTGCTTTTTAAACACTACCTGTACTCTTCAATCTGAAATTTTACACCTAGTTTGAGCTATTTATTTCCTCCTCTCAGTCATGAAACAAATTTAGAGTAATGAAATTTCGAAAAATATGCCTTTAGTGTTCTCATAGAGAAGCATTCTGCTGCAGTGATTCGGCTGCAAACACTGCAGAGGAACTGTAAATAAAAAGCTCATTTCTACTGGAATTAGAGAAAACATGGGAGATAATCCATACAAGGGACTATCTCATAAACCCACACTTGAGATCAAAGAGAGTTTGAAAGAAATAAACAAAAGGAATGTGATTGTTTATTACTCCGTCCCAAAGGATCCTGTCATAAAACGAACAGTCATCAGGAACAACTCTCCTCTGACCACTGCACCAGCCCACAGCGACAGGGGAGGGGAGCAGGGGGCAGGAAACGGAGAGGGATTCTGTCACAGAAGACAATCAAGGTTGTTTGCGGGAAAATGAAAGGGTCTGTCTTCGGTAAATAAGCGGCGGCTTCACAAAAGCGGTGACAGGAACCGAGGAGGGAGCCAGGCTGACACGGAGCCCGCCTGATCCCCGGGGCCGGAGCCGCCTGCCCCGGGACGGCAGCGCCCTTCCCCGGGCGGAGAGGGACCGGGGACTGGGAGGAAAACCCCGAACCAAACACACGCACGCCCCGCACATCCACTCACCCAAACACAGCGAGCCCACCCCACGCCTCACCGCGGGCCTCGGCGACCGCACCGACCCGGGGGCGAGCCCCGCTACCCCCGGGGCACGGGAGGCGCCGCTCCGGCACAGCCCGGGGGGACGCGGCCCCCGACCTGTCACAGCTGACGGAGGGGCGGGAGCAGGTCGTGCCCCCCCCAGAGCCACGGACGGCGCTGACCCGCGGCCCCACCCCCGGCGCGGAGCCCCAGGGCGATCCCGCAGCCCCGCCGCCCCCTGCCCGGGCCGGCCGGGGCTCCGCCGGGGTTGACGGCGGCGCCGCGCGCTCCATCCGCCGCCGGCAGCTCCGCAGGAAAAGGCGAGGCGTCCCAGCGCCCGGCAGCGCGGCGCCAGGCCGGGCAGCGGCGCCGCGAACCCGAACCCTCCTCCTCACTCACCGGCATCATCTCCGCAGCCGTCCCCGCGCCGGGCGCGTCGGGCCCGCCGAGCCGTGCCGGGCCTCTCCCGCCGCCGCCTGTGTCCGCGGAGGACGCCGCGCTCGCCCTGGCGGCTGTGACAGGTGCCTCCCGCGCGCCTCGCTCCCCGCAGCGGGCGGAAGGAAGAGGCGAAGGCGGCGACGGCGGCCGGGCTCCCAACCCCCTTCCTCCTCCTCCGGAGCGCGGCCGCCTCTCCCGCCTCCCTCCCCGGGCGCTTCCTGCTCCGCTCCGCCCGCGCCGCCCCGCCACGGGTTAACCCGCCGCCGCCACCGCCTCCTCGGCCGGGGCGGGGCTGCGCGGCCGCACGTGACCGCGGGGCCGCGCCGGGAATGCGGGGCCGGGACTCGCGCCCGCCTCCCGGACCTGCCGGGGCACCCCCGCTCCCCACAGCGCCGCGCTCAGCGCGGGGTCACCCCGCCGGTTGTTCCCGGGCTCGGCACCTCCTCCTCCTCCTCCCGCCGGCGCTGTGCCGCCCTGCCCCCGGGCCGGGCCCCGGCGGGCGCCGCCTCCTCTGGGCGGGCTGCCCGGGGCCGATTGCCCGCGGGCCCGGGCGGTGGATGAAGGGGTAGGGGCCGCGGGCGCTTTCTGCCCCCGGAATGCGGGGAATGCGGGGCGGCTCCGCCCGGCCCCGGGCGTGCGGGGGGAGCGGGGCGGTGACACGGGGCCGGGGCTCTCCCGTGCCCGGGAGCTGAGGTCTCTTCCCAACAGCTTGTCCCGGTCTACCGAAACACACCTTGGTGGCTCGGGTAACGTCATGTGCAGCGTCACCTCCCCTCTACCGTCCCTCCCTTGTGAAACCCGCCTGATGTACGAAAACTCGGCTTAGCAGCGGGAGGGGAAGGTATTTTTGTCCTGATGTCAGACTCATGAGATCTGGTCTCGTGTTTGAAAGTAAGGTTTAGTTCCTTCATTTTCTAGTCTCTTACTCCGTAGAGCTACAACAGCAAGATGAAAGTTAACAGCTTGGAAGAAGCCAAGCTCAACCAGGAGTCAAAACATCACCATATGTTGGTACGGCAACACATGCAATGTAGACAAATTTCATATTGCTGTGAGCCTTAAACCCTAATTTACAGCATGCATGGACCTACCCAGTGCTCCAACTGTTTCTGTAAATGGCTGTTTTCCAGTCTTTGTTATTTTATTTGTAGAACACCATGACAGATCTCAGCAAGGAGTGAAAAAAAATGATAATTTATCAAGTTCTTGAGGAGCTTAGATAATGTTTGTGTGTTTGAGAGTAAGTGATAATAGCATAATAATCTCAAATATAAGCTTGTATGGTAAGTGTACCCTATTCATGTAAGATTCTGTAACAGATAATTGTGCAAATCATCTTAACATATACATGCCTAAGATTTCATTGTGTATCGTTGTCAGTGTATTTGCAAGGCTCTGGTGTCAGCTTTGTGATAGGTCAAAGCCTCTGCTTCTTTTAATAAATTGGTCCTACAGGGAAAATCTGTTAGTATCACATGACAATACTTTGCCAGTTTAACATTATTTTACAAGTACTAAATGGAGTGCAGTTGGTTGGCAATAACACCAATATTATAGCCAGGTTCTTGTAGACTGTGATTCTAACCTCACACATGGAGCTTTGGAAATAGGCAAGACTATGGTACTTCAGACCCCATAGAGAACTCCAAGATCTACTCAGAATAATAATATTAACCCTGCAACTAGGCTGACTGGAATGAAACAGGCTTTAATGTGCTTATAGTCATCTAGCTTAAAAAAAAAGGGGGGGAGTGGGGGTTTTGTCTTCTATTCACTGCTATTATTTTGTTGACTAAATTTCAATATGAATTTGAAATTTACTTGTCTTCTTACTACTTGTAGTAATTCTAATTTTCAACTCAAAATTCTAAAATCCTAATTTTAACAGCAAGGGAATTGTGCACCTTTTGTCACACTTATTCTTTAAAAATTAGTATTTCTCATCGACCAGGTTAATTTTCTTTGCCAACAATTCTTAAACAATGGTCTATAATTTCTTTGCAGGTATACTTGATATCTGACTTTTCCCCGTTTTCAGCGAATAATAATAAAAACTAAAATACTATAAATATTACCCCACTATTACTTTCCCACTGCAACAGCAGGAATGCCAACAAAATGAAAAGTGGGACAATATGATGTAGACAATTGCTGCTGGGAAGGCAGACACTCCTCCACGCAATTCCTCTGTTGGAATAATGGCCTCTAGTATAAAAGTTTGTCGACATTGTGTTGCTTTTGGCAGATGCAGGTTCAGCCAATGCAGCAACCAGACAGACTGGATACTGAGGGCTAAGAGGAAATGTCTCCAAAGGTAACATACATACTTTACATGCAAGTCTGCTTCTACTCCTATTTCTGCTTACCTTGAAAACACCACTTATCTCATCCCTTCCCATCTCCATTTTTCTATAGAAATGAGGAAAAAAATATTAACCAATATTTACAAAGTATAAGACGTAAACCTCTACCTGCAGTAGGGTAAATTTAACATCTCTTCTCCCACGGAAGAATCTTCTTTAGCAGTTAAGAAACAGAGCAGCCTTTACAAAATTTTTGATTCCAACTTAAAACTACAAATGTTTCGTTTACTGTGAGCAGGAAAATGGTCACTTGTAATAATGCAGAATTTTTTTTCCCCATTGCCATGCATTTCCATTCCAAATGACTGGCCCAACTTTGTAGAAATTGTGGTGCTTGGCCAAAGGGACCAATGATATCTGCAAGTCAGTTGCTTGTCTTAGATAACTGAGGTTGCATAAAAGCAGTCAGGATTTGGGGAACGCCTAAGAAGATAAGGGAAGAGAATTTGGTTATGGAAGCAGATAAAGCCAGAGATACTGAACTCAAATTATTTGCTTCCAAATCCGTTTCCTTTGTGAAAGGTGTTCTAACTTTGTTGGCCTTTTTCTAAAGGAAAGGGTTTATTTGTTGGTGTAAGTATTGAAACATTATACCTTTTACGCTCCTCTTGGCTCCTAAAAAACCCAATGATTCTATTTAACTTTACAAATTGAAACCACTGTAGCTTAACAGACTTTTTAGTCAACTTAGAGGATTAAAAAAAAAAAAAGAATTACTGCTTATCAGTTATGGTATGGTTAGTTTTTTAGATTTGTGCCGAGATTGTGTTTAGCTAGAAATTGCAATTTGATTGAAATGTATGAATTGTCATTTAGTGTTTTGTTAAAACACTTGAAATTTATGGGTACATAGAGAAAAATTACCAAAACATGGTGTGTATTTAACCTAGATTTATTGAAAAAAGGGATATTAACTGCAGTTAAGAAATTGTCAAAGCTCTTCTTTGATCATGCACAATATTATTCATAGGACAAGTAGAGATTCTGAAAGATACAGCTGTGAGGCTAATGAAATTTTCAAAAGCACTCCTGATGAAATTCCAAATCCTACTTGTGTTTTCCAAGTATCTTCTTGTGAGATTTTCAAATGTTCTAAAGTTTTTAAAACTATCATGTCTGAATCTCTCCTACTTCTTTTTTATGCACAGACAAAAGGAGGAAAATGAACTTTCCTACCTTCTGAGATTCAAGTGTTCTCCAGTTTTGCATTCACTTGTTAAGATGCTTTTCTAGACCACAGGAAAATGTTTTCACGCTTTGGAAGTGTCACAGGAAAATAAGTATTTATTTTGAATTAATTTAACACTTTTTCTTTTCATGTGGTATTATTTTAAATAACAGATACTGCTATTTATAGCCAGGAACAGTGTCAAGAGGTCAGACATTTAGGGTGGGATCCATCTTATCCATCTTTAGTAATCTAGAAGTTAGGAGTGTAGTCTCAATCAGTCAGCTAGGCTCCTTCTACAGATAATTTGGGATGGGGAGGGGAGAGAGGCAGTTCTGCTGAGATACTCATCCCGCTATCTAAATCTCCTGGTCTTTGAAGGTGCCTATCTCTGTGTTGATTTAAGATGGAGCCTGGATGACTAGCTCTGGTTAGAGAGCATAATTTTTGGATGGCTACAGTTAGGATGGGTTCCCTCACAACCAACAGCATAAAATCTCTAAAAAGTGAGTATGGGTGGGAGTGTCAGGGCTTTTCGTGTATGTGTATTAAAAGAAAATCATGTCTTTTTTCTAAATAAATGAGTGAACTACTTTATTTCAGAATACAACTCTCTCCTTTCAAAACTTGCATTTGCTGTAAGGCAGGAGGAACTGGCCCTGAGTAGGTAAGCAATTTTAGAACCTGAATCACAGAAGTACTTCTAACTTGCCAGGCAGTTAACATGGTGGCTGTGTTGCAGTGGTGTGTGACAGATGATACAAAACAAAAAGACTTAATGTTTTAAGGGGAGTTTCACAGCAGGACCCTAAACTCTTTAGTGAAATACTTTGTAAAGTAAGTGTGTATATTTAAAGGCAAGGTATTTTAATTTGTTACTGTGGCCTTAACTAGCCTTTCATTCCAGAATCAGGCTTTCTAAGACTGCAGCAATAAGGAGTTCATGCTGAACAACAGTCATATGCTGCCATGTTTGAATTCATATACAGCCAATGCATTTCAAACCCCACCACACCTGCTCAGAGATAAATAAACTACAAATAATAACCTAAAGGAAACACTTTGATGTCTGTTTGGTATACAGTATTTGAGACACGTGAACAGGGGAAAGATACTTTTCCATCACTGCCTTGTAATATTCTAAAGTAATGTATGCTGGACTAGGTGACTCATGTTCTGAAGTTTCCATAGCCCAACACTCAGTGCATCACTCTGAAAAGGAGGGTGACAATTAAAGCAGGAGTGAAGCATTATGTTTGTGTAGCGTAGCTGTGTGCCCTTCCTGGGGATTTGGGTGTCTGGTACGTCATGTGTTTCAGCCCTGCCTTTGGTGGATTAGAGAGATAATTTCTTTAAACAATAACATAAATTGTATTCCTAATCCCATACACATGATACAAAAGAGTGTACTTAGTGGAAAATGCTGTGGCCTCATTGGGAATGTGTTGCTATCCAGTCTTATAAAATTCCTACACCAACAGGTATTGTTTGATGTTGTAGCTACAGAAGATACAGTCTTATAAGACAGATGACATGCCATCATTTTTATACATGGAAAATCTTGTTCTGCTCCCCTGTAATTTAAAACAATGAAGCCATTAACTATATTCAAAGGGGCGGAGAAAACAAAAACTTAAAAGTCCTGGGAGAGGTTCTCTCAAGCTTGTACCTTAAAGCTTATAACAATTTGGGGTCTCAAGATGTTTCTTTACAAAAATTTTTTTTTCTTAATTTTTCAATATGCCTATGATGAGTGGAAGTATCTGAGACAAACTAGATGATGGGTCTTTAGTTGAAACATTAATTACCAAGGGGATAGAGTAACAAGTCAGTCTTTCACTCTTTACTCCTTTTGCCATTGTGAGTGTACCACTTGGCTAACATTTGAGGGGAGAAAGGATGGGTCATGTTTTGAGTCCAGCTACTTCATTTCTTACTGTAAGTCTAAAATTGTTCTCAGGTATCTCAGTCATGATTTAGTGAGTCAAGTACTCAAGAGTTTTTAACGATTCCTGTATGAAGTGATTTCAAGTATTTTCTCTTTCAGGGATGTACTGAAAGGTATTTCTTAGCAATTACCGACAAACTGATGTGAAAAGGAGGCTCAGTGAGGAAAACATGCCTCTGAGCAGAATGCTCACATCTAGTAGGAGAAAAAATTATAAACCAAATTAAATGTGTATTTAAAAAATACCTGTTTATACTTAGTATTGGAACAACTACGTTATTATGACTACTCTGCTGAAAATAACATTCTTTACCTTTTTTTTTGTGTGTGAACTCATCACAGATTTTACAGATCAGGATACATAAGGTAAGTTTCCTCAAAAAATAAAATACAGTATTGAATCTGTTGAAATAAAACACCATTACAGTTGTGAAATAGGATATGGTTCTGATTTAAGACACACCTCTATGGACAACATTTCTGCGCTGTATCTCTCTCATACGTATATATAAATTTTTGGGCTTTTTGATTCCCAAAAATTGTCAGAGCATGTCTGTGTTCTCTACAGGTCTATGCAATTTATTGTGCATCTGAGTTTTTCTGCCATAGACACATTTTTAATAGTGCATTTTGATAGAACAGCATCAACACTGCTAATCTGGCCAGCAGATGCAATCTAAGACATTTGCAATAATTTTTTTTTCATGTTACAAAAATAAAAATGCTGGGTTTGTGCCTTACTGATGCTTAAGGTTCATCTTTTCTAACTGTTTGTATAAATATTCCTTTTCCAGGTAAAGCAACAGCGTTCTAGTCCTGTGAACAGTGACAGGACCCAAGGGAACGGCCTCAAGTTGTGTCAGGGGAGGGTTGGGTTGGATATTAGAAAAAGGTTCTTCACCCAGATGGTGGTTGGGCACTGGAACAGGCTCCCCAGGGAAGTGGTCACAGCACCAAGCCTGACAGAGTTCAAGAAGCGTTTGGATGACACTCTCAGGCACATGGTGTGACTCTTGGGGATGGTCCTGTGCAGGGCCAGGAATTGGACTTGGTGATCCTTGGGGGTCCTTTCCAACTCAGCATATGCTATGATTCTGTAATAAGACAAGTTGATTTTGTCTCCAAGTGCCCTGGTTTGTAATCTTCCAGAAATACATTTCTGAATAATTTTTATTTTTACTAGTGTGATCGTACAACAAGGTTTACTACAATTACTACAATTCTTATCTGCATAAATAGAAGAATGTCAACAGTAAAGGCAGATGAATTGTGTAGGGCATTGATGGAACCTTATTAAAAATGATTCTGTGAAAAGCTCTAGAAATAGTGACAGTAGAAAATGTATCACTGGTATGTGTTTGGAATCTATTTTAGGTTGATTTATTCAAAGAATTTATCATAATATGAAGCTGAACTTCAGAAGATTTAAAAGGCTGGAAAGGAGTGTGTTCATCATGGAGGAGTACACCCAATAATAACCTACTTACTGGGGGATGGTTAGATGCTACTTTAAAGGTTTGTCTACTGCTTATGACTCAAATTCAAAACCAGTATTTCTATTCTATAAATGAACAAGCTACAGCACAAGGTAAAGTAACTTGAATCTTTTCTCTGTTTCTTTCATTTGCTATGGGAAAGTTCTAAATATTTTTTTCTTGCCTTCTATTTCTGTCCTTCTAGACAGGCCTGAGTAGGTGTTTAACTTACTAGCCTTAATTTAAAAAGAGGTATGATAGAATTTATAAGAATACATAATTTGAAAGCAAGGTAAAAGTATTTTTTGCAAGATTCCTTTTCTAGTTGCATTACTCCAAAAGAATTAACTAAATCAAAGTATGCTGAAAAGTATTTATGCCTAGGTGTTTATTTACACCTAGACACCTATTTGAGAGTCAGATCCTTTGTTAAAATTGATATGACTGAAATTCTTAGCTTACTAAAAGGAATGCGGAATTTAAATTTTAGCTAATTATTTTAAAGAACTGTCTTGAGATCCTAACCAGAACCAAAAGAATTTTCCTTTCAAACTGTATGCGATACGTTATGTGGAATACAACATCAGGATTATAAGGAGAGAATTGTAATGTCAGGTATAAGAGAATTTAAACGAGGCTATTTCTCTGTGCAAGTGCACTAAATTAAAAGGTGTACCTGAAGCATCAAAAGTAGAGTCTATAATAGTACTGGAAAAAAGTATAGCTTGAGACTGATACATTTGTATCTCCTCAAGATAAATAATGGAGTTAATTATAAAAGTGGAAATGCTTTTGGTTAGACCCCCCACCAAAAGGGCATCCCTCCCTGTATTCTTGGTCCCCTATCAAATGCCTGTTCACATTCTAGTCCATTTTATTAATTTCTCCTTTTTTCTCTCGTAATACTCTGCTTGTGTTCAGTTTATTGCTGCCATTTTACTTGTTTACACAGCATTCCATATGAAATACATCACAACAGTTCCTACGTTGTACCTCAAAAATTCCCCCTTAATCGCAGCAATTCTTAATATTATCAAAAGCATGCTAAACACAACAGGTTAAAACAAGAAATGAAGACTACAACTGATACTGCAGAAAAAGTCTGTGTAGGCAGCAGTCACCACAGATGGGATTCATTCAGTATACTGCTCTCAGTTCTACCACCCACGTAAATCCCCCATTATCATTTCCTAGCAAACACACTTCATTAGCTCTGAAGAAATCTCTATTGTCTGTCCCAGCAGATCACTGAAGGTACTGTTATGATATGGATATAAAATAGTTAAAGGTCATGTCAATTAAAAAATATTGCTTTAGGATTCTGAAGGTCATAATAATAAAACATATTTTCTTTTTATAATAACCAATAAAACCAATAATATAATTTGATTTGATGAACCACTACCAAATTTGTATTAAGCACTAGGATATCATCATACAATGGTTCTCCCTGTTCCCTACTTGTTTGTTCATTTGTCCATATAATTAAGTGATAGTATAAACTCGAGAAAGCCATGTGCTGTCCCAGAGGAAGGAAGCAAGGCTCTGCCTTTGCTGAAGCACAAGCTGACATTCCTGATTTGTATACAGGGTGGGGTTCTGCATGCTTTTTATTCCTCTGACTTTGACAGTGATGACAGTTCTTACTGGAGAGACAGTACTTTGATCATGTGCGTAGCCGCATGTGAGGAGGAAACCTGCATTGCATTATTGCAAGGGACACAATGACTTAGGGAAGTTGGGTGAGTGAATGGGAAGCTACGAATTCTGATTCTTCTGCCCCTTTTCTGAAGAAAAAAAAAAAAGCTGTTGTGCTATAGTGCAAGTTATAAAGCAGCTTTGGTTTAAACAAGATCAGGTGGGTCCAAATTAAAATGGAAAAAGTCCCAACAAGTGCTTGTTTTGCTATTTGAGAAGGGAAGAGACTCATACAATTCTGAAAAATCGCCTCATCTGATTCACAAGTAGTTGTATCAGCACAACTATAAGGAGCAAGGCACTACGGTGTAAGGGTGGAAACACCACAAGCTGGTGTAGCTGCCAGAGAATTTGTACTGCTAAACCACAACCAAAGACACATAGTACCCTTAGCAGAATTTAATTTAAACTCCCAAATTATCCATTCTTGTGTTGTCAGTTCACTTTGAGTTAGGAGAGAGTAACTGTTTCCAAGCACTTTGTCTGCAGCAGTGCAGTAGACTACAAGACTGTCTTGTTTATGAGTTTTTCATAAATTAACAAATAAGAGTCATGTGGCTTTATATTCTTAAAAAGAATATTAGCTGCTAAATGTTAGTTGCTAAAGGTCATGGAATTATAGTTCGCAGAGCTTGCTGTTCAAGCACTATCTTGTCACTTCTTGTTCCTCCATTTAAGAAATTGTTAACTAACATATTTAATGCCTCAGGGAATCTCCATCTTACTATTCTTTCCTTCCTAGTGGCTTTACAGATTTCCGTGAATGGAACAATAGAGATTTCACACATTGACTTCCTCGGTTTCATTTCAGCCAGCTGGTGGTGATGTCACACACAGTCACCTGTGTCTAATGAGCACCTGACAGTTTTCCTTCCTTAGGGACTGAAAGTACAATACACTTGTAGATACCAGCTCTGTATCAGGCTGTATTTGTAGTACAGTGGTTTGCTGTCATGATTCAGATAAACAGGAGACTAGTTCAGCTGTTTTAGTTACTTTGGATCATTTCCTGCAGCTTTACTCATCCTCCAAATTAACATAAACACACATTTGGGTTTTTTCCAAGTTAGCCTTTAAAGAGGTTAAGTAGGTTGGACCCTGTGACTAATGCTTCCTTGGCTCTGACTGTATTTTGCTGCTCCCCTAGAGTATTCCATAATACTTTATTAGCATTCAGGAGATACTCTGAGATTCCTAATTGTAGGAAAATCCAAATGTCCAAGAAATCCCAGAGCCATAAATCCAGTGAGAAATCCCAGCCATAAATAAGATCCACCATGGAGGAGCAAAAAGAGAAGTACTTGTACTGTAAAAAGACCACATCTTGCACTAGCATCGTCATTATTAATACAGCTTCCTACTGCTGAGCTGTCATGTTCTGTACTAAGAAACCCAAATTACCAGTGCCACAGCAAAACTTAGCCACGATGGTGCTGCAGTAATTGGATAAGACTCTTCAACCCTTATGATGTTTGTTGTTCTACTAACATGGCAAAGGTAGTAAACACTCAGGTTTTGTCACTGCTGATGCCTTGTCACAGGCAGCAAACAAAAAAATGCAGTTGCTGAACTATTTAACTATACAAAGTTTAAATGTAATTCTCTGTTTTAGAAATGTCAGCAATATAGAGGCAGCAGCTAAATGGAAACAACATGATCCACCAACGAGCAGTAGGCATAGCCTCCACCAGAGTTTAGCTGTGAATCATGATGAATATTCCCTCCTTGGATTAGAGTCCTGATTTTACATAGTCATTTGCATAGAAAATTGGTTTGTTCAGGAGCTGAGTATTGTCGGTATAGACACTTACCTGGAAGAAGAAAACCTTTTTGTTTTAAAGTTAGCTTTAGAAATCACTCTAGCTAAATTAGAAAAAAAAAAGGTACATATTCTAAAATGAAGAGTATTCAAGGGTGGGTAATCCTTGCAGTGCTTCTCTACCTAGGGTTACGCTGCAGGTGCTAGTGCTGCAATCAAAATTAATTGCTCCTTCACACTGTAAATATGAAGTGGCCCTCACAATGCCTGAGCTATCTTTCCTCTGCTGTCTTTTACACTACCTGCTCTTCTTCAGCATAGCAGAGCAAGAAGTATATAGACAGTTACTACAGGTGTTACACATTATGGGTGTGTTGATTTCTGCTTTTGAGTCAGGCCACTGACTGAATTTCCTCCTTCTGTATGATACTCAAGTAAATAACCCAAAACATCTATTGAAACATAAACAGCAATCTTACTTTGCCTATCTCCTGCAGGTATTTGTTCAAAATCGCAGAGGAGGGAATATTCTGTAGCTCATAGAAATTTCTGACAGAGAAGTACCAATAGAAGATCCAGTTGCAGATGGTATTGTTTCAGTAGAAACTGTTGCTTTTATAACCCAGACACTGCTGCCCATATGTAGTTTCTTTCCCTACTAGAAAATCAAGCAAATCAGATAGTTAAGAACTGAAGCAGGTTAAGTTCACCTAAAAGTGCAGCTAACTGTGCTCCAAAGGCAGGTTATCAGAAGCTCCTCTTGCCTCTCAGCTAACACCCAGGAGATCAGACAGCATGTTGTGCCTCACTGCCAATGGTCTGGGTTCTACCTAAGGTGAAGCAAATCCTGCAGTGATTAATGTTTTTTCCCCTGGTCTGTTTTCCTCAGCTCTGTAATTGAAAATTGCTAAAGCAGGCCATTTGAAGTATGTGTGGTATCTTAGGAACTATAACTCAGTGATCATAAATTTGCATTACAAATGCACATATTGCTCCTTACCTGGCATAAATTTTCAATCTCCTGCTTATTAAGTACACCACAACTCACCCACCCTGTAATTACCACTGGCCTAGTGGTAATTATCTGTTCATTTGGAGCCCAATTTTCTTCTAGTTTTCATTCTCTGTTCCCTTCTTCTGGATGCTTTTGCATTTTTATGTAAAAAAAACCCAAATAGTGAATTCTTCCTACTTCTTGTTCATTCTTCTGTGGTGAGGAAACACAGAAAAACCCACAAAGAAATGATTAAAGAATCAGCTAAAATATATCAAGGGAAGACACAACAAGGAACACTGTGAAAGGTGGAAGAAATGTCAAGAATGCATGAAAGACAGATGTCACCTTTACAAATTCAGTAATGCTATACCTGCCTTCTGTAAAAAAAGCTTTCAGAGAAATAAGACTGGTAGTTTTACTCTACTCAGTAGGTACAGCTATTAAGCTTAAGCATAAGGATAAATTCTGAAGAAATTAAAGGCAACATAATGTTTGGAATGTTTACCATCAGCAGGTAGGGTTATCAAGTTCCTGAGTATTCAAAAGTTATGGCCAGATACTGCAATAAGAGATTGAAAAGCAAAACTTTACTCAAGCTGAAAGATTTAAGATGTTTCAGTGAAGTAGTTAAAAAGATGTACGTAAGCATTAAGTCATTAAAACAACTTAAGCCTCTTAATCTTCTCAAAAGCAGATTAGGCTAAATTTAAACAAAACATGACATGAAGTCCAATTTTGGTTTACACCCTATGTATCTGTGGTATAGAATTCAGTATGTATAGTTCTGAACTCTGATTTTTGTAAGATAGCATAGGTCCCTAGAGTCTCCAAAATATACTTGCTATGAAGTTACTTCTAAAAGTTATCTGCAAAAACCACTTATGACCATCCCAGTAACACTCTGACTTCTAAATTTTCAGGACAAAGGAAAACTCTTTGAAGTCAGTTAAATATTTATTTATGCTCATTATAACTGCTGTGTGATGTCATTATTCCCTTTATTCCCTTTAAAGTCTGAGATTTTCACAAGCTCAAATGGCAGATGAAAGCCCACAAGGTATCGATTTTCTTACACAATACAGGTCCTTTGCAAAATCTGTGACTAAAGGAAGAGCCTTTCAGACTAATTCCTTAGCTCTCCTGAACATGAAGGACAAAAAAGGTAGTTGTCAATAATGTACTTTTAAATAACATCTGTAAGCGTTTTGCATGGTGTTTTCTTAACAATACAGCTTTTGATTTTAAATCCTTTAGAACTAAAAATTCTTAAAAAAAAGTAAGGCTTTAAAAATTTTTTGTACCCTTGATTATTGCGCCACAAGTTGACAAACAGCTGAGATTTAAGTACTCACACTTGGCATCCTATTACATTACATTTTTAAACTAAATAGCCAAAAAAGCTTTCATTAGGGGAAAAAAAATAAAAAAGGAAGATAACTCTATTAAGTACTTCTAAAAATTTGGTCTTTTTCAAAATACCATTGAAAAAGTTTAACATGGAACTTGGAAGAACTGTAGAAAACAAAAAACGCTTATTGTAAAAATTAGGTTAAGAATACACTCAGCATACTTTGTCCAACATCTTTAATTAGTTGTGACTCAATGGATTAATTCTTTCTCCCATTACAGCAGATGGATCAGGTACAGTTTTAGAGTAACTTCCCTAGGGTTGTGACTTGCTTCATTTACAGTAAAGATGACGAACAACCAAAGTCATATTCCAAGAAGAGAAGGGGTCTTTAATGATGGCCAGAGGACTCTGAAACAAAGACACGATTTAGACTGTTCAAACAGTAAAGCAGATCAATTCAGGAATGTAGTGCAGATCCTAGAACAGACAACTGTACCTACATCTGAGCACAAGAACTGGCAATTCAAATAAAACCCTTCAACTATGTACATTAATAAACTTGTCCAATACTAAAAATCCTCTTCTGCAAGTTTTAAAGCACTATTATGGGCAAACATCCATTCTTCCTTAGTTTTGGTATGGTTCTTTCACAATGGAAGTTTATTTATAGTGTTATCTTGAAGTCTACTGGGCACTATTTTCTCTAACTACACATTTAAAAATGTAAATAACATTTACATGTACAAAAAAACTGGGAGCAAATGGATTATCTATCATGTGCAGACAGTTAACTGAGGTACAGCAGTTCATGAAAAAATAAATTCCAGTGTGATATCAGAAGAAACATCAATGTCCAACACTACTTTATAAAGTACAAAAATACAAATTCAAAATATAATAGCAGCTACTCTTGTGATCATGCTGATTTAACTAAGTCAATTAAATGGTTGTTACTATTATTTATAAGAACTTCTACCACACAGAGTCAAGGTATACAACTTCCATTCTACTCTTAAAATCCATGCAAAAGACAGATTAAGACAGAGGTAACGTCTGTGCAGATTTACCAGTGTTTCTAGGTTATAAAACCATCAACACAACCAAAATTACATATTTTGAAGTAGTCTTTAAACATTTTCTAAATTCATAACTTGACCCCCAAACTTATGTAAAATATTCTGAGCTAATTTTTATTGCACTCATTTAAGAAATAAACCAAGGTATTAGATGTTTAATACTTACTATCTGCCACTGCTTTTTTGCCTGGGGGAAAAAAAAAATAAGAAAAATACAAGCTGAACAATGACACTAAAAAATTTTATTTCCTATTTAGTTTTTGCAGAGAAAATTAGCTTATACTTCTTATGATTTGCTAATTTAGCTCAAACAAGATTTAGTAAGTGTACAAAACATGCACTTTCCATGATACATCTCAGTAAACTTTATATTGATTTTTAGAAGTTGTTTGTTTTAAATTAATCAAGACTCCATGCATTTAGGAATTGTAGCTGCCAAGACTTCTACTACAATTCAAAAGAAATGTATACGGATTGTTAGTATTTTACATAACATATGGATATTATATATATATATAAAAATGACATACAGATGTAAACCAAAGCAATATGTTTAAAATCTTCCATGAAATTAAAGGTTAAAGCAAAAGTTAACACCTTTTTTTTTTTCCTACCTAACTACTTATATTTATTTAATCTTGCAAGTGCGATGTAAAAGTTTGGGACATGATACACATTATTTGGACAAAGCTGGAAAAATACTGAGGCAATATCACTCAGCTGTTCCCACAGCAAGGGGTTCCCTTCCCTGTTGACTTTGCCTACAGCTTGTAACATTTCACTGGAAAGGGTTTGACTTGGGATTTTTTCAGCACAGCCTAAAGTAAAAAACAGGGCCTTTAGGACACCATGTTTCTTTCTCTAAGAAAGCAATCCAATGTCAACAAATAACACACACTTTCACATTCAGTGTGCATTTTGAGGTGCACCAGCCCAAAATACACTTTCACAAATTCACATGAGAAAACCTTTTAAAAAGGAGTGGCTTTTTTCACATCTTGAGCAAGTCAGATGTGCGTTTTTAAAACCAGTTCCTACATTTCCTGATCTTCATAAATGTAGGCACAGTTACACTGGTATTTGAGTATTTTTATTAGTGTAACCTTCTACAATGGGCAAGTTAAAACTTCTAAATTTTTATGGCAAGGACCTGGCCCTAAGTAAGAACGTTAATTTCTTATTTGCTGACTGATTTGTTAGTTACTGTCTTCTATAAACCTCATCTATAAGGTAACAGCTAATGAGGACTGTAAAGTGTAACTTACCCCCATATGAAATTTTGTAATAGGCATAAGCTGTTAACGCCACACCAACCCATATTTCTTGATATACAGTAGTGAAGTAGAATTTCATGGCTCTCCATGACTTTGGAATCATGGTCTGCACCATCTGAAAATTATAAAAAGTTTTGTCATGCTAAGTTTTGCAACTGTATTCTTAACCTGCTGGATTTTTAATATATATACAGACACAGGCATATATCAGTATATCTATCTTCATGTATACACACACACACAGAGCCCTGATACACACCCACAGCAGTTCACAGGTAAAAAAATAATATCCCCAAACACACAAAAGTACTTATTCCAAAGGAAAGCAATGAAAATTCAGAGTAAAAGTTACAATTTATGGGCTAACACAATACCAAAAAAAAAAATAAATTACAGCTGATGAAAGGGTTCAAAGATGAGTCAACAGAGCATTTATAGAGTAGCAATTCCTCTCTCTCTATCAGTGACAGCTTTTTTTAATGTTTCCAGATTCCCTCAGGAGAAAAGTCTCATTCCAGACAAGCCAGAGAGGCTCCTTCCTTGCACTACCAATTTAGCTTCCCTCCCTTGCAGCTGTCTCTTCCAGCATGGTAATTTCTACTCAAAATAGCAAAATAAATGATGTTAAGCTAATGAATTCATGCTTTATCATGACTATTTGACTTTCAAAATATGCCCCAAGAACAAGAAGCCTGTCAGTGTTGCGTTTTTTTCCTCTATAAAACTGGATGTTTTAGAATAAAGCCTCCCCTAACTCCCATAAACGTTAGTTCACATTTGCACCACGTTGCACTAAAATGCCACATGCTCTACTGCCTTATGGACAGCACTTCACCCAACAGCCACTATTTACACTTATTACAACCCCATAAAGTCAGATATACACACACACAGATAGTATGTGGTAAACCAGAGTCCCAGGAAAGAAAAGCAGAGGCAAACTTCTCTGAGGTAATGCTCACTCACTTATGTGCCATTACTAAATGTAAAGCATCCCTGGGCAAAGCCTCAGAGAGAAAAGCATTGAGAGGGCAGCCAATGCCAAAACAGCTGGAGAAATCTGGGTGCTTCTTAAACAACGAAAGCAACGTTGAGGCAACTCACGTCTAATTACAGACAAACCCACATTAATCTTTTATTTGTTTATGGGCAGTCATTTCAATCAAATTTATTACTGTGGCCGGAGTTCCTGAAACAGCGTCGTGCTTTCACCAACAACCATCAAGGACACTGCACCTTCCCCTAAATTTCCAGCATTTGTAGTTTCAGATTAACACCGTCACTTTGCTACAGCAGAATACTAAGACACAGCAAAAAGAAAGATTTCTACACCACACTACGACAAAACACAGCAACAAGCGGTGCTCTTTCCAGCTAACACCCTGCTAAAGCCCGGTAGACACCATTCCCCAAGGCCTGGGCGAGACGTCGTCCAGGCTATTTTTTTCTGAAATCTACCCAGAATAGCGCTGAATTCGCCTTCTCTTTGCCCTCCCCGCCACAAGCCCCCCTCAGCCCGGGGCACCTGCGGCCGCCCGAGGCCTGACCCTCAGCACTGGGGTGGGCGGTGGGTAACGGCGGAGCTCCAGTGCCGCCGGCCGCGCCTCCCTCCCCTTTCCCAGTGAACCAACGACACCTCTCCGAGCGCTGCCCGGCAGGAACCGCCCTGAACCGTTCTGGTCCCGCGGGCCCGGACCCACCGTGGCGGCGGAACGCGAAGGTCAGGCCGGGGACGGGTCCGCTGCCGCCGCGGGGCGCGCCGGGAAGGGCCGAGCGGGGAGCGGGCACTGCGGCGCCCCCTACGGCCGCGGAGGACCGGAGCGCTCCCGCACGGCGGCCGTGCCAGCCCCGCTTCCCTCGGAATCGCGGGAGGGGTTAGGCGGGAAGGCACCGCAGTGGGGCATCTGGTCCCACCTCCCTGCTCAAGCAGGGTCATCCCAGAGCACGTGGCACAGGGTTGCGTCCAGGCGGTTCTTGAGTATCTGCAGTGAGCGAGACTCCACACCCTCTGTGGTCAATCTGCTCCAGTGCTCGGTCACTGCACAGTAAAGTTCTTCCTCGTGTTCAGGTGGAACTTCCTATGCATCAGTTTCTGCCCGTTACCTCTTGTCCTGTTGCTTGGCACGACTGAGAAGGGCCCAGCTCCATCTTCTTGGCACCCACCCTTTAGATACTTAGAGGTATTGATGAGGTCCCCTCTCAGTTGCCTCCTCTTGAGGCTGAACTCCATCAGCCTTTCCTCATAAGAGAGGTGCTCCAGTTCCCTCATCATCTTTGTAGCTCTCCACTGGACCTCCTCCAGGAGCTCCATGTTTCCCTTGGACAGAGGAGCCCAGAACTGGACACATCACTCCAGATGTGGCCTCACCAGGCCTGAGCAGTGGGGGCAGGATCACCTCCCTGCACCTGCTGGGAATGCTCTTCCTAATGTGCCTTGCTGCAGTCTCCTGCCCAACCTGCACCTCAGTCCTGCTTCCCAAGAAGGAGCACAGCAGGTGTCCTGCGCCAGGACAATGCCAGAAAGGGCCTGTCACGAGTTTATGTAGCGTGTCCCTTAGGGAATAGATTGTCCTGGAGGAGCAGGAGCCACCACTGGGCCAGACTCAGCAGGTCTGACACACCTGTGTGCCTTGTGGGCCGTTTCCTCCAGGCACAGGAAAGGGATGGGACAACTGGGATTCTAGAGTAGCACTCGGGTGTGAAGGGGAAATGACCACCCTGGCCTCCCATGGGTGGGAAGGAAAGGCAAAGCTCAGACCCTTTTCTCATGTTAAAATTCTTTAGTGGGATCATAAACTGCATTTACTTTCCTACTGAGTGATTTACATAATCTGCAAGTATATAGATTTGCTAAATATGACCTTTGTCACACAGGGCAAGTCTTCTTGGATCTTAATTGGGGTTTTTCTGCATTTAATAGAGGATCATAACTTATGTCAATGATATACTGCACATACCTCACCTCCTTCATTTAGAACATTCAAAACCTCTTTACGTTTTTGCGAGGAATATCCCTTTGTTTCTTTAATGTAGGATTTTGAGGGTGATGGGTTAAACAACTAGAGGCTGTGATATCTTCATCACTCCACATATATCCCAGATTTATATTTACCTACCTGACAGTAACAGTTCTAGAGCAGTCAACCAAGTGACTGCACTGGATCCAGTGTGGAGATGATACATTCTCCAATTACATGGGAGAAAGTAAGGGGCTATCCTCTGTTTGCATTGTTTTGTATTTATCTGATTTAACAAATTACACACAGGTGTTTTCAGTTATTTCAGAAGGGGGAGGACAGAAAAAAAAAAAAAGGGAAATTCAGTGATACATGTTTATTTTAGTTCCTCTTCTTCTTCTGTGGAATATTATCCAGTAGGGATGGCAAGCTTTAGTGTTCGATCCTCACATATACTTCTGGCCTGCGTGTGTACCTCTTGCCTTCCTATGGCAAGTAAGGCTGTTATAGGTTTTGGGGGGTGGTTTGAAGGAACGCGAGCTGTAACCACAGTTGGATTGGCTGGGCAGGGAGAGCAGGACTGGCCGGCAGGGCAGAGCCGGCCGGCAGAGCAGACCCGACCGGGAGAGCAGATCCGGCCGGGATCGCTCCCGCCGGGCGGGGCCGGCACCGGGACCGGCCCTCAGCTGCGCTCACGCGCCGGGGGCGGGGCCGGGGGGAAGGCGGGAAGGCGGGTGCGCGTGCGGGGCGGGAAGGGCCGGGGCGGCGGCGCGAGGCTTTGGCGCGGAGGCGCGTGCCGCCCGTCCGTCGCCATGCTGCGGAAACTCACCCCGGAGCAGATCCGCGACTGGTTCACCGTCGGCAGCGCCGTCACCGCCGTCGAGCTCTTGGGCGAGGAGGCGCAGGCCGCCCCCCCGTGCGCTGGCCCCCGCCACCCCGCACGGGAGCCGTTGACGGCTGCGGGGTGAGTGCGGGGCGCTGCGCTGCTGTAGTTGGTGGTGTCCGTCCCTCCTCTCTGCTGTGTGCCCGTGGCTCCGGGTGTGCTGGGCATTCCCCAGCGTCTGGGCAGCCTCCTCTGACTCCTCTGTTCTGCCTGGGTTCCGGGCGTGCATTTGTTGGATTCCAGCCTAACACCCTTGGTACTGTTTGTGGTTCTGTCTCAGGTGTGGCTAGATGTGTTTTTCTTGGCTTAGTAGTTCTGTTACTTTCTGATTTGTTACTTACTTCAGTTGTCTTGATGATCAGTAGACATGCTGCTTGCTTTATCTGAGGTGCGTTAGCACTGGTGTGTAGCTCCAGCAAGTCTTGTTGAAAAACTAACAGAGTTAGGAAAGACCCAATTTATCTTGATTGAGGTGTATTAACTGAATAATTTTGCTAGTGGCAAATGATAAAATGAGATTCAAGAGTTCATTGCTGTAGTGATCTAACTAAAGCATTTAAGTTACCAGGGTAAAGCTAATTTGAGGTATCTTCCCATGTCACTCCTTGCAAATGCTTTATTCTCTAATGGCAGAGTTTACAACCAAGGAGAACTTAATGTGTGTCTGTACAGCAGTGAGGTACAACTGTTTTTCACTAATGTCTGGATATTGAAAAAATACTTTCCCCTGGATGCTGCCTAAACTGAAAGGTGGTGTGTCCTTCCATACTAATCTTAGTATTTAGATCAGTTCTCGTTAGAGTATCTGTAGTTGCCATAGAAAAGTATTTTATATGCACTTCCATACAGTAAAGTCTTTTTCAGATGGAGGGTACAGTCTACAGTGAGTGTTGTTTTGTTGTGTTTTTTCACCCTATATGATGTACAGCAGTGTAGGTTGCTTGGTTTCTGGAATTCTCTTAAAAGGTGTGCATTGGCTTCTGAGAAGGAATGAACCTTTTGCATGATGTCTTAACTGCGGATGTTTGATAGTTCGGCAGAGACTGTTGAGGCTGTTGGTTTCTACCTTTGCTTTGAGTAAAGGATAAAACTGACATGTCAAAATATCCCTTTTTATCCTTTAATGTAAAAGTGCTGCTGTTATCAAGCTCCAAATCTGACTGACATTTACTGGATTTTATGCAGGTTGTTAAAATTTTTCAGAAGTGACCAGACAAAATTTAATAGTTCTCTAAGGTTATTTACTGTGAATATAATTCTGGAATCCAGTATGTACAAGATGTCTGAGACTTCTCAGTCTCTTTATTTAGGTGAAAATAACATTTCTGCAGTACTTGAGAAGTGTTTGACAAGAGATTCTTGAACCCAGCTGAGCACTAAGCCACCAAAATCTGTCAAGTAACACAGGAGAAGCCTTGTGTGCCTACACAGATGCAAATCTTTGTCTTTGGTTGGATAAATATCTCTTTCCACTCACAAGTCTTAGCAGATAATCTAATTGTGGATTTCACAGCTGTGTTAACAGTGAAAAGTCAATGTTATGGGTTTGGGTTGCCCCCCACCTTAGGGGTAGAGAGAGGGATGTGCATCCTAAGGGACTGTTTGTGTAAGTGTGGACAGAACTTCTGAGCAATAAACTTGTATAAAATCTATGAGCATAGATGATAGGTGTGTATGTGCTGCCACAAAATGGACAGAACCTCTATGAAAAGGCATGTTTGCTTAGCTGTGTTTTGTTTCCATACGTGCTTCTGTTTCACAGTTCTGGGAACGTGCTTACATTTAAAAATTTTTTCAAAACTTGAGAACTCTTGAGGAGGTTTAGATTCAAGTGCTTAAATGGAAAGGAAGTCCTTGTCTTTTATTCACTGCCTTCTTAAGAAATTGAGTTTGAAGAGCTGAAAACAAAAGAATTTCCCTTTTGTTGAGGCTGCTTGTGGCATAAAAATCTATTTTAATATTTCTTTCAAAACTCTTGATTTGTTTCTTGGGAAAATCAAAACCAAAGTTTTTTTTAAATTTTTCAAATGCTTATTTGTATTTGTTTCAAGTTGGATATACACTTATTGATGGAGACTCTACCTGCCACTTTTGTCTAAATTTTGTGGGTTTAGTACCAAATCAGTAATGATAATAACAGGTGTTTTATTGCACACAAATGTTAGTATTTTACAAAAATGCTCCTGAGATTGTCTAATGGCATCTAAAAGCCTCACATCTCCCTTAAAAGAAATGTGGAATGTGTTTTTTTCTTTACCAATGATGCCTCATTTTTCAAGGCTTTTAAGATTACTTTGTTTTCTGAGCTGCCTCTAGAATAGCACTATTAGTAATTGAGCTTGTTAGGGGAGGGTAATAGAAACCACAGAAATTGTGGCTAGAGTTTTGATCCTTAAATAGCTCGCCGATTAACTTTTTAATTCCTCTGATTACATTTAACTGAACGAAGAGAAATTTAGACCTGTAAATCTTTCCTTGTTATCAACACAATTGTGGTTAACATTAGGATAGTTAAAGGCTTAAGTGTGGAAGAGGTGGTTATTCTCTCTTTCATTTCTTGCATTTCATGGGTGTAGCTTTGGCCAGAAACATTGCTCACTGTTTGCTCTGCCTGACACCTGTGCAGGTGGAGACATTCCTGTCCTCTGGAATTACTACCACTCACCTTTCTGTCACCAGAGTGGTTTGTGTTGGCTGCCTCTGTCAGAAATGTGGCTGACTTAGCATAAGGAATGATAGAGTTAAAGAACACCTCGTGCTAATCATGTAGACCATAAATAAAAAGTGCCTAGAGAAGCAGTTGAGTTCTTGGACAGTGATTTTCCGCAGGGAAGTGATGACTGCCCTACAACCATCTTACTCCTGTCTGATGGAGCTGAAACCTGAGGATAAACTAATTTCTAGGAAATGGCTTGTCTTAGCTGGTGAACTGAGGAACAGATTCTCTTTATAGCATGTTGCAGCAAACTTAACACGTTTCTTTAAAATATGTTTGATTTCCTTAGTGTCTTGCTGTTACACCTTTGCTTTTTCTGTGCTTTTCTTTGCTTTTTAACTAGAGAAAGTATATAGTACTTTGGTCAGGAGAAAGTGCTCATATTTTGCAAAGTTACCCCTCATTTTCTGTTTTTGAAAAAATGGACAAAGTAAGGCCTTAGTGAATGGCATTTTCTCAGCACTTGGCCCTTATCCAGTTCCCCCTTGATTTCTCCCTCTCCTTTACCCTCAAATATGGGCACTAGGACTGGATGCTGTAGCTTGATATCAGTTTCATCAATAAAACATGCATATAAAAGTAGATGAGCCTTTTTGTGCCTTTCTCTAGCATTGCATTGGGATTTAACATTGAATTGGCTGTGATGCCTAGATACATTTGATAACTATTATTCAACAACTGCCTTTTAGCATATGGTGTAGTTGATGGGCCTTGTTTCGGGACTTGGAAAAATGCATTTGCTTATATTAAAGTGAAGTAGAAGTGAAATTTATGAAGAATGGGTAAGTTGTATCTGTGGTCAGCTTGTGGGGCTGGTTTTGTCTCTTTTTTTTTTTTTTTTTCTTATAGTGATCATAAAGGTAAGTGGATCTTCCATGTTTACTGGCCTTTCATTTTCCATAACTAAAATTTGGAAGCAAGATTTTTAGGGCTTTTTTTCACTTATTTTCCAGTAGAAGGCTGTTGAGGGTACCATTTAAAGAAATGAACTTGCCATTGCAGCAATCTTGCATGTTTGACCAAATAAAACCTATTTTCTGAAACTAGTATTGTGGGTATTAATTCTCAGTATAACATTAATTCTGCCAATGTCTTTTTTTATGCTCGGTATCTGTTACCCTCATTCCTATGGAAAAGGTACTTCACATTTAGCACTTTGGGGAGTTTTATTACTGAATGAAAACCTTCCTTTCAGTCCTTTCCTGCCCTCTATTATGGCTTAGAGCTTCAGGAAAAGAATCTCCAACTATTTGTGTTGCCTCAGAAGGGCAGAGTAAATTGAGAGCAGCATTTTTGTTATTTATCCATAAACTGACAACTGACAGAAGGAAGGCAAAGAGTTTATAGCAGCTCTGAGTGCAGATATAATAAGTTTTGTGTATTTAGTTTATGGTAAGTGGAGGGACTCCTTACTTTTGGTATTGTGCTGCAAGTTTTATTTTAAACCTATAGGAAATGTTTTATTCCTGTCCTCCAATGCTTTGTCCTCTTGGTGTGTGCAAGAGTTTTGATTATTTTACATCTTGTGTATATTACATTTTACTTTTCTACATGAAATGTTCTTTATATTACAAGCTTTTCAGAGGTTTTTTTTAAGTAATATTTTCATTGTTTATGAAAATATTATGCCATTTGTTTATGCAGTTTATGTTGCATTACTAGTAAATTCTTTCTTGGGTGGGAGATACAACTGTGGAGCATAAGAAAATGCCTTGCAGTTGTTATTACCACCTTGACGAAGTCAGAATGTTGTCTTCAGTATACCTGAGGAAAATATCAGAGGAAGCAGTTTTCCTCTGTGTTTGCAAAGTAGTGAGTTGGGCCATGTGAGTCTTGCCCATTTTTTGTGATGTGGCAGACAGATTAAAAGGAAATCTGGAGAAGAAGAGGTTACATAAGATATGTAAGAACTTGTTACGTACAGTGATGGGAGTACAATTGGAAATGTAGCCAACTGAGTTCTGGCATATGTTTTCATTGATTTTCTGCTCCAATTGCCTGCTGTGACCGTAACTCCTACGTATCCAATCAGTCTTGTAAAATGTTATTATGAACCCACAGTGATAGATGATGGCAACTGAAAAACATGAAATGTTGTTATATTTAAATTTACAATAATCACCTCCTGCTTTGGAAATGATCTGGCTTGACTCTTCGGCTACTCTAGAAACGTACTGTCTGATTTGATCAAAATGTTTAAGTTTAATGCAGAATGAGGGTTTCAGAGCAGTTTCCAGTAAGTCAAATTTGAAATTATATACAGCTGTTTGAAAAAATATAACTCATTAATTTCATGCAGAACAGAGAGCTAGTTGTTAAATGCTGTTAAATATCCAACTAAATGCTTTCATTTAATTGTCCACCTTTATAATATTTCAGCACGTGCAGAGTACAATTTAGGAAAAAATATAGAAATATTACATGCAGCATTACATGTAAGTTCTGTTAATGTTTCATGCAGCTTACTCTTGAAATTAAGAAATAACTATTCAGCTTCAAAACGTATTTACCAGTTTATTTGGTACAACTGAGAGTATATGAAACCATTTCATTTACACAGTATAAAGTTCCCATAGAACCTAAAAGCTATGTGACAAATACAGAAATTTTTATCTAATGCTGTTTGGATTGATGCTGTTTCAAAATATGGAAAGTAGTATTTTTTTATTATTTAAATACTTCTACCTCTATATGGCTAAAAAACGAAATGCTTCAGAATTTTTTCAGAAACATCTACATTGCTTATTAAAAGATGGCTTCAAACACAACAGCTCTAAGAAACTATAAAGATAAAAGGGAAGTTAATAGTTAAAGTTATTGCATACTAGTTATAACGAAGGATTTTAGTTTCTGAACTTGGAAAAAAGGGGAGCAGGTCACATTTCTTACTCCTATTCGTGTCTGGATGGCAATGACAAGAAAGGAATGCGAATGGCTGCATAACTTTTTGAAAGCAACACAAACCGACTTAACTTGATGGGTAGTAATAGGGTAGATTCCAGATTCTATGAGAGAAGGTGGGAAACATGCTGTGTGTGTTTTTGTCAACATAACTTGAAACAGTGGGGATTTCATCCTTGTCCGACTTGTTAGAGCTGTCGCCACGCGGACTGAAATGTTCAGGACAATTTGTATTCCACGCATCTGCCAGCTGCTCTGGTTGGTTTTCTCTCTCAATGGTGGTGAGAAAATCTTTTAAAACTTGCTTAAATATGTAGACTATTTCCCAGGGTAAGACATCATTTTCTGCCAAAACTTCACGAAATCTAGAAATGAACAAAAATTGAAATCTAATCATCAGCGCTGAAGACTCTTCTGTTTCCTCTCTGGTCACTGGAGGGGGGAAGGAGGAAATTACTGCATGCTGGTGCTATTTTTTCCTTGCTACCACGTTTCCCCACACACCTCCCCCAGAAGACTGTGAGAGGAAAAGAGCTCTAACAATGTACTGGATGTGCTCCAGCTATTATGAGGATTGTAAGTGGTTGTTACTGGGTATGCTTTTCTTTTTTCCTTTTTTTTTTTTCTTTTTTGGCCCATCTGGGTAACTTGATTTAAACTGACTTTGCCCTTAGGTATATTCTGGGCTTTAAAAGGAGCTTGTTCTGTTGTATCTGTGAGTCCCTAGAAAATGTATTAAAATACAGGCATAGGAGAATTTTTCTTTGTAAAATGTGGGGGGGGGATTTTTTTTTTAAATCGGAAATTTTTTTTACACTAATTTGCTAGTTTTAGAAGCTTTCGGGTATTTTGGACAGTAAAGCTGGATTTTTTGCATAATAGTGCATTGCATTAGTCCTTTGATTTTTGGTTATTGGGTTACTATTTTATAAATATTGGGGATAAATAACAGAGGAAAAACTGGAAGTATCGAAAGGTCATATAAGACTTCCCTTGTTTGGATTAGACCAGGAAAATCCTGATTTAAAACTTCCTTCAAGTACAACATATTAAAGTGAAGATGAACACCTGTAAAAATGCATTCCAGTTGCTGGTCACTGCAACTTCTGGAGATCAGAGCCAAATACTAACTTTGACTAGGTAGAAAAACATATTACTTTTTATAGAGTACTCAGAGTTAGGGAAATACGAAACAATTACCTGCTGAGAACAGTTCCTGTTTGGCAGGGCTGGATTTGTGAACACAGAACTTCGAGTTGCCGTTGCTCAGTAGCTGGAATTGTTGCTTGAGGGTTCTGGTAGTTCTTGAGCCAGTTGTAATCCATGCCAGTCTTCTGGACTTTTTGTTCGTTTTCGATCTCTTGCACGAACCTTTCACGCTCTCTCAGGTGCCATTTCAACTCCCTCAGCAGGGTTTTTGTAACAACTTCTGATCCAGGACATCTTGTGGGCTTGTAGGAATCAGTTTTTGACCATTTCATCCAGCCAAAAAGTGGCATTTTTAAGCTGAGAGGGGGGGGAAAAAAATAGGTTGTTTCTGTCTGACCGATTAGTTCTTTTTACCTGTAGACTTCCTTCTTAGCAACTGCATATCTGAATGAAAATTTATTAATGGTGCTGAACTAGCTTGCGGTAAAATAAAAGTAGTGATAACAACAATCACCAAGCCATAATGAAATCTGACAAGCCTTACACTTTATAAAATTTCCCGTTTGTTTTCTGAGTTAAAATACTACATGAAGTTTGCAGCATTTAAAAGTGCGTATCTATCAGCTCGGAAATATTTCATTTTTTATCCTATAGTATATATGGTTAAAAAAAAAAAGAAACCCAGGGAACTGTTCCCCCTTGAACAAGCAAACCAAAAAACCACCAACCTCACAAAGTACCCAAAACCAATCAAACATCCCCCCTCAATAAAACAGAAAACCTCCAAAATTTGAAGTTACATTTACATTTAAAGATCATACTAATTAATAAAGTTAAGTGCTGGAACTCTGCATGATCTGTTTTTACAACTTCTGTATCGATTTATATTTTAAATATTTTAAATGAATTATTGTTCACATAACCTGGAATCAGAAATCTGGTGGAATAGACTTCTAAATTGCAGTTTGTAAGAAATCATGCAGACACAAGCGTGCAAATTGGAGTAAAATAACATAAATTACCTTTGCAGCTGTCTGTGAAAACTGTTGTTTCAGGTCAGTTTGCTTGAAGGTCTCTTATTCTAGCATGTCCTGTTTGCAGGTTGTTACTACTGCTGGAAGAAAACAAGCGTTTTTTTCTCTTTTTCTTTTTTTTCCTTTTTTTTTTTTCATTTACTCAAACTGTGCTTAGAAAAAATGACTTTGTGTACTGAATATGACAGTTTAAGTTTTTCTGCTTTTAAGGTTCTTTTTCATCCTCTGTATCAGAGAGAAGCAGTAATCCATTTAACCTAGAATGGTCTCTCAGATACTTTCTACCAAGTCCATTAAGATCTCCTACCTTTGAATTGAGTTCTGCCGGTGGCAGCAATTTAAAAAAAGATGGTGACAATTTCAAATGCTTGTTGCTAAATCCATCCAAAGGTATTGTTGGTAGTGAGATGAATAATGATAGTCTGAAGCAACTACAGCCCTGCTTGTAGCTAAAGTTAAGGCTGTCGTGTGATGTGATGCTCGGCTGTGCATAGCTGTAGGTCACAGTTTAGAGCTGTATTTTTATGCCTGTAGAGTGCTAAAAATAACTACATTGCTTTTATCATCAAACTAAACTTTCAGGCCATTGAGATGCTGGAAGACTTATCTCCCATTAGAGGGGGATCAGGCTGTTCTGCTGTCATTTTTAAAGAGCTAAGAATAGTTTTTCTCTAGTAAAGATCATCTAAAGCTTTTGTTAAGTGAGTGTTGACAGAAAAGAAGTATTTGACAGTTGCTCAGGATTTTGTTGCTGCATTAAATGCTTCTTCCAGATGAATTTCATCAATCTCACGCTACTATACTTTGCTGTACTGTGCATTGCTGTTAGCATTTTAAATTAACATTCCAAATGTGTTTAAAGAAGCAAGGCTGCAACACCTCCAGTGCACCACAGAAGACACGTTAATCTAATTAAAGGAATAGAATGATAAAAAGATGCCAATTGAGGTCAGACCGATCCCAGAAGCCCAGAATTGTAAGTCTTACCATAGACATTGCCTCTCTCTCAACTGGCTGTCAGTTGCCTGCTCCCTCCTTTCTTGATGAATATTTTGAGCGTATCCATTTTTAAGGTTCATTCTCAGGGCTGGCAATGTGCACACCAAAGGTCGCTGAAGCAGCCATTTTCCGTTCCAGTTATCTGGTCTCTTCCTATTAATCTAAAGAGTAGCCATGGAATACAAAATGCTGCCTCTCTGTCTTGCTCTTGTTCTAATGACTGTCTTTACTCCCCTAAGTATTTTTCATTCCTACCTTTTTTTCCCTCCACTGGTGTGTTGAACTGTTGGGAGAACAAAGGTTCTGTAAATTTGTTCTAGATGTCATACAACATAAAGGATGACGTGTATGGCTGTTATTAAAGCTGATATTACTTATACATTGGAAAAATTCAGATGTCAGTATTAATCCTCTTCAGCTGGAAGGTTTTCACATTGCATTGTATGTGGTACTATGAAAAAGGAAGGGAGCTAGGTTTATGATGACAGAACTGTCCTGACAGATTTTCAGATGAAATTAAAATGCTCCTTGCCACCTCCTTTACAGCACAGTTAACATGTCACCACTTTTTTCCACTGTATCAATCTTCAAGTAAACTGCTGTACAGTATAAAACCATAATAGTGTCTTTGCAAATTAGAGATGCATACTGGAAGGTCTGCAAAGTAATTAAATGAGAAACCTACAACTTTATTTTTTAGCCTAATATTTGGTTGCATCATCGAAAATGTAACGCAGGATAGTGAGAATTATGTTTATCTTTTCATTGATAGAACACTGAAGTTGAAAATTAATATTGTTTTTGCTTTTGTAGGCATTTGCATTTCAGGTGTGTATTCAGGAAGAGGTGACTGCTCAAGTGTGGCTGGTGTTGGAAACTGGAACTTGAAAGTAGAGCAGTATTTTATGCAGTTTCTAGCCCCTGTTTATTCCTAGGAGCTTTGCGGAGTCGGAATTCCATCCAGCCATCCCTAAATGTACTCATGGATCTGCAGTGCTGTGTCAGGGTGGAAGTTTTGGCTTGACTTTAGCTGATGGTGAGTCCGTTCCCTGAAGGCACTTCAGAGTTCAGCTTTATTAGTAACTTAGTTAATAACTTCATAATGCCCAGCTCTGTGCATCCCCAGTCAGAATAATGAGCATACCCTGGTGCATGTGGCAGAACAGTTCCTATGGCCATGGGCTTGGTTTATGTTGTTATTTTCTTTTACCCTGAAAATAAATTACATACGAGGTACAGTTCTATTTTCTGGTTGATTTTTTTCAAGGCATGATTAACAATTCGGTTTTTCTTACTGGTCTGAGTGGAAGGGAGTGTCAGTGTGGTGTGGCACCTGTCACGTTAAAAGAACTCCTAAGGTAGTGTTTGCACCCATGGGGATGGTTACCTTTTGGGCTACCTTTTGTAGTGAAGAGCTGCAACTAAACCCAGCACTTACTGGAAGAACCCTCATTTTCAGAGTGGTTCAGTTCGCTGTGTGGGTGACTTGGTGTGAAGGTGTGGAAGTCCAGTTCGTGGCTCTAATCATTAACCTGAAAATGTCTGGTACTCAAAATTTCATCTGTTCTAGCAGTCCCTCTCTTGTCTCTTTCTGCTTGACATCACAGTTGTGAGGGGGAGCTTGCCAATTAAGGTAGAAGTTAGAAGTAGTGCTTACTTTTAAAATTGTTTAGGGTTAAAACTTCTTGAATCTCTCCTTGTCAATACTCTTAAAGCTCCTAGTTGGTAACAGACTAAGTTCTATGGGGAAGGCATAGCATAGCTACAGAGTAAGAATATTTATGTACACTTATGAGTACAGCAGACAACATACAGATTTAAATAGTTGAAACGTACCACAGGGAAAGGGGATGCATGTTTTGAGGGTGCTGAATATGCCTGGATTTTAGCTTTTTTGTTGCAATAGTAAAGCATAACTCCAAAGTACTTTAAGAATAACAGTGAGGTGGTTTTGTGCATGTCCACAGGAGATGTCCTCTAGTATAAGCAGTAGCATTAGAGATGAATGAATTCTTACTTGAAAATCATCATGAATAATGTTAATACTGGCTACTTTAGAAGTGCGGCTGTTTATGGCAAGGTAATGCTAATTTTCTTGGCTAAAAAGAGGTGATGCTTTTTGAAATATCTTGAAAGTTTCCTTAAAACAAACAAAATAAAATAATGTCTTTAGCACAGGAAATGTAGGTATTTGCATGATATTAAGTAAATTTTACGTTCTGATTACGACTTTCAACACTACAGTAATAAATAATTTGCTGTGATGATATGCAGAAGGCATATCTTGAAACAGGCTTGTCATTCTTGCAAAATCTGAAGTTCTCACAAAGAAGAAATGTTCTCTAGGGATCAGCTGTTTTTCCAAGTGTGGTGTTTTCTTCTGAAAAAGTGTTGTTCTTTAACTGTATTCTGGGACAAAAAAAAGCTGCAAATCCATGTCACCTCTGAATACAGCAAGAAGACTTTAGTCTTAAGACATGTGCCTTAACATCACATACATAAAGGAACTTCCTGAACTGACAACCAGGTCCTGTAATAAATAAGGCAATCTGGTTAAACGTGGGGCTGTGCTACTATGCCTGTCTGTAAGGACTACTGCAAATTCAGTACTTATTTGTACTGATTGAGTGTGCTGTTGGACAACACACTATTTTTCTGAGGGAAAACCAGTTTGAGGAGAAGTTGGTGCTGAACAGCAGTTCATTCCAAGCCACTTCCATTTAACTGAACATAGCACTGATGTGAGGAACAAGGTGTGATAAATGGAGAGAACAGGTGAAGGAGAAGCTTCTTATTCTTTTCTTTGGAAAATTTCATGGCATCTGTACCATCTGAGATGCTACTTACTCTTGTAATTGAAAAGGGCAGGTATAGCTTTCTTTATGAATGAGACTCAATGACACACTGAGAAATGATCAACCTAATTCTTATTTGACCAAAACTGCTGATAGCAGGTCATAACCATAGCTAGCAAGCTAACATTTCAGCACATTGTTGCAGTGGTGGATGTTCCATAATTCTTTGCTAGTATCTTGATAATAGTCACATCCTGTGATTTGCTGCTGTGGATTTTGTGTGAAGGGCTGATGAATCCAATAAGCACTATGCAGCCCCTTGCTCTACTCCCTCCTGACCCTCAATGGGATAGGGGATAAGGAATGGAAGAGCAAAAGAAAAAAAACTTGGGTTCAAAATAAAAAGCTATTTAAGAAGGGGAAGAAGAGAGAAAGAAAACAAAAGAGGTGATGCAAAGGCAGTTCCACATCACCCCTCGTGGGCAGAGTGATGCCCAGCCAGGTTCTGAACAAAAGATGGCAAACAGAACTGCAGCTCTTCTATCCTTTTGCTTCTGAGCATGACAATGCATGGCATGTGATATCTCTTTGGTTAGTTTGTGTTACCTGCCTGGTTGTGCCCCCTCACAACACTTGCAAGCCCCACAGTCTATTTACAGGGGCAGGGAAGGGGTGCAGTGAGAAATAGAGAAGGCCTTGATATGGTGCAATGCAGCTCAGCAATAACTAAAACATTTGTGTTTTAGAAGTATTGATTTGGTGACAAATCTAAACCACAGCACCATAGAGCTGCTATGAAGAAAATAACCCCATCAGTCATCTGAGGGAAGAGAGGTTTCTTAATATGATTTATCCATAGGTAGCAGGTTGGATTGTTTCCTTCTATTTATAAATGCAGCCTCACACTTTGGATTTAATCATTAACTTTGTAGTGCATTTTTCTTTAGATTTGACAGAACAACTCTCTCTAGCTGTTTCAGGCTGCAGACAGATGGTGAGTCTACCTCCTCTGATCGCTTCAGACAGTATTTGACTACAGCTTTTGCTTTTTAACAACTAGGAGCAAAATTTGCCATGAGCCTGCACAAGAGGCCTCTTGGTAAGACTCCTTGTTTGGTCCTTTGCTGTGATAGCAAACAACTCAACAAGTCTCTTTTAGCAGCGTTAACTGACCGAAATTTGTGTAAGCTGTCACTGTACTTCTGGTGCTGAGATGAATAAAATCAGGATGTGGTTGAAGGTGATTTCTTGCAGTTGGACTGTCTGTAGGTTTAATGTCTCTGGTGCTGGTGGCACTTCACTAATAGGTCAGGGAGTTACAGGCATCAATTTGAAATTGAGGGGATCTTGCTTTCAATACTACCCTTCTTTTAAATTAACAGCAGTCTTTTACTTGCATTTTATTTTTTTCAGAGATTTATTTAATCTGGATTTTACCAAGTGTGTAACCAAATGTTTTTGTTTAGGCTTTCTTGCTGCGAGATTTTTTTTCTTCTTTTTTGCCAAGTTTTTTTGCCTTTGTGTTCAGAGGGAAGGGGTAAATTTTGGAGTTTTAAGGAGTGTAGATGCTTTGTGAATGTTGCTAAAGGATCAGAAACAATGCTTGATAGAGAAACTGTGCTTTTGGTTGAAGTTAATAAATACGAACACCTGTCTGACATCTAATTCATAATTAATTCTAACAACTTTGATTTGCAAAATTAACTGTTTCATGTGTGGTAGAGAGGTAGTTGTTGTGTGGCTTGTCACCATCTGCCACAGGTAACACCTGCCCTCTTCAGAGCATCCTGTTTGAGCTATGGCTGCAGAAAGAGGAACTCATCAACAGCTCATGTCCAAGAAGAGTCCAGTTCTTTGAAGCCCAGCAGTTCATCCCAGTCCCCCCCACTGGAATAAAATCCCAGAGCAGTAGACAGTAAATTTGAGGATTTGGACTGTTTCATCATGGCATTTGTGGTTGTTATTTTTCTTGGATTTTAACTGTGAAGAAGATGGAAGGTCTTGCAGAGCTGTTAGTTTGACATGTGTTAAATATTTCTGAGATATTGAGTTTACATAGTTTATCCAAATCCAAACATTTGCATTAGAGTTTTTCAGGATTTTTGTAAAGTGGTTTTAGTGCCCTCTCTCTCTCCCCCCAACTGTTTAAGGTTTTAAAACTGGATATCTGAATTACTGCTGTGAGGAAGAGCAGTGCAAGCCTTTAAAATGCCTATATATGAAGACTTTATCACTAAATCTACCTAATTGCATTTTAGAACAGCTCTTAGTGGTAAAAAGCATCAACCTCACTGATTCTTAGATTCTTAAAATAATCTGTAAATGACTTTGTAAAATCTGTGTTTTAGTATTTACTAGATTACATTTACTCTGAATTCTATTAATAGTCTTTTTTTTAATTTTTTTTGGCTGAAACATTATGGGTTTTGAATGACAGTATGTGATTTCATTAAAGTTAGTGCATTTCTGCAGGTAAGACCAATCTTTTGGATGAAAAGTGAACTTCCAGCTAAAGGGAAAGTAATTTTTAGTATGTCCTTCAGTAAACCCAGTGGAAGGTTATTCACTGTCATGGCAAATGTTCAGTTATGTAAAGTGTCACATTACTTTAGTTTCAGAAGAGGCTTTGAAACAGTCTACTGTATATATCTTACTAAAATTGTACAGCAAAATATTACTCTGTATGTTACAAAGCTAAGTGTTTTTTTCAAGTGATTTTTCCTTCCTCACAAAGATCTGTAAGTAGGTGGACAGTTTGTGTGCGTGACAGAAGCCATGACTTGGGGCAGTCCTTCTCTTGTGATCTGTGAAATGAGTGACACTAGTTTTATGTTCAACTTCCAGTCCCATGTGCACAGGGTTTTTTGTGTTAAATGAGGCAGAACATAAATAGGTAGAAAGTACATGTATAAGATTTTTTTAAAAACACAACCCTAGAAGACTTTTTTTTTTTAGTTTTGTCTCTAAGATGGGTGTGTTTTTGAAGTTACATGGCCTTGAATAGGGCTTCTACCCCAAAGTTAGGTAGTTAGTAGAAAACTGTTTGAAATTGGATAAGAAAGCATCTTAATCCTTGGAATTTTGCTACATACTTGGATGTTTTCTTCACACATTCATGTGTGCTGCCTGAGTAGTGCTGTGGGAACAACATGGAACAACACTGTATATATCTTGTTACTTTAATAAAGGCTTTTTTAGCATTGCTCCTGCTGGCACTGTGTTCAGTGTAGGCTGTGGCATTGTAGTACGTGTCACTTCAAAGGGCCAAACAAATTGCTTGTCACAGTTATGGTTGAGATTGGGCAACTGATTCTATTTTTACTAACTAGGTGTATGCAAAAATGCTTTGGTTCATATTTCAGATGCTCAAATACAAAAATTTACCCAGTGTACTCTGATGGCCTTGTTGGCTTACTAGAGGTTATTCTGTAGCTTGAAGAAAAGGAATAGCTTTCTCTAGCTGAATTTATTTAAAGAAAGGCACCCTCAGTGTATTTGAAAGCATTTCAAAAGCATTGACACAACTGAATGTGTCAATAATTTTTGATGTTAAACTGTGTTTCCCTTCTAGTAATTCCCCTAAAGTGTCAGCTCTATTTAATTTTATGTTTCAAAATATTTTGTTTCAATCAGATGCTCAAAATCAGTTTGACTGGGCATATGTACCGAGATCAGTCACACTTCAGAAAAATGTTATAGTAGCTAAGCCACATGATATGGAATAAGGAAAGTATTATAAGAAAGTGTTAATTCACCTGCTTTTTTAAATGAGGGGGGAGGAAGAAAAAGCAGAACATCTGGAATCTCTTGCATTTCCTTCAGCTGATGACTTAAAATTTTCATTTGTTATATTAGTCACAAAAATTCTTTTTACTGCTTCTTAATGTAGTAGAATTTGGACTGTTTCGTATATGCAGCTGTAAAGGCTGGAATCTGGAAAGCCTAGGGAATATATGCTGTAACATGGCAGGTGTTACCAAAAGGCAGGTTTTCACTCTGAGGGAATAGAAGTGGGAAAAAGATAACTGATGTATCGGACAGACGCTGTGCTTTGTAAATAGAATCCAGCCAAGTCCCTTCATTAGTTTTGCCCTTTTCTAACCTGGAATGGATTTGAATTTCTGAATCTTGTTATTCCTCTGTCACCAAATTTTGTTGAAAATCACTAGATTTCCATGTAATAGAAATCCCTTTCTGTTTATCCAGGTATATATAGGACAATAGCACCTACTGATGGCTTGTTAATGATCCTTATTAAACGATTTCATCATTCTGGTGATTTAGGAGAGCTTCACAGTGATTTCTTTTCGTTTTACCTAAAGCCCCCCATTATTCTATAAGCTTTAAATTTATTAATGCTGCAAAGTTCAGCGTTGAAACATCACGAAATAATACAATGAAGCTTGTTTGTTCATTTCATATTCTCATATGCAGTCTTGCAGTTGCATATGATTTTCCCCAAGATTGTAGCCTGATTCAGTACATCAAGTGCTTGGTATTCATTCCTAATGACTGGCTATTATATGTTTTGTTTATTCATTGTGTAGCCTGGGGTTTATTTACTGCGTGCTGCTTTCTGAAGACAGAAAACCTAATTTCTGAAATAAAATATTCAGAGTATCACCAAGGTCATAATGCCCTCGTTTTCCTGGAGCTGTACAGGTGAAGGTTGGAAGCACATACGTACTTCTGGGAGCCTGTTTTGAAATGCTTAATACTCCATGTCCAGGAGATACTAAATAAATATTTATGAATAAACATGTATATTTTTACATATATATGCATTATATATAAATATATATAAATAAAGAAATATATATATATATACCCCCTGTTCCTTAGGTGCTGTCTAAATAGTGATGTGTCTGCAAGGTCTTAACTGCAAACAAGGAGCACAGCCCTCCTTTGTCACCCTTAGCCTCAGTGAGATTTTTCTGTTCAAGTGATTTGCTTGCTGTTGCTCAGGGCTTTGACAGTCAAGCAATACCTGCTCCTCTGTGACAGCAGTGACTGCTTGCATTGGATGGCTTTTTTTCTTACAGAGAACCAAAGGGCAAGTTGTGTTTGCTGCATAACTCATTTTTTTTTTGTTTCCAGAAGATGTGTGTCCAGTGCTCTCAGTGAGGCTGCAGGTTTATGGAAGTGAAAAAATAATTGGTTGTATCACTTAAATCTGTATCATGTGCATACAGTGCTGCCAAAGTGAGATTGTGCAGCCAAGCTTCATCATGGTATTTTCAGCTACCAAGTACTTGACTTCAATACTATTGTTGAATTTTTGGGTTTTGTCTTTAGTGTACATTCAGTGGAATGACCTATGTTATAAGTAGTCTGACATGATGTGAATATTTTTTTTTTTTCTGTACTGTACCTTGGATTCAGGCCTGTTGAGGAGTGTTCCCTGTTCCAGGTGTTCCAGAAGGGTTTGAGTGATGCAAGTGTTGTAGTTTGCTTGCTCAAAGTAGGCAGCTGTTGCTAATGTAGCCATTGTGCAGATGGGTGCAATCCTGTTGAACATTGCATTAGGAGAGATACTTGAGATCCAGGGGGAAATCACTGTGGCTCTGTGTCTAAAATATTGTTAAAATTGGATCAGAAGCTATTTCTTAGTTTGTTGGCAGCAGTTGGTGATAAATACTTGGGTGTTCTGTTCTGATTTGAATGAGTTGTCTGTAGGACAGCCAAGGTGGCAGAGAGTTTGCCTTGCCGGAGAAGGTGGGTGCTCTGTGGCATCAAGATATTGAAAATTACTCCATGTTGAGAGCTGTGTGACACAGTGTCATGTTGAAAGTCTCGTGTTGTGTTCAGAGTCATTGTTTTTGGAGTCAGCATTGCCTGTTATTTACGTCAAGAAACAAACACTTCTGCAGTGCTGTCATAAAACAGAAACAGATTTGCTTTGCATTAGTGAATTATTGCATAGCAAAGGCTGGCACAGGGCCCAGAATTTAAGCAAAACCATAGTATCAACTTCTGTATTTTGTTTTAAAAAATAAGGTTGCTTTTGATGTGTTCAAGACTCTTCTGCATTTAAGTTCATTGTTGATTTAATAACCATACGATGATTGATTACATGCTACTTCTTTCTCTAGTGAATTCCATGTGGATTTCTTTACACCATTTATGTAGAAGAAATTTTTTTCATCTTACTTCATTATATTCATGTCATGATTAGACTTTCTTGTGTGTAATAGATTTCCATAAAATTCAGTGCTCAGGTGATTGCATTAATTTTTTTTCCCTGATCACCATCATCTCTTGACTTAAAGTCAAAACTTTTTTCCTCAAAGCAGTGAGATGACTTTTTTTCTTCCCACCTACTTGCCCTATCTCCAGGGAACTGTGCAAGAATAAAATTTTTACCCTATTTGTATTGTGTCAAGAACTGGTGAAACAGAGCTATTTTATCTTTGTTCAGAAGAAATCGTAGTCTTTCATTAGAAGAGAAATTCCTAGGTATTAAAACCTTAAAGGATGATATTTTGGGTGCTCCATTTTTTTGAGCCAAAACAAAAAAATTGAATGTGGCATTTTCCTCAGGCT